>NC_058085.1:138892959-139492959 GCF_014858855.1 Bufo gargarizans | reverse complement strand
AAGATCATTAACCCGGTGGCTTTTCATCTGGAGCTACCTCAGACTCTAAGGATCCATAATGTCTTCCACAGATCTCTGCTTAAGAGATATGTAGAACCTCCTGAACCATTGCCACTACCGCCTCCACCGGTGGTTGTTGATGGCAGTCTTGAGTTTCAGGTAGAAAAGATTGTTGATTCACGATATGTTCGCCGCTCTCTTCAGTACCTGGTGCACTGGAGAGGTTATGGTCCCGAAGAGAGAATGTGGGTGCCAGCATCAGAGATAAAGGCGGACAGACTCATTCGGGCTTTTCATAGGTCCCATCCGGAGAGGCCTGGTCTTGAGGGTCCGGTGGCCCCTCGTAGAAAGGGGGGTACTGTCACGACTGTGACTGATCCAGACAGGTCTGGGAGGAGAAGGTCGCAGCGACTTGCTACTCGCGATAGCTTGTGAGTTTGCTCCGTGGTTCAGGGTATGTCATCCGGGTTTTGCCTTGTGAACCTTTTTGTCCTGACTGGGAGTTTGTAGACATTCTTTCCCGGATGAGTCCTGTCCGCCACTCCCAGCTACTATATTAGTTTCAGTTTCACTTGCAGTCATTGCCAGATATAGTCCTTACTTCCAGTGCTATTCTGACCTTTGAAGGAGATCGTTTGACGGTATTGCTGTGGAGCTCTTGTCTGGCGTGGACTGTCGTTATTGGGATCGCTCTGCTCGTGACTGGATAAGTCTATCTATGTTATAGATTGTTTGTTTGTTTGTTGCTGTCTTCCCCTGTTGTTCTCCTAGACATGAGTGATGGTGACTAGTGCTCCCATCTGCCTTTCCCCAGTTTAGTCTTGTTAGGGTGACTGAGGGTTTAGGCATCCTGCTCGCCGCACGGGTTCACACCCCGTCTAGGACATCAGGGCAGACAGGTGCCAGCTTAGGGTTAGTCAGGGGTGACCGTTCTATTTCCCATCCGTAGATAAGGGTCCCCCTTCCCCTCCGTCTGGTGCGACACGACTGCTGCTGGGATAGCGGTCGTGACACATGCGCCTGACGTCGTCTGTCTCCAAGAGACGCATTTCACACCAACATCACACCCGAAATACTTCCACCCACAATATTCTAGCTTTCATTCCTCCTCCTTTACATCTAAATGTAGAGGAGTTATCACTTTACTAAGAAATTCTTTTTCTTTTACTGTGACTCAGACATGTATTGACCCCAACGGGAGGCATGTGATTTTGGTTAGAACCCACCAAGAAGAATCCTACTGCATTGTTAATTCCTATGCACCCACAGATGACCCTATCCACTTTTTTGAGACTGTAAGCAAGGTAATCGAGACACTTGCATTCCAGAAATTAATATGGTGTGGGGATTTTAATTTCACACTCCATCCAGTATTGGACCATTCTGTTCCCCCCGCTGCTCCTCGCCCGGCAGCTAAGGTGAAGCTGATTGATCAGGTTATGCATTCATTATCTTTGGCTGACACGTGGAGGGAACACAATGGTCCACAGAGGGGATATACATATTACTCACCTGCTCATCAGCTCTATACTCGGATTGACATGATATTAGCATCCACCTCCATTTTGCCATACATGTCTTACTCTAGGCATGTTGTATCGTCATGGTCAGACCATGATCTAGTTATTTCAGAATTTATGACATCCTGTCAAATGAAGGCCCCTTACCACTGGAGGTTGAATGAGTCTACCCTTACTAACCCGACCATATTTTCCCAGCTACAGGAAGATCTTGAAAACTTCTTCACTGAAAACAATACCCCTGAAATTAACCCTATGACACTTTGGCTGACTCACAAAGCCTTTATGAGGGGGAGGTTAATAAGAGTTGCCTCCAAGAGGAAGAAGGAAAGGACCCAAGTGCAGTTAGGGTTGGAGGCCAAGATGAATAGGTTGGTCTGGGCTCACCAAAGATCCCCTACGTTATACCTACTCAAAGCAATAAAAGATGTTAAACAACAACTGAATATGGTTCTCTCGAACAATACTGAAAAAGCTCTTAGGTGGACTAACTCCTTTTATTATAAGTATGCGAATAAACCGGACAAACTACTAGCAAACCAACTTAAGTCTAAACAGAGGACCAACCAGGTTTTTCAGATACGTACCAGGCCGGGACAGATCACCTCTAATCCAGACACCATCTATACAATCTTCCAAAATTATTATAAATCCCTTTACTCTGCCCCGGAGAGTGGCTCCAGCACTCAAATTGACAGTTTTCTATCATCCATTCGACTTCCCTCGTTAACCCCAGAAGCTCAATCTGAACTGAGTAACCCTATCACTGCAGAGGAAGTGACCTATACCATTAACTCCCTAAAATTAGGCAAAGCCCCAGGTCCAGGCGGGTATTCTGCATTATATTATAAAGAATTTAGCCACCATCTTATCCCCCATGTAACAAATTACTGTAACCAACTAATGCAAGGTTCCACTCCCCCAGAAGAGTTTCTAAAAGCGTCAATCACGGTTATCCCCAAGCCAAATAGAGACCCACTACTCCCATCCAATTACAGGCCAATTTCTCTTTTAAACATTGACAATAAAATTTTCACCTCTATATTAGCTAATAGGCTTAAAAATTTCCTCCCATCCCTTGTGCATAAGGACCAGGTTGGGTTTATACCAAGAAGGGAAGCCCCTGATAATATCAGGAAGATCCTGAATGTCATACATTCATCTAACAAGAATAAAACCCCTTTAGCACTCCTAGCACTTGATATTGAAAAGGCCTTTGATACTGTCACCTGGACCTATCTTTATAAAGTTCTCTCAAAAATGGGAGTCAATGGTCATTTCTTGGCTGCTATTCAGGCACTCTACTCTAACCTGGAGGCCTACCTTAAGCTCCCCACCACTAGACCCTTTCCCATACCCATTAACAGAGGTACGAGACAGGGGTGCCCTCTTTCCCCAGCTTTATTTGCCCTAGCCATAGAACCCCTGGCTATTCATATTAGAACACATTCTGACATAACGGGTTACTCAATTGGGGGATCGGAATACAAACTTAGTCTGTTTGCAGATGATCTGTTATTAACTATTACTAATCCCATAGTTACTTTCCCCTCCCTCTTAAAACTACTGGAATCTTTCACTAAAGCATCAGGCCTAGCTATTAATCACACCAAGTCCGAATTACTTCTGTGCAATACCCCTGACTCTACTAGGTTGGCGTTACTGCATAGTTTCCCCTTTCAATACAGGCCTCAGCACCCCACTTATCTAGGGATCCAGATGCCAAGTAGTCTGGACTCAGTCTACAAAATTAATTACTTGCCCATTTACCGCAGGATACGACAGGACTTATTGACATGGCAAACCTTACAGACATCTTGGATAGGTAGAATAAACCTAATCAAAATGGTGATTCTGCCTAGGCTGCTATATCTATTTAGAACCTTACCAATACCAGTCCCTATAAGGGACCTTGAGTCCATACAGAGGGATGTGCTGAGGTTTGTGTGGGCAAATAAACGGCATCGTATATCTTGAGCAACGATATGTAGACATAGATCCCAAGGGGGCTTGTCTGTACCTGATTTTGTGAAATATTATAGAGCAGCGAGATTGGCCCAGATGTTTCTGGCCCTTCTTAACCCACGAGAGCACCCTATCTGGATTGGGCTGGAACTTAACAATTTTAAACCCTACACTTGTAAAGCCTTAATTTGGTCAACCTCTCCCATCCCTCAAGTTCTGCATGTTAACTCTATACTGTCTTACTATTCTATACTGCTTTGGAGGTCGGTCCGATTTAAGTTTACATTGCAGGCCAAACCTTCGCCATTGGAAAACCTGTTGGGAAACCCTGCTTTCCTGCCGGGTACTCAACCTTACATTCTAGATTGGTGGGTGAACAATAACTTATGTTCACTGCTCAAGTTTCTGACTAAAGGCAAACTGATCTCAATTACGGATTTTAAAGAGAAGTTCTCTCCCCCCACTAGGGAATACCTTACCATGTACCAAATTTTTTCATTTTTTAGATCAATTCTGCCATCGGACCGCCCTGTAGAACTAACATCATTTGAACGTTCAATTAATTTTTCACTATACAGACAGGGGTTATTATCCAGTTCCAGTAGATCATAAGATGCCATACATGAGGGCTTGGGAAGAGGATTTGAACCGAGAGTTTACACCCTCCAAGTGGTCTGAACGCTCCATAATCCTTATGAAGGGTTCTTGGCCGGTCACTTTGGCCGAATCCTCGGTAAAGGTACTTCATAGGATTTATATGATTCCTGCCCGCCTGCACTGTATATACCCAGAGGTTTCCCCACTGTGTTTTAGAGGTTGTGGTGAGGTGGGGTCTATGCTACACACGTGGTGGTCATGCCAAGTAGCTAGGAGGTTTTGGAGCAAGGTGACTAACCTAATTTCATCTGTTTTAGAATGCTCCTATCCCATGACAGTGACCTTCTGTCTACTAGGAGATAAACCTCACAGACTTTCCTATGCCAGATTCAAACTCGCCCAATTCATACTTATGGCAGCCAGGATTCACATCGCCTTTAAATGGCGCTCAAACTCATTATCCTTTCAAGCTGTTTTGGACAGGGTCAATAAAATATTATTATTTGAAAAGCTCTCAGCCATTCGCACTGACACATTCGCCACCTTTGAGAAAGTGTGGGAACCCTGGATAGCTTCCCCTCACTCTCCAGATATCCGATACAGTATTTCCCTCTGATTTTGTGTGATATCAGATTGACTTATGAAAATGATGCTCTTTTCTCACCACATATAATTATTTATGTATTGTCTAAAAATTCATTGCTTACTGCGATGCATACCATGTATAACTCCAAGAGACATTCTTGTTTTATGTTCTTTGTTTTATCAATTACCCATGTAATTGCTTTTTTGCTCAATATTCAATAACCCAATAAATGCTTTTTGAAACTAAAATGAGTCAGTGAGGTACAGCTGACTGGTGTTACTGTGTGTACTACTACTGATACTGTTGGTACTACGGTTGGCAATGTATTTATTTCATATTATTGGTAACTAAGAGATTATTTCCAACAAAATGGCCACATTCATTGTGTATACAATGTATAAAGCCTAAACCGAGCCCCCTCCCAAACTTCCTGGATCACGTGCACTAGTATCAGAGGAGGGAGAGAGAAGACATGGCTGCAGCCTTAGAGAATAATACACTGGTTTTCAGAAAATGGTCCATGGCAATCAGTGCTGTTCACCTTCAAGTGCCATTTTAGATTGGTATATAATTTACATAATAGGTTGAGTAACTTTGTAAATGCATTAATATATCACCTGCAAAAATGTAGTAATCTGACATGACTAAGGTCTGTAGGGCAGACTGACAGTTTACTGTATTGGAGGAAAGGAAGATTGAGCTTGATGGATTTCAAAGTATGAACTGCTTTATTCTATTGGTAGATACACAACTGCCAGAATGCATGTATTCCAGGTGTCATAAATTGTGCTATCACTCTCTCCTGCTATTCTCTCCCGCTGGCTCAATGCCTTTTGTCACTGATGGCTTAGATCTGCTCTACCAATTAAATGGGTTATCCAGGAAAATATATTTATGACTTATCCACAAGATAGATTATCAGTATCAGATCTGTGGGGGTGTGACACCCAGGATCCCCACCGATCAGCTGTTAGAAGGGGCCTTGAGTCCGATGCACTGATATTATACGATGTACGGCGCTGTACTTGGAAAACTTCCGGAAGCCTGCATCACTCACCAAAGCTTTGGTGAGCTCAGCGGTTCCCTGAAACAGCTGATTGGTGGGGGTGCTGGAACTTGGACCCCCCGCTGATGTGATAATGATTACCCATCCTGAGGATAAGTCATCATCATTTTTTCCAGGATAACCCCTTTAGGCTTTGCTATTCTGGCTATATCCAGCTCTGCTATGTCTTAACCCCACACAATGCTACACCAGGAAAGTATTGAGTAAACTTGTCCCTGGTTCTGCCACAACGCAGTTTCAAATGAGTTTATCAAGATCTTTAAGATTTACTATAAATATCCAATCAGTTCCCTCATTCAGGGCTTGAGGATCTATGTACATTTCACACGTATATTCTTATGCATACTTGCACATTGTTTCCTTTTGTATACTATTATCTGATATATTGCAACTCATATAGCTTTATATGGATAAGTCAGGGATAAAAATCCTGACTCTGCACCTGTTGGAAGCTGTGTGAGGGGCTTACGTCTGCCCCTAGATTGTAGAGTTAGCTGAGGAAGTGAAAAGAGCTACATGTTCTCACTCCTTGGAGCTTTGTATCAAGAAATCCATCTCTACTTTACAGTGGTCCACAAAAAGAGAGAGAAAGGAAGAAATAGAAGGTCCAGAATCTGCAAGGCGAAGCACTGGAGTCAGTGAATAAGGTATTCCCTATATAAGGCTGGTAAAGACTTTACAGCAGTGAGAGGGACATTGCTAATACACCTTACACACTTTGACACGGTCCTGGCCAGCCGTATCTTAATTCTGTACACCTGAGGTGGGAATTATAGGCAAGTTTGCTAAAACCTTATTGCCAGCCTTAGAAACTACAAAGAGAGTGACTTTGGAAAGCTAGAGAAGTGACCAGTCACCACAGACAATGGCATATCGACGGCCAGCTTTAATTACTGGATGTAGTAAAGAATACAATAAAACTTGCAGAATCATCGCAGGAACTTTGCCATCTTCTCTTTGGTTAAGATAAATGCCTATGACCATTAGTATTGGGTCATTTTTGCATAAACAAGTTTGCTATGATGTTCTCATTGCAATAGATGACACCACTGATCAGAATTTCCAGGGGCGGATTGGCCATAAACTCTACAGGTAAACTTCCCAGTGGGCCAATGCCCATGGGGCCGCTTGACCCCTTCTTTTAGCGAACCATTGGCCACTTTACGTTCCCAGTCCACCCCTGAGTATTTCTATGGGGTTTTTTTCCGTTTGCTTTGTTAATGTCTTTAGAAAAAGCTTTTACTCCTTATGCACAGTCAGATTTCTTAACTATTTAACAAAAATGTTCTTCTCAATCATGGAACAGTTAGACTTTAGCTGCTATCAGGTACCTTGTATGGGTCATGACTGAAGTGGTCAGAAATGAAAAGTGTGAGCTCTCTCTTGACTCTCGATAAACATGTTCATTGAATAGTGTATGCTTTACTGATTAACTGACAACCAATTCCTGCAGGTTTACAGACTTAAGTCTTTACAGTTAATATAGTCAGGTATTCAAAGCTAAATATCAGAAGGGACTGCCTATGAGCCCACAGGGATCTCCAATCATAAGTAGGCATTTAAGATATGTAAAGACCAATATTTACCGAAGCGGGCAATCAGAATGTGCATATTAATGGTGTTTACAGTGATATGTAATTAAGGATTAATCATTGTTTAATGAGAAGTTCGGCAACTTTCAAACATTCTTTGTTTTACATCCCTAGGTTGAAAACTTGGCCTGAAAATGTTCTTAAACAAGAGCATAGTTTATTTCCCTGTATCAGAGCGCTCCCTTCAGGAGCCCAGCCGCTGCAGGAGCAGAACTAGGGCAGGTCCGGTTTTCAGCCTCTAAATGTACGTGATTCTACACTTATTGTGCACAATTATTAAAGTTTTAAGAGGTTGAGTAGTGTGGACACCCTCATAGCATAAACCATACTGTATATGATAATCAGGATCACACTCTCAGGATCATATAAAAGAAAAACACCGGGCACCACCAAAATAATGATGGGTGCAGTCTCCGTGCCAATATAAGACTTAAATGCGAAGAGATAAAATCGTATGCCCAAAATAGACGCACACCAAAGATAACATGAAATGTATATTAATCAAGATCGTCAAAGGGGGGGTATACGGAAAAGATCTCTACATGCATCGCAGTCCATATTGAGACAACTACTGAGATGCAATAAAATACATGACTGAATATTACATTATACACAACAAATCATCAAAATTTCAAATCACATAATCACCAAGAGTCAAAAATTAAAAGAAAATTGTGCTAAAAACATCTAATTGCTAAATTCCATGATTACAGAATAGAAAACTGTTTGTAAACATGATTACTAAATATATATGGGTCAATCACATGTGCAAGTAACCAAATAAAGTGCTAGTTCAAAAACTGATAAATGGTGCAACTACTTGGCAAAATAGCTTGAAGGTATACGATGACCTGTACAATGTAAGCATCTCAGTAGCGTTGCTGCATGTGCTGATTCCCCACACATATCACCATCATTAGATTAGGCAGCTTCTGCTGGGGTTTATCCACTCAGGTTGATCCACTCTGACTAAGGTTAGTTTCATATATGCTGCAAAAAATCAGGCAGAGTTCCAGCAAAGAACTGCCTGCTGGAGCTCTCTGGTTGGGCATTGTCAGATGGTACCGGAATGGATGCCAGCCCCATTAATTATAATGGGGTCAAGCAGAGATCTGGCCACTACTGGGAAAATATGCTGATAATCAACTCGTCAATAACCGATTCATGGAAGTCACTTCACCGAATTAGGTCCCCTAAAAAAACGTAACTTTTACCAGGTTGTAAAAACAATAATATGTACTCAGCACCAGAGACTGCACACAAGAAAATTAATCTAGCCAGGGACAAACAAATCTCTGATTAGAGAACAGTGTAGTAATTGTACTGTTTTACCACTTCCTGCATTGACTTTTCAACAGTCCAATCCAGAACATGTTGCAGATTTTCAACCAGTTAAAGGGTTGTGCTTCTGGATTCTACTATTTACAGGAATCAGGTATTTCAATAGTAGCAATATTATACAGAAGGGGGGTGAGGGTGACAGTACTCTCCAGGGCTGTGGAGTCTGACTCACAGCAAGTTTTGGGTGTAGTCGGAGTTGATAGAAATGTATTGACTTCAACTACAGCTTAAAAAAAAGTATCTGTTACTAATATTGTGTAATTCTATTTTATCAATATAAGGCTCTTTTTTAAAATCAAAAATAATGATAATTCAGGGTGTTCTAGTGGTGATTGAAAATCAATTCTTACCTCTCCTGTGTTCTCCCCTGTCCCTATACTATAATCAGTGATAAGGAGGGTGTTCTAGTGATGATAGAAAATCAGTTTCCACCTCCCATGTGTTCTCTTCTGTCCTTATACTATAATCAGTGATAAGCAGGGTGTTCTAGTGGAGACAGAAAATCAGTTCTCACCTCTCCTGTGTTCTCTTCTGCCCCTTATACTTTAAACAGTGATAAGCAGGGTATTCTAGTGGTGATAGAAAATCAGTTGTCACCTCTCTTGTGTTCTCCCCTGTCCCTATACTATAATCAGTGATAAGCAGGGTGTTCTAGTGGAGATAGATATTCAGTTCTCACCTGTCCTGTGTTCTCTTCTGCCCCCTATACTATAAACAGTGATAAGCAGGGTATTCCAGTGGTGATAGAAAATCAGTTGTCACCTCTCGTGTGTTCTCCCCTGTTCCTATACTATAATCAGTGATAAGCAGGGTGTTCTAGTGATTATAGATAATCAGTTCTCACCTCTCCTGTGTTCTCTCCTGCCCCTTATACTATAATCAGTGATAAGCAGGGTGTTCTAGTGTTGATACAAAATCAGTTCTCACCTCTCCCATGTTCTCTCCTGTCCCTTATACTATAAACAGTAATAAGCAGGGTGTTCTAGTGGTGATAGAAAATCAGTTGTCACCTCTCTTGTGTTCTCCCCTGTCCTTATACTATAATCAGTGATAAGCAGGGTGTTCTAGTGATGATAGCAAATCAGTTCTCACCTCTTCTGTAATCCCCCCTGTCCTTATACTATAGGTATACCAGAAGATTCAGTCCCAGAAAAAGTACCAAACTGAGGGTGAAAACCATATGCGCCAAAAAATGGTGATTTATCAGTTGACTCCAGTCTACGGTTATTCAAGGCAAACTCAGCCAAATACAAAAACAAGGACCATTCTTCCTGATTCTCAATGACAAAACACCTCAAATAAGTCTCCAGGTTCTGGTTAGTGTGCTCAGTTTGTCCATTCGACTGAGGATAGAAAGCCGAAGAGAAAGACAACTGAATACCCAGACGAGTACAAAACGCCTTCCAAAACCTGGAGACAAATTGCGTCCCCCTATCAGACACCACATCAGAGGAGATGCCGTGTAATTTCACGATGTTATCAATAAACACCTGAGCGAGAGTTTTAGCATTGGGCAAACCTGATAATGGTACAAAGTGAGCCATCTTACTGCAGCGGTCCACCACCACCAAAATGATAGTTTTCCCAGAGGCACTTGGTAAATCAGTGATGAAGTCCATAGACAAATGCGTCCAAGGACGAGATGAGATGGACAACGGAAGAAGAGATCCTGATGGCTGAGTGTGAGCCACCTTAATGCGTGCACGGGTCTCGCAAGCTGCTACATAGCCCTCAACACATTTACATAAACCTGGCCACCAGAATCTCTGGGAAATAAGATCCACAGTGGATCTACTCCCAGGGTGCCCAGCAAGGACAGTATCATGATGTTCCTTGAACACCTTGTATCGCAGTTCTGAAGGATCAATAATACTTGTCTTAAATGATCCTGATGAGCCTCCTGTCACGGACGGTGTACAGGAAACAAGACAATGCAACATGCATATATGACTCAGTGGATCCAAAGCTAAGGAACCAAAAGGGAGACCCCTGCACAAGACCTAGCACTTTCCCTGGCTGCTCAGCCTATGCAAAGATCCCAAAGGTGGATGGTTGCATATCCACGTACCTCGACTATATAACCCCTGAACACCCTACAATAGTGAGGGGACACGACCACCGGCTCCCTACACCAGACACGGAGGGAGTCAGGGTCACCTGGGATCCAGCAAACAGAAAATAACAGATAAATGTACAGCACTTAACTTTGTAGCAGACTGGGAAACAGGATCAGCATGCACACACACTCCAGGAAGTAGTATAAGCCGCCCAGTAAAGCATTATGGGGAGGAATTTAAAGGGAAGCAATCAGTCCAACTACATGACAGCTGAGAGAGGCTAACGAGATGAGGAACTGAATACCACAACAAAGAAAACTCAAGGAGGAGGTTCTGAAAGGCCTCTGTCAGAGCTTCTCAGCTGTCTGGTTGTGACAGTACCCCTCCCTCTACGAGTGGACTCCGGACACTCAGAACCCACCTTCTCAGGATGGGACCTATGGAAAGCCCTGATGAGACGAGAGACCTTAATGTCCGTCACTGGGACCCACATCCTCTTCTAAGGACCATAACCCTCCCAATGAACAAGGTACTGAAGAGAACCGCGGACAAGACGAGAATTCACAATCCTAGAGACCTGAAATTCAAGATTCCCATCAAGCATAATCGGAGGAGGAGGCAAAGGCGAGGGTACAATGGGTTGAACATAAGGTTTCAATAAGGACTTATGAAAAACATTATGGATCTTCCAAGTCTGAGGAAGATCAAGACGGTAGGCAACAGGATTGATGACAGACAGGATTTTGTAAGGCCCAATAAATCTAGGACCCAACTTCCAGGAGGGAACCTTCAATTTGATATTCTTGGTAGACAACCACACCAGATCACCAACATTCAGGTCCGGACCATGCACACGTCTCTTATCTGCCACACGCTTATATCTCTCACTCATGCTCTTTAGATTATCCTGAATCTTTTGCCAAATAGATGACAAAGACGAGGAGAATCTGTCCTCATCAGGTAAACCAGAAGACCCCTCTCCCGAGAAAGTCCCAAACTGCGGATGAAACCCATATGCACTAAAAAATGGTGACTTATCAGAGGACTCCTGACGGCGGTTATTTAAAGCAAACTCAGCAAGGGACAAAAAAGAACACCAATCCTCCTGATTCTCCGCCACAAAACAGCGCAGATATGTCTGCAGATTCTGATTGACGCGCTCCGTCTGGCCATTCGACTGCGGATGGAAAGCAGAAGAGAATGACAACCGAACCCCCAAGCGAGAACAGAAAGCCTTCCAGAATCTGGAAACAAACTGCATGCCCCTATCAGAGACTATGTCTGAAGGAATACCGTGCAATTTGACAATGTGATCAATAAATGCCTGCGCCAGCGTCTTAGCATTGGGAAAACCAGGAAAAGGGATGAAATGCACCATTTTGCTAAAACGGTCCACCACCACCAGAATCACAGTCTTCCCCGAGGAACGAGGCAGGTCCGCTATGAAGTCCATGGACAGATGTGTCCAAGGACGGGAAGGAATGGGTAAGGGAAGGAGAGGACCTGACGGCCGTAAATGAGGGACTTTGGCACGAGCGCAAGTCTCGCAGGCTGCCACAAAACCCTCAACCGACTTACGAAGCGCAGGCCACCAGAATCTCAGAGCGATGAGATCCAGTGTGGCTCTTGCCCCGGGTGCCCAGCAAGGACCGTATCGTGGTGTTACTTAAAAATCTTGTGTCTTAAAGCGAGAGGCACAAACAACCTCCCAGGAGGACAAAGATCAGGAGCCTCTGACTGGGCTGCCTGCACCTCTGCCTCCAATTCAGAAAAAAGAGCAGAGACGACCACACCTTCGGCCAAAATGGGACCCTGGTCTTCAAAATTCCCGCCTCCCGGAAAACAACGTGACAGGGCATCTGCCTTCACATTCTTAACCCCAGGGCGGAACGTGACAACAAAATTAAATCTTGAAAAGAACAAAGACCATCTGGCCTGTCTCGGGTTCAGACGCTTGGCTGACTCCAAGTAGGCCAGATTTATATGGTCAGTAAACACGGTAATAGGGTGTCTGGCTCCCTCTAGCCAATGGTGCCATTCCTCAAAAGCCAACTTGATGGCCAACAATTCCCTATCTCCCACATCGCAATTTCTCTCTGCGGAGGAGAATTTTTTTCGAGAAAAAGGCACACGGTCGCCATTTGGCAGGAGAGGAACCCTGAGACAAGACCGCGCCCACACCCACCTCAGAAGCATCAACCTCAACTATGAAGGGTAAAGAAATATCAGGTTGCACCAAGATGGAAGCGGAAGCAAAACTCTCCTTGATATTAGAAAAAGCCTTACGCGCCTCTACCGACCAAGAAGAAAAATCTACCCCCTTTCTGGTCATATCAGTGAGTGGTTTAACAATAGAGGAATAATTCAAAATAAACTTCCTGTAATAATTGGCAAAGCCCAAAAAACGCATCAGCGCCTTCTGATTCTCAGGAAGCTCCCACTCAAGCACAGCGCGGACCTTCTCGGGGTCTATGCGAAAACCAGAAGCGGAGAGAAGAAACCCCAGAAATTGAATTTCTGGAACCGCAAACACACATTTTTCCAGTTTCGCATATCATTTATTCTCCCGCAGGATGAGCAAGACCTGACGTAAATGTTCCTTATGAGTTTTGAAATCAGGAGAAAAAATCTAAATGTCATCCAAATACACTAATACAAATTTTCCCATCAAATGATAAAAAATGCTGTTCACGAAATGCTGAAAAACGGCTGGGGCATTCATCAAACCAAAAGGCATAACCAAATTTTCAAAATGGCCCTCAGGGGTATTGAAGGCCGTCTTCCATTCGTCTCCTTCTCTGACCCTGACCAGGTTGTATGCCCCTCTTAGATCTAATTTGGAAAAGACTTTAGCCCCAACAACCTGGTTAAACAGGTCTGGGATCAGAGGAAGCGGATAAGGGTCACGAATAGTGATACTGTTCAGCTCCCTGAAATCCAGACAAGGTCTTAAAGAACCATCTTTTTTCTTAACAAAGAAAAAACCAGCGACAACAGGTGACTTCGAGGGTCGTATGTGTCCTTTTCTCAGACTCTCAGAGATATAAGCACGCATAGCGATCCTTTCAGGTTGGGAAAGATTGTATAAACGAGATTTAGGCAGCTTGGCGCCTGGGATGAGATTAATAGGCAATCGTACTCCCTGTGCGGGGGCAAATCCTGAACTCCACTCTCAGAGAAGACATCCGAAAATTCAGAGAGAAAAGATGGTACAGTCTTAGTAGCAACCTCAGAAACAGATGTCGTGAGGCAATTCTCTCTGCAAAAGTCACTCCAACCATTTACTTGCCTCGCTTGCCAATCAATGGTGGGGTTATGTTTAGTGAGCCAGGGTAGCCCCAACACTAGAGGAGTAGGCAAACCGCTAAGGACGAAACATGACACATCCTCAACATGAGAATCACTCACAATTAAACGGATATTGTGAACTATGCCCTTTAATGATTTCTGAGAAAGTGGAGCGGAATCAATAGCAAAAACAGGAATATCCTTTCCCAAAGTGCACACCTGGAAACCATGAGTTATTGCAAATTGATTATCAATGAGATTGACCGCTGCTCCACTATCCACAAAAAATGCTCTTGCCCTCTAGCGCCACCCTAGCAGGCAGGACAAAACGGGAACTACAAGCAAACGGAAAACCTTCAATTTCCGTCTCAACCCTGCCAATAGTAACAGACGGAACATTTTTAAAAGATTTTTTCCTCTTTGTTTCTTTATTACTCCCAGAGAACTGCCTGAATCTCCTAGAGGGACAAACATTTGCCAAATGATTTATACCTCCACAACAAAAACAAACCCTCCCATGCGGGCTGAATATTCTATTGTCAGAAGCAATCAACCCCAGCTGCATGGGCTCCTGCTCAGAAGGGGCTGACAGCGACTGAGACCCCTGCGCACAGAATGGGACCGCTGCACTGTCCTGGGACTGAGTATGACAGGAAGGAGAGATCTCTCCTCTCTCTCTAAGACGCCTGTCAATACGAACGGACTGAGACATAGCAGAGTCCAAGGAAATAGGCCTTTCATGAAAGGCAAATGCATCTTTCAATCCCTCTGAAAGACCATGGCAAAATTGACTTCGGAGTGCAGCATCATTCCAACCAGTATCAGCTGCCCATCTCCGAAATTCTGAGCAGTATATCTCTGCGGATTGTTTACCCTGGCATAATAGACGTAGTCTAGACTCAGCCAGAGCAACATGATCCGGATCATCATATATCTGACCCAGGGCTAAAAAGAATTCATCCACTGAACGGAGGGGCTGTGCCCCCTCCGGCATCGAAAAGGCCCAGGACTGAGCGTTACCCCTGAGCAGCGATATAATGATCCCCACCCTCCGTTCCTCATCACTAGAGGAATGGGGAAGAAGGCGAAAATGGAGTTTGCAAGCCTCTCTAAAACGCACAAAATTCTCACTACCCCCGGAAAACGTATCCGGGAGCGAGATCTTAGGCTCAGAACAAACTCCATGAACGCCAGCTGAACCGGTCACTTGAAGCTGAGAAAAAGTCCTGCGGAGATCAGCTACCTCCAATGAAAGACCCTGAAGGCGTTCAGCCAAAAGTGAAACCGGATCCATCTTGAGACAGTTTTGGCGGCTTATAATGTCACGGACGGTGTACAGGAAACAAGACAATGCAACATGCATATATGACTCAGTGGATCCAAAGCTAAGGAACCAAAAGGGAGACCCCCTGCACAAGACCTAGCACTTTCCCTGGCTGCTCAGCCAATGCAAAGATCCCAAAGGTGGATGGTTGCATATCCACGTACCTCGACTATATAACCCCTGAACACCCTACAATAGTGAGGGGACACGACCACCGGCTCCCTACACCAGACACGGAGGGAGTCAGGGTCACCTGGGATCCAGCAAACAGAAAATAACAGATAAATGTACAGCACTTAACTTTGTAGCAGACTGGGAAACAGGATCAGCATGCACACACACTCCAGGAAGTAGCATAAGTCGCCCAGTAAAGCATTATGGGGAGGAATTTAAAGGGAAGCAATCAGTCCAACTACATGACAGCTGAGAGAGGCTAACGAGATGAGGAACTGAATACCACAACAAAGAAAACTCAAGGAGGAGGTTCTGAAAGGCCTCTGTCAGAGCTTCTCAGCTGTCTGGTTTTGACACCTCCATATTGGGTGAGTAAATCAGTATGTCATCGAGGTAAATAACGATAAACCTCCCCACAAAATGATGAAAACTTTCATTGATAAAGTACTGGAAGACTGCCGGGGCATTAGTTAAACCAAAGGGCATAACCAGGTTCTCAAAGTGACCCTCAGGGGTATTGAAGGCCGTCTTCCATTCATCTCCTTCCCTGATTCTTATCAGATTATAAGCTCCTCTTAAATTCAACTTAGAAAACACCTTGGCACTGACAATCTGATCAAATAGATCCGGAATCAAGGGAAGGCGATAAAGGTCGCGGACAGTAATGAGATTGAATTCCTGGAAATCTAGGCACAGTCTCAGGGACCCGTCTTTTTTTTTTACAAAAAAGAAGCCCGTTGCCATAGGTGATTTAGATCTAATATGTCCTTTTTACAAACCCTGGGCAATATACTTCTGCATAGCTACTCTTTCAGGTTGGGAAAGATTATATAACCGAGATTTGGGCAATTTAGCTCCAGAAATAAGATTGAGCGGACAATCATACTCTCGGTGGAGAAGGAGCAACTCCTGATCTCCACCCTCCGTGAATACGTCCGAAAAATCCGAAAGAAGTGGAGGTAACACCTTAGTGGATACCCCAGAAATAGATGCGCCGAGACAGTTGCCCATACAAAAATCACTTCAATTACGGATTTGTCTAGTTTGCCAATCAATGCTATGGTTATGTTTGGTCAACCATGGTAAACCCAGAACCAGCAGAGCAGGCAAACCTTTAAGAACAAAAAAAGAAATGGATTCAACATGAGAATCACCCACCCTCAAATGAATATCCTGCACAATATGAGTTAGACATATAGCAAACACTGATATCTTTTTGCTTAATGCGCTAGTTCTAAAACCTTGACTCTGAACAAATTGATAATCCACAAGATTAACCCCTGCACCACTGTCAACAAATACTTCTAATTCAATAATTTCAGAGTCTAGCACCACCATGGCAGGCAGGAGTAATCGGGTACTGCAGGTAGAATACAAATATACCTGTTCTGACTCTTCATTCACGCTACAAAAAGTGAGGGAACTTGTTTTTTCTTTGAAAGAACCCTCCTTTTGTTTTTTGTCACCCCTTAAGGCTTAATAAAAGATAAAAGGACACACATTAACGAAATGTCCTTCTTTACCACAGAAATAATACAGTCTTCCTTGCACTCTAGGGTTCCTATTACCAAGGCAAGAAGAGACCTGACCTAACTGCATAGGTTCCTCTCCTGTCGCTGGTTCAAGTGTCACTGTACCCCGAGGGACAGGAGGGACGAATTACCCAAATGACACTGCCTCCTGCCTGAGGGGAACCTTGCACCTCTCTCTCAAACGTCTATCAATCCTTACGGCTAGAGCCATGGCCGCCTCCAAAGAATCAGGATTTTCATGAAATGCAAGGGCGTCTTTTAGTTTCTCAGACAGCCCCTGACAGAACTGACTACGGAGTGCAGGGTCATTCCACTCCGAGTCAGTCGCCCATCTTCTAAATTCAGCACAATATGACTCAGCAGTATGTTCCCCCTGACACAAGCTACGCAGCTTATATTCGGCCAGAGAGATCCGATTATAAATCAGAACCAGGGCTCTGAAAAATTCGTCCACCGATCTGAGGGACTGCGAACCGATCGGCAGAGAAAAAGCCCAGGACTGAGCATCACCTTTTAGCAGAGAAATGATAATCCCCACTTTTTGATTTTCGTCTCCAGATAAAATCGGATGCAGACGAAAATATAAATTACAAGACTACCTGAACCGAACAAAGGTATTACTTCCCCTGGAAAACCTATCTGGGAGAGCGACCTTTGGTTCAAGGCTGACCTGGTTCCCACCAGCGGTGCCAGACGGCAGAGATTTCTGACACAGTGCAACCGAATTGCGGAGGTCAGCAACCTCCAAAGACAATCCCTGCATGCGATCCACCAGTGCATCAATAGTTTCTATTTTGCACAGAGCAATGAAAAAAAATTACGGTATAGGCGGTTTATAATGTCTGGGTAGGTGAGGGAAGGGAAGCAAACAAAACACAACAAAATCAAACAAAACAGCAGGCTAGGCCCCACAGCTAGGGAACAGGGAAAGGTCACCTCCTGACAATCCCTGAGCCTTTCCCTGACTGCTACTAACATGAACAAATCTCGATGGTAAAAGTGTTCATGCACACCAACCTAAGCCCTGCTGCAACTGACAAAAACCCTCAGCTAGGGAGCAGGCGAAAAGACAACCGGTTCTTTGCACAAGATGAAGGAACCAGCATCTACCTAGGGCCTAGCCAAAACAAACAACAGAAGGGAAGGAGGGAGGACTTAACTGAAGACGAACTGGGAGCAGGATCTCCACCAAACACCAGCAGAGATCTCCAGGAGAAACTATAAACTGCAAGGGCTATAGTGAGAGGCAGGTATAAATAGCATCACTAACTTACTAATAAGCAGAACCTGTGAAGAGGTGAGATCCTGCCCAAAGCCACAAAAAAGCAATCTGTCAGATATATTCATGTGCAGCAAGTCTGACAGATCTTCTCAAATCACTCACAGGGCAGGGTCCGTGACACCTGTGTTCTCCCCTGCCCTTATACTATAATCAGTGATAAGCAGGGTGTTCTAGTGGTGATAGATAATCAGTTTTCTTTAAAGACCAGAGGAGGAAGTTCACTACTGGACATTAAAGGGGTTGTCGTGGAATTAGTAACTTTTCAAAGGAGCCCGCAGCCTGCCTTTGATATGTCAAGAATCATACTTTCCTATTCCCTGCCACTTTGGTCCTGTGCGCCGGCTCCCGTGTGTCCATCTTCCAGTCCATGTCTTGTTTAATTTGTACCTGGCACAGGCATGATCATCCGCTCTGCTGCAGCCAATAACATATGTCATCGCTGAATCCAGTCATTGGCTGCAGTAGGACAGATGATCATGCCCATGCAGGAGAGGAAGTAAACAAGCAGCAGACCGGAATATGGACACATAGGAGCCAGTGCGCAGGACTGGAAGACAGACACACGATGGCTAGTACACAAGACCGGAGTTGCAGATAGCAGGTAAGTATGAATATTTCCATCGCAGAGGCAAGCTGCATCACCTCTGAAAAGTTACTTATACCCAGACAACCCTTTAATGGCAGCACAGAATATAGCAGCTGCCTCTATTTATTTATTATTTTATATTATTTTTTATCTTATTCCCATTTAGGGTATTTTCACACTAGCATTATTCTTTTCCGGTATTGAAATCCAGTAAAGGATCTCAATACCGGAAAAAAACGAATCAGTTTTGTCCTAATGCATTCTGAATGGAAAGCAACCCGTTCAGTATGCATCAGGATGTCTTCTGTTCCGTCCCTTGTACGGTATTTGTCCGGACAAAATACAGCAGCTTGCTGCAATATTTTTTCCGGCCCAAATCCCAGAACAATACCACACTTGCCGGATCCGGCATTAATTTCCATAGAGATGTATTAATGCCGGATCCGGTACCAAGTGTTCTGGAAATTGCTGCATCGCCGGATCCGGTTGTCCGGTCTGCGCATGCGCCGGGATATAGGAGGAACTACTTTAGCTTTTGATCTTTGAAAAAATGTAAATACCAGATCCGTTATTCCAGATGATACTGGAACTGCCTGCCGGATTCTAACAACGATAGTGTGAAAGGCCTTTAGATGAGCACATGATTCTCTGCATTTCCAGGACGTACATACAGTATATAGTTTTTCTAAAATTTTCTAAGGACAAATTCATAGATTTCTTACAATTATTAAGCGTATAACAGTGATTTCCAGTTATTAAATGCATAGTGCATTGTATAGTTACTATTTCAGGAATTTCAGAAATTAAATTTCAATAAATGTGGTTTAAGTTCAAAGTAGTCTGATTACTTAAATGATTGTAAGAAAAAGCCCAATTTCACTATTTTACTATTTGTTCTTACTAAACTATTGGCCATTTCTGAAGGAGTCAGAGACGGAACTGGAGTTGCAGTGTGAGGAAATGCAGAAGTTGGAGTCAGAATTTGGCTTACCAACTCCACAGCCCTGGTACTCTCCCTGCAAATGGCCCTTTGCATTGTATGCTTATTTAGTAGAATATTTGCCCAGAGAAGAGCAACCCCACTGGCGCACTTCCCCTTACTATTGTCTGTTCTACCCTAAATCAGTCCACCATCCCCCTTCCCCTTGTAAAACAGTGTCATGACATAACAGTACAGAAAATATTGAACTGGGAGGACCTGCAGCTTCCACTCTGATGCAGGAGGTCTGACCCTCCTCCTTTAGAACCAAATAGGGTCCTCCGCATAATTAGGGTCAATGTAGAATAATAGTACCAGCATTCTTACTATCTATCTTGCTACTCGCTATCACTCTCTACTTCTTCGCGTGTAGTCACGTATATCACTCTGCTTGATAATGTTAATCATCAAACATACAATATAATATGGCAATTACCGTATTTATCGGCGTATAACACGCACCTTCATTGGGAGATTTCAGGAAAAAAATTAAAATTTCAAATAAAGAACTTTGAAGCAAAATAAGGGTAGCTCAGAACTTTTTTTTATTAATATTATTACCACTTAATTCGTTAAGTTGTTACGCCGTACATAAAACCCCACTCCAGTTTACTTCACTACTTTACTTGTACCTGACGGGTACAAGTTCTCCTGCCTCAGACAGCAAACTCTCGCGAGTCTGCAAACTGTCGCAGTGCAGAGCATTACCGTGGTTACGCTCCGACGGCCGCGAGAATTAGACGTGAGGCAGGCGCGGGTTGCCTGGGCTTGCCGTTGCCTACTGATTGCCGTTACTCACACTCCACACGCTGCTACTGATCCACTCGCTGCTGTGCGGTATGTACATTATATACGGTATATGTTGGACAATGGCAAAGTCGTAGCTCAGACGAGATGACAACCCTTGTTTAAGTATTACCATAGTACATAGCTGCTGGGATTTAGTGGCTGCAGTGTGGTGCCCCCTAAGATTGTATTATGGAGATCCTCCCCTAGAAGAAATCTGGCATCTGTTGATATTTGATAACATTTTTCGTCTGTTGGATTCCTTTGTATAAAGTTGGAGATGTACAAAATGGCCCATTTACTGCTATGGCTGCCATATCAAGAATCTGTTCAACTCAGACGCAGACCACCCAAGTGTCCTTCTTTTGGGGGGACAGTCCCTATTTTTTTACCTAAGTCCCTCTGTCCCTCTTATCGCCTTAAATGTCCCTCTTTTAGATCTGAGGTATAGATTTGCATTGCTTTATTTACAATATTGATCAAGAAAGTGTTTGTCTGGTTCCTGTCTTTAAATTTGACCCCACCTTGTATATTATTTCATTACTTGATGCAATTTTGATTTTAGAAATATCTATATATAATTCTTATAATTCTTATAAATTCATATAATTCCTGCGCTATTGTGCGCTAAGAAAACTATTTACTGTATTTTCATTTTATAAGATGCCCCCCAGTGCATCTTATAAAGCAAATACTAGTGATCGTGCTCATGTAGCATGCATTAGGTGCCGCTGGTCTTCTTGCTAGGGCCTGCGCTCCACTGTCCTGACACTGTACAGCGTCAGGACGTAGTGAGCACACTATGACCTGATGCTGCACACAGTCAGGTGACAGTGCAGTGCGGGCCGGAGAAGACAGGGGAGCATGACGCCAGATCCATAGCGGAGCAGCGGCGCAGGAGAGGTAAGGACATTTTTTTATTTTAGTCTGATGGGAGTCTGAAAGAAAAGGGCTGTTCTGAGGTCTGATGGGGGTCTTAAAGAAAAAGGTCTGATATGAGGTCTGATGGGGGTCTACAACAAAAGGGATGATCTGAGGTCTGATGGGGGTCTAAAACAAAAGGGCTGATCTGAGGTCTGATGGGGGTCTACAACAAAAGGGCTGATCTGAAGTCTGATGGGGGTCTGAAAGAAAAGGGCTGTTCTGAGGTCTGTTGGGGGTATGACATGGAGGGCTGATGGGGTTCTGACTTGGAGGGCTGATATGGGGTCTGATGTGATGTGATGATATTTATGGGGGTCTGATCTGAGGATCTGATATGAGGTCTGATGAAAAATATTTGGGGTTCGTCTTATCATTGGGGGCATCTTATAAAGCGAAAAATACGGTAAATGTATAAATATGCAGGAAAAATTTACTTTTACACAATGAACCATAACTGACCCTCTTTGAATGTCTAAAAGGTTGGGAGGTATGCAGACGTACAGTGCCTTGAAAAGGTATTCACACTTTTCCACATTTTTTCACGTTACAGCCACAAAGTTAAAAGTATTTTATTAGGATTTTATGTGATAGACCAACACAAAGGTGTAGGTATATGTCAGGGCTGGCCAACCTGCGGCTCTCCAGTTGTTGTAAAACTACAACTCCCACCATGCCCTGCTGTAGGCTGATAGCTGTATGTAGACTGGGCATGCTGAGAGTTGTAGTTTTGCAACAGCTGGTGAGCCGCTGGTTGGCCATCCCTGGTATATGTGAAGTGAAAAAGAAATGATACATGGTTTTCAAACTTTTTTAATAAATAAAAATCTGTGTGGTGTGCATTTGTATTCGGCCCTCTTGATTTAATACTTTGTAGGACCTCCTTTCAATGCAATTACAGCTTGAAGTCTTTAAGGGTATGTCTCTACCAGCTTTGCACATCTAGAGACTGACATTTTTACCCATTCTCCTTTGCAAAAATAGCTCAAGCTCAGTCAGATTCAAGGGAGAGTGTCTATGAACAGCAATTTTCAAGTTTTGCCACAGATTCTCAACGGAATTTAGGTCTGAACTTTGACTGGGCCAGTATGCTTTAATGTAAACCTTTCCATTGTAGCTCTGGCTGTATATTTAGGATTGTTGTGCTGCTGGAAGGTGAAGCTCCTCCTCAGTCTCAAGTCTTTTGCAGCCTCTACCAGGTCTTGCTCTAAGATTGCCCTGTATTTAGCTCCATCCATCTTCCCTGTCCCTGCTGAAGAACAGGTGTGTTCAGGGTGATTTGCAGTTTTAGTTTTCCACCACACAAAGCATTTTGCGTTTAGGCCAAAAAGTTTAACTTTGGTCTCATCCAGAGTACCTTCTTCGAAATGTTTGCAGTATCCCCCACATGGCTTGTGGCAAACTGCAAACGGGAATTCGTGTGGCTTGCTTTCAAAAATGTCTTTCTTCTTGAGATTCTTCCAAAAAGGCCAGATTTGTGGAGTACACGACTAATAGTTGTTCTGTGGACAGATTTTCCCACCTGAGCTGGGGATCTCTTAAGCACCTCCATAGTGACCATACGCCTCTTGGCTTCTTCTCTGAGTAGTGTTCTTCTTGTCTGGACTGTCAGTTTAGGTGGACGGCCATGTCTTGGAAGGTTTGTAGTTGTGCCATACTCCGTCCATTTTCGGATGATGGGTTGAACAGTGCTCCATGAGATGTTCGCAGCTTAGGATATTTTTTTATAACCTAACCCTGCTTTACACTTTGCCACAACTTTATCCCTGACCTGTTTGGTGTGTTCCTTGGTTTTCAAGATGCTGTTTGATCTCTAATGTTTTCTTACAAGCCTCTGAGGCCTTCACAGTACAACTGTAGTTATAGCAAGAATAAATTACATACAGGTGGACTCTATTTACTAATTAGGTGACTTCTGAAGATAATTGGTCACACTGAATTTTATTTAGGGTTATCAGAGTACAGGGGGCTGATGCACACCACACTTTTCAGATTTTTATTTATTAAAAATTTTGAAATCCATGTATCATTTTCTTGTCACTTCATACATACTTGCTACTTTGTGTTGGTTTATCACATAAAATCCCAATAAAATACATTTAGGTTTGTGGGTGTAACTTGAAAAAAGGGGAAAAGTTCAAAGGGTTGGAATACTTTTTCAAGGCACTGCAAATACAGTTGATATGCATTATATTTATTGCAATAGATACTGGGGGGAATTTAGCAGTCAACCCACGCTGGTTTTTGGGAATAATAAAGAAGCAAAGCCGGTTTTCTGCTTCAAAAGAAAATTTAAATCTATGGCAGTTTGCCACATCTTCCAGCAGTGCAGAGTATATCAGAGACGAGAGTAAAACTGATAAATTCCCCTCACTGTGTATTAGGCATGCACAACAAGGAGTGACACATCATGGTTATCCCATGATTAATACAAAAGACTAAAATTAAATATCATACATACTTGTACCGCCCAACTTTTTGGATTGTCAAAGAGGGACATTTATAGTTCATTGTGTGAAAGTCCATTTTTCCTCTATACTTACACACTTTAATAATTGTATTAGCGTACAATAGCACAAAAAATATCTGAATATAGAAATTTCTAAAATTCAAATTGCATCAAATAATGAAATAATATACACGGTGGGGACAAATATACAGATAGGAACCAGACAAACACTTTCTTGGTCAATATTGTAAATGAAGCAATGCAAATCTATACCTCAGATCAAAAAGAGGGACATTTAAGTAGCAAGGAGGGACAGAGGGAATTGGTTCCAAAATAGGCACTGTCCCTCCAAAAGAGGGACATTTGGGAGGTCTGATCATATAGTACATGACAATCTTTTTTCAACAAATCTAGAAACAGTCCTGTATCTCATATTGATCCACACATTAATTACTCTAATTGTTTTGCTACATTTATTTCAAGCTGACAACTCTGGGGGCGTATTCTATCTACTGCAGCCACCTCCCTATGACAGTTGAAAGAGGCATGTCCTGTCTGCTTCAGCTCTCTACCTATCACAGCTCAGGGGGCGTTTTCTTTCTGTAGGAGCTCTCTTCCTGTAACTTGTCACATCTTCTAACAGAGGATACAGCTGTTGGCAGTTAAAGGATGAAACTGAGTATGTGTGACCACCCAAGCACAGTTACTAAGGAGGACAGAGAAATAAGAAAAAGAACAAACAGCAGATGGTGCTGTAAATATTTTATTGAATATCTTAGTGACAATACAACATTTTGAATTACATGCAATTACAAAAGTATTCAGATCCAGGTTTAAAAAATATAGTATTTTTTTTTTTTTTTTTTATGGGACAATCCGTTTAAGCTATCATTGCTCCTTTTTAAATAGGAGTCGATGTAGTATGCCAGGAGAAGACTTACAGTCAGGTCCATAAATATTGGGACATCAACACAATTGTAAAAATGTTGGCTCTATGCACCACCACAATGGATTTAATTTGAGGGTATTTACATCCAAATCAGGTGAACAGTGTAGAAATTACAACAGTTTGCATATGTGCCTCCCACTTGTTAAGGAACCAAAAGTAATGGGACAATTGGCTTCTCAGCTGTTCCATGGCCAGGTGTGTGTTATTCCCTCATTATCCCAATTACAATGAGCAGATACAAGGTCCATAGTTCATTTCAATTGTGCTATTTGCATTTGTAATCTGTTGCTGTCAACTCTCAAGATGAGATCCAAAGAGCTGTCACTATCAGTGAAGCAAGCCATCATTAGGCTGAAAAAACAAAACCAACCCATCAGAGAGATAGCAAAAACATTAGGTGTGGCCAAAACAACTGTTTGGAACATTCTTAAAAAGAAGGAACGCAACGGTGAGCTCAGCAACACCAAAAGACCCGGAAGACCACTGAAAACAACTGTGGTGGATGACCGAATAATTTTTTCCCTGGTGAAGAAAACACCCTTTACAACAGTTGGCCAGATCAAGAACACTCTCCAGGAGGTAGGTGTATGTGTGTCAAAGTCAGCAATCAAGAGAAGACTTAACCAGAGTGAATACAGAGGGTTCACCACAAGATGTAAACCATTGGTGAGCCTCAAAAACAGGAAGGCCAGATTATAGTTTGCCAAATGACATCTAAAAAAAAATTCACAGTTCTGGAACAACATCCTATGGACAGATAAGACTAAGATCAACTTGTACCAGAGTGATGGGAAGAGAAGAGTATGGAGAAGGAAAGGAACTGCTCATATTCGTAAGCATGCCACCTCATCAGTGAAGCATGGTGGTGGTAGTGTCATGGCGTGGGCATGTATGGCTGCCAATGGAACTGGTTCTCTTGTATTTATTAATGATGTCACTGCTGACAAAGGCAGCAGGATGAATTCTGAAGTGTTTCGGGCAATATTATCTGCTCATATTCAGCCAAATGCTTCAGAACTCAATAGACGGCGCTTCACAGTGCAGATGGACAATGACCCAAAGCATACTGCAAAAGCAACCAAAGAGTTTTTTAAGGGAAAGAAGTAAAATGTTATGCAATGGGCAAGTCAATCACCTGACCTGAATCCGATTGAGCATGCATTTCACTTGCTGAAGACAAAACTGAAGGGAAAATGCCCCAAGAACAAGCAGAAATTGAAGACAGTTGCAGTAGAGGCCTAGCAGAGCATCACCAGGGATGAAACCCAGCGACTGGTGCTGTCTATGTGTTCCAGACTTCAGGCTGTAATTGACTGCAAAGGATTTGCAACCAAGTATTAAAAAGTGAAAGTTTGATTTATTATTATTATTCTGTCCCATTACTTTTGGTTCCCTAACAAGTTGGAGGCACATATGCAAACTGTTGTAATTCCTACACCGTTCACCTGATTTGGATGTAAATACCCTCAAATTAAAGCTGACAGTCTGCAGTTAAAGCACATCTTGTTCGTTTCATTTCAAATCCATTGTGGTGGTGTATAGAGCCAAAAATATTAGAATTGTGTCAATGTCCCAATATTTATGGACCTGGCTGCATCTTATTGTTAGAAATGAATTGCAATTTTTTTTTAAATACTATTAAAGTAACAATATAATGTCTTGCGTGTAAAGAGGACATAGGCATCAGGCATATGCACACCTATTTGTAAAACTCATTAAAAAGATCTAATGTTTTATTGTCATCCTGGCATTTCTTTCATCTGACTGTTTAATATTACAATATGTTACAGACTGACTTTCTGGTCTATAATTCAGCTGACTCTCACATATGTCTGTCGTATTTTAGGAAGCTGTGTGCACTGGGTCCTGCTTGTGGTCTATGATGAATTATGTATACAGAGGTTAAACCATGGAACTTTGTGTTTTTTCCTTTTTAGAATACGGAAGTTTAAGCTCTGTGGGAACAAGCTTCAGAGACCGAGATGTGAAACTGGGCAGCAAAGGATAGAAACACCACAACAAGCTGTCACAGGCACTAAATAAAATGAAGAAGACAGGCAATGACAGGGGCAATTGGTCTGTGCCGTTGTGTAGCGTCTAAACTATTGTACTTTTTCCCTACTGGCTGGAACAATTGATTTGGTCTTGTGGTTTATTCAAGGCCATTAATCAGTGGTGGTGACGCCTGCCCCTGCCATCTCTACTGTGAAGCAGCTCACTTATCACACACCCTGTGGGATGATGTGTAAGTGGCACAGACTGAAAAGACAAAATATGACATGTTCTAAACCTACATTATTCCACGTACAAAGCTAAAAAAAAATCTTTGTGTATGCTACCGTTACAACTTGCAAACTTTTTTTTCCGCTGAGTTGCTATATCACAAGGCCTCACAGACTGTTTTAGTAGCAAAAAAAAAAATGCCAACCTTGCTTATATTTGCTTTGTATTGAAGGTGTATTTTTTTTTATTTCAATCATTATTTTTGAAATTTTACAAGGTGCATCTTACAAAGTACTGAAACATTTCATCTGTTAGGCTTCACATAGTATGAGAACAATGTACCGGTGTTTACAGATGGTTATATAATAGAGAAGTACATTGCTTTTAAATGCACCAAAAAAAACTAAAGAAACCAAAATTAACAGAATAAAACAGTATAGAACAAAAGTCTCAGATGCTGTTAGATTGACAGACTCTGTTGGTTAGACGTGTTCTGGGACATAACTGACAACCAGGTTCCCCAGTGGCAGGCAAATATATCCATGTGGTGCTCACTGTATGCCATAATCTTCTCATACAAGAAATTATTGTGTACTCTAATTATGATTTCTGATTTCTGCTGTCTTAGGAATGGTATTGGATTTCCAGTACCTGGTGATTGCCATATTTGTTGCCAAAATAAGTGAGCCACAGGCCCTCGGCTATTTACGGTATAGTGTGCATACCCATAAAAAGGAGGGCCCAACATGGAGATATTTCAATAGTGATACCACAAAATCAAATATCTCTGTGCATAATTGTAGCACCAATGGGCATGACCATAGCACGTGCAATAAGGGGCCTCTATTCCCGCAACCGCGCCAACAAAGATGTGTGGTGCTAGAGTAAATTCTGCTAAGCTTATCAGGAGTATAATACCATCTTAAACAGGTTTTAATGGCAGCTTTATATAAAGAAGTACTACAGAAGATAACGGTGAGGAATATAAATGTTGTTACCCAGTCCACTTCAGGGATGTTCACTTGTAATTCTTTGTCCCACGCAAGGAGTGGAGTGGTTATGGAGACGGTTAATTTAGATCCCAGAGCCATTTATAATGGTCTGATACCCAGTTTAGTATAGGGCTGTGTCGGAGTGACCCAAAGCTCAATAATCTCTTTGTTGGCTATCACCTGGTATGGAGATTTTGATTGAAGCAGGTGGCGTACCTGCAGGTACTTGAAAAACTCCCCTCTGGAAACACCAAACTTCTGTTGGAGGTCAGTAAAAGATTTGATGTTGCCATTTTTATACAATTGGCTTATAAGTTGGATTCCCAGTGAACGCCACTGGACTAGGTCTGTATCTGGGAGGTAGAACTTCACGAGCTGTAATGGGGACATATCCATCAAAGAGAAGGGTTGTTGTTTGCTCTTTTGATGAAATGTGCACCAGTGATGGACCGGGGCCGGTAGCATAGCTGGTAGAAGAGGTGTTTTGAGTTGGGAACTTTAATAGGGACAGAAGGAATAGAAGTTTTGGTAGGATTAGCATTTCAAAAGTCGCTATTCGACCTAACCATGAGATTTCCTATTTGTTATACATAGTAGTATCCTGCTTGATTGTATCTAGTAAAGGGATATAGTTAAGATATTATAATCATGACATCACCGATGGAATAGCAATTCCTAAGTATTGTATACTGTCCTGTCTCCAATCAAAAGAGAAGTCCAGTTTTAAGGAATTTAAAGTTTGGTCTGGGATGTTCAGTGGAAGGATTTGGGATTTAGTCTCATTGACCTTGTAATATGATAAGCGCCATATTCCTTGAGTAGGGAAATGGCTGCCGGTAAGGTTGTCTGAGGGGAGGATAGTGTCAAGAGTACATTATCCGCATATAAGGATATGCAATGTTGTTTACCCCCTATGTGGATATCGGGTATATCCGGGTGAAGTCTGATTGCCTCGGCAAGGGGCTCGATCGCTAAAATGAAGATCAGGGGCGAGAGGGGGCACCCCTGGCAAGTACCATTTGTTAAAGGGAATGATGGTGACAAGGCTCCATTTACGAACACTCTGGCTGAGGGCTTAGAATAAATAGCCCATATGTCACTGTCCCTTCTTTGACAGATGTTAGGAGATCAAGGAGACTGGCAGATTGTGGAGGAATCTAACAGCCTCTTTGATTACTCTTTATTCAGTGTTTATTTGTGACCTCATCCTCTGTTTCAGGTGTAGCTTAGTACTCATTACTATACCCTATTTAGTGTTTCCCCACCCTTCTGATGCGTTTGTGTTTTGTTTTCCCTTCCTTGCTTGTTGTTACTAGGCCTCAGGGAGATGCCTGTTCCTTCATCGGGGAAGGAACGGGTTGTCTAAGCCCTGACAATATTCTTAAGGCTCTCTAGGGTCTCCTGGGTCCCAGGTTCCAGGGTATGGGCATTTCTACCTTCAAGGGGTGCCGATACGGTTAGGACCAGGAGTAGGGTTACTAGGAGGTGACTTTTTCCTGTCCCTAGCGTTAAGGCCTAGTGGCTTTCCCTTTCCCTCCTGGTTTTGAGTTTGGTGTTTCCTCCTATACCTCATCCATGAAACCATTTAGTGGTTATAAAGGCCCCTCCCAGGCCCATAGTCCACAGTACCGAGAAGGCGAACGACCAGTTCAGTCGGTCAAACGCCTTCTCGGCATCAAGGGTCACCAGCAAAGCCTCATCTCCCTTACAGTTAATTAAATCAACCAAGTTTAGGGCCCGACGGGTGTTGTCTGTAATTTGTCGTCCTTTGACAAATCCTGTCTAGTCAGTATCTATTAAGGAGGGTAAGATGTTTGCCAATCTAGTTGTGAGAATCTTGGCGTATAATTTTAGATCCGTGTTTAGGAGGGATATGGGTCTAAAATTCTGGGGTCTATCAGGGGGTTTGCTGGGCTTCGGTAGGGCCACTATAGCCATGAGCATCTCCTCCGGGAAAGACCCTTCCTGGAATGCCTTGTTATATACTGGTAGTAAGTGGGTTGGTTTTGGAAAGTTTTGAAGTATAAATTACATAGACAATTTGGGCCCGGGGATTTATGTAGGGGGAGGGAGGAAATAGTATTAACAATTTCAGAGTGAGTGATAGGATGGGATAATAAGTCCCTCTGCTGGGAAGATAGGGATGGAAGGTTCAGATTTTTCTAATAGGTATAAATATCTGAAGGGAGTGTCAGCAGAACCTTGGAGGTTGTACAATGCAGAGTAGTACTCTACAAATTGGTCAGTCACTGCTTTCGGGTCATAGATCTTGCTGCCACTGGTTGGGTGCATGAGGTGGGGAATTCTAGACTTTGCTGCGTGCATTTTAAGGCGGCGAGTGAGCAATTGCCCAGCCTTATTTTCCTGAGAATAATATTGAGCTTTCACAAGTGAAAAGGAGACATTTCCTAAGTTGTGTTCTCAGAGAGTGAATTTGAGTGGCTCTTTCTGGAGAGAAAGAGGTCTTTTTTAGGGATTCCAGGGAGGTCAGCTGGGAAAGTATAGCTTGCATCTTCTGTTCCCTATGCTTTTTTGCCTGATGGCCTAGTTTGATAAATATTCCCCTGACAAAAGCCTTATAGGCATTCCATCCATAGGCGATAGGGGCTAGAAACCGAGTCTCTGTTTAACCGGAAATACTCAGCTATAGCCTCTGCCAATTCAGCCTTATAAACTGGGTTAGAGATAATATAGGGGCTTCAGTGCCAGAGGTTGTCCCTAATGTTGAAAGTTTCTTGTATTAAAAGAAATATAGCGGTGTGGTCAGACCACTTAAAGGGGTATTCCCATCTTGCTAAATGAGCCAGAGCCGCAGTTACAGCAGAATTAACTTCCTGGTTTTCTGCAGCTAAGGCTGGGCGGACAGGCAGCTAGAGTGAAGGCCGGCCACGCCTCCTTATGACATCACACTGAAAGCTGAGTCCTGCTTGCTAGTTCATGTGAAAATTATGACTCATCAGTCTGGCAGCCTGCAGTGTGTGTGAGGGGAACGGTCACTCAGAGAGCCATGTGAAGTGAGCTCAGTGCACAGTAACACGTGGCTGTTCTGCAGTTTTACACACAAAATCTCTGTCTGATCTTTTACAAACCCATTCTGTGCATCAAAAACTATAATTCCATATTATACATTAGCTCAAAAGCTTGACCAACCCCCACCCACCAGCACTGATGCAGATTTGTTTCCATTACAGCTGTACTCCAGTTGTGTATAAACCTTACACTATGTATCTTTATAGATGCATATACAGCCCAGCTACATGTGTCTTCTCCAGTCCCCTAACATCACTTTGGCTGAATGGCTTCCTATACAGCCCTGCTACATGTTTATTCTACTCCCCCGCTAGCACTGGGTTTGAAAAGCTTCATATACAGCAGCTCTGCTACATCTGTCTGTTTATCTCTTCAACCAGCACTGTGTCAGAACAGCCGCATATTCAGCTCTGCTACATCTGTTTCTCTCTTCCACCAGCATTGATGCTGACCCGCCACATATACAGCTCTGCTACATCTGTCTATTCCCTTCCCCATTAGAACTGTGTCTGAACAGCAGCGTATTCAGCTCTGATACATCAGTTTCTCTCTTCCACCAGCATTCATGTTGACCCGCCACATATATAGCTCTGCTACATCAGTTTCTCTCTTCAACCAGCATTTATGCTGACCCGCCACATATACAACTCTGCTACATCTGTCTATTCCCTTCCCAATTAGAACTGTGTCTGAACAGCAGCGTATTCAGCTCTGCTACATCAGTTTCTCTCTTCCACCAGCATTCATGTTGACCCACCACATATATAGCTCTGCTACATCAGTTTCTCTCTTCCACCAGCATTGATGCTGACCCGCCACATATACAGCTCTGCTACATCAGTTTCTATCTTCCACCAGCACTGATGCTGACCCGCCACATATACAGCCCTGCTACATCTGTCTATTCCCTTCCCCACTAGAACTATGGCTAAACAGCAGCATATTCAGGTCTGCTACATCCATCAGCCCCCCCCCCATATGCCTCCATCAGCCCCCCATATGCCTCAAACAGCCCCCATATGCCTCAAACAGCCACCATAGTGCCTCCATCAGCCCCATAGTGCCTCCATCAGCCCCATAGTGCCTCGATCTGCCTCCATTGTGCCTCCATCTGCCCCCACTGTGCTCCATCTGCCCCTATTGTGCCTCCATTAGCCCAAGTGCCTCCGTCTGTCCCGATTGTGCCTCCATCAGCCCTATTGTGCCCCCATCAGCCCAAGTGACTCCATCAGCTTCATTGTGCCTCCATCAGCCCCATTGTGCCTCCATCTGCCCCCATTGTGCCTCCATCTGCCCCCATTGTGCCTCCATCTGCCCCCATCAGCCCCCATTGCACCTCTATCTGCCCCCATTGCGCCTCCATCTGCCCAATTGTGCCTCCCTATGCCCCCATTGTGCCTCCATCTGCCCCATCATGCCTCCCAAGTGCCTCCATCAGACCCCCATATGCCTCCATCAGCCCCCAAGTGCCTCCATAAGCCCCCCAAGTGCCTCCATATACTTACATGTGCTGTGACCCGACCCTCTTTCTTCTTGTAACTCACCGGTCTGTGCGGTGCATTGCTTATGCCTATAGCAATGCGCTGCACAGACCTGTGACGAGTTACAAGAAGAAGGAGCACCCGGCGGCCACAGCGCATGTAAGTATGCTTCAGAGTAACTGACTATGGCAGCCAGGACTTCAGTAGCGTCCTGGCTGCCATGGTAACCGATTGGAGCCCCAGCATTACACTGCTGGGACTCCGATCGGAACTGCCGCTGCCACCAATGATTTTGTTGGGGGGAGGGGGCGATCCCTAGACCGTAACACTGCCACAACCAGCTTGTGTTCGTTCAGCTTTGGTTGCTGGGTATTTGTTCTCTGATGTCTCTCGCCTGACACGTTCAGGCGCTCAATGGAGCAGAAAACGTGACTGACCAGAGAAGGCAACCCTTTGCCAATCAGCTAAAGGTCCAAGTTCCATACTGCAACAAAAATTGAAGCTTTTTCTACCGATGCAACTTTATTAGCAGAGGTGCGGTGATCATCTCCTCTGCTTCGGAGCTCAGAGGGCTCACTGAACTGTTTTGGACACACGTTTGGTAGCCCCGTGGTTCATTTTGGTGATCATTTGGTTCACCTCATTTTGGTGATCATTTGGTTCACCTCCCATATCAATTCCTGCCACCTTTTCCCATCTATACCTCTTTTGGCTGGTACTTACGGCCAAAAATGAAATACATAATAAAACAATTTGAAGATACCTCCAGATCTATGGTACTGCACACATGCGACAGCAAATCTGTTTACACAAGGGAATGGGCTACTGACAAACAATAATTTCTATGTCTTCATAAAAGATGCGATCAATGATAACCGAATAAATTACAATTGTTCATTCACTTGACATGTTTATAGTAGCCAATTATCTGGAGGAATCCAGAACCAGTATCATTGTTTGGGTGATAATTGCCTTGTGTAAGACGTATTATCCATTTTTCCTCTGTCATATTTAATGAGACGGTAGTATCAGTCACGTACATGTGATCAAAAGCTTTTCAAATTCTTTATTTATTTATTTTTTCCGTAAGAATTCAGTGCCCTAGATATTTGCTGAATTGAATGGCAGGGGTCCTGTACTGTAGAGCACATGGGGCAGCAAGCAGAGACCTCCTTTTGATGTATGTGTATAGAGAGATTCGAAAGTAGGCCAAACATGACGACCATTTAAAATTGTCTTTGAAATTATTACTAGTATATGAAATGAATACGTTCTGGTGGCTAGAGAGATCATATACTTTACACTGTCTAATTAAGCATTGGAACATACTGACCAATTGTTAATAACCAAGGCCATTCAAACAGATGGTCTGTGTCATTCAGTGAGAAGTCTGTCAGTCTCAACATGGCATCCAAGAATAGCATGCAACAGTTACGCTAGGTTCACATTGCGTTTTAACATACTGATAAAATGCCCTTTTTTACCATGTCAAAAAATATGAACACAAGATTTAGCATACTATTGCCAAAAAAAAAAAAAAAAGATAATATTGCACTAACAAAATACAGTTGTGTTCAAAATAATAGCAGTGTGTTTAAAAGTGAATAAAGCTCAAAATCCTTCCAATAGCTTTTATTTCCATACACACAAATGCATTGGGAACACTACGCATTCTATTCCAAATCAAAACATGAAGAAAAAAATATATCACATTTGTGTTGTTCCTCTAAATAAATTTAAGAAAAGTGAATATTAGACTGTTCAAAAAAAATTGCAGTGTTTGTATTCTTCTTTTCAAACTTAAACATTATATAAACTATCACTATATAAACTGAAAAATGTTTGAAGATTTAGCTTTCCTTTGAATCACTTTACTAATATTTAGTTGTATAACACTGTTTCTGAGAACTGCTGTACGTCTGTGTTGCATGGAGTCAACCAACTTCTGGCACCTGTGAACAGGTACTCCAGCCCAGGAAGATTGGACTACATTCCACAGTTCTTCTCTATTTCTTGGTTTTGCCTCAGAAACTGCATTTTTGATGTCACACTACAAGTTTTCTATAGGATTAAGATCCAGGGATTGGGCTGGCCACTCCATAATGTCAATCTTGTTGGTCAGGAACCAAGATGTTGCACGTTTATTGGTGTGTTTGGGGTCGTTGTCTTGTTGGAACACCCATTTCAAGGGCATTTCCTCTTCAGCATAAGGCAGCATGACCTCTTCAAGTATCCTGATGTATTCAAACTGATCCATGATCCCTGGTATTCGATAAATAGGCACAACACCGTAGTATGATAAACATCCCCATATCATGATGCTTGCGCCACCATCCTTCACCGTCTTCAGTGTACTGTGGCTTGAATTCAGTGCACAGGAATGCTACTCCCAAGATAAGAGGAGTGCATTCACACTTGAAGGTGCCACTCCCTCAAGCATATACTACATAATAAACAAAAAATCACTGAAAAAACATCCTGCACTGTATGATAAATAAATATGCGGATGTCCCTGGCCACATTCACACAAAAAAATCACTGAAAAAAATTATAATAATGCCCTAACAAAATAGATGCAAGCATTATATATGGACCAAGCCCTCACTCTGATGTAATAAAATCCTTAGCCTTGACTCTTAGCCAATATATTTTGATCAAAACACATCTTTGCCCACCTACCCAGCGCCAAGGTGGTGTCAGGTCAGGCGGGTCCTACGCTAAACCTTGAGGGAGTGGCACCTTCAAGTATGAATGCGTTCCTATTTTATCTTGGGAGTAGCATTCCTGAGCACTTTTGCCCTTCCTAACAAACAGACCACCTCAATTAGGTGGTACATATAGGTGTTCTTGTTCCTCCTCTCATTGGTTGCTTGATGCACATAGAGGTGACTAGGAGCAGCACACCATATGTCCGGAGTCTGCGCTCCTGAACATAGAAGCCCAATGGCTTAGGTAGGTTTAGCGTAGGACCCGCCTGACCTGAGACCACCTTGGCGCTGGGTAGGTGGGCACAGATGTGTTTTGATCAAAATATATTGGCTAAGAGTCCCAGATTTTATTACATCCGAGTGAGGGCTTGGTCCATATACACTGCCTGTCCAAAAAAAAGTCGCCACCTGGATTTAACTAAGCAAATAGTTATGAGCCTCCTATTGCATAATTACTGCATGGGCGATTATCTTTCAGCAGGCAACAAGTTATTTAACCCCAACTGATGCAATGAGTTGCTTCTCATTTCTTAACTAACCATGTCGAAAGATACATCTCGTGGTCGTGGAAAAGATGTTAATCTGTTTGAGAAGGGTCAAATCATTGGCATGCATCCAGCAGAGAGAGAGCATCCCATCGTATTCAAGGAAGAAATGTGGCGGGGAAAAATCCTGAATGATCTTGATCGGCGATCACTTAAACGTTTGGTGAAATCAAATCGAAGAAAAACAAAAGTAGAACTCAGGGCTATGTTTAATAGTGAAAGTAAGAGCATTTCCACACGCACAATGTGAAGGGAACTCATGGGATTGGGACAGAACAGATGTGTAGCTGCAAGCAAACCACTAATCAGTGAGGCAAACCAGAAAAAATGGCTTCAATTTGCTAGGGAGCATAAAGATTGGACTCTGGAGCAATGGAAGAAGGTCATGTGGTCTGATGAGTCAAGATTTATCCTGTTCCAGACTGATGGGCGCATTAGGGTAAGAGAGGCAGATGAAGTGATGCACCCATCATGCCTAGTGCCTACTGTACAAGCCTGTGGGGACAGTGCTATGATCTGGGGTTGCTGCAGTTGGTCAGGACTAGATTCAGCAACAGTATGTGCTCCAAGAATGAGGTCAGCTGACTACCTGAACATACTGAATGACCAGGTTTTTCCATTAATGGATTTTTTCTTCCCTGGTGGCATGGGCATATTCCAAGATGACAATGCCAGGATTCATCGGGCAGCAGTCAGACTCTACCATCATCAATGCAAGATCTTGGTGAAAAATTAATGCAACACTGGATGGAAATAAATCTTGTTAAATTGCAGAAGCTTATCTAAACAATGCCACGGCGAATGCGAGCCATATTCAAAGCTAAAGGCGGGCCAACCCGATTGAGATGCTGTGGCATGACCTCAAGAAAGCGATTCACACCAGACATCCCGAGAATATTACTGAACTGAAACAGTTCTGTAAAGAGGAATGGTCAAGAATTACTCCTGCCCGTTGTGCACGTCTGATCTGCAACTACAGGAAACATTTGGTTGAAGTTATTTCTGCCAAAGGAGTTTCAACCAGTTATTAAATCCAAGGGTTCACATACTTTTTCCACCTGCACTGTGAATGTTTACATGGTGTGTTCAATAAAAACATGGTAACATTTAATTCTTTGTGTGTTATTAGTTTAGGCAGACTGATTGTCTATTGTTGTGACTTAGAGATGAAGATCAGATCACATTTTATGACCAATTTGTGCAGAAATCCATATCATTCCAAAGGGTTCACATACTTTTTATTGTAACTGTATACACTAGTGTTGAGTGAACTTGTGGTTTCAAGTTCAGCGTACAAGGTTTGGATTATCTAAGAATTCCGTTATGGATTCCGCTACCACAGACTATAAGTTATGGTCCGTGTTAGCGGGATCCATAATGGAATTCTTAGGTAACCCAAAACCGAACATTCTACGCCAAACTTGAAACCACAAGTTCACTTAACACTAGTATACACCACACATGTATTATATGTACTATATACAGTATGTATACACCACATGTATAATATATATACACCAACTACGTATATACAGTATATATACACCACACTGTGGTAATGTGAACAGTGCTGGAAGGCGTGTATATCCCACTCAGGTACCTCAGATGGGTGAGACAACTAAAATCCAGAGAGTGGCAGTGGTCTCAGCAAAGCATAGTTTAGTGAGACAGTTTTGTTTATTAATTCTGGGCTGGATTTTAATGGATTGGCTGTTAGGCTTGGCAGTGGGATCTGCCAATCCACACCCTTCCGGCACGGGTATTCCCTTCTACCTGAGGTGATCGCAGGTGAGGCCTGCTGTAATCAGGCTGGCATAAAGCACCTCCCAGTATGTCAGTCTGGGGAAAATGTGTGTGATCCTGGAGCAGAGGCTCTGTGTGAGTGGTCTCAGATGGGTTGTCTGAGGGGCCATTAAGCTAGGTGATGACTAAAAGCCTGAATTTGGATGACGCAGTGACGCCTATAAAACAAGGATCACGAGGCCAGAGTCGGGAGGACTACTGGGCCACAATTCCCCAAAAGGTATTGAAGTGTCATAGCCTGGAGGTTGCTGGACTATATGGCTGAGGAAAGCCACATTTGTGTTCCATGTGTGAACAGGGCTCTCTAGGTGAGTCAGGGATACGTTTAAGTGTTTGGTTAGAGCCTAGCCGGGCAAGGGTTTGTTATTTTCTGTGGAAGTCACAGGTGATAAGTTGAAGCTGCGACTTCGTAACCTGTGCTTTGCTGAAGTGCATGAAATAAAGCAAGAGTTTGTACATTATAACCGTGTCTGCGAAGATGTCTGTGAGTGTGACCCCCTGAAAAGAGATGATCCCTTACAACATGTATAATATATATGTATACACCATGTACTATATGCAGTATATAAACACCACACATATAATATATATGTATACACCACACATGTATATACAGTATAAATACCAAATGTATAATATATATGTATACACCAACCATGTAGTATATACAGTACATATACACCAAACGTATAAAATATATATGTATACACCATGTACTATATGCAGTATATAAACACCACACATATAATATATATGTATACACCACACATGTATATACAGTATATATACCAAATGTATAATATATACAGTATGTATACACCAAACATGTAGTATATACAGTATATTTACACCAAACGTATAATATATATGTATACACCACACACAAACTATATACAGTATATAAACACCACACATATATTTATACACCACACATGAACTATATACAGTATATATACACCACGCATATAATATATATGCTGTAGAAATGCCAAACATGTATATACAGTATATATACACATGTATAATATATATGTATACACCAACCATGTACTATATACAGTATATAAACACCACGCGTATAATATATATGCTGTAGAAAGGCACAAGGGACCATCATAGATGGAAGATATGTGTCACCGAGGTTCCTGGCCTCGGTGAAGTAGGAGCCAGTAGTGTATATGTCCGCAGCAGTTGCTGATGGACACTTTGATAGTTAGCATAGCTGTGAAAAGCTAATCCGGGCCGGCTCTTACTGGGAGCAGCCAAAGTGCAGGGTGGGTTCGCTGTTCCCCATGGTCCAGGCCGGGTTTTGACAGGCTTACAAAAAGTCAGCCAGCAGGGTCAGTGGTGTGATTACCTGGCTGATGGTGGAGCTCTGTGTAGCTGTGTGTTTTTGGAGCCGAGTGAAAACCAGAGGGTCTCTGCTGAGAGACAAAGGACAAAGCAAGGTTCCCATCCACTCCGTGGGGAGTACGGTACTGTGCCCTAAAACTTTCTATGTGATTTTTCAGATTCAAGACTGAATTGTTTTTCTTTAAGTATCGGCTGAAGTAAGCTGATCACTACCACCTGTTGAATTGTGGTGTGCCAACAATAAAATACATTTAAATTACTTTGATTTCCACAACTAAAAGGCTACTGTGTATTTATCTGAAGGCTACCATTTGGGAAATCCCTACAATTGGTGTTGGATGCGGACACACCCAGGATTGCTTGAAGCAGCAACAAGTTAAATGTCAGAAGCAGTTTTTTTTCTCTCTGGTTGGACTCTTAAAGGGCCAGTAGCCTAAATTACTGAATGGATTTTTGTTGAAAGGAAGTTTTTCAATTGATGTCCTGGGTTAAAGCAGCAGCGGAGCTTCAACAAGAGTCAATTAAAATGGAGGATCTTATCAAGCAGATGGTGCAGAGCAATCTACAGCAACGGCAGGCTAATGCCCATCAGCAGGAGACGAACCGCCTACTGGTGGAGCAAATTGCAACCCTAAGAGAGAGGGTGGCAGCACAACCAGCGGGGTATGTGGCTGAACAGAATGTGGGCGGAAGAAAAAACGTGCTATCTGCCTTACAAAAAATGAAGGCAAAGGATGACGCAGAAGCCTTCCTCACCGTCTTTGAGTGGATCGCTGAGCGTGAGAGACTACCAGCTGACCAATGGGCCGAGGTGCTGGCCCCCTTCCTCTCAGGCGAACCCTAGAAGGCGTATTATGACTTATCATTGCAGGATGCACGGGAATACTCCCGACTAAAGGCAGAAATATTGGCACGTCTGGGGGTAACCATCACCGTCTGAGCTCAGAGGGTGCACCAGTGGGGGTTTCAGAGAGGCAAGCCTCCCAGGTCCCAAATGTTTGATCTACTGCACCTCGTCCAAAAATGGCTACAGCCAGATGTCTGTTCCCCAGCCAAAATGGTGGAGCGAGTCGTAATGGACCGATTCCTGCATGCTCTCTCTAAGCCGGTACAGTGCTGGGTAGCACAAGGAAATCCGCAGACTGCAGATGACTTAATAGGCTTGGTAGAGAGGTACTATGCTGTAGAGCCAACCATAGCTGCCTCAGGATCCTTGAACTCCCCCTACTGGAAGGCACGGATTGACACTGAAGTGCAGAAAAAGGGACTAAAACCCCCAAGGGGTGGACGTTATGAGGCCAAGAGTCTATCAGAACCAACGCCACTGCCGTCCTTAAGAGAGGTCAGCTACTGGAGGTGCCGTGGCCTGGGACATATGGCAGCCCAATGTCCCACCAGCCCAGAACAAATGGACTGTTCTGTGGGGAGACGAACCTCCCTGTTTGCGTGTAGTGCGGTTCCTAATGTTGAGGGAGGACTCCCTTTTTGTACAATTAATGTGAATGGCAACCCCACAAAGGGACTTCTGGACTCTGGGAGCTTGGTCACGCTGCTAACGGCCCGTATTCCTCATAAGTTGGTTCCTGAGAAGACCTTGGTAGTCACCTGCATTCACGGTGATACCAAGGTCTACCCAATAGCCCAGGTGACCTTAAAAACAGAAGAGTGTACGGTATACCACCAGGTAGGGGTAGTGCAGGGGTTGATGCATGAGATGATCATTGGCCAAGACTGTCCTGTGTTCTGGGACCTATGGGCCAAGGCAGTACCGCAGCAACGCCCTGGTGCTGCAGACAGCCCCGTGCTCCTTGACCCTGAGATGGACCCTGGCTTTCCGTTCTCGGCCATGGTAGGTGAGAATGAGAAAGAGTCTGCCCTTGAGACTGTCCCTGACTTATAGGTGTCTCGGGGAAACTTTGGGACTGCTCAGTTTCGAGATGAGACTCTAAAAGGGGCCTTAAACAATGTGGGGGTAGTCAATGGGGCACCTCAAGAGCCAGGGGCAGACGAAAGGTACCCTCACTTTGCAATGAATGAAAACTTGTTGTATCGGGTGACTAAAATCCGGGAAGAATTAGTTGAACAGCTCGTGGTTCCTAAAGCATACCGACGCATGGTAATGGACCTGGCACATAGCCATGTATTAGGGGGACACTTAGGGGCTGATAAAACTCTTGAAAGGGTTTTGCAGAGGTTTTATTGGCCCGGGTGCTACAGAGAAATTAAGGATTACTGCCAATCCTGCCCTACGTGCCAAGTAACCTCTCTTGTCGCAAACTTCCGCAGCCCTCTAATACCATTACCAATTATCGAGATGCCATTCGAGAGAATTGCAATGGATTTAGTCGGGCCTTTGGTAAAATTCGCAAGGGGGCACCAATATTTATTAGTGGTAATGGATTATGCTACCCGATACCCTGAGGCAGTGCCCTTGAGGAAATCTACCTCTAAAGTTATAGCCAGAGAACTGTTTCAGATTTTCTCCAGAACAGGGCTGCCCAAGGAGATCCTGACTGACCAGGGGACCCCATTCATGTCCAGGGTCATGCAGGATTTCTGTAAAGTATTAAAAATTAACCAGTTGCGTACCTCAGTGTACCACCCACAGACAGATAGCCTGGTGGAACGCTTCAATAAAACTTTGAAGGCCATGTTGAAAAAAGTGGTTGAGAAAGATGGCAGATATTGGGATTACCTGTTGTCTTATCTACTGTTCTTAATCAGAGAGGTACCCCAAGTGTCAACAGGTTTCTCGCCTTTTGAGTTGTTGTATGGAAGGCATCCACGAGGCCTGTTAGATATTGCCAAGGAGACCTGGGAGAGTGAGGTCACGCCTTACAAAAGTGTCATTGAACATGTGGCTACATTGCAGGAGCGAATAGCTCAAATGACACCTATTGTGAAAGAGCATATGCTCCAGGCACAGGAGGCGCAAGCGAGTGTATACAACAGGACGGCCCGTCTTAGACAGTTCAGTCCTGGGGACCGTGTTTTAGTCTTAGTCCCCACAGTGGAGAGCAAGTTCCTGGCCAAGTGGCAAGGGCCCTATGAGATAACTGAGAGGGTGGGCGAAGTTAATTACCGGGTACATCAGCCAGGTAGGAGAAAGCCCTATCAAATCTACCACATCAACTTGTTAAAACCATGGAAGGATAGGGACCCTCCTGAGAGCCCATGTCTGTTGACCCAACCAGACACCACCATCGACAATGTAAAAATTGCCAAAACCCTGTCCCCTTCCCAAAAATACCAATGCCAGCTCCTGTTACAGCAGAATAGGGACTTGTTTACAGAAACCCCTGGCTTAACCAAGGTCGTGGAACATAAAATTCTAACGGAACCTCAGGCGCTAATAAATTTAAAACCGTACAGGATACCTGAGGCCCGAAGGGAGATAGTTTCCAAAGAGGTCCAGAGAATGTTAAAACTGGGGGTAATTGAGGAATCCAAAAGTGGGTGGTCTAGTCCCATAGTGCTAGTCCCGAAGCCCAATGGAGAATGGCGATTTTGTAATGACTACCGAAAATTAAACGAGGTGTCCAAAGTAGATGCTTATCCCATGCTCCGGGTGGATGACCTCATTGAGAGACTAGGGCCAGCTCGATACACAACGACCCTGGATCTTACAAAGGGATACTGGCAAATTCCGTTGTCGAGAGAAGCTAGGGAAAAAAACTGTGTTTTCTACACCGGAAGGGTCCTTCCAGTACGTTAGGATGCCGTTTGGGTTGCAAGGGGCCCCCCCCACCTTCCAGAGAGCTATGGACCAAATCTTACACCCACATCGGGAATATATGGCTGCTTACTTGGATGATATAGTGATCTTCAGTCAAGATTGGGAGAGTCACCTCAGTAAAGTTCAGAGCATCCTAGATGCGCTACGAAAGGCTGGATTCACTATAAATCCAAGTAAGTGTGCCATGGGGTTGGAAGAGGCTCGATACTTGGGATATAGCGTAGGAAGAGGTATAATAAAACCCCAAGTAACTAAAGTGGAAGCTATCCCAAAAATGGCCCCGCCCACTTACCAAGAAACAGGTCAAAGCCTTTCTCAGTATTTGTTCCTATGTTTGCAGAAATAGCAGTACCCCTGACTGACCTTACAAAAGGGCGGAAGTCTGCTGTGATCAAGTGGTCCCCGGAGGCTGAAGAGGCCTTCCAAAAACTTAAGTCCGCCCTCTGTAGACAGCCCATCTTGGTAGCCCCTGACTTCTCCCAGGAATTTATTGTTCAGACAGATGTTTTAGAAGTAGGCATAGGGGCAGTAATGAGGTCCTAAATGAGGAGGAACATCCCGTGTGTTACCTCAGCAGAAAACTGTCCCCGGCAGAGCGGAATTACTCTATAATTAAAAGGGAATGCTTAGCCATTAAGTGGGCCCTTGATTGTCTCAGATACTATCTCCTGGGACGGAGATTTACACTGGTCTCGGATCATGCCCCTCTGCAATGGTTAAGAGAGAAAAAGGGTAAGAATGCCCTGTCACCCGTTGGTTTCTAGCTCTACAGGACTTTAGGTTTTCGGTAGAGCATAGGCCGGGAAGGCTACAAGGAAATGTGGATGCCGGCTTTGGGCAGAGGGGGGGGGGGATATGTAGAAAGGCACAAGGGACCATCATAGATGGAAGATATGTGTCACCGAGGTTCCTGGCCTCGGTGAAGTAGGAGCCAGTAGTGTATATGTCCGCAGCAGTTGCTGATGGACACTTTGATAGTTAGCATAGCTGTGAAAAGCTAATCCGGGCCGGCTCTTACTGGGAGCAGCCAAAGTGCAGGGTGGGTTGGCTGTTCCCCATGGTCCAGGCCGGGTTTTGACAGGCTTACAAAAAGTCAGCCAGCAGGGTCAGTGGTGTGATTACCTGGCTGATGGTGGAGCTCTGTGTAGCTGTGTGTTTTTGGAGCTGAGTGAAAACCAGAGGGTCTCTGCTGAGAGACAAAGGACAAAGCAAGGTTCCCATCCACTCCGTGGGGAGTACGGTACTGTGCCCTAAAACTTTCTATGTGATTTTTCAGATTCAAGACTGAATTGTTTTTCTTTAAGTGTCGGCTGAAGTAAGCTGATCACTACCACCTGTTGAATTGTGGTGTGCCAACAATAAAAGACATTTATTAATTTGATTTCCACCACTAAAAGGCTACTGTGTATTTATCTGAAGGCTGCCATTTGGGAAATCCCTACAATGCATACACCACACATGTGCCATACACAGTATATATACACCACACATCTATTTTATATATATATATATATATATATATATATATATATATATATACCACACATGAAATATATACAATATGTATACACCTCACATGTATTATCTATGAATACATCACACATGTACTATATACAGTATGTATACACCACACATGTATTTTATACAGTATCTATCCACACATGTATATTATGTACAGTATGTATCCACCACACATGTATTATACACAGTATGTATCCACCACACATGTATTATATACAGTATGTATACACAACACGTGTACAGTGGGGTTTTGTGTCCAGTCTTAAAAACAGATCCGACACTGAAAACAATGTATGTCAACTGGTAACGATCCATTTTTTTTAAGAGCCCCAAAATACTGATTCGTCACCTATTGACTTTTAATGTATCCGGATCCGGTTTTTTTTCCGTTTAAATTTAACACAACTGCATTCTAATGGAAAGGATGCATCCTGATGTGCAAAATCAAAACGGATCCGTTTAATTCCACTGTTGAAATCCTCTGCTGGATATCAGTACCGGAATTAACAACGCAAGTATGTAAGTAGCCTAAGCAAGCACAGTGCCGTGCTAGCACTTTAATAGGACTTGGCTGCGTTTAGGCCACGTGACTGATGAACGTAACGTCACAGGAGTGCCAGTGCCTTCTCAAACAGCTGATTGTTGGAGGTCCCAGATGTCAGGCCCCACAAATCAGATACTAATGACCCTGTAACTGGCCACCTAAGACCTGTCCTAGGTTGCTAATATAGCTTGTGTTTTTATACAGCTAGACCTGCCAATAACCTTAATACAGTTCCTATGTTTGTGTGTTAATGGGGTTCTGCACTTTGTTTAAACTGATGATCTATCCTCTGGATAGATCATCAGCATCTGATCGGCGGGGGTTTGAGAAGGTAGCGGCGCTATAGCAGAGCCGCGGCCTTCTCACTGTTTACTGCTGGCCCAGTGACGTCACGACTAGTATCAACTTGCCTGGGTGCGGCTAAGCTCCGTTCACTTGAATGGAGCCTAGCCCCGCCCAGAAAAGTTGATACTAGTCGTGACGTCACTAGGCCAGCGATAAACAGTGAGAAGGCCGCGGCGCTGCTATAGCGTTGCTGCCTTCTCAAACAGCTGATCGGCGGGGGTCCCAGGTGTTGGACCGATCAGATGCTGATGATCTATCCAGAGGATAGTTCATCAGCTTAAAATAAGTGCAGAACCCCTTTAGAGACAAAAGCAGAGTTATTTACAGTGACTCTTTGGATGCCATGTAACTGTTGTTGCTGGGCAGGAGTCTAGACCAATCATAGCCAGCCTCACACACAGCAGAAGTTTTGACCACTTTTAGCCAGCCTCACACACAGCTTGTGTGGGAAATTCCCCTAGCAGGAGCTGCTGAAATCATTATTCACCAGAGAGAGGAGCTGAACAGACACACACTCCACTAAGAGCTGTGTTTTATGGAAGCAAGAGGCCAAAATAGTTCCACCATACAAATGAACTACTGAGCCATACAATCATACAATCCAAACAAATTGCATACAAATGCGAACTGCTCATACCAGATCATAAGCAATTGTATAGAGCAAACTGCAAACCAAGTAGAGCAAGTGAACTATTGGTTAACCTCACATATACAGTACAGACCAAAAGTTTGGACACACCTTCTCATTTAAAGAGTTTTCTTTATTTTCAGGACTATGAAAATTGTAGATTCACACTGAAGGCATCAAAACTATGAATTAACACATGTGGAATTATATACATAACAAAAAAGTGTGAAACAACTGAAAATATGTCATATTCTAGGTTCTTCAAAGTAGCCACCTTTTGCTTTGATTACTGCTTTGCACACTCTTGGCATTCTCTTGATGAGCTTCAAGAGGTAGTCACCTGAAATGGTCTTCCAACAGTCTTGAAGGAGTTCCCAGAGATGCTTAGCACTTATTGTCCCTTTTGCCTTCACTCTGCGGTCCAGCTCACCCCAAACCATCTCGATTGGGTTCAGGTCCGGTGACTGTGGAGGCCAGGTCATCTGGTGCAGCACCCCATCACTCTCCTTCATGGTCAAATAGCCCTTACACAGCCTGGAGGTGTGTTTGGGATCATTGTCCTGTTGAAAAATAAATGATGGTCCAACTAAACGCAAACCGGATGGAATTGCATGCCGCTGCAATATGCTGTGGTAGCCATGCTGGTTCAGTATGCCTTCAATTTTTAATAAATCCCCAACGGTGTCACCAGCAAAGCACCATCACACCTCTTCCTCCATGCTTCATGGTGGGATCCAGGCATGTAGAGTCCATTCGTTCACCTTTTCTGCGTCGCACAAAGACACGGTGGTTGGAACCAAAGATCTCAAATTTGGACTCATCAGACTAAAGCACAGATTTCCACTGGTCTAATGTCCATTCCTTGTGTTCTTTAGCCCAAACAAGTCTCTTCTGCTTGTTGCCTGTCCTTAGCAGTGGTTTCCTAGCAGATATTCTACCATGAAGGCCTGATTCACACAGTCTCCTCTTAACAGTTGTTCTAGAGATGTGTCTGCTGCTAGAACTCTGTGTGGCATTGACCAGGTCTCTAATCTGAGCTGCTGTTAACCTGCGATTTCTGAGGCTGGTGACTCGGATGAACTTATCCTCCGCAGCAGAGGTGACTCTTGGTCTTCCTTTCCTGGGGCGGTCCGCATGTGAGACAGTTTCTTTGTAGCGCTTAATGGTTTTTGTGACTGCACTTCTATTCAGTAGGACTATCAGCTGTGTATCCACCTGACTTCTCCACAACGCAACTGATGGTCCCAACCCCATTTATAAGGCAAGAAATCCCACTTATTAAACCTGACAGGGCACACCTGTGAAGTGAAAACCATTTCTGGTGACTACCTCTTAAAGCTCATCAAGAGAATGCCAAGAGTGTGCAAAGCAGTTATCAAAGCAAAAGGTGGCTACTTTGAAGAACCTAGAATATGACATATTTTCAGTTGTTTCACACTTTTTTGTTATGTATATAATTCCACATGTGTTAATTCATAGTTTTGATGCCTTCAGTGTGAATCTACAATTTTCATAGTCATGAAAATAAAGAAAACTCTTTGAATAAGAAGGTGTGTCCAAACTTTTGGTCTGTACTGTATCTCTCAGAGAGATCATAAAGTGCTTAAATAACTTAAAGTGAGAGTACAGATACTCAACAGAGAAATATATCCACCATTTTATATTGAATGACAAGATTGAACAGTTGAACCACCATCTTATGCATACTGCCATTTTATGATACTTTATTCAACATGTGTTTTTTACATGGACTATCTGCTGCTGAGGCAGCAGTGTTATATATGAAGAAAAGTTGAAAATAATAAATAAGTTATTTTTAAGCATTTGGTGTGCTCTTTAAACCTACTGTTTCCATAGAACAGCGCTAGAAGAATTACAGAGTAACAAACAGGCTGGTTGGACTAAAAAGTTAGAGATATCAAAATTCTTCTAATGCCACAGTGCAAAAGGCACTTCATAGTGATGGGCCTGCCACAGTGGAACTATTACCCTCAGAAGGCGAAGCGATAGCGCTCCTCAACTTGCACAGTAAAGAGCGCATTACAGCAGCGGCGCGCCAGCATATACCGCCGCGCAGCAACCGTTCCCTGAATGAGCAAGCAAAGACACCTCAGCAGAGCTACCATCGAGGCCATAGAACGTGTGCATTAGTCAAACTGCAGCCGACTCTTAAAGTGGCAGAACGGCAAAGGCAAAATAGTCAAGGAAGAGCACCAACCCTCCTGCGATCCCTAGAGAGAAAAAGATGCATGGTGGGAGGCCAAAGTCCAGAGCTAGAGTGCCCGCACCGCTATCCACGGAGAGATCACCTGCAGCAGCGTATCTAAGTCATCGCAGAGCATCGCAAGTCATTGCAGAGCATCGCAAGTCATTGCAGAGCATCACAAGTCATTGCAGAGCATCACAAGTCATCGCAGAGCATCGCATTATCAAGAAAAGACACGTCTCCTTTAAGACTGACATTTGTTCCTGCTCTTCAGAATAAGGTCAGAGCTTTCCTTCTATTACTTATCATTGCACATAGGTTTTGTGTTGAGGAATAAAAGACTTTAAAGTAAAACAAAGGACAGTTTGTAGTACATGGACTCTTAAGTATTTAAAGTGAAAGTCATTTATTGCCTGCATTTATTGCTATTACATTTAAAGTGAAAGTCATTTATTTCTGCATTTATTAATATTGCATTTAAAGTTAAAGGTCCTTTTAATATTCGTATTGATTGTTATAGCATTTAAAGTAAAATGTCTGAGCCTAGTATTACCATGCCACTGTTAGAGGATACAAAGATAGATAGGGTAGAAATGTCATGGAACCATGAACCAGACGTACAACGGAGATAGGTGGAATAAGAAGGCTTTATTGAAAATCAAGCCGTAGCTAAAGTCCAAACGGATGGCTAAACTGAAGCAGGGTCTTGCGTAGACGGAGGTCAGGAACCAGGAGGGTAGTCAGACGTAGCCAGGATCAGGAACCAACGGGGTAGTCAGACGAAGCCAGGATCGGGAACCAACGGGGTAGTCAGACGAGGCCAGGATCAGGAACCAGAAGCAGCAGCAGTCTTTGAAGCATGTGCACACAGGAGGACCAAGCAAGGAACTGAAGCCACAGACCTTCTATATATATGAGCTAGGCATCCAGCTCCTCCCAGTGGGAAGGAGGAGCCGCAGGGTGGGAGGCTACAAGAAACCCAGAAACCAAGATGGCCGCCAGCACATGTCAAACGAAGGAGAACAGTGAGAAGGTATGACCATGACAAGAAGGTGAAGAGCAAGAGAACCTGTAAGAGTTAGAGTCTAATGTAGCACTAATCTTGCCTCAAACAAATTTAGCCCAAGCAGATGAACTAAGATGTTCATCACATGCAAGAAAACCAACCCCAAAAATGCTGTAAATTTTGGAACAAGAAGCAGCACTGAAAGAGAAAAAGTTCGCCTGGATGTATAGGTGGAAATCATACATTAAAGACATTCGTAGAAAGCTAAAGCAAGAAGGTATAAAACAAGAACTTGAGTGACATGGTAGAGATGGTAGAAGAATCTGAATCAGAGCTTATGGCAGCATATGTCAACCTGCGGTCATCTATGACTCCTTCCCAGGATATTGTAAGGAACATGGACACATGTACTGCAGTCACTAAAGATTTAGTAAAGCTCATAAGAGAACTTTCATCTGCAGCAAACTATGATGAAGTTAAAGCAAGAAAGAGAATGAACAAGCTTTTTATGAGAGCCTATGCTAGGTCCTTAGGGGGAACCACAATCTCAAGTGTGACTTGCTTTGCTAGCAGAAGTGCCGCCCACATATCAGAGTCCTCAAGTACTTCAGCCAAAAGAAAGGAATTAGCTGAACAACTTGCTGTCAAGAGAGCAGAAAATTGAGATGGAAGCTGCCATTGAGACACAGAGCTATCAAATGGAGGCACAGTGCCATTAAATGAAAGCTGAAATGGAGTCACAGCGCCAACAGATGAAAAGTCTGGAAAGGCAGAAAGAAGTTAATATCATAGAAGCCAGACTCAGAGTACACGAAGAGGATATGAATCAGAGTAGTCATAGGTTCAAATCTGTACCAAGTGAAGAAACAGACTCCTACTTTCCTTCATACGCCCAGGAGGATGGAAGGGAATCTCCAGCATGTAGTGAAGAAATAAGTTATTATCCTTCCATCCCTGCTCAGAAAAACAAAGAGAGGCCTAGTCCAGTGTCAGGAAAAAGGTGTGTGATTTTACCCTCTATCTCTACCAGAAAAGATAAAGAAAAGGACTCACCTAATTCAGAACTAAGTGAGAAAATAGAACAGGATGATTCTATTCCTAGATGTCACGGCAATGCTCAGGAGAGTGTTACAACTATTGTCCCAGCAAGACAACAGAGAACAGTCCTAGCTAGACTTCCCGTTCCGGAACCCACTGTATTTTTGGGAGAAGTACTGAGTGGAAGGCAAGCTTTGAAATGATAATTGAGCATTATTGCTTCAGTCCAGTTGACAAGTTATTCTACCTTCAGAGACATGTTGGTGGAGAAGCCAAGGAAGTTCTTGAAGGTAACTTCTATAGAAAAGTCGAAGAAGCCTACGAGCAAGCTTGGAAAAAAATTAAATGCAAGATATGGTCATCCTTTCTTAGTACAAAGAGCTTTTCGAGAGAAATTGAATAACTGGCCTAAAATAGGTCCTAAAAAACACTTCAGACTCCAAGAGTATGGTGACTTCCTGCAAGCATGCAGCCATGCCATCCCACATGTTCAAGGTCTACAAGTACTGAACGACTATCTAGAAAACCATAGGATGCTAGCCAAGCTACCTGAAGTGGCTTCTAGATGGAATCGCTATGTGACTGAACAGTTAGATCTAGGCAAGAACTTCCCAAGTTTTAAAGAGTTCTCTGAGTTTGTCAATGAAGAAGCATGGATAGCATGTAATCCAGTAACATCATCTTACATCTTAAAATCCTTAAAATGAAGACCTGCAAGAGAGATAAGACATGCAATAGCAACTAGCTTTGAAACCAACACAGCAGCTAATGGTCCAGATACCTACGAGAGCAAGTTCAAAGTCACTTCTGGGATCAGTAGAGAGACAAAACCGACACATCTTCAGACTACCTTCAAATGTATGTTCTGTGGAGGGAGCCACTCCATACACAAGTGCCAACAATTGAAGGAGAAGTCCCCAGATGAAAAGAAAAGGTTTGCACTTAAGAACCAACTGTGTTTCGGTTGTCTAAGAAAAGGCCATGTTACTAAGGAGTGTAAGAAAAAGGCCACATGCAGCATTTGCAAAGGACGCCATCCTACACCACTACATGAAGAACGTCCAAAGAAAGATAAATCCTCAATACCTAAAGATACTGAGGAAGAAAATAAAGTATCGTATTCTCTTGCAGAGTGAGGGAAGGAGAAAGCAACGGCACATAAATGGTTGTACCAGTGTGCATTTCAAATCCTACAAGGAGAAACAAGAAGGTATACGCCTATGCACTACTGGATGCCCAGAGTGACGTCACCTTCATTGATCAAGAAATTAAAAGTGAGTGGCTACAGAACCAGTGAAGCTCAAACTCACCACAATGATGGGGAAAGACACATTAGTGAACAGTCAAAGAGTCAAAGGACTGAGAGTTAGAGGACTTCATTCAAACTTCACATTAGATATACCTCCAGCTTATACAAAAGACGATATACCTCTAGATCGAGATCGCATACCTTCCTGTGAAACAGCCAATAAATGGGAACACCTATCTGTCATATCTCATAAAATGTCCCCCACTGGGGAGTTTGGTGTTGGACTGTTGATAGGCTACGATTGTCCTGAAGCCTAGATACCACGAAAAGTAATTACAGGAGGAAAGGATGAACCCTACGCTGTTCAAACGAATCTAGGATGGGGTGTTCTTGGAGGAAAACAGCAGATCACAAACTCGTGACAGGATTGTTTCATCGAATATCTGTCCAAGAGTTACCAACTGTAAGTCCAGCGAAAGTAATCCAGATTCTTGAATCCGACTTTGCAGATATAAGTTCTAAAGAAAAGAGTTTATCCCAAGAAGACATAAAGTTCGTACACACTCTAGAAGAAAGTATTCAGCAGAATCAACAAGGTCATCTTGAAATGCCCTTACCTTTTAGAGAATGACCTCGTCTGCCAAATAACAGAAATCTTGCCCTAGCAAAATTGAAATGTTTGAAGAAAAGGATGGTAAGAGATCCCAAACTAAAGAATGATTATTTGAAGTTCATAGAAGGCATCCTTGAAGAAGGACATGCAGAGAAAGGTAATAATCAGCCTAAAGAAAGAGAAGTGTGGTACATCCCACATCAAGGTATCTACCACTCAAACCAGATAAGACTAGAGTGGTCTTTGATTGCTCAGCAAAGTACAATGGTGTTGCATTGAACGATCATCTACTAAAAGGACCAGATCTTACTAACGCTCTGCCTGGAGTACTCTGTAGATTCAGAAAGTATCCCGTAGCAGTCATGTGTGACGTTGAAAAGATGTTCCACCAGTTTCATATAAAGAATGAAGATAGAGACTTCCTGAGATTTCTATGGTGGGAAGATTTCTAAGGTGGGAGGACGGAGATACAGATTCAGAGCCAGCAGAATACAGAATGAAAGTACACTTGTTTGGAGCAGCATCGTCTCCAGGTTGCTCCAATTATGGTATGAAGTACCTGGCCAATCAGAATGAAAAGGATTGCCCATCAGCAGCAAAGTTTCTGAAGAAAAACTTTTATGGAGATGATGGTCTTATAAGTCTAGAGTCCACAGAATCTGCAATCAAACTACTGAAAGAAAGCCAAGAGTTATGGGCAAGAGGAAACTTGCGCCTTCACAAATGTATCTCAAACAACAGAGAGGTACTGGAATCCATCAGTGACTCTGAGCGTGCAGCAACAATAAAGAATGTAGATCTCAATTATGATCATCTTGGAGTTCAGAACATACTTGGATTGGGATGGAATGTAGAGAATGACAAGTTCTTCTTTGAAGTATCTATTGAAGAGAAAGTTGCAACTAGACGCACCATTCTTTCCACAGTGGCTTCTATATATGATCCATTGGGATTCTTGGCCCCAGTAATCCTCAGAGCAAAATAAATACTACAAGAATTATACAGACAGAAGTTGGTATGGGATGAGCCCATACCTGAAAATTTGAGGCAAAGGTGGGAGAGTTTGATAAGAGACTTGCAAAACTTGAGAGAAGTTCGGATACCCAGATGTTTTGTACCTCATGATTTCGGAAAGTACAAGAAAATAGAACTTCATCACTATTCAGATGCCAGTAGTTATGGTTATGGTCAGTGCTCCTACATCAGAGTGATAGGAGAATAAAATATACACAGTGCCCTGGTTATGGGAAAGGCCAGAGTTGCACCTACCAGTATTCAGACAATACCAAGACTTGAACTGACAGCAGCCGTAGTTTCAGCATCAGTAAGCAAGTTTCTAAGAGAAGCATTGGAATTGAAAATAGATGAAGAATATTTTTGGACAGACTCACAACAACGAAGCTCGAAGATTACATATCTTTGTTGCCAACAGAGTTGAGAAAATTTATGAAATAACAAATCCAGAACATTGGCATCACATTGACACAAAGCATAACCCAGCACATAATGCTTCAAGAGGCATGAATGTGACAGAATTGAAAAGTTCTAACTGGTTCACAGGCCCAGAGTTCCTTTGGGAAAAGGAAATCACGCCCAGTAAAGGTTACACAGAATTGTCTATGGGTGATCCAGAAGTAAAAGTTGTACAAACATTGATCACTGCTGCCAAGTGTCAAGATGATATACTTGAAAGACTAGCCAGATGTTTAAAATTGAATACAGTCATAAACGTAGTAGCTCAAATTCAATGTTTGGCAAAGGGAATCGGAAAGAAGGAATTGTTGAATATAGAAGAAAGAATGAAAGCTGAAGAAAGTCATAAGACTCATTCAACAGAGATTCTACAGTGAAGAGTTGAAGAGACTTGGTCAAGAACCTAAAAGGCTTCTAAACAACCACCTATTGTCCAAGCTTAATCTTGTTCTGCAGGAAGGTATACTGTAGGTGGAAGGGAGACTGGAAAATGCATCGTTACCTAGCAGAGTGAAGCATCCATAAATTCTACCTGCACAAGATTGATTACTGATCACTAACACAACAAATCCTTGCATCAAGGTAGAAGTTTTACCCAAAGCTGTTTGATAGAAGGTGGTTACTGGATTGTGAAAGGAAGCATAGTTATAGCAAAGTATATAAGTAAATGTGTAGTCTGCAGAAAGGCACTTAGACCAACAGAAGAACAAAGAATGGCAGATTTACCGGCAGATCGTGTAAACCCATCACCACCATTTCTTTATAGTGGAATGGATTGTATTGGCTCATTTATCACCAAACAAAACTGCAAGGAGTACAAGAGATATGGACTAATATTTACATGTCTAAGCTCCAGGGCAATTCACCTGGAAATGTTAGAAGATATGTCAACTGACGCATTCATCAACACCTTGAGATGTTTCACAGCCATTAGAAGTACTGTCAGAGAGCTTAGATCTGACCAAGGATCTAATTTTGTCAGAACAAAGAATGAATTGAAGAAAGCTCTAAAATAGATTGATAAAGAAAAAGTATTTGTTAGAGAAACAGTGTGATTTTGATATGAATGCTCCACATGCAAGCCATACAGGAGGAGTTTGGGAAAGACAAATCAGAACTGTAAGAAATGTGTTAAGATCAGTGTTAAAAAAAGAATGCCGGAAGAAAAGATGATGCTTCACTTAGGAACCTATTATATGAAGTAATGTCTATTGTTAACAGTCGTCCACTTACAGTTGATAACATGCAGGACTTTCGTCTCCGCTCAAAAATCATGTTCTGAGCGGACACCGAATGGACCCCATTATAGTCTATGGGGTCTTTAGGCTCTGTTACGCTCAGTTGGGGCTCAGTTATCTGCATAATCCGTCCTTTCCGTTCTCCTGCTCCTCAATGGAGCCAGAGTACGGAAAGGAGAAACAGTGATGTGAAAGGAGCCATAAACTGCTGTTGCGGGGAAGGAGTCTAGACCAATCACAGCCAGCCTCACACACAGCAGGAGTTTTGACCAATTACAGCCAGCCTCACAGGAGCTGCTGAAATATTATTCACCAGAGAGAGGAGCTAAACAGACACAAACTCCACTAAGAGCTGTGTTTTATGGAAGCAAGAGGCCAAAATGGTTCCACCATACAAACGAACTACTGAGCCAAACAATCATACAATCCAAGCAAATTACATACAAATGCAAACTGCTCACACCAGATCATAAGCAATTGTACAGAGCAAACTGCAAACCAAGTAGAGCAAGTGACCTATTGGTTAACCTCAGATATACCTCTCAGAGAGATCATAAAGTGCTTAAATAACTTAACTGAATGACAAGTTTGAACAGTTGAACCCCCATCTTATGCATACCGCCATTTTATGATACTTTATTCAACACGTGTTTTGTACATTGGCTATCTGCTGCTGAGGCGACAGTGTTATATATGAAGAAAAGTTGAAGTTAATAAAGAAGTTATTGCAAGCATTTGGTGTGCTCTTTAAACCTACTGTTTCCATAGAACAGCGCTAAAAGAATTACAGAGTAACAGTCTAGTTGGTCTAAAAAGTTAGCGATATCAAAATTCTTCTAATGCCACAGCGCAAAAGGCACTTCTACAGACCCATCAGTATAAAAAAAAGTTGGAAAACCCCTTTAAAAAGAGGAGTGTAGAGCATACGCTGATCAACATTCAGAACTGGAGATTGAGAAGGACATTCTGGCCATTCTGACCCTATGAGATCTAGGTTTAGTTTAGCAGAACTGCGTCTGCTGTGACTGGAGAGGTGGCGCAGAGGAGCATCTGAGCTTTTCATGCTGCCCTTTTCATGCTTTTCTTGAGATCCAGTGATGTACCGGGCTTTCCATGGGTAAGCTAGACAGAGGATTTTGCCTAGCAGTGAGCCTGGTGACGTCACCGGCACTAATGGTGGTCTTTAGGCTAGGGCAATTCTGAAGACCGCCCATTAGAACTGGTGACGTCACTGGGATCACTGCTAGGCGGAGGCTTCCAGATATAAACAAACAGCTCTTGCCCCGCACAATTCATCGCAGGGCAAGGGGGAGCATCTGAGCATAAAAAGATCCGATGCTCCACTCATTCATGGTGAAGGAGTGCAGATTGGGTTGTGTCCAGGTTCAGCTCTGAACCCGGACAACCCCTTTGAAGGAAACTGCTGAGTAAGCTATTATAGAGGTGATTGGAGAGAGCCTCGCTTGGGCAGCCCCCTGTCCAGTCATGGCAGCCGCAAGGCAGGGTCCCCTTCCCGAGATAGATGTACAATACAGTGCAAACGTTTTATGCAGGTGTGGAAAAAAATACTGCAAAGTAAGAATGCTTTCCAAATAGAAGTGTTAGGCCCCTTTCACACACGTTTCGTGACGTTTTCACACGCGTGACGTGAACGCATTGCACCCGCACTGAATCCGGACCCATTTATTTCAATGGTGCTGTGTACATGAGCGATGTTTTTCACGCATCACTTGTGTATTGCGTGAAAATCGCAGCATGTTCTATATTCTGCGTTTTTCAAGCACCGCAGACCCCATAGAAGTGAATGGGGCTGCGTGAAAATCGCATTGCATCCGCAAGCAAGTGCGGATGCAATGCGATTTTTACAGATGGTTGCTAAGGAGATGATAATAAATAGGGATGAGGTCCATTCACTTTATTATTTTCCATTATAACATGGTTATATTGGAAAATAATAGCATTCTTTAATACAGAATGCTTAGTAAAATGTCCCTTGAGGGTTAAAAAATAATAAAAAAATTACTCACCTCATCCACGTGATCGCGCAGCCGTTATTGTCTTCTTTCTTCTTCTTGCAGGACCTGCAAAAGGACCTGCGCTGATGTCATCGCGGTCACCACGTGGTGAGCACAATGACGTCAGCGCAGGTCCTGCAAGAAGAAAGAAGACAATAAGAGCTGCGCGATCAAGTGGATGAGGTGAGTAATTTTTTTATTATTTTTTTTAACCCTCAAGGGACATTTTACTTGGCATTCTGTATTAAAGAATGCTATTATTTTCCATTATAACCATGTTATAATGGAAAATTATAAAATCTACAGAATACCGAACTTCAGTGAAGAAGTCTGGGTTCGGGTCTGGGTACCACATTCAGTTTTTTATCACGCGCGTGCAAAACGCATTAAAACGCTTCTCACTCGCGCAGAAAAAACTGAACAACGCAATCGCAGACAAAACTGACTAGAATTGCATGCACACTTGCGCGGGTTTCCCGCAATGCACCCGCAACGCATCCGGACAAAATCCGTGAAGCTCGTGTGCAAGGGACCTTAATACAGTGCCTGTCCCAAAAAAAAGTCGCCACCAAAAATATTTTGTTGGACCGCATTGTTTTGATAAGCTTCTGCAATGTCACAAGATTTACTTCCATCCAGTGTTGTATACATTTTTCACCAAGATCTTGCATTGATGATGGTAGAGTCTGACTGCTGTGCAAAGCCTTCTCCAGCACATCCCAAAGATTCTCAATGGGGTTAAGGTCTGGACTCTGTGGTGGCCAATCCATGTGTGAAAATGATGTCTCATGCTCTTTGAGCCCGATGAATCCTGGCATTGTCATCTTGGAATATGCCCGTGCCATCAGGGAAGAACAAATCCATTGATGGAATAACCTGGTCATTCAGTATGTTCAGGTAGTCAGCTGACCTCATTCTTGGAGGACATACTGTTGCTGAACCTAGACCTGACAAACTGCAGCAACCCCAGATCATAGCGCTGCCCCCCCAGGCTTTTACAGTAGGCACTAGGCATGATGGGTGCATTACTTTATTTGCCTCTCTTCTTACCCTGATGCGCCCATCGCTCTGGAACAGGGTACATCTCGACTCATCAGACCACATGACCTTCTTCCATTGCTCCAGAGTCCAATCTTTATGCTCCCTAGCAAACTGAAGCCTTTTTTTCTGGTTTGCCTCACTGATTAGTGGTTTTCTTACGGCTACAGAGCTGTTCTGTCCCAATCCCATCAGTGCCCTTCACATTGTGAGTGTGGAAATGCTGTTACTTTCACTATTAAACATAGCCATGCGTTCTACTGTTGTTTTTTTTCTATTTAATTTCACCAAACGTTTAAGTGATCGCCGATCACAATTATTCAGGATTTTTTCCGCCACATTTCTTCCTCGAATACGATGGGTCCCCACTATCCTTCCAGATTTTAATAATGCGTTGGACAGTTCTTAACCCAATTGTAGTAGTTTCTGCAATCTCCTTAGATGTTTTCTCTGCTTGATGCATGCCAATGATTTGACCCTTCTCTTTTCCACTACCTCGAGATGTGTCTTTCGACATGGTTGTTTAAGAAATGAGAAGCAACTCATTGCACCAGTTGGGGTTAAATAACTTATTGCCTGCTGAAAGATAATCGCCCATGTAGTAATTATCCAATAGGAGGCTCAAAACTATTTACTTCGTTAAATCCAGGTGGCGATTATTATTATTTTTGGACAGGCAGTGTAGTACATGTGTGGTGTATACATACTGTATATAGCATATGGGTTGTGTATACATACTGTATATAGTACATGCGTGGTGTATACACATATAACACACGTGTGCGGATAGATCCATATATAATACATATGTGTGGTGTGTGCATACTGTATATAGTACATGTGTGGTGTGTACAGTATATAATACATAGATCCATGTATAATACATGTGTGGTGTGTACATACTGTATATAATACATGTGTGCGGATAGATCCATATATAATACGTGTGGTGTATACATACTGTATATAATACATTGTGTATAGATCCATATATAATACATACGTGTGGTGTGTACATACTGTAACTGTATATAATACACGTGCGCAGATAGATCCATATATAATACATACGTGTGTGGTGTGTGCATACTGTATATAGTACATGTGTGGTGTGTACAGTATATAATCCATGTGTGCGGATAGATCCATGTATAGTACATGTGTGGTGTGTACATACTGCATACACATATCTTACACGTGTGCGGATAGATCCATGTATAACACATGTGTGGTGTATACATACTGTATATAATACACGTGTGGTGTGTACATACTGTATATAATACATTGTGTATAGATCCATATAAAATACATACGTGTGGTGTGTACATACTGTAACTGTATATAATACACGTGTGCAGATAGATCCATATATAATACATACATGTGTGGTGTGTGCATACTGTATATAGTACATGTGTGGTGTGTACAGTATATAATCCACGTGTGCGGATAGATCCATGTATAACACATGTGTGGTGTATACATACTGTATATAATTCACGTGTGCGGATAGATCCATATATAACACGTGTGGTGTGTGCATACTGTATATTGTACAAGTGTGGTGTGTACAGTAAATAATCCACGTGTGTGTGGATAGATCCATGTATAATAAGTGTGTGGATAGATCCATATATAATATATACATGTGGTGTGTACATACTGCAACTGTATATAATACACGTGTGCGGATAGATCCATATATAACGTGTGGCATGTGGATACGGTATATAGTACATGTGTGGTGTGTACATACTGCACACACATATCTTACACGTGCGCGGATAGATCCATGTATAACACGTGTGGTGTGTACATACTGCACACACATATCTTGCACGTGTGCGGATAGATCCATGTATAATACGTGTGGTGTGTACATACTGCATACACATATCTTACACGTGTGCGGATAGATCCATGTATAACACATGTGTGGTGTATACATACTGCATACACATATCTTGCACGTGTGCGAATAGATCCATGTATAATACGTGTGGTGTGTACATACTGCATACACATATCTTACACGTGTGCGGATAGATCCATGTATAACACATGTGTGGTATGTACATACTGCATACACATATCTTACACGTGTGCGAATAGATCCATGTATAATACGTGTGGTGTGTACATACTGCATACACATATCTTGCACGTGTGCGAATAGATCCATGTATAATACTTGTGGTGTGTACATACTGCATACACATATCTTGCACGTGTGCGAATAGATCCATGTATAACACGTGTGGTGTGTACATACTGCATACACATATCTTGCACGTGTGCGAATAGATCCATGTATAATACGTGTGGTGTGTACATACTGCATACACATATCTTACACGTGTGCGGATAGATCCATGTATAACACGTGTGGTGTGTACATACTGCACACACATATCTACACTTGTGCGGATAGATCCATGTATAACACATGAGTGGCGTGTGGATACTGTATATAGTACATGTGTGGTGTGTACATACTGCATACACATATCTTGCACGTGTGCGGATAGATCCATGTATAACACATGTGTGGTGTGTACATACTGCATACACATATCTTACACGTGTGCGGATAGATCTGTACACAGCCCAGCACCTACAGGTTGTGACCTAATTGCAGATCGTATTACTAGATAAAGGGGCGTGTCCACGTGTCACAGCTCGTGAATATGTAATGCGGCTATGGGCGTGGCCACAGAGGTCCTGGCTGTCGGCGGTTCGGTGAGGGCTGTCGGTTCGGGAGTATCTGGAGGAGGTATCACAGAGAAGAGGCTCGGTGCTGGCCACAAGTGACAGCAGCCTCGGACGTAGGGAGGCCCCGGGGCTGTCACATCGCCACGGCCGGTTCTCGGCACTGCAGAGGGAGCCGGCCTGGGGAAGCGGCTGAGGAGACTGCCAGGAGGGACGTGGAAGAGGCGGCAGCTGCAGGTGAGACAGAGCCCTGTGTAATGCCACCATTATGTCATCCCGAGAAGAGCCTGCTGTCACCTGGAAATCTGCATGTGTCACCAGCCCTGCGCCCTGGATACGCCAGGAGCCATGTGCAGCCTGCATAACCTTCATGTAGGGGTGCTGTTCTGGGGCCCCTCTGATTGTCACAGCATGGCCCCCAGGAGGGCGACTGGAGTCAGCCTGCAACTTCCACACATCAGGACCAGGGATGGCACTCAGTAGCATTAACCCTTAGTAAATCTCAGCCCTGTGACCTATTTCCGCGACACTATACCTGCCCTCGGCAGAGCGGTTTCTACACTATACCTGCCCTCGGCAGAGCGGTTTCTACACTATACCTGCCCTCGGCAGAGCGGTTTCTGCGGATTTATGTGCGGATTTCGCTGCATTTCTGCACCAAATCCAAATCATGTGTCGCTTGCGGATTTTGAGGCGGATTTTCTCCGATCTCACACTTTGCACTAAAAATCCACACAAACAATTGCCGTACGCTGAGGATTTCCGCATCATGTACGTGAGATTTGGAAAATCTCATGAACTTTGTTGCTACTGTATTACGCTGCATATAATACACGTGCTTATGTCCTTGGCGTATGTTCACATGGAGACTTAGGCCGTGGAACTTTGGCGCGGACACCCGCACTGAAATTTCACCGGCGGCCATATGGTTTCATTTATTTCAATGGGAGACCGGATCGTGGAGTGGAAGCTTAAAGCAATGGACGCGCCGAGAAGGGACGTGCCCGTCCTTGGTCCTTTAAAAAAGCCACTGCTCGCGATCCTCAGTCTGCCTCCCATTGAAATAAAAAAGGGAAGCAGAAAGGACGCGGCGGCCAGCAGGATTTCGGTGTGGTGGTCTCCTACGTGTGAACGGCTCCCTACGCTACCGGCACACGGGCACCACTTTGCAGACAGATTTTCAGTGTGGATTTCTCAGCGTTTCTGCACCAAAATCTGCGTGTGTTACTTTGCACAAACATTATGCCGCAGATTTCTGAATCTGCACAGCAGCAATTTCCGGAAAGAAAAACCAAAGCGTGCATGAGATTTGTCTAATCTGGTACACTTTGCTGGTACCGTATTACACTGCGGCTTTTCTGCACGAGAAACCACGCAGAAAATAGGCGCAATCTGCAACTTGTGCAGGTAGCCTCAGGATGGCATAGTACATTTCTGATGCTTGTCTGCCAGGCGGTGCCAATGTCAGACATTGACTAGAGTACTAGGACAGGGTTGTGGCACAGGGTAATGTGGGTGCATGGCTCAGCATTGACTTTCACGTATGTGGCCTCTAATGACTCGGGCTTTAGGATTAGACTGCATTCTTATTGTATGGCAGCGGAGCTGCTGCCTGGTCTGTAGATCTCTGCAGTATACAGACATGAGATATATACAGGGCTCTGCAGTATACAGACATTATATATACAGGGCTCTGCAGTATACAGACATTATATATACAGGGCTCTGCAGTATACAGACATGATATATACAGGGCTCTGCAGTGTACAGGGTTCTGCACTATACAGGAATGCAGTATACAGGCACGCTATATACAGGGCTCTGAACTATACAGACATGATATATACAGGGCTCTGCAGTGTACAGGGTTCTGCACTATACAGGAATGCTGTATACAGGGCTCTGCAGTATACAGGAATGCTGTATACAGGGCTCTGCAGTATACAGGCATGCTATATACAGGGCTCTGCAGTATACAAGCACGCTATATACAGGACTCTGCATTATACAGGCATGCTATATACAGGGCTCTGCATTATACAGGCATGCTATATACAGGGCTCTGCATTATGCAGGCATGCTATATACAGGGCTCTGCATTATACATGCACGCTATATACAGGGCTCTTAACTATACAGACATGATATATACAGGGCTCTGCAGTGTACAGGGTTCTGCACTATACAGGAATGCTGTATACAGGGCTCTGCAGTATACAGGCATGCTATATACAGGGCTCTGCAGTATACAAGCACGCTATATACAGGACTCTGCAGTATACAAGCACGCTATATACAGGACTCTGCATTATACAGGCATGCTATATACAGGGCTCTGCATTATACAGGCATGCTATATACAGGGCTCTGCATTATACAGGCATGCTATATACAGGGCTGTGCATTATACAGGCATGCTATATACAGGGCTGTGCATTATACAGGCATGCTATATACAGGGCTCTGCATTATACAGGCACGCTATATACAGGGCTCTGCAGTATACAAGCACGCTATATACAGGCCTCTGCAGTATACAGGCCTCTGCAGTATACAGGTTCTGCACTATACAGGCATGCTGTAGACAGGCGCGCTATACGCAGGGCTCTGCTGCATACAGACATGATATATACAGGGCTCTACAGTATACAGGGTTCTGCACTGTATAGTCATGCTGTATACAGGGCTCTGCGTTATACAGGCATGCCATATACAGGGCTCTGCAGTATACAGGCACGCTGTATACAGGGCTCTGCATTATACAGGCACGCTGTATACAGGGCTCTGCATTATACAGGCACGCTATATACAGGGCTCTGCATTATACAGGCACGCTATATACAGGGCTCTGCATTATACAGGCACGCTATATACAGGGCTCTGCATTATACAGGCACGCTATATACAGGGCTCTGCAGTATACAGGCACGCTATATACAGGGCTCTGCAGTATACAGGCACGCTATATACAGGGCTCTGCAGTATACAGGCACGCTATATACATGGCTCTGCAGCATTCAGGCAACGCACAGGCATCTGCGATCTCATTGTACAGTAGTCAGCACTTCTGTCTTATGTACGGTATGTCAGGAGGAGGAAGAACGTCTAGGAACGATGGGGTATGTCTGCATGAGACAATGTACCATGGGTTGTAATAGACTGCGAGCTGTTTATAAAGAGGAGGATCTGGGGACGGTGTGACAAGGACCGTTGTCAGTGTGTATAACACTCTGTGTGACCCCGGGCTGCTGCCACCACCGGGAGCAGGTTCTTCAGGCCGCAGAGGCCATTCACGTGTGGAGAGACATGCCGGATCATACGCTGCACATGTGGCCATTGCTTACGTGCCGTGTGCTGTTCTTTTATTCCTTTGTCGTCTTCTCTTTGGCACTGCAGTCTTTTATGATGTAGCAGCCAGAGAAAATCTATGATGTCTCTTCACACGTTGTATTGTGTCCCCTTGCATTGACTGAGGAGATGCCTCTCACTGTGCTGGGCCAGGAGTCGTCGTTGTCAAGACTTTGATGGTACACTGATTGACAAAAAAATAATGAACCAAGATGGAGTTTTTGGAATGAATGAAACTTTCTATGTCTGAATGTAATGATGATATATGTAAGTGACTACAATATTAGAGCAAAACGGTACGTTTATTGGGTTAACTGTAGGCTCTAGTTCTCTGTGAAGACACTTCTGGCCTGGGTACAGGATGAGATACGGTTGGCCATGGAGGCACACAGGTTCCTTATGGTATACCGTGGAACATTTGTCCACAGATGTTACAGCTGGGCCTGTAGATCCTGTACCTCCTAGGTTGCTGAAGCTGGTGTCCCAGCAGGTCCCATAAATGCTTGACTGGTGATAAATTTGGTGACCGTGCAGGTCGAGGAAGTGTTGTAATCTGGTGGAGACGTTCCTGGGAAACCCTTGTTGTGTGTGAGAGAGCATTATAATGTGGAAAATACCAGTTGGAAGCCCTGCCATAAGAGAAAACACATGTGGCCACAGGATGTCCTGCACATATCTCTGAGCTGTTAGTGTCCCCCGTATCACTACTAGTGGTGACCGACTGTCATATGCAATGGCTCCCCAGCTCATTACACCAGCAGTTGGGGCAGTGTGTCACCCCACAGCAAAGGCAGGATTGAAGCACTAACCATGAGGCCTCCATACTCAAACTCAAACAGAACCTGGATTCATTGTTAACCCCTCAACACATGATGCCATACATGTGTGGCATTATCCACGTGCAATAGTACTGAGCGGGCTGCTGCGGTGAGCCCACTCCATACACAGCGGGCGAAGGCTGTATAGTATGCACCCGGCCTCAATGATGGGGAACAGCGATCGCTCCAAACCCCGTCATATAACCCTTCAGATGCTGTGAGGTGAGGGATGCGGCTCCCTCTGCTTTCTGATCGGAGCCCCCACAGTGAAATCCGATTCACACTAATAGAATCTCTGTTAGGGTGAAAAGGACAAGGGATCAAAAGATCCCAGGTTATAGCCCCCCCTAAGTGGGCTAATAGTTAATAAATAAAAAGTGGAAAAAAAAAAACACCAAAAATATTAGAAGTTGAAATCATCCCCCTTTCACAATCGTGCATATAAAAAAATATAAATTTAATTTTTTTTCATTTTTATTTTTTATTTTTATGTATTAAAATAAAAAGTATACAAGTTTGGTATCGCTGTAATCGGATTGAGCTGCAGAATAAGGATGTCATTTGTGGTGTCAAAACCCCCAAAACCTTGGAGGAATTTTAAATTTTACCCCACAAAGATTTTTTTTTTCCCCTTTTCCAAAATAGGGGACATGGTAAAATAAATGGTGCCATTAAAAAATGTTCCGCATCTTGTCCCCCAAAAAATAAGCCCTTGTAAGGTCATGTGAATGGAAATAAAAAAGTTATGGTTATTGGAATGTGGGGAGGAAAAATAAAAAGTTAAAATGGGCCCGATCTTTAAGGCATTAATGACAATACAGTCCTTCTCATGTACCGGCCCTGTGCCTATACATCCTTTTTGTTCTGCCACCATCTGCCCCAGCCCTTCTCCTATGATGGGCATCTGGAACGCACTTCCGGTGATGCGTTCCACACAACGGAAGTCCCTCCAGCTGAGCCCGTTCTCAGCCATAGGGTCCCTTGCAGCTGTCCATACCGGTAACAGTATCGAGTAAGACTACTCTAGAGGGGCACACTCTGTTTGATAGATATGTCGCTTCATGTTTCTATTATTTCTATTATTTTTACATTGTGTATTTACCATGATTGATGTCACTTCCGGTAATGACACCCACCACTGTTTTGGCGCCAAACACACCTCCTTTTTCACTTTTGATTCTGCTATATATGGTTGTATGTTTTTTTTTATTCCTTGTATAAACCTATTACTGACTCTGCTCCTGAGGAAGGGGTTTATGTGTCCCCGAAACGCGTTGAGCCTACCTGATTTATTCATCAATTAAAGGGATTATACCTGAAGACCCTTGGTGTGGACTGCCGTATTTTCCTACCACTCTACATACGAACCAGGCGAGGGAGACGACTGTATTGGGTGTCTTGAGTTTTATCCCTCTACACGCCTCCCTGGTGAAGTGATTTTCGGTGTTGTTCACCTTTTACTCTACATTCTTTTATATTAGGTACTCCTCGTGACCCCATAGGGGCTTTTTATTAATATATCTAACAGTGTTTCTTCTGCCGTATTTTGAGATACCCTACACCATAGCATTCACGACATGTTATCAGCAGTTGGCGCCATTTGGTGATTTTTTTTTTCTTCTTTATCCCAATACAGTTCCAGTCATTAGTAGTACAAGTTTGTTGTTCACAACACCATGAAGGTGATGGTAGCTGGCTGTCAATGGCAGGACAAGTAATGTGCACCATGACACCAAATTTCCTTCTGCTAAAGGCCTGGAAATGGTCTGGGCAGCTGTCCAGGCATGCTGGGAGTTGTAGTTTGCAACAGCTGGAGGCACACTGGTTGGGAAACACTGGATTAAACCATCCTCTCTACTCGTGGTCTATCTGGGCCGTCCAGGACTTGTTTGCAGTGTGTGCATGCCCACATGTAACCACTGCACCCAACACCTCCTAACAGAATAGAAGGCGATTCGGCAAAACTGCCACCCTGCTTCTTTCAGCCCAATGATGTGTCCCATTTGTCAACTGGGCAAAATGTCTTCTAGTGCATTGTGGAGGCATGTGTAGTAGTCATTGATCTCTCTCCAAGAGGTACACTATGCAAAAGTAGCCTCTGAAAGCCTTTTTATGGGGCAGAGGGGGGACGACACTTATGCCCTATTGTGGCAAGACCCAGTGTCTAATCAGACCACACCTGTAAACATTTACATTTTTTGCCAATAAGTTTATATTCAATCACCCGCACTGACTCCTGACCCATTGATTTCCATGGGTCTGTGTACATGAGCGTTTTTTTTTCACGTATCAGTTCTGCGTTGCGTGAAAAAAGCAGCATGTTTTTTATATTCTGCGTTTTTCACGCAGCCCTGGACCCATAGAAGTGAATGGGGCTTCAGTGAAAAAATGCCTTGTATCCGTCAGCAAGTGCGGATGCAATGCGTTTTTCACTGATGGTTGCTAAGAGATGTTGTTTGTAAACCTTCTGTTTTTTTTATCACGCGTGTGAAAAAATGAACGCAATCGCAGACAAAACTGACTCAACTTGCTTGCAAAATGGTGCGAGTTTCACTGAATGCATCCGGACCTAATTCGTCGCGATGGGAACAGCCCTTTAAATGGGTTCTCTAGGACTTCAAAAGCGTTGTCATAGATAATAGGGTATTCTGCTTATGTTACGTTATCTCTCTATCCACGAGTTAGGGGATAACTATTAGATTGGTGGTGGTCCTACCACTGTGACCACCACAATCATGTCCCCCATAGTGGCCCCCAATATCCCCCATAGTAGTTTTTTTTATTTTTTTATTGGCAGAAAAAAACAAAACACTCACCTTATTCACTTGTACGCACAGAGGCACTCTTCTCTTGATTGTGAAGGAACTGCAAAGGACCTGTGCTAAGCGTGATGATGTCATCATTTACTGCCAGCATGATCGTGGCAGGTCCTTCACAATCAAGAGAGGAGCGACTGCCTCTGCAAGTGGATGAGGTGAGTCCCATTGATTTCAATGCGGCCGCTATTCACTGGCCATTAAAAAATGACCATGAGAATAGCTGTCACGGTGGGGAGTGGGGAAAACCCCCCCCACAGTATAATGTAGAGGGATAAAGGAGAAGCAGCTACGCCAGGATGCCAGAACTAGGTCACCTCCTAAAGCATCCCTAATCCTCACCATATGAGCGGACCTGGATGGTAGGACGGCTCATACCAGGATACCTATGGCCCTGAGTCGCCCTGATAATCCCTCACATAGGAGCAGGGGAGAGACGACCTGTTCTTCCCAGACACGGATGAACAGGAGTCTCAAATGGCCTAGCAGCACGGAAAGGGAAAGACCATATGCAGCAAGAGGATCGGCAGGTAAGAACAACAACACAACTCACTTACCTGCTGAAGCCTCCACAACTGGAACCCGTGCATAAGTACAGGAGCCCGAACACACAGCAGGCCACAGTATAAACATCCAACACAGGAATCCAGCATACCAACTCTGCCAGAGACCCCATGCTCACACAATGCATGGCAGCACCAAGCAGCGCTGCATACAGACTTATGGTTCACCCCTTGGGAAACCAGCCCCCTCACGGAGGTACAACACACACAGGGAAAACGTCTTGCACACATGCAGGGACAAACGCCAACAACAGCCTAGACATGTAACAACAAACAAGACGTACAACAAACCCTGAACATAAACCCACACCAAACATACAAGTGAGGTTGGGTACATAGAGGATAAAAGAGACAAAGGAATGACATTGATGTCCTTCAAGGTGGCCCTCAAGGACTGGGCAGATAGAACACCCTGGACTGGAGCAGAGCTCCAGCATCAACCACAGCTGAAGTACAACTGACTCCAGCCAGGAAGCCACAGGAGATAAAACCCAAGTGACCACACCCAGTCAGGGAGTTAACCCTTACAGCACCAGACAGGGGAAGGCTACAACTTAAAGGGGAGGTGCACACTCCAGCCAACACATTGCCACCTGCAACAGCATGCATGGCAACTATGTCACGGTGCACACAGCCAAAGCCGAGACACTGCCACCACATACCAAAACAGCAACACGTTGCCACCGGCAACTGCAAGCATGGCACGAGTGTCACGGCGCACACAGCAAAGGCCATGACAATAGCTTTAAAGTGCAAAATAGTAGAGTGTTCATTGTCCCCCAACATTCTTTTTACGACCTCTTAGGGGACATATTATGTGGAAAAAATATATTTAAATAATAAGTAATAAATCAATTATAAAAAAATACAATAAAATATTAATAAAATATAAATGACAGTAAAAAATAAAAAGGAAAAAGTGAAAAATTAACAAAAAGTGTTTGTGTATATTAAAAATTAAGTTAAAAAAGATAGGAAACAATTAAATACATAAAAGAACCACACCAACCAAAACTGTCGCCATTATTGCCCCATTCACGTGAAACTATACATATTATATAACAAAACAACTGACACAAAATAGGGAACTAATTATAAAAATGTATTTTGGTGTCACATTGCATATTTAAAGAATAAGGAGCTATAGTTAAAAATACTTTTTAAAAATGTTTTGTACAGTTTCCCCCAAATAAAACTGACAGCCGGCAGTTTGGCTGGCTTTGCTGAACTCTCTGCATAAGCGCTGTCAGTCACAGCGAAGGGGCAGGAAAGGGGGCGCGGTTACCATGACTTGAAGCAAGGAGGCCGCTGCCCCCTTGACGTCAAGCATGTGTGGAGAAGCGCGCCGGCAGGGGATAAAAGAACGTTTTCAGTACTTTTGCTGCATCTGCCTTCAGGAAGAAAGGCATCATCAGAAACACGCTGCTGGCTGCACGCAGGTACTGCTGGTGGCTTGGGATGGTTTTGGAAGGTGACAGGTTCCCTTTGAACTAGATGTGAACGTTACATGACTGCATTTATCAGCAGTTTCCCCTCTGCAGGCTGCATCTCTGTTTAGTTTGTCGGTGGAGACTGGATCGCGTACACAGTACACAGAGAGATCCTTATCCGCCATCTTTTTCTCTTTCTCACTCTTGTGTATGTAGGAGAAGGAGAATAGGTGGCAGGAGAAGTGGAGAAAAAGACAGAAAACATACTACAGTTTTTTTTTTAGCTTCACTTGTACTGTTGATTTATACAAAACCTTTTTGACCATTTAAAAAGGACCTGTCACCACGCAAGGCAATGCAATGCAATCTGCTCAGCTCCTCCTGCTCTATAACATGCAGATTACACTACATTTTGTGGTGACAGGTCCTCTTTAAAGGATGTGTCTCATTATAGATTGCAAAGAAACCCTGTGTAGTATGATCCTGCACTCATACTTCTTCATCTGACTTCTGGACATAGAACATTGATCCAGGAATCTGTTTGCCGGGCCTGATGCCAGGTATGAATTGTAACCTGTAGTTGAGTCAGGGCTTCAGTTACTGTGGTTAGGTAGAGCCCAGACGGGCAGGCTTTTATTTTGTACTGTTTCTGTTCGTGCTTGTGCCGCAATAAAGCACGGTTTAGTTATAAAAAATACGTGGTCTGAGAAAAAATCTGTAAGCGTGACCCCTGGAAGCGAGCTAACCCTCACAATATACATATACAGGTCCTTCTAAAAAAATTAGCATATTGTGATAAAGTTCATTATTTTCTGTAATGTACTGATAAACATTAGACTTTCATATATTTTAGATTCATTACACACAACTGAAGTAGTTCAAGCCTTTTATTGTTTTAATATTGATGATTTTGGCATACAGCTCATGAAAACCCAAATTTCCTATCTCAAAAAATTAGCATATTTCATCCGACCAATAAAAGAAAAGTGTTTTTAATACAAAAAAAGTCAACCTTCAAATAATTATGTTCAGTTATGCACTCAATACTTGGTCAGGAATCCTTTTGCAGAAATGACTGCTTCAATGCGGCGTGGCAGGGAGGCAATCAGCCTGTGGCACTGCTGAGGTGTTATGGAGGCCCAGGATGCTTCGATAGCGGCCTTAAGCTCATCCAGAGTGTTGGGTCTTGCGTCTCTCAACTTTCTCTTCCCAATATCCCACAGATTCTCTATGGGGTTCAGGTCAGGAGAGTTTGCAGGCCAATTGAGCACAGTAATACCATGGTCAGTAAACCATTTACCAGTGGTTTTGGCACTGTGAGCAGGTGCCAGGTCGTGCTGAAAAATGAAATCCTCATCTCCATAAAGATTTTCAGCAGATGGAAGCATGAAGTGTTCCAAAATCTCCTGATAGCTAGCTGCATTGACCCTGCCCTTGATAAAACACAGTGGACCAACACCAGCAGCTGACATGGCACCCCAGACCATCACTGACTGTGGGTACTTGACACTGGACTTCAGGCATTTTGGCATTCCCCTCTCCCCAGTCTTCCTCCAGACTCTGGCACCTTGATTTCCGAATGACATGCAACAGTCCAGTGCTGCTTCTCTGTAGCCCAGGTCAGGCGCTTCTGACGCTGTTTCTGGTTCAAAAGTGGCTTGACCTGGGGAATGCGGCACCTGTAGCCCATTTCCTGCACACGCCTGTACACGGTGGCTCTGGATGTTTCTACTCCAGACTCAGTCCACTGCTTCCGCAGGTCCCCCAAGGTCTGGAATCGGTCCTTCTCCACAATCTTCCTCAGGGTCCGGTCACCTCTTCTCGTTGTGCAGCGTTTTCTGCCACACTTTTTCTTCCCACAGACTTCCCACTGAGGTGCCTTGATACAGCACTCTGGGAACAGCCTATTCGTTCAGAAATTTCTTTCTGTGTCTTACCCTCTTGCTTGAGGGTGTCAATGATGGCCTTCTGGACAGCAGTCAGGTCGGCAGTCTTACCCATGATTGCGGTTTTGAGTAATGAACCAGGCTGGGAGTTTTAAAAGCCTCAGGAATCTTTTGCAGGTGTTTAGAGTTAATTAGTTGATTCAGATGATTAGGTTAATAGCTCGTTTAGAGAACCTTTTCATGATATGCTAATTTTTTTAGATATGAATTTTGGGTTTTCATGAGCTGTATTGTCATGGTCTTACCTTCTCACTGTTCTCCTTCGTTTGACATGTGCTGGCGGCCATCTTGGTTTCTGGGTTTCTTGTAGCCTCCCACCCTGCGGCTCCTCCTTCCCACTGGGAGGAGCTGGATGCCTAGCTCATATATATAGAAGGTCTGTGGCTTCAGTTCCTTGCTTGGTCCTCCTGTGTGCACATGCTTCAAAGACTGCTGCTGCTTCTGGTTCCTGATCCTGGCCTCGTCTGACTACCCCGTTGGTTCCCGATCCTGGCTTCGTCTGACTACCCCGTTGGTTCCTGATCCTGGCTACGTCTGACTACCCTCCTGGTTCCTGACCTCCGTCTACGCAAGACCCTGCTTCAGTTTAGCCATCCGTTTGGACTTTAGCTACGGCTTGATTTTCAATAAAGCCTTCTTATTCCACCTATCTCTGTTGTACGTCTGGTTCATGGTTCCATGACATTAGGACCAAGCCATGAATTCTGACGGTACAGGGCCATCCTCGCTACCTACGCTGGTTGCCAGACTTGATCAGCAGGATCACCTGTTGGGTCGGTTCGCTGTGGCGTTACAAACCCTGCTTGAACGCACGGCTCATTTGGCTTCCGTTGCCGATGGGTCGGTTGTCGCTCCTGGGCCCGCTCCTACTGCCGCTCCGGTTGTTGCGCCAGAGTCTACCCCGACACCTGTTGCTGCACCTGCGGTGTTTCGGGGTATGACCGGTTCTGCCCCCCTTCCACAGCGCTTTGGGGGAGAGCCAACTCAGTGCCGAGGTTTCCTTAACCAGGTGGCCATTTATTTCGAGTTGCTGCCACATGCCTTTCCTACTGAGAGATCAAAGGTGGGCTTCTTGATCTCGCTGCTCTCGGACAAGGCCTTGGCCTGGGCCAGCCCTTTATGGGAGAACAACAATCCGGTGGTTGCCGAGTTTTCCGGTTTTGTTGCTTCTCTTCGGAAGGTATTCGATATGCCGGCTCGTGCTGCCTCTGCTGCGAAGCTCCTTATGTCCATCAGACAGGGTTCACGATCCGTAGCTGAATACGCCATTGAGTTTCGTACCCTGGCAGCAGAGGTGGGCTGGAATAATGAGGCTCTGGTCGCTGCTTTCTCTCATGGTCTCTCGGATGCCTTGAAGGATGAGATTGCAGCCAAGGACCTACCAGTGGAGCTCGAGTCCCTTATTTCTTTCCTGATTTTGATTGACACCAGACTCAGGGAGAGACCTTCCTTTAAGGAGAGCCTGCGGAGGCCTTCTAACAGATTGGCGCCTACGTTTGCTGTCCCACCCGTGCCTCCCTCTCCTCCCACGCCTCCTGGGGATGACTGGTCTGGGGGTCAACCCATGCAGCTGGGGGTTGCTCGCCTGTCCGAGGGGGAGAGGGTACTCCGGAGACGCGAGGGCCGATGCATGTACTGTGGTCTCGGTGGGCATTTTCGGTTAACATGCCCGAACCGTCCGGGAAACGCTCGCACCTGAGATCCTGTCGGGGGCAGATCTTGGGTGGAGTCTCCTCGTCCCCGGTTTCCCGTGTTGACAAACCACTGATTACTGTTGTCCTCTCCTGGGTCGGGGGCTCGGTGACGACCCAGGCGTTGGTGGACTCTGGTGCTGGTGGCTTGTTCATTGATAGTGTGTTCGCCGCCGCCAATTCCATTCCTCTGCAGCCTCGAGGTTCCCCACTGGCTCTTGAGGCGATAGACGGCAGACCCCTTCTGCCGCCACACGTGACTCAGGAGACCCTTCCAGTGGGGATGGCCATTGGTGCCGTTCACAGAGAGTCGGTCTGTCTCCAGGTTATTTCGTCTCCACACTACTCGGTGGTCTTGGGGTACCCCTGGCTCCAGAAGCATAATCCGACTTTCGATTGGAGATCGGCCGAGATCCTCTCGTGGTCACCGCAGTGTGGGGCTAGTTGCATCCATGGGCCTGTCAAGTTGCTGTGTACTTCCTCGGACTCTCTGTTGCCTCCTGAATACGAGGAGTACCGGGATGTATTCGATAAGGTGCGTGCGGTTGCCCTACCTCCGCACCGCCCATACGATTGTGCCATAGAGTTACAATCTGGTGCCGTTCCTCCTCGTGGCAAAGTCTATCCACTGTCGGTAGCGGAGAATGAGGCCATGGAGGAGTACGTGAGGGAGGCGCTTTCACGCGGACACATTCGCAAATCCTCGTCCCCGGCAGGGGCTGGATTTTTCTTTGTGAAAAAGAAGGGCGGTGAGTTGAGGCCTTGCATCGACTACAGGGGTCTCAATCGCATCACGATCAAGAACGCTTACCCGATACCCTTGATTTCCGAGCTGTTCGATCGCCTCAAAGGGGCCACGGTCTTTACCAAACTCGACCTGAGGGCGGCATATAACCTGGTAAGGATCAAGGCGGGCGATGAGTGGAAGACCGCGTTTAACACCAGGACCGGTCATTATGAATCCTTGGTTATGCCCTTTGGGTTGTGCAATGCGCCCGCAGTCTTCCAGGAATTCATCAACGATGTTTTCCGTGACCTGTTGCAGCAGTGTGTGGTGGTCTATTTGGATGACATCTTGGTATATTCTGCATCCATGGAGGCCCACATTCTGGATGTCAGACGAGTGTTGCAACGCTTACGAGAGAACAAGCTGTTCGGTAAGCTTGAGAAATGCGAATTTCACCGATCCCAGGTAACCTTCTTAGGTTACATCATTTCTGCTGAGGGGTTCTCCATGGATCCTGAGAAGGTTTCGGCTGTCTTACAGTGGCCCCAGCCCAGTGGGCTTCGTGCCCTGCAGCGCTTTTTGGGCTTCGCCAATTATTATCGGAAGTTCATCAGGGACTTTTCCATGCTAGCCAAGCCTCTCACGGATCTGACCAGGAAGGGCAGTAATCCTCAGGTCTGGCCGCTCGAGGCCATCCGAGCTTTTGAGGCTCTAAAGTCCGCCTTTGTGTCGGCTCCGATTCTGTCGCATCCCAACCCTGGGTTGCCTTTTGTCCTCGAGGTGGACGCGTCTGAGACGGGAGTAGGCGCCCTCCTGTCTCAGCGTAGAACACCAGAGGGTCCTCTGCTTCCTTGTGGGTTTTACTCCCGGAAACTGTCTTCCGCGGAGTGCAACTATCAGATTGGTGACAGGGAGTTATTGGCCATCGTGCAGGCCCTTAAAGAATGGAGGCACTTGCTCGAGGGCTCGGTGGTTCCGGTTCTCATCCTGACGGACCACAAGAATCTGACCTACCTCTCTGAGGCCAAGAGATTGACACCACGTCAGGCCAGATGGGCTCTGTTCTTGTCACGTTTTAATTACGTGGTCTCCTACCTACCCGGCTCCAAGAACATCAGAGCGGATGCCTTATCACGGCAGTACTCCGAGCTGTCCGGGGAGGAGTCGATTCCGACTACGGTCATACCCCCGAATCAGATCCTGGCTGCTATTCGCACCAGCCTGACCTCTCCTCTGGGTGAGCAGATTTTGGCAGCTCAATCTGGTGCTCCCTCTGGGAGACCCAACGGCAGATGTTTTGTGCCTGAGGAGTTGCGCACTCGGTTGTTGCGAACCTACCATAACTCCAAGGCCGCGGGGCACCCTGGAAAGAATCAGCTGTCCTGGGCGGTTTCACGTCTGTTCTGGTGGCCTTCTCTACGTTCCGACATCGCCGCATATGTAGCGGCATGCTCCGTTTGTGCCCAGAGTAAGTCCCCTCGGCACCTTCCGTTGGGCCTTTTGCAACCCATAGCCACCGGGGAGCGTCCATGGTCACACCTGGGGATGGATTTCATTGTGGACCTTCCTGCATCCCGAGGCCATACGGTCATTCTCATGATTGTGGATCGGTTTTCCAAAATGTGCCACTGTGTTCCTCTCAAGAAGTTACCCTCTGCACAAGAGTTGGCCTCGATTTTTGCCAGGGAGGTCTTCCGGTTGCACGGTTTGCCCAAGGAGATTGTGTCGGATCGGGGGAGTCAGTTTGTGTCCAGGTTCTGGCGCGCCTTTTGCTCCCAGTTGGGGATTCATCTCTCTTTCTCCTCGGCCTACCACCCTCAGTCCAATGGGGCCGCAGAACGATCCAATCAGGCCTTGGAGCAATTCCTTCGTTGCTATGTCTCCGATCACCAAGACAATTGGGTTGACCTCCTGCCTTGGGCTGAGTTTGCCAGGAACACGGCGGTGAACTCTTCCTCTGGGACGTCTCCCTTCATGGCCAATTATGGGTTCCAACCTGCCGTGTTACCGGAAGTATTCTCTCCCCAGGATACTCCGGCTGTGGAGGATCACCTTTCCGTCCTACGTACTTCTTGGGTACAGATCCAGAGGTCCCTTGAGGTCTCTGCGCAACGCCAGAGACTCCAGGCTAATCGCAGACGAGCGCCCGCTCCTTCCTACCAGGTCGGAGACCGTGTATGGTTGTCCACCCGCAACCTCAACCTTCGAGTGCCCACTCCCAAGCTGGCGCCTCGCTTTGTTGGTCCCTTCCGAGTGCTTCACAGGGTAAACCCGGTAGCCTATGCCCTTGCGCTTCCTCCTGGCATGCGGATCTCCAACGTGTTTCATGTCTCCCTGTTGAAGCCATTGGTGTGTAATCGTTTCACTTCCTCGGTTCCTCGGCCCCGTCCGGTCCAAGTGGGCAATCGTGAGGAATATGAGGTGAGAAATATCCTGGACTCACGCCTGGTCCGCGGTCGGTTGCAGTTTTTGGTCCATTGGCGTGGTTATGGTCCAGAGGAGCGTTCCTGGGTTCCCTCCACAGATGTCCATGCTCCTGCGTTGCTCCGAGCCTTCCACGCACGCTTCCCTCTGAAACCGTTCCTTACTCCGCGGAGGAGGGGCCCTTGAGGGGGAGGTACTGTCATGGTCTTACCTTCTCACTGTTCTCCTTCGTTTGACATGTGCTGGCGGCCATCTTGGTTTCTGGGTTTCTTGTAGCCTCCCACCCTGCGGCTCCTCCTTCCCACTGGGAGGAGCTGGATGCCTAGCTCATATATATAGAAGGTCTGTGGCTTCAGTTCCTTGCTTGGTCCTCCTGTGTGCACATGCTTCAAAGACTGCTGCTGCTTCTGGTTCCTGATCCTGGCCTCGTCTGACTACCCCGTTGGTTCCCGATCCTGGCTTCGTCTGACTACCCCGTTGGTTCCTGATCCTGGCTACGTCTGACTACCCTCCTGGTTCCTGACCTCCGTCTACGCAAGACCCTGCTTCAGTTTAGCCATCCGTTTGGACTTTAGCTACGGCTTGATTTTCAATAAAGCCTTCTTATTCCACCTATCTCTGTTGTACGTCTGGTTCATGGTTCCATGACATTTATGCCAAAATCATCAATATTAAAACAATAAAAGGCTTGAACTACTTCAGTTGGTGTGTAATGAATCTAAAATATATGAAAGTCTAATGTTTATCAGTACATTACAGAAAATAATGAACTTTATCACAATATGCTAATTTTTTGAGAATGACCTGTATATATCTCTAGCCCTTCACTGGCTCCCAAATACATCTCTGAGCTACTTTACCGACACATCCCCACGCACAATCTCCGATCCTCACAAGACCTCCTCCTCTCCTCTTATCACCTCTTCCCACAATCTCCTCCAAGATTTCTCCCATGCATCCCCCACACTCTGGAACTCGCTACCCCAACATATCAGACTCTCACCTACAGTGGAATCCTTCAAAAGAAACCTGAAATCCCACCTCTTCAGACAAGCCTACAACCAGTGACCCTGCTGCCTCTATACCGCCATGACCAACTTCACCTGCACCTACTGTGTCCTTCTCCCATACCATGTACATTGTAAGCCCTCACGGGCAGGGCCCTCTCTCCTTCTGTACCAGTTTGTAACTCGTCTTGTTTATGCTTAGTGCAATTGTCTGTATTATGTATGTGTACCTCTTCTCATATGTACAGCGCCATGGAATGAATGGCGCTTTAATAATAATATATATAACGGAATTCCTACACCACCTAAAACCCGAACCTGTAAGTTTGGGTTCACTCATCCCTATTCAGGACATAGGCCTCTTGCACATGACCGTATGTATTCTGCGGTCTGCAAAAAACGGATCCACAAAAAATACCTATGACATCCGTGTGCATTCTGTATTTTTGGGAAACGGAACAGCTGGCCTCTAATAGAACAGTCCTATCCTTGTCCGTAATGCTGACAATAATAGGACATGTTCTATTTTTTGTGAAACGGAAATACGGAAACGGAATGCACACGGAGTACCTTCATTTCTTTTTTGCGGACCCACTGTAATGAATGGTTCCGTATACGGTCCACGAAAAAACCTGGAACGGACACGAAATGAAAATACGGACGTGTGCAAGAGGTTTTTTAGGGTCCATTCCTCACTTGAGGCAGAGCTGTTTTAGGCTAGTTTCACAGCTATGGCAGAGCTTCCGGCAGGCTGTTCTAGTAGAGAACAGCCTGCCAGAGTTCTCTTGCAGATACTTGCGGATACTGACCCCATTGCCTATAATGGGGTCTATCAGAGATCTGGCTACTACTAGGCAAGTATACTAAGAATCGGACAGACAATCCCGGCATTGTCTGTCGGCTGGAACACCCAGTCACATTTGTGAAGGTAACCTCAGAGGCACAAGAGGAGCAGTTTAATGTTATGGCTGATTGGTATACATTTAGTATATATAGTAGCTGGTACACAGAATCATGGGGGCAGCTGGAGTTGGCAGCATTTATAGATATGCTTTTCTGCAGCCACCATAGGCCATAGACTCAGTGGACAGGAGCTGACCTGATTGGCTTGTATGGGAGAGTTTTCTAGGCATGCTGTGTGACCTGTGCAGAGGTCAGGAGGGAGTAGCTGAGCTGTGATAACACCTGTTGTGAATGGTGGATCCTGTTTAATCCATATGTAGATGCAGGATTGAAGGATTTTTTTAATACAGCGACATGGAAAAATTAATAATATCACCAAAATGTTTTAAAAATATGTTTAACAAAAACTTTATTTAAACAGTAGGTCCCTTTAAGACTGCAATAAAACAAGGTAATTGGTAAGTAATAAGGGTGGACCTTCCCTCTTTCATGTTTTACTGTGTTCTGCTTTAAGCCTCATGCACACGTCTGTATCCGTTTTGCTGTCCACAAACCACGGATACGCATACAGTCTGTGTGCATGCCGCAATTTCCTTATAGAAATGCCCATTTTTCCACAAAATGGACAAGAATAGGACATGTTCTATCAATTGCAGAATGGCCACACAAAAAAAAGCAAATCTGATAAGGACCCAAAATACATCTGTGTGCGTGAGGCCCTATCCACTGGGTAAACACATATTCAGTATTAAAATAAAATCTGTTTTCTTCACCGCCACCCGTGCTGCGGAAGGTGGTGCGAAAACCAGCCTGCTTGTCAGGAATTATGACCATATAAATCATTGGTCCTATCTGTTTTTCTGCTGTTTTTGTGCCTTGGGTTACTAATCACAAAGCACATTATCTTGTCTATTTTTACTACTACTCTACAGTGAGAGGCGGCCTCTAATCTCTTATCAGTCAAAACAACTGCTGGCATAATTAGCATGTACAAACCTAAGCAGAAAGGCGCTGCGCTCACCGTACGCCTTCACTTTATTTCATTCTGGAGACTTGCCTCAGGATTTTTATGGTTTATTTGGCTAGTGATAGGCTAGTTTCACACCTGCGGCATGTAGAATCTGGCCGCCTAAAGCCTCATTCACACGTCCGTGCTCAAATCTGAGAGCAGGTGGTCAGTGATGCAGTCCGTGAAGCATCCATGTTGGGTCCGTGTGTCCGTTTTTTGCTGTCCGTGTTTCACTGACACTGAACAGCTGAAAAATAATTTTCAAAGCATCTCTTAATGATCCGGGAAACACAGATGCAACACGGATGGCATCCATGGTTTTCACTGACCCATAGACTATAATAGGCGTGATGGATCCATGAATACGGACAAAATAGTGCATGCATCAATGCTAAAAACACCCGGACTGTGCTATAACACTGATGTCTGAATACACACATTAAAATGAATGGGGACGTGTGCTGTCCGTGGAGAACACGTACAGTACACGTCCGTGAAACGCTGACATGTGAATGAGGCTTAATTCCGCAGACAATCCTGGGAATCGGCCGGACACAAATCGCAGCGTGCAGCGGTTTGGGTCTGGCCCATTTTCTACATTTTTGCCAGAATGTGGCCTGATCTCTGACGGACCCCACTATGCTTAATGGGACCGGAAGGAATTCCATTTGTATCCGGCAGTGCCGGATCTGGAGAATTCTGACAGGCTATTCTCTGTCAGAGACTGGACAGTTTTCACACTCTCAATGGGTTGTGGTTGACCTCATGCGTGTAAAAGGCCATAACTGACCTCCCATGTTGTCACAATCGCACGTACACACACACAAGACAGGACATGGGGGGCACTTTGGCATTCACTGCGCCCTTGACCTTGTATATGATTGTAAGGGGGAACTCTGCGCACAACTTTACTTTCCAACTCGCCTAAAGGTCTCTTAACACTGGTAGATTTATCAGATTATTGTCTGAAAAGAAGTGTTCCTTTCTGACAGTCGCCTGCTCGTCGGTGCGAGAGACTAATTGCTCGTCCCCATACAGAAACATTATTTGCTGGCAGCAGAACATGTTTAGACGGCACGCCGGCAAACAATAATTTTAGTGACCACACAAGCGTTAATATTCGCTCGTTCATTGGGTAATTGGTGGCGGCACCTTTACACCGCTCATTAGCGATTTATCTGACTGATTCTCGGCCAGTGTAAAGGGGCCTTAACGCACTAGGCTACCATGGAGAGAAGAGACCCCTCCCCAAACACATCCACACACAGCGCTGCCACCATCCATCCGTACTGCTGACAGTTACAGACGCACAACACTCACAGGAACACACTACGTTCTACCATATGACAAGCAAACCTCTAGCACACTGGTCTTCAATGGTAACACAGCAAAGCGGTACTTAGAGGATCGACTTATTAAATGTACCGTAATATTCAATATACACAAAAGGCAAAAAAGAACGTATAGACAAGCAAATAGTACGAAAACGAAATGGAGATAAAATAATGAATCGCATACTAATTAGATCGGTGAGGGATCCACGCTGGGAGAACAGGGAAAAGTTGGCCAGACCTACAACTAGGTGTGAGACCTGAACCCTGTGTGGTTTACAGTATGCACTTTTTACAGGGTTTTATCTGGACCCCGCTTTCATCCTCCTCTTAGTCATGTGACAGGACGCTGGCTAACTACATGCAAAAAGTGGAAGGTTGTATGGCATAATTCTAATTGGAGCCAAAACTTCTTGAAGTTTTCTCTGAGAAACATGATATGACCGTCAAGTTTTCCAGAATATGTTTACGGACCCAGGCATATACAGATACAAAATATGATGATAAGTGCCATTTGCCGAAATGAGACAACCCCTTAATGATGTAAATGCTCTTATTACTTTGGTGGCTACCTACTTTATCTGCCTGTTTTCATTCAGAGGTTCTGAGCCATGTGCCATCAGATATTGTATCTAGGCTTCAGCGAATGGACCTTCGGATCATAGATCCAAAGTCGATTTGTTCACCTACCCCGATTTTTAATGCTGCTTCTGTACAGCATGAAAAGGTATTGCCTCCGTGGAGCCAAAGTTCGTCTAACAATCTGAAGTGGGCTTTGGTACCGAGGTACCAGCTAGTGCCAAAGCCCACTTTGGATTGCCATTTTAATTTGTTTTTAAATATGCAGATCTGAATACAGTAGTAATTCACCAAAGTCTCGCATGCCAATACTTTTTAACACTGTACGGAAACAGCATTAAAATCGAAGTATTTGAGCGAATCGACTTCAGCTCTATGATTCGAAGGTCGATTCGTTCAGGCCTAATTGTATCTCTAAAATATAATTTTCTGCACCATACAGAGGAACCATATGGGCACACGTGAACCTTTTCTTGCTGTGAAGTGCGGACCTCCATGTGCTTCCAGAGAAAATTTCATTGGTGGTCTTTTTTAGATTTAGATTTTTTTTTTTGATTTTCCGTCATTGGCATCCATCGTACTTTTCATAATCAGACGTCGATGCCAGCGCTCTCTGTATTATAATTGGTGATTGTGGAAGAAAGCTCATGATTCACCATCCGAGGTTTTCCAGGTGGTGTAAAAGTGGGTGGACCTGCTGCTCAATGTCTACCCATAAAGTATTTAATTTTATATTTTCAGCTCCTTTTAACCTTTGGCAGGAACGTCAACGCTTCTTCTGCCGATACGTGTGAATGAACGTTAAGCTGCTTGTACCCTAGGGTTTGTCTTAATGCTGCACTGAGGATATCTCCTCTACTTTTAAGATATTGCTGACAAGTAAGTCTGATTGCCTGTAGTGTGTGTATATTATGCCGCAAGATACGCCGGTCCCTATTGATTTTTATGGATTATTTTTTCAGAAAAGAGCGCAGGATTTCAGTTTCAGTCCGGCCCTCATAATAAGGAATTAGTGATGATCTGGAATTTGTGCCGAATAGTCCATAGTTCATTAAATACACCAGAATCAAATAAATATGCACAATGGATGAAAGAGACATAAAAAACCCCATGAATCAGAGAAGACAAAGAGGAGGAATTTACTAAGAGATTATTGGTCAGTGGTTAGGATGCTGCTACACAATAGTTTTTTTTTAATGCAGTTTTTAAAGCCAAAACCAGGAGTGGATAAAAAATAAATAAAGTTGTATCAGTCCTTTAGGCCCCATGCACACGACGAAATCTGTTTTGCGGTCTGTAAAATACGGACGTGGTCCGCGTTGCATCCGCATTTTTTGCCGAACCCATTAACTTCAGTGCGTACAAAGTCCGCATTTTGCGGACAGGTGCTTTCCACATTTGTATGTCTCTTCCGCAAAAAGATAAACCATGGAGGTTCATTAATAAAAAATAAATACACCTATATTAGTTGTATTTCTTGTAGGTCATTTTCTCTGCTCGCGCCAGGTCTAAAAAAGTGGACGGGGAAGGGGACGGGTAGGCATAGAAAATGGTCTAAATGTAAGACAGCTAGGAAACTGGCTTACATTTCGAAGCAGCGCTGGAACTGCCGAAGTTATGGGGAGGCTGGTGCCTCTACATAACTCGAGCAGATCCACCACCAGCGCCGGGGCTTATTAACCACTTCCCGAGACTATAAATGTCCTTGGGAGATCAGTTTATCTCTGAATGGACGTTCTGACAGACATATTTGGTATCACTGCATCTGCAACGACTAGCTCTATAATAATATCTAACCCATCAGATGAACGCCGTCAGAAAGATAAACATTGCGCCAAAACAGATTTTTTTTTGTGAGCTCACCTCCCAAAAAACATAATGTTAATCAATCAAAAAGTCGTATGTACCCCAAAATGGTAGCAATAAAAAAGTCACCTCATCCTGTAAAAAACAAGCCCTCACACAAGACTATAGCCAGAAAAATGAAAAAAAATATGGCTTTAAGAAAAACATGATTTATTTTTTTTCTAAAAATGTTTTTGTTGTGTAAAACGTAAAAAAAAAAAAAAGGGACATATTTGGTATCGTTGCATCTGTAATGACCGGATCTATTACAAGTGAACTGTGTAAAAAATAAATTAATAAAACAAAAAATGGAACAATGACAGTGACTTCACCTCTCAAAAATGAGATAAAAAGCAACCAGAAAGCCAAATGTACTCCAAAATGGTGCAAAAAAACACTACAGCTTTTCTCGCACAAAATAAGCCCTTATGCAGCTCATTCAACAAAAAATAAAAAAAAGTTATTGTTCTTAAAAACCATGACAGAAAATTCCATGTTAGAAAATTCAGATGCCACTCCTTCCCTTCTGAGCCCTGGCGTATACCCAAATAACAGTTTACGACCACAATTGGGGTTTTACTGTATTCAAGAGAAAGTGAGTAGCAAATTGGGGGAATAAAATAAAGTTTGGGCCTAAAGCACCATTTTCTTGTAAAAAATAAAAATAAAATTATTTATCATTTTCACACCCAAGTATTACAAATTCTACAAAACAGCTGTTGAGTGAAGTGCTTGCTACACCCCTTAACCCCTTAAGGACACAGGGCGTACCCGTACGTCCTGTGTAGTTCTAATGATTGGAACTGAGTGCCAGCCGAATTTATTCGGCAGGCACTCTGGCACAATGCCTAGGGGGGTCCTGTGACCCCCCCCCCCCCCCCCCCCGCATCGGCGATCGCAGCAAACCGCAGGTCAATTCAGACCTGCGGACTCGGAGGTTGCCATGTACAACTCTTTTGTACCGTTCCAGTGCGCTGGCAACACAGGGAAATTCCTCCAGTTCTATGAGGCAGTCCTCAAGGCCCTGATCTTTTCGGACCGGGAAAGAGCAGGCCAAAGTACCTCGGGAACTGTAGGCGCCTGGATCGTCCCTGGCCAACACTTTCCAGGTGTGGTCCCCCATACTGGAAAGATGGGACGGACCCCAAAAAAGTGCAGAGTGTGTCACAGGAGGGGGATACAGAAGGACACCACATCTCAATGTGACACTTGCCCCGATCATCCGGGCCTCTGCATTATTGGTTGCTTCAGGGAGTACCACACTTCCATGTAGTACTAAATTTATAATCCCCTTTTATATTTAGCCACTGACAATCAATAAAAACTATGGTTCTCAGACTTGAGACACCCAAAATAAATTGTTCAAAAAGTTTGTAAAAATAAAATAATTTTAAAAAGTATACAAATTAGGTACCACCGCGTTGGTAATAATCTCCTCTATAAAAATACCCCATGACCTAACCCCCCAGATTTACACAATCCCAAAAAACGGTGCAAAAAAATATTTTTTTTGTCGCCTTAGATAACAAAAAGTTTAATAGCAAGTGATCAAAAAGTCATATAGCCCCCAAAATAGTGACATTAAAGCATCCCCTCATTCAGTAAAAAATGAGCCCCTACCTAATACAATCAGCTAAAAAACTAAAAAAATAAGACTCTTAGACTTTAGAGATACAAAATTATTTTTTATATCAAAAAGGATAATCTAGTCTAAAACCTAAATAATTGTAAAAAGTTGACTTATTAGGTATCGCCGCGTCTGTAAGAATTTCCTCTATAAAATACCCCATGACCTAACACCCCAGATTGACACGGTCCAAAAAAAAAATTAAAAACTGTGCCAAAACAGCTAGTTTTGGCACTTTTCCATTTCAATCAATTTTTTCCGGTAACAAAGCAAGGGTTAACAACCAAACAAAACTTAATATTTATTACCCTGATAGAGCAACCAAAAATCATATGTACCCTAAAAATAGTCCCAACAAAATCGACACCTTATCTCGTAGTTTCCAAAATGGGGTCACTTTTAGGGAGTTTCTACTCCAGGGGGGTTGAAACAGGACACAGGTGTAAATAAACTAGTCCATAAAAATAAGCCCTCCAAAAACCACACTGCGCTCCTTTCCCTCTTCGCCCCGCCGTGTTGCCGTACAGTAGTGTACGACCACATATGGGGGGTTTCTGTAAACGGCAGAGTCAGGGCAATAAAGATGCAGTCTTGTTTGGCTTAACAGCCTTGCTTTGTTAGTGGAAAAAATATGTTAAAAATTGAAAATTTGGCAAAAAAATTTAATTCTGAAATTGCATCTCCATTTGCCAATAACTCTTGTAGAGTACCTAAAGGGTTAACATAGCTTGTAAGATCAGTTTTGAATACCTTGAGGGGTGTAGTTTCTTAGATGGGGTCCGTTTTAGGGAGTTTCTACTCCAGGGGTGCATCAGGGGGATTGAAACAGGACACAGTGTAAATAAACCGGTCCATAAAAATCAGCCCTCCAAATACCACACTACGCTCTTTTCCCTCTACGCCCTGCTGTGTGGCCGTACAGCAGTGTACGACCACATATGGGGTGTTTCTGTAAACGGCAGACTCGGGGCAATAAAGATACAGTCTTGTTTGGCTGTTAACCCTTGCTTTGTTAGTGGAAAAAATGGGTTAAAATGGAAAATTTGGCAAAAAAAATAAAATCTGAAATTTCATCCCCATTTGCAACACCTAAAGGGTTAACAAAGTTTATAAAACCAGTTTTGAATACCTGGAGGGGTGTAGTTTCTTAGATGGTGTCACTTTTATGGAGTTTCTACTCTAGGGATGCATCGGGGGGGCTTCAAATGGGACATGGTGTAAATAAACCAGTCCAGCAAAATCAGCCTTCTTAAAAAACATACGGCGCACCTTTCCCTCTACGCCCTACTGTGTGCCCATACAGTAGTTTACGGCCACATATGGGGTGTTTTTGCAAACTACAGAATCGGGGCGATAAATATAGCATTTTGTTTGGCTGTTAACCCTTGATTTGTTACTGGAAAAAAATAGAAAATTTGCCAAAAAATAGAAATTCTCAAATTTCATCTCCATTTGCCAATAACTCTTCTGCAACACCTAAAGTGTTAACGGCATTTGTAAAATCAGTTTAGAATACCTTGAGGGGTGTAGTTTCTAGATTGGGGTCATTTTTGGGTGGTTTCTATTATGTAAGCCTCACAAAGTGACTTCAGACCTGAACTGGTCCCTAAAACATGGGTTTTTGAAAATTTCTGAAAAATTTCAAGATTTGCTTCTAAACTTTTAAGCCTTGTAACATCCCCAAAATATAAAATATAATTCCCAAAATGATCCAAACATGAAGTAGACATATGGGGAATGTAAAGTAATAACTATTTTTGGAGGTATTACTATGTATTATAGAAGTAGAGAAATTGAAACTTGTAAATTTTTTTACTTCATTTTTGGTAAATTTGGTATTTTTTTTTATAAATAAAAATATCTTTTTTTTTTACTTCATTTTACCAGTGTCATGAAGTACAATATGTGACGAAAAAACTATCTCAGAATAGCCTGGATAAGTCAAAGCGTTTTAAAGTTATCACCACTTAAAGTGACACTGGTCAGATTTGCAAAAAATGGCCTGGTCCTTAAGGTGAAATATGGCCGTGTCCTTAAGGGGTTAAAAATTCCTTGGGTGGTGTAGTTTACAAAATGTTGTCACTTTTAAGGGGTTTTCACTCTGGGGGTACCTCAGGGTCTCTTCAAATGCAACATGGTGCCTAAAGACCATTCCAGCAAAATCTGCCCTCCAAAAACCATATGGCGCTTCTTTGCCTTCTGTGCCCTGTTGTGTGCCCAAACAGCGGTATATGACCACATATGATGTGTTTCTGCAAACTGCAGAATCAAGGTAATACATTTTGAGGTTTGTTTTGTTGTTAACCCTTGATGTGTTCCAGGAAAGAAAATATTAAAATGGAATATCTGCAAAAAAAAGTGGCATTTTGAAATTTCACCTATATTTTGCTTTAATTCCTGTGGAATAACTAAAGGGTTAACATTTCTAAAACCAGTTTTGAATAGTTTGAGGGGTGTCATTTCTAAAATGGGGTCATTTATGGGTTAGTTTAAAAAGTCACAAAGTGACTTCAGAACTGAATTGGTCCTTAAAGTTGATTTTGGAAATTTTTAAAAAAATGTCAAATATTGCTTCTAAAATTCTAAACCTTCTAGCGTCCTAAAAAAGCAGACATAAGGGGAATATCTTATGAGGCATCACTATCTGTCTTAAAAGCAGAGACATTCAAATTTAGAAAACAGTGAATTTTTTCATTAACTTTTGGATTTTTTTTTATAAATAAAGGTAAAACATATTGACTCAAATTTACCATTACCTGAAGTACAATGTTTCACGAGAAAACAATCTCAGAATGGCTTTGATAAGTAAAAGCATTCCAAAGGTAATCCCACATAAAGTGACACATGTCTGATTTTCAAAATTAGGCCTGGTCAGGAAGGGGTAAATGGCCCGGTCTGGAAGTGGTTATGATCGGCGTCTAAAACGCCGGTCTTAATAAATGTGAACCACAGACCCATTGAAAACATGGACTGCATCCATATTTTGTGGCTCCTCAATTTGTGGACTGCAAAACGGATATGGTTGTGTGCATGAGGCTTTATACTTTCTCTCCTTTTATGATCCACTTCTGACTTTGGCTTCAAAAATGGCATTAAAAAACTGGAACATGTGGCACCACCTTTAGGGTACATTCACACATGCCTGAAATTTCAGCGGAAAAGTCTGCTGCAGTTTTCGCTGCGGTTTCAAGGCAAATGCCACATGTATTACCATGTGGTGTTTGCTGCGGAAGTCTCCATTGGAAAAGGTGAAATCAACGGAGAAGATCTGCAGCATATATTGCCATGCTGGAGATTTGAAATCCGCCACGGTTTTTGTACCCACTTTGTGGATGAGATTTCTTAAAATCACATCTACTTTGTCTGGTACTGTACAATGCTGCGGATTTGCCGCACAAAAGTCTGTGACAGCACACTCGCTGCTGATCAGTCACGTGTGGACATAGCCTTAGGCCTCATGCACACGACCGTTGTGTGCATCCGTGGCCGTTGTGCCGTTTTCCGTTTTTTTTCGCGGACCCATTGACTTTCAATGGGTCCGTGGAAAAATCGGAAAATGCACCGTTTTGCAGCCGAGGCCGTGATCCGTGTATCCTGTCCGTCAAAAAAATATGACCTGTCCTATTTTTTTGACGGACAACGGTTCACGGACCCATTCAAGTCAATGGGTCCGTGAAAGAACACGGATGCACACAAGATTGGCATCCGTGTCCGTGATCCGTGGCCGTAGGTTGCTTTCATACAGACGGATCCGAAGATCCGTCTGCATAAAAGCTTTTTCTGATCTAAGTTTTCACTCTGTGAAAACTCATTTCCGACAGTATATTCTAACACAGAAGCGTTCCCATGGTGATGGGGACGCTTCTAGTTAGAATACACTGCAAACTTGGTACAAGACTGCCCCCTGCTGCCTGGCAGCACCCGATCTCTTACAGGGGGATATGATAGCACAATTAACCCCTTCAGGTGCGGCATCATATCCCCCTGTAAGAGATCAGGGCTGCCAGGCAGCAGGGGGCAGACCCCCCCCTCCCCAGTTTGAATATCGTTGGTGGCACAGTGTGCCCCCACCATCGCCCCCCCTCCCTCCCTCTATTGTATTAAATCGTTGGTGGCACAGTGTGCCCCCACCATCGCCCCCCCTCCCTCCCTCTATTGTATTAAATCGTTGGTGGCACAGTGTGCCAACCACCATCGGCCCCCCTCCCTCCCTCTATTGTATTAAATCGTTGGTGGCACAGTGTGCCAACCACCATCGCCCCCCCCCCCTCTATAGCAGTAACATTGGTGGCAGTGTGCGGTCTCAACAGTAGAAGATTCATACTTACCTGCTTCTTGCTGCTGCGATGTCTGTGTCCGGCCGGGAGCTCCTCCTACTGGTAAGTGACAGTTCTTTAGCAATGCGCCGCACAGACCTTTCACTTACCAGTAGGAGGAGCTCCCGGCCGGACACAGACGTCGCAGCAGCAAGAAGCAGGTAAGTATGAATCTTCTACTGTTGAGACCGCGCACTGCCACCAATGTTACTGCTATAGAGGGAGGGAGGGGGGGGGCGATGGTGGTTGGCACACTGTGCCACCAACGATTGGCACACTGTGCCACCAACGATTTAATACAATAGAGGGAGGGAGGGGGGCCGATGGTGGTTGGCACACTGTGCCACCAACGATTTAATACAATAGAGGGAGGGAGGGGGGGCGATGTTGGGGGCACACTGTGCCACCAACGATATTCAAACTGGGGAGGGGGGGGGCTGCCCCCTGCTGCCTGGCAGCCCTTATCTCTTACAGGGGAATATGATAGTACAATTAACCCCTTTAGGTGCCGCACTTAAAGGGGTTAATTGTGCTATCATATCCCCCAGTAAGAGATCGGGTGCTGCCAGGCAGCAGGGGGCAGTCTTGTACAAAGTTTGTAGTGTATTCTAACCTGAAGCGTCCCCATCACCATGGGAACGCCTCTGTGTTAGAATATACTGTCGGATTTGAGGTTCACGAAGTAGCTCATATCCGACAGTATATTCTAACATAGAGGCGTTCCCATGGTGATGGGGACGCTTCAAGTTAAAATATACCATCGGATTGGAGAAAACTCCAATCCGATGGTATAAAAGAACTCCAGACTTTACATTGAAAGTCAATGGGGACGGATCCGTTTGAAATGGCACCATATTGTGTCAACATCAAACGGATCCGTCCCCATTGACTTGCATTGTAATTCAGGACGGATCCGTTTGGCTCCGCACGGCCAGGCGGACACCAAAACGACTTTTTTTTCATGTCCGTGGATCCTCCAAAAATCAAGGAAGACCCACGGACGAAAAAACGGTCACGGATCACGGACCCACGGACCCCGTTTTTGCGGGCCGTGAAAAAAAACTGTCGTGTGCATGAGGCCTTAGGGTAAAAACACATTGCAAAATCTGAACTGAAGACACTTAGGCCTCATGCACACGACAGTTTTTTTTCACGGCCCGCAAAAACGGGGTCCGTGGGTCCGTGATCCGTGACCGTTTTTTCGTCCGTGGGTCTTCCTTGATTTTTGGAGGATCCACGGACATGAAAAAAAAGTCGTTTTGGTGTCCGCCTGGCCGTGCGGAGCCAAACGGATCCGTCCTGAATTACAATGCAAGTCAATGGGGACGGATCCGTTTGATGTTGACACAATATGGTGCCATTTCAAACGGATCCGTCCCCATTGACTTTCAATGTAAAGTCTGGAGTTCTTTTATACCATCGGATTGGAGTTTTCTCCAATCCGATGGTATATTTTAACTTGAAGCGTCCCCATCACCATGGGAACGCCTCTATGTTAGAATATACTGTCGGATATGAGCTACTTCGTGAACCTCAAATCCGACAGTATATTCTAACACAGAGGCGTTCCCATGGTGATGGGGACGCTTCAGGTTAGAATACACTACAAACTTTGTACAAGACTGCCCCCTGCTGCCTGGCAGCACCCGATCTCTTACTGGGGGATATGATAGCACAATTAACCCCTTTAAGTGCGGCACCTAAAGGGGTTAATTGTACTATCATATTCCCCTGTAAGAGGTAAGGGCTGCCAGGCAGCAGGGGGCAGCCCCCCCCCTCCCCAGTTTGAATATCGTTGGTGGCACAGTGTGCCCCCCCCTCCCTCCCTCTATTGTATTAAATCGTTGGTGGCACAGTGTGCCAACCACCATCGGCCCCCCTCCCTCCCTCTATTGTATTAAATCGTTGGTGGCACAGTGTGCCAACCACCATCGCCCCCCCCCCCTCCCTCCCTCTATAGCAGTAACATTGGTGGCAGTGCGCGGTCTCAACAGTAGAAGATTCATACTTACCTGCTTCTTGCTGCTGCGACGTCTGTGTCCGGCCGGGAGCTCCTCCTACTGGTAAGTGAAAGGTCTGTGCGGCGCATTGCTAAAGAACTGTCACTTACCAGTAGGAGGAGCTCCCGGCCGGACACAGACATCGCAGCAGCAAGAAGCAGGTAAGTATGAATCTTCTACTGTTGAGACCGCACACTGCCACCAATGTTACTGCTATAGAGGGGGGGGGGGGGGCGATGGTGGTTGGCACACAGTGACACCCACGGTTTAATACAATAGAGGGAGGGAGGGGGGGCGATGGTGGGGGCACACTGTGCCACCAACGATATTCAAACTGGGGAGGGGGGGGGGGGTCTGCCCCCTGCTGCCTGGCAGCCCTGATCTCTTACAGGGGGATATGATGCCGCACCTGAAGGGGTTAATTGTGCTATCATATCCCCCTGTAAGAGATCGGGTGCTGCCAGGCAGCAGGGGGCAGTCTTGTACCAAGTTTGCAGTGTATTCTAACTAGAAGCGTCCCCATCACCATGGGAACGCTTCTGTGTTAGAATATACTGTCGGAAATGAGTTTTCACGGAGTGAAAACTTAGATCAGAAAAAGCTTTTATGCAGACGGATCTTCGGATCCGTCTGTATGGAAGCAACCTACGGCCACGGATCACGGACACGGATGCCAATCTTGTGTGCATCCGTGTTCTTTCACGGACCCATTGACTTGAATGGGTCCGTGAACCGTTGTCCGTCAAAAAAATAGGACAGGTCATATTTTTTTGACGGACAGGATACACGGATCACGGCCTCGGCTGCAAAACGGTGCATTTTCCGATTTTTCCACGGACCCATTGAAAGTCAATGGGTCCGCGAAAAAAAACGGAAAACGGCACAACGGCCACGGATGCACACAACGGTCGTGTGCATGAGGCCTTATGCAGTTTTTATAGCGGTTCTTGGTTTTGGTGAGATCTGCTGCAGATTTGTGTTACAGAGTCCAGGGCAGAATGTCAAATACCATTGAGGTCTATGAATATATAGGATATGCAGCGGCAAGCATTTGGGCAGCAGATAACTTGCACTTGGAAACTGATTTGCAGTTTTTATTTTGCTCATAGAATTAGATGGCTAAAATTTCCACTGCGTTTGCCCTATATCTGCAGTCGTTTTTTTTTATTTTATTTTTTTATTAAGGAGAACATAGAGAAATGCACTTTTGCCCTGTATGCATGCACGACATGCACTTAATCCCAATTAGTCTTGGCTTTAGAGAGCCTTCACACAAGGAGGGTTTTGTTGCAGAAATTCAGAAATCTGAATGGGGTTCTTTTGGTGGCAAACTCATGGATTCAGATGAATCGAACTGACTTTTTTTTTCTTCTGCCCTATTAGATCTTGATGATCTGAAAGGCAGTAGAGGCCCCCTTGGAATCACATCAAGTGTCCCTTGAAAACAGCTGATGTCCATCCAACCACATAACTCCTCAATGCTTCAGCTATGTAGGTCCTGTCCTCTATCTCACATTGGTTACAGCTATCATATGGCCCTTTTCCATGGGACGAGGATCGGGCCAGTTATTTGGAACAAACGCTCATACAAAGGCTCATTACTGATAATTGCCCTGTGTACATTTCCTGCCGACTTGCCAAAAACAAGCAAACTACGGTAAATGAAAGACAAACAGTTGGGATAACTATCACTTGGCTAGGGGTGGGCGATATGGCCTAAAATCTATATATTGCGATATAATTTTAAGCATGTGCGATGTGCGATATGCGATATATATTGCGATATATTGTTTTCTACATTGGGGGGGTGTTTAAACATTTATTTATTTATTTATTTATTTATTTTTTATTTAACTATTGGCCTCCTTAAGGGCTAGAACTCTTGTCATATTCACCCTAATAGAGCTCTATTAGGGTGAATAGGACTTTACACTCTCCCTGCTGCCCTGTGCTTTGTACACACAGCAGGGAGCTGACCATGGCGCCAGCCTCTCCTGTGCCCCCCCAGCCTCTCATGTGCCCCCCAGCCTCTGATCTGCCTCCCCCCAGCCTCTGATCTGCCTCCCCCCAGCCTCTGATCTGCCTCCCCCCAGCCTCTGATCTGCCCCCTCTGGTAACGCAAACCCCCCTCTCCCTCCCCAGTATTAATCATTGGTGGCAGTGGCCACAGGGTCCCCCCCCCCCATCATTGGTGGCAGTTTGCAGTGTAATGCTGGGGCTCCGTTCGGTTACCATGGCAGCCAGGAGTCACGCTACTGAAGTCCTGGCTGCCATGGTATGTTAGTGAGCAGAGAGCAGCGCATTATACTCGCGTGCGCTGTGGCCGCCGGTCGCTCCTTCTCATAGGTCTGTGCGGCGAGCATTAGCAATCTGCCGCACAGACAGAAGAAGGAGCGACCGGCGGCCACAGCGCACGTGAGTATAATGCGCTGCTCTCTGCTCACTAACATACCATGGCAGCCAGGACTTCAGTAGCGTGACTCCTGGCTGCCATGGGAACCGATCGGAGCCCCAGCATTACACTGCTGGGGCTCCGATCGGAACTGCAAACTGCCACCAATGATGGGGGGGAGGAGGGGGACCCTGTGGGATATGGCCGGCACATTCATTGGTGGCGCAGTGGCCACAGTCCCTCCCCTCCTCCTCCTACTCTGTCCTCATTGTGGTGTTCAGCGGCAGCCGCGCACAGTGGGGAGGGAGGGACTCCCTCCTCCTCCCTCCGCTGTGCTGGCCGGCTCAGGAGAAAATGATCATATCGCGGTCCGGCGATATAAGCGATATGGCGAAAATCCATATCGTGGCCCAAATTCATATCACATATCGCCTATACCGCCCAACCCTACACTCGGCCACCATTCACTTTGCATTGGGCTGTGAAAAACCCTTAAAGGGGTTTTCCTAAACTTAAATACTGATGACCTATCCTCTGGATAGGTCATCAGTATCTGATCAGTGGGCGTCCGACACCCGGGACTCCCAGCGATCAGCTGTCCGAGAAGGCAGCAGCGCTCGCAGTAGCACAGCTGCCTTCCTGGTTCTTTTCTTAAGCTGAGTGACAACATGTTCATTGGTCATATGGCCTAGGAGCAGCTTGCTTAGTCTCATTCAGGTGAAAGGGGCTGAGCTGCAATACCAAGCACAGCCACTATACAATGTATGGCGCCGTGCTTCGTGAGCAGAGAGAAGGCCACGGCACTACTTTGAGCACTGGAGCCTTCTCAAACAGCAGATAGATGGGGGTCCCGGGTGTCGGACCACCACTGATCAGCTACTGATGACCTATCCAGAGGATAGGTCATCAGTATTTTAATCTCAGGGAAAACTCTTTTAAAGCAAATGCAGATCCACCTCTATATTGCTCGTCGGCACTTGTTATTGGCCTTGCATCGGGGCGTGTAACAAGATCTATAGTGCCGTATCACAATTTGCCTCCCCCAAAACTTTTCTTGCTGCATCTCTACACTACAATATAGTACCACTGAAAAAAACTGCTGATACATTGAGCAAACATATCTAAAGGGGGGAAAATAAAAAATAAAATGTTTTAATTAATTTTGGTGTTGGTGGTGGTGGTGGGAGTTAACTTCCTATGGGTCAGTGTCTGATTTTTTATTTTATTTTTTATTAGGCTACCTATGTAAACTTGGTGGTCACCACAAGCAAAAACTTTATTCCAAAAGACTGAGGGGGTCATTTACTATCAGATATACACCAGTTAATTTATAGTCTAAAATAAGAAAAGTTACCCCCTTTCTCCCCTGCTTCTTCCATCACTTCGCTCCTCCCTGCCACTGGTCCCATCTTCCTGGCTGCGTTGATAATTTTCCGTGCACACAGGTCACCGTGCAGCCAATGACTGGATTCAGAAGCGCAGTGGACGTAATCGCTGCAGGAAGCAAAAAGCAGCGAGGAGGACTGGAGTGCTGGAAGAAGCATTGGCGAAAAGGGGGAAGTATCAAATCTTTTTGTTATTTTACACCATTTTATGGAGCTGCCCAAGTTCATAACTTGGACAACCCCTTTAAGGGAAAAGGTATTACTGCCAACATGTTCTACAGTGCTTTACAAGCAAGGTAGGCAGGAAACATACTCCGGAGAATGTATTATTGTTGCGAGTCAACTGGTGTACAAAAGCTTCAGATTTTGGCATAAGCCCAAATTGCACCAAAATTTGTGACTTTTTAACAATTTCAGACACCCTTGTCACTTTTAAAATCTATGCAAATGACTATAGCTCTCCTCCAGAAGGAAGAAAACTATATCATATCACCCAAACCAAACAAGTGACTGGTTAGGCTGGTATTAGTGTTTCCCTCTGCAAGAGATTTAGGGCTGATTCACACGACCATGATTGGTCCAGGAAACACGGTCCATGTGTCAGCCGTGTCTCCCAGACTGAACGCGGCTCCCCTGACCCGAAATGACTGCATCATAGTGCTTTATGATGCAGTCAGTTCCTATCGTATCACAGGTCTATTATACTGTACTCTCATCATCATGTGAGTACAGTGCAATAGATACATAATCAGATAGGAACTTACTGCATCATAAAGCACTATGATGCCGTCATTTTGGGTCCAGGAGGTGCAACCAACACACGGATTGTTTTTTCCTGACCGAATACGATCTTTTGAATCAGCCCTTAATTTGCATACTTTTTTTCCCATGAAGCATTTCCTGTAAGTAAGGCTCCATACACCACCTGGATCTCTTCAATGGGAATAAGTGCAACCTGAACTCCTTAAAGGGGTTGTGTCTCTTCAGCAAGTGGCATTAATTATGTAGAGGAAGTTAATGTAAGGCACTTACTGTCACGGCTGAGAATGGGGTAAACCCTCAGCCGTGCGATGCCAGAAGATGTTAGTGGGTGCTCGGCCAGAACAACAGAATTAGGGAGCAGGTCACCTCCTAGCGCATCCCTAATCTGACCCTGACTCCTAGCTGTATGAGCCGACCTTGATGGTAGGAGGGCGCATACTCGGGAACCTCAGATCCCTACTGACCCTCCGACAGATCCCTGAGCTAGAAGCTGGGTAGACAACCTGTTCCTCCTGGACGCAGAGAAACAGGAGTCTAAAGTGGCCAAGCTACATAGAAAGGGGAACCTAAACAACTTATGGCAATGGCAGGTAAATGCAACAAGAATAACACCTACCTGCCACAGACACAAAGTCTGGAACCCATGTGCAAGTGCTGCTGTCCACACCAAATATAAACGGACACAGCCCACACCACACATCACACAGGAACCCAGGACCATAAGCTGCAATAGAGAAGCATACAAAAGACACACCTTCATAACATCATGTATAACATAAACTTAAACTTATGACCACAAGGGTGGCCCCCACTGGCAGATGGTATATAAGTAGGAGGATGACTCCAGCAGACCATGGCTGAAGTACCCCTCTGACTACTGCTCTCAGCAGAGGTTAAATAGGCCATGTAGCCACACCCACACAGACACACCCAGTGTTCACACACACAGAAGGGAGTTAACCCTTCCTACACCAGGCATGGGAGAAGGCTACTGAAAAGGGAGGTGTACAAACAACATCACACAAATAAACCCTGTGCACACCAAACAGGGAAAGTGCAGACAAACATAAGTTGCCAGCGGCAACCGCATGCTGTGACAGTGAGCGCCTAGCAACCGCTCAGGCCGCTCCACTGCCAACAACCTTATGTTGCCAGCGGCAACCACACGTGAGGCAACAAATCCAAAGCCCTCTCCTGTGGTTGAAAACATAGACCAAAACCGCTGACAACCGCATGCGAGCAAAGAGTCACGACCATAACCATGGTCGTGACACTTAGTAATGTACTGTTACTACCCATATTGCTTCCTTTGGTGGCTGGATTCATTTTTCCATCACGGCTCGTATCCATGGGTATGAGGGTGATTGATCCTTTGTACATTGCTTATTTATACCTGTATAATTGTGAGTATAATAAAACCAGGTTTACTCCAATTTGCATGACTGTACTTCACTATTGGCTGCATTTTTGGTGTTCCATAGAAGCTTGGAAGGGAGAGGAGGAGAGGCTTCGATTGGCCTGTTTGCTTTCCCATGTCCGCGATTATTTGACTGGCTTCGAATGTGGAATTTCTGCGACTTCTGAGGCAGCACGGTCCAACAAAAAGAAACGAATGAGCACCCTGCAGTCCATTGTCCATTTGTACATTGTCATTGTCTTTTATTTTTATTTTATTTTTATCGTGAGTTTGGGTGAGTCCAGGGTTGCTGCATACCCCCTTTTCCTGAATCTTTTGTGTGCTTACATTTTCCACCGCACCTTATGTTTAATTGCTGGCAGAATGGAATAACCTCTTTATGACTTCTCCGTCTGCTGAACAAATCATTAATGAATAGATTTCATTAAGATGTGAAAATGAAGGAGTGGCTGGGTGTTGCTTTGGAAGCTTCTTAAGTGATTGAAATCTTTCCTAGTAAGGATTTGTTACTGCATTTGTTCTTGAGCTAAATTAGTGTTTTATTAATAGTTATTATCTTGGTTTTACATTTAAAGGAATATTAACAAGCTATGTTTTTCCCCTTGAGTTACTGTCTATGTAAAAAAAAGTATATGATTTATACATTTGGATAATGGCAACGTTTCATTGGCAGTATATGTTGGGAAGGTTTCCTGACGTATTTCACTTTCAGTGGCATACAGTATATTGATTCCAATTTAAATATACACATGTTATATACACATTTCCCTCTAAGTGCAGTCTTATGTTTTTTATACAGTTGAAAAAAGGTATACTGCTGCATAACACCCTGATGGAGGCCAAAAGGACACTATTTTAACCTCCGTCAGGGAAATGGACTCATGGATATAGTTAACCTCTACAATGGGAACTTTTCCATTTTTAAAGAGTCACTGTATTTTCATACAATATCATTTATTAGAGAATGGTGTAAATAGCAAATTTGTTAATCGCTTCATTTAAAAAATATGCCTGCATCCTAGAAAAAAAGCAGTAAAGTCGTGGCCACTAGGGGTCTCACCTCCACCTATTTGCAGTTGACTGCCTGTTGTCAGGCAAGATCCATCACTGTTAACAGAGACTCAGAAAACGGGTCACAGGAAATGGGGGTGTGTCAGAGCTAGCTGAGATCATGAGCCTGATAGAAGCACTGCTTCTACGCTGCTTCTGAAGACCAGAGAAGCTCCTGTAATTCTGATCTCTTTAGCACTCTTTCTCTTTAGCAGATTTCGGAGCTTCTCTTTGGAAATAAACATAGTGGGAAGTGAGGGAAGTGAAGTCACTGCATGTATTACTGGCAGATTCAACAGAAGGGAGACACCCACTTCTTCTGAGTGATATGCATCTAGCTGTGCAGCTGAAACAGGGTATAATATGCCTGAAAGAGACTTTAGGGAAGCCCAGAAACACCAGTTCCTTCACAGTTATAATTTTACAAAGTAGCACAACCATTATGCAAACTTTTTTTTTTTAAAACTCAAGTACGCTTTAAAGGGTCACTGAGTTTTCAGAAAACTTTTGATATGTCAATCGAGACATAGCAAAGGTTTTGATCAATTGTGGTCTAAGCGCGGAGACCCCCCACCGATCGCTAGACCGGGAAGAGAAAAGCACTTGTATATTGTGCTCCTGCTGCAGAGGACAGAATCCAGATGGTCCTATAGACTATTGAGTCCATCTTCTGCAGCTAGGAGAGATAGTGAGCTATGCAAGTGCTTCTCTCTCCTCATTCTAGAGATGGGATTTTAGAGAGATTGGTGGGAGTCATAACGCTCAGACCACCATTGATATGTCTTCATGAAGCCTCAGTGACCCTTTAAAGGGGTTCTCCGGTAATAATGCAATTTAGCCAATTACCAGCATCGTGCCCCTCTAAGCTAAGGATTCATACTTACCTGCTCCACGCTTTTCTGGTCCTCCGTGCTGCCTCCAGTGTCTCCATCTTCCACCGCCACTGCATTGTTACATGCTCCACTTCAGTGGTGAAGCCTATAATTGGCTGCAGTGGAGCATGTGACATCCGATTCTGCCGCGGATGTAAGCCGTGCAGGGACAGGAAGATGGAGACACTGCAGCGCAGAGGACTGTAGCAATGCAGAGCAGGTAAGTATGAATCCTTAGCTTAGTGGGACAGGCTACTGGCACTTAGTAAAATGGTATTATTAGCCCTAGAATCCCTTTAAGGTACACAATGAAACTACCAACGGTGTAATATGTTACTTTTAGGGTGCCATTGTGAAAAAACATATACTGCACAGTACTGTATGTTTTTGTACAGTGGCCATATGTATAAAAAAAAGCAGTCTTTTGCACTTTGTAAGACAATAAAAAAAATAGTGTGCTGTTGCATCCCACCCAGCAAGCAGAAAGGGCATTCTTTTACCCTCTGTAGGGTGACTGAAGCCATATGGATACATTTAACCACCTCCCGACCGCTGTACGCGTATATGCGTCCGGGAGGTGGTTGCTTTATTCCTCCTCGACGCATATACGCGTCTTCTCGCGAGACGCAAGATTTCCTGTGAACGCGCGCACACAGGCGCGCACGCTCACAGGAACGGAAGGTAAGCGAGTGGATCTCCAGCCTGCAAGCGGCGATCGCTCGCTGGCAGGCTGGAGATTCGAATTTTTTAACCCCTAACAGGTATATTAGACGCTGTTTTCATAACAGCGTCTAATATACCTCCTACCTGGTCCTCTGGTGGTCCCTTTTGTTAGGATCGACCACCAGAGGACTCGGGTAGGTCAGTACAGTCCCACCAAACACCACACTACACTACACCCCCCCCCCCCGTCACTTATTAACCCCTTATAAACCCCTGATCACCCCATATAAACTCCCTGATCACCCCCCTGTCATTGATCACCGCCCTGTCATTGATCACCCCCCTGTCAGGCTCCGTTCAGACGTCCGCATGATTTTTACGGATCCGATCCATGTATCCATGGATCCGTAAAAATCATGCGGACGTCTGAATGGAGCCTTACAGGGGGGTGATCAATGACAGGCGGGTGATCACCCATATACACTCCCTGATCACCCCCCTGTCATTGATCACCCCCCTGTAAGGCTCCATTCAGACGTCCGCATGATTTTTACGGATCCGATCCATGTATCCATGGATCCGTAAAAATCATGCGGACGTCTGAATGGAGCCTTACAGGGGGGTGATCAATGACAGGCGGGTGATCACCCATATACACTCCCTGATCACCCCCCTGTCATTGATCACCCCCCTGTCATTGATCACCCCCCTGTAAGGCTCCATTCAGACGTCCGCATGATTTTTACGGATCCGGACGTCTGAATGGAGCCTTACAGGGGGGGTGATCAGTGACAGGGGGGTGATCACCCTGATCACCCCCTGTCATTGATAACCCCCCTGTAAGGCTCCATTCAGACGTCCGCATGCGTTTTGTGGATCCGATCCATGTATCCATGGATCCGTAAAAAATCATGCGGATGTCTGAATGGAGCCTTACAGGGGGGGTGATCAGTGACAGGGGGGTGATCACCCTGATTACCCTGATCACCCCCTGTCATTGATAACCCCCCTGTAAGGCTCCATTCAGACGTCCACATGCGTTTTGTGGATCCGATCCATGTATCCATGGATCCGTAAAAAATCATGCGGATGTCTGAATGGAGCCTTACAGGGGGGGTGATCAGTGACAGGGGGGTGATCACCCTGATTACCCTGATCACCCCCTGTCATTGATAACCCCCCTGTAAGGCTCCATTCAGACGTCCGCATGCGTTCTGTGGATCCGATCCATGTATCCATGGATCCGTAAAAAATCATGCGGATGTCTGAATGGAGCCTTACAGGGGGGGTGATCAGTGACAGGGGGGTGATCACCCTGATTACCCTGATCACCCCCTGCTGGGTGAGAAAAATATCTTGGTCAAATGCCAACTTTGTATAAAAAAATGGGAAAAGTTGTCTTTTGCCAAGATATTTCTCTCACCCAGCATGGGTATATGTAAAATGACACCCCAAATCACATTCCCCAACTTCTCCTGAGTACGGCGATACCAGATGTGTGACACTTTTTTGATGCCAAGGTGGGCAAAGGGGCACATATTCCAAAGTGCACCTTTCGGATTTCACCGGTCATTTTTTACAGATTTTGATTGCAAAGTACTTCTCACACATATGGGCCCCTAAATTGCCAGGGCAGTATAACTACGCCACAAGTGACCCCATTTTGGAAAGAAGACACCCCAAGGTATTCCGTGAGGGGCATGGCGAGTTCCTAGAATTTTTTATTTTTTGTCGCAAGTTAGTGGAATATGAGACTTTGTAAGGAAAAAAGAGAAAAAAAAAATCATCATCATTTTCCGCTAACTTGTGACAAAAAATAAAAAGTTCTATGAACTCACTATGCCCATCAGCGAATACCTTAGGGTGTCTACTTTCCGAAATGGGGTCATTTGTGGGGTTTTTCTACTGTTTGGGCATTGTAGAACCTCAGGAAACATGACAGGTGCTCAGAAAGTCAGAGCTGTTTCAAAAAGCGGAAATTCACATTTTTGTACCATAGTTTGTAAATGCTATAACTTTTACCCAAACCATTTTTTTTTTCCCAAACGTTTTTTTTTTTATCAAAGACATGTAGAACAATAAATTTGGCGAAAAATTTATATATGGATGTCGTTTTTTTTGCAAAATTTTACAGCTGAAAGTGAAAAATGTCATTTTTTGGCAAAAAAATCGTTACATTTTGATTAATAACAAAAAAAGTAAAAATGCCAGCAGCAATGAAATACCACCAAATGAAAGCTCTATTAGTGAGAAGAAAAGGAGGTAAAATTCATTTGGGTGGTAAGTTGCATGACCGAGCGATAAACGGTGAAAGGAGTGTAGTGCCGAAGTGTAAAAAGTGCTCTGGTCATGAAGGGGGTTTCAGCTAGCGGGGCTGAAGTGGTTAAAAGGGTTATCCAATCCTATGAAAAGCCCCCCTTATGCCGGGCCCCCCCACACTGCAGTCAATGGCAGGAGGGGATGGGAAAGAGCCTCCCTAGTGTCACCCGCAATGCTAGGGAGGCTCATCCCGTCTGCCGTTGGCTTCTCCTGCTTTTTATGTATAAAAAAAAGCAGTCTTTTGCACTTTGTAAGACAATAAAAAAAATAGTGTGCTGTTGCATCCCACCCAGCAAGCAGAAAGGGCATTCTTTTACCCTCTGTAGGGTGACTGAAGCCATATGGATACATTTAAAAGGGTTATCCAATCCTATGAAAAGCCCCCCTTATGCCGGGCCCCCCCACACTGCAGTCAATGGCAGGAGGGGATGGGAAAGAGCCTCCCTAGTGTCACCCGCAATGCTAGGGAGGCTCATCCCGTCTGCCGTTGGCTTCTCCCCCCCAACACCTGATGTTTTTATCTGTGCATGGGGAGAAGCGGCAGCAGCGGCGGTGCGGGTACCAGGAGTGGCGCAGGGAGCGGGGACCCAGTTAAGTATATTCAGTGTGGGGGGCTGGGCATATGGGGGGGACATTTTATAGGATTGGATAACCCCTTTAACATGTATGCCATCTTTTCCCAGGCATATACGCTAAAAGTAGAAGTCTGACGCAGTGTGCATTCAGCCTTAGGCTGGGCACACATTTAGATTATTAGATTATTAGAAATACATTACATTCTACATAATTTGGTCCCAAAGAAGGTTTCCAATCTCCTCTTTACAGAAATCACATTTTGGCATAAAAACAAGATGGAAACCTGGACCAGAAATAAGTAACTTTAAAGCATGACAAATCCAGAAAATGAATTCAAGGAGGGCTAAAAACAAATGGTGCATCTTTCATAGTGCGGCACATTGTACTCACTTCCTATAGCTACATCCCTGAATCAATGGGGCACATCCATAGTACTTTTCCCTTCACCCACAACCGCACCACAGAGACAGAGAATCCACTCGTAGGTGCAGGAAACTTCCGAATTGTCCTCCCGCTTCAGTGCTTTTCTGTACCTAGAGTAGGAAGCCCACAGTGGTGTCTGGATGAAGACGGCGCCAAAAGATATCTTACCTGGATATAGGATAACATCATTAGTCCCCTAAAATATCAGCCCTTGTAAATCTATATCGAAGACCTAAAAATAGCCATAATGTGCTTAAAATGGAAGCCATAAGGCACACAGCTGTAACACCAGTACCTTTATGTCAACAATCATGCCTGAACCATAGTGCCCAATAATACTAGCTGTAGTGCCATTTACTTATGCACCACCATACATGTCTCGAGCCACTCATTGACCACTTACAGGTGACATTCTGGTCGAGATATCAGCCCAAACCAAAATGGCTTTGCTGACTGTCAGAAAGTGAATCGGCAGCTCTGTTGGGTATAATGTGTGTACACGTTATCTAGCATTTTCACCACCATAGGCAGCAAAGGCTTGAGAGGTTTAAATGTGCCTCCAGTGCAAATGTAGAAGATGTGCTATTCTCCGTATGTATTTTGCGGTCAGCAAAACACGGATCTGGAAAAAAATACGGATGACACCAGTGTTGCATTCGTATATTTTGCGGATCCATTGTAAGAATGCATATCCTTGTCCGCAAAACGGACAAGAATAGGACATTTTCCTTCTTTTTTACGGGGCTACGGAACGGACCTATGGATTCAGACACATTAAAATGAATGATTGAAAAATATGGTCGCCTAAATAGGGCCTAAACCTGAGACCTGCTTCAAACCAATGGAGAACGTTAGTTGTATACAGTGTATTGCCTGACACTGATCCGTTTTTTTTTAAATCTTCTGCAACATAAATCTAGAAAGATCAGGGTGTCTAATGTAGAAGAGCTCTGGTGGCTTAGATTTTTTTTTTCTCATAAACTGTATGATATTGCCTCTGTGCTCACCTGAAATTCACCCTGCTGAATTTACATAAGGCAGGGAGGGAGAAGAGACCACCCAAGGATTTGCAGTCGCCTACCAGGCTGTTGCAGGCCCATCTGTTACTTTGTTCTCAGATCTACAGAGAGCGACCTGCCGCAGCGCTCGGTGTTGGTCACCCTTCTCCCTCCTGTGCTCAGTGCTCGCATTACATCACCCGATTATTCAGCACTCTGCTGCCTATGTATTTCTATGAAATCAGACGAGGTGCTGCTAGAGACGGCCTCCGTGCGGCAATCAGGCTGCTCTTTTTGTTAATTATCCCGCATTATGGGTTTATGGCTGATTGGTGTATTCTGTGTTTCTCATTTAATGATGTTTCATTGCAGAGAATGACTGTAATTTAACTGTATACCAGTGAAGACCTGTCCTCTCCATCGCATCAGTATATGAAAGGACTATTCTTTAAAAAAAATTATAAAAATTATATTTTTTTTCAACCTGTCGTTTAACTGTTGACATCAATGGGGAAATGCGTCATCCTCAGCAGCTGTAACCATGGCTGATAAGGGTTGCAGAGGCCCCTAGAAATAAGATTTGAGAGCCCTTTGAGTGTGAATTAATCAGATCAGGATATGATGTCAGTTTAGTGAGTATGAGAGCCGTCCCACTGTTGGGAGGAACGAGGGCAAGGTTTTTTTCGTAGAGCCCCAGCCCCTTCAGACAGAAAAAGAGCCACAGCAATCCTGAGAAGATTATTGCACAATCATTATGATCATACATTGATGGCCTATCCTTTGATTTAGACGCACTAATAATCATCTAGATTATTGGTTCCTGCGAACAGTCGTTCCCGATCATCTGGCCGTCTAAATGTGCCGCCAATCACCCGATGAACGAGAGAAAGGATCGTTCATCGGTGATCCTGTCTTTCATGAAGGCACCACCAATAATGGCTTCTGTATGAGGACAAGGGATCGCTATAGTGATTCCCCCATCCTCATACGGTGAAGGAGATCGCTGCATCTAAATACGCGGTCTCCTTCACTGAACGAGCAGCCGACTGGAAGGAACATTCAGTCAGCCCATCTAAATCCACCTTTAACAATAATCCATCATCATATACTAGAATACCACTTCAACTTGTCTGATCCGTTGCACAACCAGGAGATAAGAGGCCAGAAATATCTTGCATCTACCTATACCCATAGGGTCCTTTACATTGACCTATAATCGGCCAAATGAGCGATTGTTCCTGATCGGCCCATCTAAAAACCCCATTGATTAGCCGACTAATGAGCAAGCACATGATAAGTCTTACTGCTGGGTGTTTCTGGGACAGACTGGATGAAACTGGTGGTGGAGTAGCGTTGACAGTTGCCCCTTTTGCCCTTTCGATAACTGGTTCCAGTCCTCAAAATGTACAGCAATGGACCACATAATAATAATATTTAAAAAAAAATCCTCTTAACCAACACATAATGAGTGCTGCTGGCTTCTGTTACTCCAATAAAAGATACACTCTATTAGTAGTGAGGATTTATGATGCGGTAGGATACCATGAAACCTAAAGGTGACCATGCACATTATTCTAAAGTTGATCAAAACAGACGATGTCCACCTGAATGAATATCCGTGTATAACAGAAGAACATGAGATGGCGCTCGCCAAAGTTGTGAATTCTTCTTTTATTCAAGGCAGATACATACTTACTATGCTTGTCCACCCCTGCTTGATGTAAGCATGGATCTGCCTTTGGTGAGTGCCGCCTCGTTTTCTCTTGTTATGCACCGATAGTCTATTGAAAAGGCTTGAGCACCACTCTAATGGATAAAGTAAGACCCGGGTTCCATATATCTATGTGACATTGGGGAAAACTAGCAGTGCCACCCTATCTGTGATCTTTATCTAGGGGTCGCTTCCACCTAAATCAATGTTTGTAGGTTTAAATTTAACAATGAACAATCGTTTTAGCCGACTGATGACGGAGCATTATCATCAGAAAATAATTCAGCTGTGTTTAATATTTTCATTCAGCAAAAGAACAATTTTCTTCGAGAGAACATACCCAGAAAGTTCTTTTATTCATTGCTGTGATTTCATGTATGGCCAACTTTGAAGAGCTGTAACGGCCAACATGGACCATCTTGATATGGCCGTGTCTGCGAAGGAACATTCACCAGATATGTGTTTAACTGACAACCATCAACCAACTTCTGTCTAATGTGTATGTCCACCTTAAGTGTTGTCTTTTAACTATAGTGTAGTAATTATGATTGTTTAACCACTACGTTGAACTGGTCTGCATATAACTCTGCAGAGATGTTTCTAAATGTCTCTGCAGTTTCTGCAACTGTATGGAAATCATGTAGCTGCAGGGCAGGTAGACTGACTGTCAGACACCTGGACTCCACATGGAGGCAGAAGCATAGCGATCGTAGTTGCAGAGGGTGCCACCAAGACATTACCTGGAAGGGAAGGGGGAACCGCTCCGCCAGTGCACGTCAAGCCTCCAGCAGCACTATCATCTCACTCACATACAGGCTACAACTCAGGCACTGAAGGAGAGATTGTAGTCTGGATCAGTACTGGGAATATTTACAATAGACTGTGGACTGAATGGCGGTGGTTTTTAAAATAGACTGTAGATTGACTGGTGGCATTTACACTAGATTGTAAACGGACTGGTGGTGATGTTTACTCTTGATTGTGTACTGATCTGCGGAGGCATTTACACTAGACTATGGACTGACCTGTGGAGGTGATTACCCTAGACTGTGGACTGACCTGCGGTGGCGTTTAGACTGTGGACTGACTGGCAGTGGTGTTTACACCAGACTGTGGACTAACTGGTGGTACCGTTTACATTAGGGCTGCACGATATTGGAATTTTGTGCAATTGCGATAACGATATGCGATGCGATATTTAAAGGGAATTGTGCTAGAGGTCTATTTGCTTGGATTTTCAAGGCAAAAGTGCACACAAATTACTGATAATGCTGAAATGAACTTATTTTTAACTCAAGAACTGAAATGCAGTGTTTTTTTTTTTCAAAATAAAACATCTTTTACTAAATTAAATAACATATTTGCATTACTGCAAGTGCAAAAGTACAAAACTTGCCATTGTCTTAATAGCACTGACATAAATAAAATAGATAAGAACATGTGTTCAAGATTTTCCAAACACTGACCAAACAGGAACTTTTTAAAGAACACCAAAGTCAGCTCAGCAGCAGCAATACAAGATTATCTTAAAATGGTTTTCTAAAAGCTATGTGCCCAGTGCCCAGTGCCCACTGCCCAGGCTAGTAATATAAGCCTATGTAATATGTACCTCCTTCACTCCCTGCTGGGCCTTGATATTAGGGAATCCCGTCAGAGGCTGCAAGCACTTTGGCTTCTCTTGATTGCTGTCAGATCATCGTAGCATCAGCAGCTGACACAGGTCACAGTGCAAGTCTGCCAATCTCTGGCCACAGCGGTGTCACATGCGACCACAGTCAGTGGTTGGCAGAGTGGCATTGTGAGCTAGGTCAGCTGCAGCTGCTACAATCTGCAACCCAGAGAAGCCAAGTAAGTGGACTGGCAACAGATGGGACACCCTAATATCAGAGCCCGAGGGAGGGAGGTATGCATAAGCTTTGTTTTATTACAAGGCACAAGCCCCAGAAAGTCGGGGACATAATTTATTTTTTAAAATCTTTTATTTTTCACATTTTGAAACTAGAAACTTGCATCAAATAGTGGATTACAAAAGCATTAATGATTGATTGTTTTTCAAATTCTCTGATATTAGTGTCCCACCGAAAAGCATATGTTGTATTCTGTAATATATGCTTTTTTGTGGGACAGTTATATCAGAGAATTTGAGAACCATCAATCATTAAAGATGACCTTGCTTTCACTACCATAAAAAATCTGAACTAAGTACATTGTCAACATGTAGAGCGGCGCGCAGGGATCTAGTTACTATTATCCCTGGGCGTGCCACTCCGTTCTCCCGGTATAGACTCCATTCTCTTCAGATTTTAGGCTCAACTGGGAGGAGTCTGCCCTTGTTCTCCCGGGCAGAGTGGGAGAAGGAGACACCCGGGAGAACAAGGGCAGACTCCTCCCAGTTGAGCCTAAAATCTGAAGATACCGGAGCCTATACCTGGAGAACGGAGCGGTGCCCACTGCCCAGAGATAATAGTAAGTGCAGGGAGATCCCTGGGCACCGCTCTCCATGTCTGTATATTTTATATTTTTTACGGTAATGAAAGGTTCTCCTCTTCATTTTCATGTAATACTCTACTTGATGCAACTTAGTTTCTTCCTATTTTTTTTAAATGTGAAAAATAAAAAATGTATATAATATCCAGATGGGCAAGACGAGCGACGCCAGCGGGAGTACCAGCGACGTCCCACGCAGTGCACGTCTAAAGCAAAAAAATGGCCAGTAGGCCAAAGACAGTAAGAGTGTTACAAAAACATAAAAGTGCCATAAAAGGAAAACTAATCATAACAAGAAGTGCCCATACATTATGCAATCGCATAGGTGTGCGGTGGGTGCGGGGAGATCACAAAGGCCACACGCCCCCAAGAGGGGGACATGTGACAACACAAGACTATTCCCCCGCAGACAGCGCACACCCTGCGGGACATCTGTCTAGCATGATGCATCCTAACAAACAAAGATAAGAGAACTATCCCTTCCTGGGGAGTGGGGACATAAAGTGAAACCCTTTAATGAAGCAGTTTTTGGTCCTGGACCGTCCTGCACCCTGAAACAATTGTACTCTGGGCCTGCAGAATTTCTAAATCCACAAGCTTTTTTTTATAAGTACTTCCTAAATCCTATTTTGAAACACTTGCTGAGAGGTTCTTTGACAAAAACACCAGCATATCCACCTTGTCTGGTTTCAGACAGGACCGATGGTTAGATACAATATTACCACTGCTGCTAAAAGCCCTCTCTGACGCAGAGCTTGTTGCTTGGATACACAGATATTTTTGTGCTAATTTGCATAGCCTAGGGAAGTTGATCTTGTGAAACTTCCACCATTTCAAAGGATCTTCTCCATGATCTATAAGTGGCATATAAATGTAAATATTGAGTTCTGCAGCCACTGCTTCTCTAAACTGTTCTATGGGATCAAATGCAGTGTTGCCTGACAGTGGTGCTGCTGCAGCACGTGTAGATTCCTTGAAAAAACTTGCAAGACTTTTCTTCTTGGTTTTCGCAGCAGGTGGGTTTCCCACATGACTATCCCCCTCCATCGCTGCAGTGCTTTGGGGTTCAGGCTGATGCTGCTGAAGTTCCTGAAATAAATGACATAAAAATGCATGTTTTAGAAATATGTTACATGAAATTCTAACCAGTTGAGCAGACCGGTTTCACTTACCTGCAACTCAGCGATGACTCGATCTTTGATGCTCTGGGTCTCATCGGCTGACAGGTACTGTGTTCTGAACCGTGGGTCCATAAAAGATGCCATGTTTAACAGGTCTTGGGTGACTTCATATTTCTCATTAAGGTACTGTAGAATTCTTGGTTTTAGTGACTTGGTTAGGTCAGTGTCCTCTTCTTCTTCAACCAACACAGAAGTGTTCAGGAGATTGAGAGCAGCTTACATAACTTTCACCTGATAGGGCATCTGTGAAATCTTGTAGTGGACTGAGGGCCTTGTTAACAGATTCCAAAACCTCCAGGTCCTGCCATGAGGGCAGTAGGTGTCTCACTTTACGGTCTGTGGAGACAGAGCATTTTGCTGCTCTATGACTCATGCTATCATTTTCTGAGTGGAACCCCATCTTGTTGAGCAGTCGGTCACCATAGCATGTTCTAGAAGGTCAAGTTCTCTTTGTGCCTCCCTCAAGGCCACCCTCTTCTTCCAGCTATGGGAGAAGTGGCCCACCAACTTTCTGCATATCCCAAGAGCCCTGCTGATACATTGTGCATGCGCACTATTCTTCATGGCATTTCCTGTGAATGATAAGATCACAATAATATATTACATTTAAAACAAGTAAAGTAATCCCAAATTCCCAATTTTAGTTAGGAGAAAAATGACAGCAGTAGTTAACCATAGAGTTTGGGACTTTGGGTGTAGTTGTAATAACGTGTACCATATTATTTAAGAATGTTAAATAGATGGTACAGCTACCCCAAACCCAATGAATAAATTGCTGCTCAGAGTCCTCCAAACAGGGCAGTACAGTAATAGTAGAAAACACAAACAAGACAAAAAATGTACTTACCAATGGCCAGATGAAGTCTATGCCCAAAGCACTGAAATCTTGTCCACTGATTAAGCTCCACAGCTTTTACTACATTCGTTCCATTGTCTGTTGTGATAGCGACCTGATGATCTTTACAGAGGTTCCATGCAGCCAATGCCTACTTCAAGCCCAAGGCTATGTTCTCTCCTGTGTGGTCATCAGGAAAATAGGATGTTTGCAGGCAACGGCTTTTCAGTTAAAACTCCTCATTGACAAAGTGCACAGTTAGACTAATATATGGTTCAGTTGTTCTGCTTGACCACAAGTCCGTAGTGGTGGAAAAGAATTTCACCCCAGCCATTTCCTGTTGAACTGCATCACGGCATTTGCTGTAAAGCTCGGGGATAGCTGTTTGAGAGAAGTAGTTTCGTGAGGGCAGCTGATACCTCTTGTCCAGAGTGTGGATCAGTTTCTGAAATCCCACTTTGCTAACTGTGTATATGGGCATCATGTCTTTTGACAAGCATTGGGTTATGGCGTCAGTGATTTCTTTATGTCGCTGTGAAGACTTGGCATATGGCGTGATACTCGCAAATACATCTTTAATTATGCTCTGGCTTGTTCGGCTGGGTTGTTCTTTGTTTTGTCGAGCGGCAGCCGCTGTGTCTTACTCTGGCCTTTCAGTGTCATGCATTCTTTATACTTTTCTCCATGCTGTTTTAGGTGCTGGTATAAATTTGTTGTGTTGCCACGTGACGTAGCAACTCTGACTTTGCAAGTTTTGCAGTGTACCTCTTTTTGCTCGGTGTCGGTTCTCGTAAAGCCAAAATAGCGCCATATGACAGAGGTAGCATTTTTTGGGGGGACAAAATTAAAAAATTCAGTGTCTGTCTCGCTGGCAACTACTGCATCCATCTTCAGTGCCTGGTCTTCTTCACTTTGCAGAACAAGCGGACTGAAAGGAAAGTTAAACATGATGATTATTAACTATTCCTAATTCTTAGCCATTCTAAAGTCATATTAACAAGAATGAGACAGTACTACTGAGTCTGACAGACCTGTTGAGAGGGGAAGAGCACAGAATATAAGAAATTCGGAATCTGAATTGGCACAAACCACAAATACCTGTTTCCTAATCCTTGCCAAATATAGGTGAATAAATCTTTGGTTTGCACGTCTTTTACGGTTCTCTTCCTCTTTTTTCGCCACCTATAAGAAATTAAAAACTGTCAAAATCTGATTCTAAGCCAAGCAATTGTGTTAAGAACATTACCCAATAATTATGGCATTGGTACCTTTTTGATTTCCAAATATAGGGGAACCACAATGATAAGTCTGCTGCCGTTGTACTGCTTGAGTTTGGCTTGTCCAGTTTGATAACTTTTGTCACCTGGAAAGAGTAAACACTGTTGCCCAAATGCCCAATGTAAGGAAGGGAACCACGTGTCGTTGACAAATCTGAGGTTGGAGCGTCGCTTACCTCTTCCTTTTTCTTTTTTTAACTCTTGTTTTGCCAGTGACACCTAGTAGACAGACAGTAAAAAAATGTTGAGACAGAGCTAAGCAACACAGGGGTAAGAATAACCTAGCCCTTCATTGGTCATTTGGAACCAGTACCTTTTTCTTTGACAAATCTAAGGAAGGGAACCACGCGTCGTTGACAAATCTGAGGTTGGACTCGGAGCGTCGCTTAGCTCTTCCTTTTTTTTTTTTTTACTCTTGTTTTGCCAGTGACACCTAGTAGACAGACAAGACACAAAGACAGTAAAAAAATGTTGAGAGCTAAGCAACACAGGGGTAAGAAGAACCTAGCCCTTAATTGGTCATTTGGAACCAGTACCTTTTTTCTTTGACAAATGTAAGGAAGGGAAGAACCATGTGTCGGTGACAAATCTGAGGTTGGAGCGTCGCTTGGCTCTTCCGGTTTTCTTACTCTGTGTCACTGAAAAAAGGAAAAACTGTCAAGTTGTTACCTATTTGAGGCCGCGCCAGCCAGGTAACGGGATGAGAAGAATCTAGCAGTCTAACCCCCCCCCCTCCCTAGCCTGAGATTCCCACCCCCTTCATAATGCCATGCCAGTTCCCCCACCCTCATATTCCAGCAAGATCCACTCCTCATATGCCAGCAATGTCCCCCTCATATGCCGCCAGGTAGGTAAACCCCCCCTCATATGCCAGCAGGCAGGTAGGTCCCCCCCCCTCATATGCCAGCAGCCAGGTAGGTAAACCCCCCTCATATGCCAGCAGCCAGGTACTAGGTTAACCCCCCCCCCCTCATATGCCAACCAGAGCCAGGTAGGTCCCCCCCCTCATATGCCAGCAGACAGGTAGGTTAATCCCCCCTCATATGCCAGTCAGAGCCAGGTAGGTCCCTCCCCCCCCCCTCATATGCCAGCAGCCAGGTAGGTTAATCCCCCCTCATATGCCAGCAGCAGTATTTACACTACACTATGGACTGACTGCAGTATTTACACGACACTATGGACTGACTGCAGTATTTACACGACACTATGGACTGACTGCAGTATTTACACTACACTATGGACTGACTGCAGTATTTACACTACACTATGGACTGACTGCAGTATTTACATTACACTATGGACTGACTGCAGTATTTACACTACACTATGGACTGACTGTAGTATTTACACTACACTATGGACTGACTGTAGTATTTACACTACACTATGGACTGACTGCAGTATTTACACTACACTATGGACTGACTGCAGTATTTACACTACACTATGGACTGACTGCAGTATTTACACTACACTATGGACTGACTGCAGTATTTACATTACACTATGGACTGACTGCAGTGTTTACACTAGACTATGGACTGACTGCAGTATTTACACTACACTATGGACTGACTGTAGTATTTACACTACACTATGGACTGACTGCAGTATTTACATTACACTATGGACTGACTGCAGTATTTACACTACACTATGGACTGACTGCAGTATTTACACTACACTATGGACTGACTGCAGTATTTACACTACACTATGGACTGACTGCAGTATTTACACTACACTATGGACTGACTGCAGTATTTACATTACACTATGGACTGACTGCAGTATTTACACTACACTATGGACTGACTGTAGTATTTACACTACACTATGGACTGACTGCAGTATTTACATTACACTATGGACTGACTGCAGTATTTACACTACACTATGGACTGACTGCAGTATTTACATTACACTATGGACTGACTGCAGTATTTACACTACACTATGGACTGACTGCAGTATTTACATTACACTATGGACTGACTGCAGTATTTACACTACACTATGGACTGACTGCAGTATTTACACTACACTATGGACTGACTGCAGTGTTTACACTACACTATGGACTGACTGCAGTATTTACACTACACTATGGACTGACTGCAGTATTTACACTACACTATGGACTGACTGTAGTATTTACACTACACTATGGACTGACTGTAGTATTTACACTACACTATGGACTGACTGCAGTATTTACACTACACTATGGACTGACTGCAGTATTTACACGACACTATGGACTGACTGCAGTATTTACACTACACTATGGACTGACTGCAGTATTTACACTACACTATGGACTGACTGCAGTATTTACACTACACTATGGACTGACTGCAGTATTTACACTACACTATGGACTGACTGCAGTATTTACACTACACTATGGACTGACTGCAGTATTTACACTACACTATGGACTGACTGCAGTGTTTACATTACACTATGGACTGACTGCAGTGTTTACACTACACTATGGACTGACTGCAGTATTTACACTACACTATGGACTGACTGCAGTATTTACATTACACTATGGACTGACTGCAGTATTTACACTACACTATGGACTGACTGCAGTATTTACATTACACTATGGACTGACTGCAGTATTTACACTACACTATGGACTGACTGCAGTATTTACACTACACTATGGACTGACTGCAGTATTTACACTACACTATGGACTGACTGCAGTATTTACACTACACTATGGACTGACTGCAGTATTTACACTACACTATGGACTGACTGCAGTATTTACACTACACTATGGACTGACGCAGTATTTACACTACACTATGGACTGACTGTAGTATTTACACTACACTATGGACTGACTGCAGTATTTACACTACACTATGGACTGACTGCAGTATTTACACTACACTATGGACTGACTGTAGTATTTACACTACACTATGGACTGACTGTAGTATTTACACTACACTATGGACTGACTGTAGTATTTACACTACACTATGGACTGACTGCAGTATTTACACTACACTATGGACTGACTGCAGTATTTACACTACACTGGATTACCTACACTATGGACTGACTGTAGTATTTACACTACACTATGGACTGACTGTAGTATTTACACTACACTATGGACTGACTGCAGTATTTACACTACACTATGGACTGACTGTAGTATTTACATTACACTATGGACTGACTGCAGTGTTTACACTAGACTGTGGACTTTCCTGCGTTGGCATTTACACTAGACTGTAGACTGACTGGCGGTGACATTTACACCAGACTGTGGACTGACTGGTGGTGCTTTTTACATTAGACTGTGGACAGACTGGCGGTGACATTTACACTACACTATGGACTGACCAACTGCAATGTTTATGCTCGACTGTGTACTTACTGGCGGTGGCGCTTACACTAGACATTAGTAAATTCGGCATATTAAATGTCTCCCCTTAACCAATCTAAAATTCGTGCCCAGGTCTCCAGGTCGGTGTCACTAATGACATATTTGTAAGTGTGATGCATGTCTGTGTTTATGGAGCGGAGCTTGTCCAAAGCTTGTTCTGGGGATCACAGGACTCTAGTTTTATCACTGCATAGAGAAGGAATATGCAAGCTTTGGCACTCCAGTTGAATTTGCAACTCCCGCCATGCTCCATTCATTTTTGTGGGAGTACCAAAGGCAGAAGAACAAGTGTGCATGATGGGAGTTGTAGTTTCACAACAGCTGGAATGCTGGAGGTGGCTGACCCCTGGCATAGAGGATGCAGAGACTGTTTATTACCATCTATGAGAAATATGAAATGCAGGGCAGACATGCAGTTATTTTTGCATAGTGGCAGTTTTTTCCCCCAGTTGGTGGCGTTTTTGTGTTGCTGTTTTTATTCTTTTAAATGCAGCGTGTTGAAGCTCTTGTCCTTTTTAAGTTTTTTTTTTCATCCTCTTCATAGTTTTTTTGCCAACTATAAACAAAACATCCCTTCTATTAAGCCATTAAAAACTACATGTAGTATGGAAAAGAACGCAGGCAACAAAACACCAGAGCAAATTCTCTATTACACTGAATAGGAAAGGCAGAGATGAAGAAAGGAAGAGCTTTCATATGTTTTAAATATGTATTTAGTTCTATGAAAAAAGTGAGAAAATATGGAAAAACAGGGCCAATCATTAAAATAAAGCACCATGTATGACAAAAGAATGCAAAAATTATATAAATGACTGAATCTGAAAAACTGTTTCAGTTTTTAAAACCTTCCGTACTAAGAAAGAACTATGCCTGGTCACTGATGGGAAGATATGTTAGGGCCATCCTGTTAAATTCCCCTCTGTCATAAAGCAGAAAACGCTGAAGGGGAACTGATCCAATGGTTCTCTATGGTATTGTACATATACATTAGACAGCCATGCTCAACCTGCGGGCCTCCAGCTGTTGTAAAACTACTACTCCCACAATGCCCTACTGTAGGCTGATAGCTGTAGCCTGTTCGGGCATGCTGGGAGCTGTAGTTTTGCAACAGCTGGAGGGCCGCAGGTTGAGCATGCCTACATTATAGGCATCAGTTGTGACGCTGCATGTACATTTTTTTTTGTCCGGCGCTATCGGTGTACAGACATCAGATCTGCGCACTGAAGTGCAGTACACGTATATCAGTTGTATTTTGCTCCCAGCCTAAAATAGGTGGCCAGACACCACTGATATATGTGAAGTGAGCCTTAGGCCCCTTTCACACGAGCGAGTTTTCCACGTGGGTGCAATGCGTGACGTGAACGCATAGCAGCCGCACTGAATCCTGACCCATTCATTTCAATGGGTCTGTGTACATGAGAGTATTTTTTTTCACGCATCAGTTCTGCGTTGCGTGAAAAACGCAGCATGTTCTATAGCCCTGGCCCCATAGAAGTGAATGGGGCTTCAGTAAAAAACGCATTGCATCCGCAAGCAAGTGTGGGTGCAGTGCGTTTTTCACTGATGGTTTCTAGGAGATGTTGTTTGTAAACCTTCAGTGTTTTATCACGCGCGTGAAAAACGCATCAAAACGCATTGCACCCGCGCCGAAAAAAACGAACTGAACGCAATCGCAGACTGAACTTGCTTGCAAAATGGTGCGAGTTTCACCCTGAACGCATCCGGACCTAATCCGTATCGTTGGTGTGGAAATGCCCTTAGGGTGCCTTCAAATGTCGCCCAAAAATGCCAACCCCCATTTTGTAGTATATTGGGCAGACTAGATGGGCCAAATGGTTTTTTATCTGCCGACACATTCTATGTTTATCCTATGGGGCTAAAACGTTCCAATCCCTGCACTGTGTTCTGCCATGGAATTTACATTTCACAGTGTAAAGAATGATTTGTTGCAGTTTTTCTGGAGCTGAATGTCTGTATTCATTTCGAAGGGAGCTGTAATCGGCGTCATAATTCACATAGCAATCCGCGGCCTATTGTGCGCAGAAAAATCCGCAACAAAGTCCGCACCATAATCCGCACCTTTGTAATACATCTGCACTTTTTAGATTTTCTGGCAGAATTTTCCATCACGTGTGAAGGCATCCTTAGTTTCCCACTCATTTACAAACCCTGTGGGGGTGGACACTTTTTTGGCGTCATTCGCATAAGAATTTTAGTGCATACCATTCTAGGCACATTTATTATTCAGATGCGCCAAAATGAATGACATTTCCCACATCCTCGCTATTTCCTGGTTTTAAACTAGAATGTGAGTGTGGACACTGACCAGCTTTTGTCTAGATACATTTCCTCAATTCTGGCACATAAAAGTGGCCTATATTAGATCAATTTAGAGTAGGCATGAAGCTGTTGGTGGGCAGAAGTTTGGCGCAATAAGCGGACATTTTTGCCCTAAACTAAGCCAACAAATAAGTGGTCTAAACTAGACCAGCCTAAGGATGCACCAGATTTACCATCCAGCATCAGTCACTATGATCAAACAGACAGGGTTAGTAAATGACATATAGTCCAGCAATTATACGATGAAGGATTATAATGGGTCAAAAATTAACAACCTAGTCCAGCAATAGAATCAACCCTTATAAAAATAAGTACTTTTATTGAAAATCAAACACATATGACATACTCCACTACACTGTTAGGTAGATCTTCCAATGGCTGGGTGAGCTGATAATGGGTGGGAAAACAGCTACACCTCAGCCCAGGGACACCCCCTGATGGTGGGGACTCCCTGTCCTCGAGCCTAGACTACCACCTCCTACTGTTCCCTCAATATGTGACAGGTGGTGGATCCACCACCTGTCACATATTGAGTGAACAGTAGGAGGTGGTAGTCTAGGCTCGAGGACAGGGCGTCCCCACCATCAGGCGGCATCCCTGGGCTGAGGTGTAGCTGAGGGTATCAGTGTAGGGATAGTTTCCCCACCCATTTTCAGCTCACCCAGCCATTGGAGGATCTACCTTAAACAGTGTAGTGGAGTATGTCATATGTGTTTGATTTTCAATAAAAGTACTTATTTTTATAAGGGTTGATTCTATTGCTGGACTAGGGTTAGTAAATGACCCCTAGGTTTCAAAGGTTCCTGGTTGTTAAGTTGAAGTTTTTAGTCATAAAATTCCATGACTCTGACCATGAACCAGCGCATGTCCTTGTGGAGCCTTTAGATGGGAGTTTGCTGCCTGACATGAATCCTTTGCAAAACATTTTTGAAGTCTGCAATTACTGACATTCCTACTTGCAGATGTTTGTCAGGATACAAGATGAATTGGAGCCAGGAGAGCTACACTCTTCTAGTATTCCACTTTCTTCCTCAAGAACATGTTGACTTTAAAGCAATCTGTAAAAGTACTGAACTTTCGATCATCTAGTAATGTGAAACTAAAGTAAAACTTTATTACCTTAGGTTATGTTCACATCAGGGGTGCACCTAGCCTTTCTGCTGAGGTGAAAACTGAATGCCAATTTCTTAACCTAACCCCTTTATCTCAATGAAAGCGCTCATTGCCCATGGCCCTTCCGCTGACCTCTCTTGCCTCTACCTGGTGCTGCCTGAGGCGATAACCTCATCTGGCCTCATTGGTGGTGCACCCCTGGTTCACATATCCATTTACGAACCCTGGTAGTCTGTTTAGGCAGAGAACAGACCACTGGAGTTTAACATATCCAGCCTAGTCTGATACTGACACACACCTGTGGATCTTCATTGACTATAATGGGATCAGGACGCTTTTCAGCATAAATGTTGGCTTTTGGATGGACAAAAAGTCCTGCATACAGGATGTTTTGTCCTTTCAAAAGACGGCATTTATGGAGGAAACCGGATGGATCCCATTATTGTCAAATGGGATCTAGTGGTGTGCGGCAGTATCCAGCTATGCCGGATACGTTAAAGGGGACTTATTCAGGAAATGATAATTATAACCTGTCCTCAGGATAGGTTATCATTGTCACATCGGCGGGGATCTGAGTCCTGGCACTGCCGCCAATCGGCAGCTTTAGGAAGCCGCCACGCTCACTGGAGCTCTGGTGAGAATTGTGGGCTCCCAACAGACTTGAACTGTATGTTTTTGTAGGGTCATCAATCATCTGCATTGCCTGTACCCAACCAGTTCCCATTTCATTTCTCAGTCAGTGTTTCCTTTGGAGTTCCTTCAGATCTTCTAGTTTATATACATTCTTCTTTGCATCCCGTTCACCTAGAAGCGGGAAATGTCTTTTCATCATATGATCTGTTTTCTCCCATACCTGGAAAACCATGCGAAGAATATTTAGCCATCGTTATCTAGCGTATTAACCATTTGGATGGCCTCACGTTTTTGCGGCCTGCTGTCCTGTCTTGTTGCTGAAGACTTCATTATCACATAAAATGAAAACAAGACAGAGATCTTGTCTGTGTCACTCCTAATTCAGTCATCTGCCCAGAGGCTTCCGTTTGATGTGCGGATTATGGGGTGACAGATGGGCAGTTTGCTGAATCATGTTTATGAGGTACAAATATAAGCGGTGATTAAGTGCTGAGAATCATCGGTATTAATCTGTCAAAGCCCTTCCACCAACTCCTCATAAATGGACTACTTGCTCGTAAATGGAGAATTTTCCGATCAAGTAAACCAGATTCTCTCCACCAGTTTGTCCCTTGTACAGTCCATTGTAAATCACTGTCTGTTTTTGGTACTTACCCAACCTCCTGACGGCTCAACAGTCCATCTCCAGACGTTGCCTGTTTAAGCTCTTTTTTTTTCATAAGCATATTTCATTTTCTTTAGAACAATGAACTATGTCTTCTAGGTAGCTACCCCCTCCTGAGATGAGTTTGTAAATTAATTTCTGTGCCCGAGGCTCGGGGACATAGTGAACTGTCTTGTCCTTCCTGCTTCAGACTTGATATCTGTCATTGCCTTTACACTTTTTCTTTCTCAAGATGTCTGTATATATGTCTAAAAATAATTGGAATGTGGAGGAACCGTAAATCTATATGTTAGATATGCCTGAGCAAAACTGATGTTCTTTGGCTCCTGGCAGTATTTGCATACAACATAATTTTTTTTGTTCCCAAGATGGCCGGAGATGTACTTGTCATTCAATGGCTTACCTAAGTATGAAACATTTTCCTGGGTGTGAACAGTAATGAATTTTTTGGATCACAAATGTTCATAGATAAACTGATAAAATACTAGATGATCTTCACATGTGCATGAATAGTGCATGACTGCTGAGGCCAGTGACTGGCTGCAGCAGTCACCTGAGCTATGAACAGCACTGGATCATTGCAGGCTCAGTAGAGATTGAAGTGGTGAGGGCCTATAGTGGTGGCACATTTAAATGGCCTCTGTCAGCAGATTTGTACCTATGAAACTGGCTGACCTGTTGCATTTGCATTTGGCAGCTGAAGGCATCTGTGTTGGTCCCATGTTCAAACAATGTTTAGATATATGCAAATGAGCCTCTAGATGTAACAGGGCTGTTGCCATTACTCTTAGGCCTCATGCACACAACAGTGAATAATGGCCGTGTGACGGCCGTCTAAGGGTCCATTCACACATCCGCAATTTAGTTCCGCAATCTGCGGAACGGAATTGCGGACCCACTCATTTCTATGGGGCCGCATGATGTGCGGCCTGGCTCTGGACTCGCACTTCTGGGTCCGCATTTCCGTTCCCGAAAAAAATAGAACATGTCTAGGCATATTCTATTAGTGGCGGCGATGTGTGGTCCGCAAAATGCAGAACGCACATTGCTGGTGTCCGTGTGGGTGCCGTAACAGAAAAAAATAAAACCACGCGATTCAACTTTTTTTTTTTTTTTGTCAAGTCCCCCTCCAAAAATAGGATAGGACTGTTCGATTATGGGACAGACGTTCCATAAAATGCGGAATACACGCGGCTTTTTTGGTGTTTTATTTTTTTCCGCGTGGTATTGAATAATATGGAGTATGGCAATACTTTTTTATTGTATAGAAATCAAATCAGAATTTTGGTATCGTGACAACCCTAGTCTGCTGCAGCCTGCCCTGCTCATCATATTGATATTTATTGGGCATTGCGGGCACAGGGGCAGGCAGCAGCATAGTGCTATCAGCATTCATATATGAAATTTATTTTCATATTCAATGTCTGTTTCTCTTTAGAGGGTGTACAGTAAAATGAATACTGAGTATACCTGAGGGATTAAAAAGTAGGGGTATAAGGATTGATTCACATATATCCGCTCCGTAGCGTGTTCTGTCTATTGTATTTGGCAACATCTATAACACATGCAGCTTCATTGCCGTGTCTGTTGTGCAAAATGCCACAAGGGGGCCCACTGAGGCTTTATCGCCCAAGGGCCCATGTGAACCTGGAGTCGGCCCTGGCTATTGCATTGTTTTTTCATAGTTTTTTTTCTCTATATTGAAAAAACAACTCAGCGTACCACATTTGCTTTGAAAAAAAATAAATAAATAAAAAAGTATTCGCTATGGAAAAAAAGACCCCCAGTGGTTTCTCCATTTTTTTTTATGTTACTAAAAACGCCAGAATAGATCTATGTGTGAATGAAGCGCTCTGGTTTCCTATATAGTGGATCTCATAGTGCCCATCAGTTTTATGAGTGGCAGCTACAAGATATGCAGACATCACTGGCAAGCCACCCCTGCACTCTCATGGGTTAACACTGGCTATATAACCAGCAAGGTTACATTTTAGTTATGGGACGTAGCTACTGTATAAGGGGCACAGTGGTAGCAGTCACATCGGGCCCCCTTTGCTCCACAGAAAGATGCTAGTGTGAGAGAAGCATGTGGTAGGTGGCCCAGGATTTTTAAAGAACACCTGTCACTAGACCAACTCTATTAAATCAGGCATGGTAGGGTTAATCCAGCTGATTAAAGTGATACCTGTCTTATGAATATCAGTTGTGGTGTTCCTGAGGAAAATTACTATTATTATTTTTTTTTATGCAAAAGAGGGTTTGTGCTCCAAGGGGCGTGGTCAACACTGGAAAGGTTAGGCTAAGCCCCACCCCTTGGTACCCTGAAGCCCTCATTTGCATGAAGAATGGAAAGGCCCTTTTTTTTTTTTTTCCTCTTGAATGCCACAGACTATTTTCACAAGATGGGTATCATTTTAATCAGCAGGATTAATCCTGCCAGGCAGTATGGCTGGTTTTATAGGGTTAATCTTGCTTCTAAGTTAGCCTGCACTGGAAATACCAGAAGCATATGTTCCCCCATTACCTTCTCCTGATATCCTTTCCTTTGGGGTCATTTATCAAACTGGTGTAAAGTAGAACTGGCTTAGCTGTCCATAATAACCAATCAGATTCCACCTTTCATTTTTCAAAGGAGCTGACAAAAATGAAAGGTGAAATCTGATTGGTTGCTATGGGCAACTAGGCCAGTTCTGCTTTACACCAGTTTGATAAATGACCCCATTTATGTATAATTGCTAACAACATGGACCAAATATGGGGACGGTCTATTATAATTCTTGGCGGTTTGATCAGTGTCAGTGGACCCCAGGGTTCGGTGCTAACCATCTGGATTGATCTGAGGTTTGGTTCTGCGCCTTGTGGTAGTCTTCTATGACCACACCTGTGTGCACACAGACGATATTAGCATGCATTACGCTTCTCTTATTGTCATTGTTACAAATAACCTCTGGTTTGTGTCATGTCCTGGTCCTGGAAATGTCTGCTTCATTCCCCCTCGCTTGCATCAGATAAAGACACTAAGTTTAATTAATTTGCTCAACGGGTGGTAACCTTTAGACAGACCACTATCCGTGAAGTGAAAACTGCTCAGTGGGTGAGGGCATTGATAGTACAAAGGAGTGTAGACTGCCAGGCACGGTGGAAATAAATGTCACATTTATTAAACACGAGCCTTCGATAATTCTTCATTAACCTTGTGTCTGCCGGTACAGCACAGGCCAATTTATCGGTGAACTCCGCCCCTACCTTTATTACATGCAGAAGCTCAAGTACAGTGTCTGGGTCATTTACGTTATGATTGTATGTAGGACGCCTGACTTTAGTTAATAGTTTCATCGGTGCTGCTGATTCCACTTCATTGTTGGAGCTCATGCTGCCCATTCCATGCATTGGGGACTGCAAATTGCGGACTCCAATGCATGGGCACCTCGTTGTAGCCTGTGCTGGCGGATGTAGACCCATTTATATTGAATGGGTCCGTGATCCGTCTGCACCACAAAGTTCTGGATTGTGGACCCATTCAAGTGAATTGGTCTGCATCCGTGATACGGCGCACAAACGGCTGGTGCCTGTACATTGCAGACCCGCTGTTTGCAGGCCGCAATACAGGCACCAGCCAACAATGCTTGTGTGCATGAGCCCAGCCCTTAAAGGGGTTCTCCAAGACTAAAACAAATAGAAGTCAGCAGCTTACTGTTGTTAAAGGGATTCTGTCACCCGGTTTGACCCCTGTCAGATAAAAATATGCTGATGTTTAGGGTGTCTTCACGATTCCTAATGTGGGCTTATAAATGTCATCTGTAGGCTCCTTTTGCTAAAAAAAACAGCTATTACTAACCTGTCAGTCAAAAATATAAGGTGCCCAAGGGGATGTCAATGGATGCATGGTGCTGGCCGCACCCGCTGCCGTTCGTGCCCAGCGCCGCCTTTCTTGACCTCTGCGCCGCCTCATAATCATCTGTGCCGCCTCTCGCTCTCCCTCCCTCCCCCTCCTTCTGCTGTAAGATCTCGCGCTTGCGCACAGGGCTCTACCTGATGCGCCCGTGCGGACTTCTCCATTTGGATTTATACAGCGAAGTGCGCATGCGCCGACACTTCGATCAACCCCTGTATGTGCGAGATCTTACAGCAGGAGGAGGGGGGGGGAGGGAGAGCGAGAGGCGGCACAGAGGATTAGGAGGCGGCGCAGAAGTCTGGAAAGGCGGTGCTGGGCATGAACGGCGGCGGGTGTGGCCGGCACCTTGCACCCATTAACATCCCCTTGGGCACCTTATTTGTTTGACTGACAGGTTAGTAATAGCTGTTTTTTAGCAAAATGAGCCTACAGATGACATTTATAAGCCCACATTAGGAATCGTGACGACGCCCTGAACATCAGCATATTTTTATCTGACAGGGGTCAAACATGGTGACAGAATCCCTTTAAATTGTGGATAATAGCAGGTGTTATCGGAGACTAAAAAATGACCCCCATATGCCCGGGCCTCTCACACTGAGTCTACTTACCTGGCTTCCCGCTCCCTGCGCCGCTCCTGGTCCCCACACTGCCGTAGCTGATTCTCCCTGTGCGCCCCTGTCTGACTTAGGGTGGCCAGAAAATTAGAATGGTTAAGAAAATTATATTTCAGTGAATTTATTTGGAAATTGGTTTGAAAAAGTTTTTGGCCTTCAGCTCCAGACTTCCCACTTTTCAGCAAGGTTTTGAATATAAAAGAGATTTTCTGGGCAGTTATTGAGAACATATTCTGTGCAAAGTCTGATCAAATATTCTAAAGTCTTTCAGTATGTGTTAACCCTGAAAAGATTATAGTGGTCATCGCATCTGGATCTTTCATGGCTGAGCTGGGAATAACCTACAGGAAGTGCAGGGCCAGGGTGGCTGGAGTTACAGAAATGGCCAAAAAGGCTGCTTGGTCGTTTCTCTAAGGCTACTTTCACACTTGTGGCAGCAGGGTCCGGCAGACTATTCCGGCGCTGCAGTTTTTGTCTGCCTGCCTCTCTGCTTGTTTGACCACCGACCCGCCCCTCTTATAGTGAATGGGGCCGGAGCGGATTTCCGGCAGCACTATGAGCTAGCGTTAGCATGGATCCGACAGGCGGTTCCCTTGCCGGAACAGCCTGCTGGACCCTGCTGCCGCGAGTGTGAAAGTAGCTTAACTCTGCCCATGTGGGACAACCCTTTTAATGTTGACACCCTGTGGAGAAAGAGGGCCAGATATACCATATATGGAGCAAAGCACATGTTGTTTACTTTTTAAATGTACAGTACATATTATTTTTCAATAACATGGTTCAGATGTTCTATAAAAGATTTTACATATAATATGTAGTATATTGATACATAAACATCCAAATCCAAATGTGAAACTGTATTCAGGACTTTGTAGAGAACTCGAGTTCTTCTGTTTTAGGGATGAAAAAGTTTTAAAATAATGTGGCCATTAGTGCACCCTCCCCCGCCACCCCAATATTAAAAACATTAGTGGCGCAGTGCACCCTCGCTCCCCCCCAGTATTAAAGTCATTGGTGGCGCAGTGCGCCCCCCCCCCACTCAGTATTAAAATCATTGGTGGCGGTGGCCACAGGGTCCCCTCCTCCTTATTGGTGGCGGTGGCAGCTTCTGATCGGAGCCCCAGCTGTGTAATCCTGGGGCTCCAATAGGTTACCACGCTACTGAAGCCCTGGCTGCCATGGTAATCTCCCTGCTGCTGTGTGTACTATGCACAGGATAGCAGGGAGAGTGTAAGATCCTATTCACCATAACAGATCTCTATTAGGATGAATAGACAAGGGATTAAAAGATCCCAGGTTCTAGCCCCTAAGGGGGGAAATAGTTATTAAATGAAAAGTAAAAAATAAAATAAATAAATAAAAAAACACCAAAATATTAAGGCAATTTAGCTACTAATGGCCACATAATATGGCATCAACGTCTGATACAGGGATGCCCTACCGATTGGGAGAGCGGTGATCACTCGATTTCCGTTCCACTAAATGGCATGGTTAATGGTGGCTGCATTAAGACACTGAAAGAATGAAGAGGTGGTGTTTATAGGAGTTTGGCCTCTTGTACGTGGCCTTTACTGTACCTCTGTAAATGGCATCCTACAAAGTGTTTTATAGTGGAGTTTCTTGGCACACTCCATCGTGTTGCTTCAAAGGGAGATTAATTTATGTACATATGTCACCAATATAGCAGCACACAGAGGCATTTCGAAGCTGTATGGACTCCGTCCACTGGCATACAGGAGTTGCTATATGCATAAGTGTGTTCACCCTATGGTGAACCGTTATCAGACATTTTATGGCGTATCTTTGTTTTGATGATGTTTTTTGGCTCCTCAGAGGCTACTTTCACAATGGCGTTTTGGCTTTCCATTTGTGAGATCCGTTTAGGGCTCTCAAAAGTGACCCAAAACGGATTAGTTTTGCCCTAATGCATTCTAAATACGAAAGGATCCACTCAGAATGCATCAGTTTGCCTTCGTTCTGCCTCCATTCGTCTCTGGAGGCGGACACCAAAATGCTGCTTGTAGTGTTTTGCTGTCCGCCTGACGATGCAGAGCCAAATGGATCCGTCCTGACACACAATGTAAGTCAATGGGGACGGATCAGTTTTCACTGACACACTAGAAAACGGATCCGTCCTCCATTGACTTTCAATGGTGTTCAAGAAGGATCCGTCATGGCAATGTTAAAGATAATACAAATGGATCAGTTCTAAACGGATGCAGACGGTTGTATTATCGGTGCGGATCGGTCTGTGCAGATCCATGACTGATCCGCACCAAACGCGAGTGTGAAAGTAGCCTACCCCCCCCCCCTTAAGATAATAGGGAAGCCAAACTTCAGCATGCTCTTTAAGCAATGTGTACCTGTTCATTATTATTTTTTTCATTTTAAGTCCTGTATTTCTTAAACTAAAAGATCACCTTTGGAACAGCTTCTTTATATAAATAGCTGCAAAACAAGAATCGAAGAGACATCTAAATATAAAACCTTATATCCGACACAGCCTTATATCCGACACAGCCCTCATGTATTCTGTGGATCCACAATTGCGCCCTTACTCTATATGAATACCTTAATTAACCCACCCTCAGACTCCAGAAAAATATGTATAAGGGAAGTAGGAATTGTAAAAGGACATCTTTATATGCAAGAAGACGCTTTGCCCACATAGGAAGATTGGGGAGAATAAATCGTTAGAAAAAGTCGTGTGGAAAAAAAAAAAAAAAAAAAAAAAATAAATAAATTTCTTGTGGAAACACAATGAATAATAGATAAAAAAAAAAGACAAATCCCAAGAAATTGTAAAAATATTAATAAATGAAGTGAAATTTTTTTCGTATAAATACTAATTCACATTTTTGATTTATGTTTATCTGTAACAGATAGGGCATAGGTCAGTGGGGAGGGAAAAGCACAACATTTAAATCCAGTAGAAATAAAAAGTAGGATCGAAAACCGCATGCATACCGCAGGACACATTGAGTTTATGTTGTAAATAAAACATTACACAAAGACGATTTGCACTGGATTTATGCAGGCATCGGAGTATTTGTAATATATAAGTAGTGTGCCATTATATAAGTAATGTAGTTATTATTGTGATATAGAGGATCGAATAAAGGATGCATATAGTGACAAACAATATATGAGAAACATAGACTAATCGTATGGGAAAATGGGTGATTGGGAAGTCCACCTCAGGTTTTGAAACAAGAGACTGATTCACACAGCAGAGGATGATTATCCAATTACCAAAAGACTACATAAAGAAAGGCAGAAGGGGGTAGCATTACCACTGAGGAAGGGGTAACAATAGACCCCGAAACGCGTTTGGTGCTAGGACCCCTGGATGGACTTGGACTTTGTGCGCTATTACACCGCCCGCATCAAAATCATTCCTGTCTTCAACTGCAGACCCTACACGCACTTCTGAGGACAGGCTGTAAGAGTCTATCACGCTCACCTATACAGCAAGCTCAGCGTGGTACAAGGAGTCTGTAAACTTACCCAAGTGCCGGCTCTTAGATCTACGGAGCGGCGCCGGGAAGACAGCTAAGGGATTGCGACTATCAGCGAACATCCCTGAATTACAACACGGATATAGCGGCGGATGCACAAGTGTACAGCGAAACAGTGAGTAATTGCGGGACGCCGCTTTAATAGATCACTGCAACTATATCGCTATTTCGGTCTGTGGAGGACTTATATAACACTCCCATAAACGACCTTTCCTACATCCAAATTTAAGTTGGAGGGACAGCAAATTGGAGATCCTGTTTTACCCCTCAAACACCCAGAGACTTTCTCTATAGATTTTTATCTATATTTTATTTGTTTTACTTTATGTGTGATCGGTACCAATCATTTAAGGAATCTTTTTTATTGTATTACATTTTTGTATTTTTATTGCATGTTTTATTATCTTTAATAGTGAAGTATTAATTGTTTATGTGTGGTATTATCAATAAACTATGAGGTTCCTATATTAAGAGAGTGCCCAGTATCTGTTTTATATTTTTCTATTTTATCAAAGGAAGGGTGAGTCCTTTTTACTGAGAGCACCTCTCCAGCTGTTAGCACCAATCCAGTGCGCCACTTCTTTTCACTAAATATAAAACCTGAATGCGGCGGGGAACATTGTTCGGTGGTCTTCGTCTGTGTTCACCTTTGTGTGCCAGTGCATTAGCGGTGAAGGATAGGCTGGAACTTGGTTGATGTTCACAAGTAGAACATTCTGTTTGTGTGAGAAGGTTTTTAGCTACTAATGTAAAGCGCCTCTGGGCTAGAATGTAGGTATTATAGGGCCTTTCATTATTATCCTCTGGCTGTTTTCATAGTGCAGAATTATGCCTGTTTCAGTGATATTTTATATCCTTCTATTAAATGGTCATGACAGTTAAAATTATTTCTTACTTAAAGGGGTATTTTATTTTATTTATTTTATGAATATTTGCAAGTTTTCCTATTTCATTTCAGTCGCACTATGTCATTGAAAATGAAAAACCAAATCTTGTCCTTCTGTACATCAACACAAATGATAAAACCTCCTACATAGATGGGTAATCCATTGTCAGTCTATTGTCAGTTCACTGCTGCTGCTCGGAGAAGCTGTTATCTTTAAGATAATCCTCATGCTAATATTAGATGTAGAATTGGGATAACAGTATAATGGCTCTATTGTTCTCTTGATAGGCCTAGATAAAGATGCCCAGAGAAGAGCATTACGTTGATTAGTGTAATGTGTAAAAGGCCTTATGGAGGGGCAGAATGGCTATAGACCCTACAGGGAATATCCACATAATAGGGGATAACTATCAGATCCGTGGGGGTCCTACTGCTGGGATCCCCACTGATCACGAGAACGGGGGCCCCGTACCCCCTGAAGGCCGGCTGCTGGTCCCCTGAAATGACCGGAGTGGCCAGTCGCACATGCGCGCGGCCGCTGCATTCATTTCTATGGGAGTTCCGGAGATAGCCGACAACTCTATTTGGATAACTTTTACCTACTGGAATACCCCTTTAGCTAGATGTGATAACTCGCCAAGTGTGACTGGTAACTCTGCTACTGTACATCCGTAAGGGTGTAAATAAGTGATTTGGACCACCCACCGGACTCCTAAGCCAAGAGTCAGCAGGGATTTAGAGCAATAAATGACAAGTTAAACTGAACCCTCTTCTCAGCTCCTTCCTTTGATGTGCCTATGTGAGTTGGCTCATAGATTAATATTAGCTCTGTATGAGGCTTCATACACACAACCGTATCCATATTGCGGTCCCCAAACCACAGATACGCAAAACATGGATTCCTTCTGTGTGGAAATTATGTCTGTTCTTGATCGTAAAGCAGACAAGAATAGGACACGTTCTATAACTTGAGGAATGGCCACACAGATGCAGACAGCACGTAGATGACATCCGTGCGTTGTATGTTAATGTGTTGCGGTCATAGTGTGTTTTTTGCAGCAAATAAACAAGGAAAAAACCTAGAATAAATCTCGTGACTACGCCATAATATTAGGGAGGTGAAATTCTGTCTTGCCATTCTCACGGTATCATTTACTACGTTCTGTCTCCAAACGGGTAATGTAATAGGTGGTATGGTAAGGTGTTGCAGGCCTAATATTTTACACAGCCAAACCCTCCCGTGATCATTTAGGCTGGTTACCGGGGTTTCTGACACCGCAATGTAATAGTAATTGTGTGGCTCCGGAGTGGATTCTGCAGCAATACTTCTTCCGATCCGTTTGCCAAGTCTGACAGCTTTTGAACAAGGTTGTTTTCTTTGTGAAATATGTTTCTCTGGAGTCGTCCTTTTGATTTCCATGCCTATAACTGACTTCCTGCGTCCAAGCGTGTGTCGCCGAGCGTCTCCAGCCTCTCTTGGCATATGCACTTTTCATAAACAAACAAAAAAAATCATTTCATTTTCCGCAAATTCTCCTGCTATTTATTCCACCCGTTCCTGTAATCATCTGGCTCCTATCACCTTGCACAGAGCCACGAAAAACTCATTTGGGACAGGAGAAAAGGAAGGATTACTTTGCAGTAACCACAAGTGAAAATGCGTTTATAAACCGCCATATGAGCCTTCTCCATTCAAATTGATTTTCCTAGGGCCTGGATGTAGTAGAAGATTGAGAAACCAGATGCAGTTTTCATTTCCACCTTATTCAGGTTTCCTGATATAGTATGCATTTATTTAAAGGGGGGCCGCCATCTCATCTCATCGTTTATTCCTGCTGAAGGTAGTACAGGGAATGCAGTAAACGGTCAACCTTAGCAAATTTCTAAGCATACTGGAAAGGATGTGTTAAAACTGGTGCAGAGGGAAATTTGATTTAATCTGATTTAGGCTTCTTTCACACGAACGTAATAGTACACGGGTCCCCAGCCGTGTGCATTCCGCATCACTGATGCGGATCTATTCACTTGTTCTATCTTTTTACAGAACGGACAGATCGCAGATCCGATTCAAGTGATCCGCATGCAGCTGCCCCAAGGTCGGTGCCCGTGCATTGTGGACTGCAGTTTGCGGTCCACAGCATGGGCCCGGCCAGCACACGGTCGTGTGCAAGAGGCCTTAATCTTTCTTGCCTGACCTCCACTTTAATGAACTGTACTGATGGCTTTATGTGAGTACAGTTCATTACAGCCGGGGTCAGGCAGGAACACACAGCATTATAAATCATTATAATGCCATGAGTCCGGGTCACGAGCAGCGTTCAGGATGGGAAATAATGCTCACACACGGAGTGTGTTTTTTGGAGTGAACACACGCATCTGAAACTAGCCTTACCGGAAGCCTTCAATTACTTCACTACTTCAGCTTCGTTCACATCAGCATCCAGCCTTTCCGTTCTCCTGCTCCGTTTAGGAGCACGAGAATGGAAAGTACGGATTTGACACATAACTAAGCCGAACTGAGCCTTTGGACCCCATAGACTATAGGTTTCCGCTCAGAAGATAATTTTGGAGCAGAGACAAAAGTCCTGCATGCCCAACTTTTGTCTCCGCTCCAAAATCATCATCTGAGCGGAAACTTAACGAACCCCATTATAATCTATGGGGTCCAAAGGCTCCATTCTGCTCAGTTATGTGCCGAATCCATCCTTTCCGTTCTCCTGCTTCTAAATGGAGCAGGAGAACGGAAAGGCTGACCGGTGATATAAACGAAGCCTCTTCACATAATCACAATATTTCATTAACCACTTCAGCCCCGCTAGGTGAAACCCCCTTCATGACCAGAGCACTTTTTACACTTCGGCACTACACTCCTTTCACCGTTTATCGCTCGGTCATGCAACTTACCACCCAAATGAATTTTACCTCCTTTTCTTCTCACTAATGGAGCTTTCATTTGGTGGTATTTTATTGCTGCTGACATTTTTACTTTTTTTGTTATTAATCAAAATGTAACGATTTTTTTGCAAAAAAATGACATTTTTCACTTTCAGCTGTAAAATTTTGCAAAAAAAACTACATCCATATATAAATTTTTCGCCAAATTTATTGTTCTACATGTCTTTGATAAAAAAAAAATGTTTGGGCAAAAAAAAATAATGGTTTGGGTAAAAGTTTTTACAAACTATGGTACAAAAATGTGAATTTCCGCTTTTTGAAACAGCTCTGACTTTCTGAGCACCTGTCATGTTTCCTGAGGTTCTACAATGCCCAAACTGTAGAAAACCCCCACAAATGACCCCATTTCGGAAAGTAGACACCCTAAGGTATTCGCTGATGGGCATAGTGAGTTCATAGAACTTTTTATTTTTTGTCACAAGTTAGCGGAAAATGATGATGATTTTATTTTTTTATTTTTTTTCTTACAAAGTCTCATATTCCACTAACTTGCGACAAAAAATAAAAAATTCTAGGAACTCGCCATGCCCCTCACGGAATACCTTGGGGTGTCTTCTTTCCAAAATGGGGTCACTTGTGGCGTAGTTATACTGCCCTGGCAATTTAGGGGCCCAAATGTGTGAGAAGAACTTTGCAATCAAAATGTGTAAAAAATGACCGGTGAAATCCAAAAGGTGCACTTTGGAATATGTGCCCCTTTGCCCACCTTGGCAGCAAAAAAGTGTGACACATCTGGTATCGCCGTACTCAGGAGAAGTTGGGGAATGTGTTTTGGGGTGTCATTTTACATATACCCATGCTGGGTGAGAAAAATATCTTGGTCAAATGCCAACTTTGTATAAAAAAAATGGGAAAAGTTGTCTTTTGCCAAGATATTTCTCTCATCCAGCATGGGTATATGTAAAATGACACCCCAAAACACATTCCCCAACTTCTCCTGAGTACGGCGATACCAGATGTGTCACACTTTTTTGCTGCCAAGGTGGGCAAAGGGGCACATATTCCAAAGTGCACCTTTCAGATTTTGCAGGCCATTTTTTACACATTTTGATTGCAAGGTACTTCTCACACATTTGGGCCCCTAAATTGCCAGGGCAGTATAACTACGCCACAAGTGACCCCATTTTGGAAAGAAGACACCCCAAGGTATTCCGTGAGGGGCATGGCGAGTTCCTAGAATCTTTTATTTTTTGTCGCAAGTTAGTGGAATATGAGACTTTGTAAGGAAAAAAGAAAAAAAAAGAAAAATCATCATTTTCCGCTAACTTGTGACAAAAAATAAAAAATTCTAGGAACTCGCCGTGCCCCTCACGGAATACCTTGGGGTGTCTTCTTTCCAAAATGGGGTCACTTGTGGCGTAGTTATACTGCCCTGGCAATTTAGGGGCCCAAATGTGTAAGAAGTACCTTGCAATCAAAATCTGTAAAAAATGGCCTGTGAAATCCGAAAGGTGCACTTTGGAATATGTGCCCCTTTGCCCACCTTGGCTGCAAAAAAGTGTCACACATCTGGTATTGCCGTACTCAGGAGAAGTTGGGGAATGTGTTTTGGGGTGCCATTTTACATATAACCATGCTGGGTGAGAGAAATATCTTGGCAAAAGACAACTTTTCCTATTTTTTTTATACAAAGTTGGCATTTGACCAAGATATTTTTCTCACCCAGCATGGGTATATGTAAAATGACACCCCAAAACACATTCCCCAACTTCTCCTGAGTACGGCGATACCAGATGTGTGACACTTTTTTGCAGCCTAGATGCGCAAAGGGGCCCAAATTCCTTTTAGGAGGGCATTTTTAGACATTTGGATCCCAGACTTCTTCTCACACTTTCGGGCCCCTAAAAAGCCAGGGCAGTATAAATACCCCACATGTGACCCCACTTTGGAAAGAAGACACCCCAAGGTATTCAATGAGGGGCCTGGCGAGTTCCTAGAAATTTTTTATTTTTTGCATAAGTTAGCGGAAATTGATTTTTTGGGTTTTTTTTCTCACAAAGTCTCACTTTCCGCTAACTTAGGACAAAAATTTCAATCTTTCATGGACTCAATATGCCCCTCAGCGAATACCTTGGGGTGTCTTCTTTCCGAAATGGGGTCACATGTGGGGTATTTAATCCTGCCCTGGCTTTTTAGGGGCCCTAAAGCGTGAGAAGAAGTCTGGAATATAAATGTCTAAAAATGTTTACGCATTTGGATTCCGTGAGGGGTATGGTGAGTTCATGGGAGATTTTATTTTTTGACACAAGTTAGTAGAATATGAGACTTAGTAAGAAAAAACAAAAACAAACAAAAAATTTCCGCTAACTTGTGCCAAAAAAAATGTCTGAATGGAGCCTTACAGGGGGGGGGTGATCAATGACAGGGGGGGGGTGATCAATGACAGGGGGGGGGTGATCAATGACAGGGGGGGGGGGGTGATCAATGACAGGGGGGGTGATCAATGACAGGGGGGGTGATCAATGACAGGGGGGGTGATCAATGACAGGGGGGTAATCACCCATATAGACTCCCGGATCACCCCCCTGTCATTGATCACCCCCCTGGTAAGGCTCCATTCAGACGTCCGTATAATTTTTACGGATCCATGGATCGGATCCGCAAAACACATGCGGACGTCTGAATGGAGCCTTACAGGGGGGTTATCAATGACAGGGGGTGATCAGGGTGATCACCCCCCTGTCACTGATCACCCCCCCTGTAAGGCTCCATTCAGACATCCGCATGATTTTTACGGATCCATGGATACATGGATCGGATCCACAAAACACATGCGGACGTCTGAATGGAGCCTTACAGGGGGGTTATCAATGACAGGGGGTGATCAGGGTGATCACCCCCCTGTCACTGATCACCCCCCCTGTAAGGCTCCATTCAGACATCCGCATGATTTTTTACGGATCCATGGATACATGGATCGGATCCACAAAACACATGCGGACGTCTGAATGGAGCCTTACAGGGGGGTTATCAATGACAGGGGGTGATCAGGGTGATCACCCCCCTGTCACTGATCACCCCCCCTGTAAGGCTCCATTCAGACATCCGCATGATTTTTTACGGAACCATGGATACATGGATCGGATCCACAAAACACATGCGGACGTCTGAATGGAGCCTTACAGGGGGGTTATCAATGACAGGGGGTGATCAGGGTGATCACCCCCCTGTCACTGATCACCCCCCTGTAAGGCTCCATTCAGACATCCGCATGATTTTTTACGGATACATGGATCGGATCCACAAAACACATGCGGACGTCTGAATGGAGCCTTACAGGGGGGTGATCAGGGAGTGTATATGGGTGATCACCCGCCTGTCATTGATCACCCCCTGTAAGGCTCCATTCAGACGTCCGCATGTGTTTTGCGGATCCGATCCATGTATCCATGGATCCGTAAAAATCATGCGGACGTCTGAATGGAGCCTTACAGGGGGGTGATCAATGACAGGGGGATGATCAGGGAGTGTATATGGGTCATCACCCGCCTGTCATTGATCACCCCCCTGTAAGGCTCCATTCAGACGTCCGCATGATTTTTATGGATACATGGATCGGATCCACAAAACACATGCGGACGTCTGAATGGAGCCTTACAGGGGGGTGATCAATGACAGGGGGGTGATCAGGGAGTGTATATGGGTGATCACCCGCTTGTCATTGATCACCCCCCTGTAAGGCTCCATTTAGACGTCCGTATGCGTTTTGCGGATCCGATCCATGTATCCATGGATCCGTAAAAATCATGCGGACGTCTGAATGGAGCCTTACAGGGGGTGATCAATGACAGGGGGGTGATCAATGACAGGGGGTGATCAGGGAGTGTATATGGGTGATCACCCGCCTGTCATTGATCACCCCCCTGTAAGGCTCCATTTAGACGTCCGTATGCGTTTTGCGGATCCGATCCATGTATCCGTGGATCCGTAAAAATCATACGGACGTCTGAACGGAGCCTGACAGGGGGGTGATCAATGACAGGGCCGTGATCAATGACAGGGGGGTGATCAGGGGTTTATAAGGGGTTAATAAGTGACGGGGGGGGGGGAGTGTAGTGTGGTGTTTGGTGCGACTGTACTGACCTACCTGAGTCCTCTGGTGGTCGATCCTAACAAAAGGGACCACCAGAGGACCAGGTAGGAGGTATATTAGACGCTGTTATGAAAACAGCGTCTAATATACCTGTTGGGGGTTAAAAAATTCGGATCTCCAGCCTGCCAGCGAGCGATCGCCGCTGGCAGGCTGGAGATCCACTCGCTTACCTTCCGTTCCTGTGAGCGCGCGCGCCTGTGTGCGCGCGTTCACAGGAAATCTCGGCTCTCGCGGGAGGACGCGTATATGCGTCCACCCAAAAGAGCAGGGCCGCCGGCAGGACGCAATCCTGCGTACGGCGGTCCTGTAGTGGTTAATGAAGTACTGTTCTTCGAACAATTAGCTGCCTCAAAGGGGTTTTCAGGATTTTACTATTGGTGACCTATCCTCAAGATGGACCCCTGACAATCAGATACTGATTTTCTAACACCCCTGCTAATCCGTAGCTCTGGCGCTGACTTACTACATCGCTCTCTCCCTGTGTAATGGACAGAACTTGTTACTACAGTGCTGCTCCCGTTGAAGTGAATGGGAGCAGCACTGGAATAACTAGCCCCGCCCTCTACACAGTGGGCGGAGCTGTGCAGTTTTGGTGCTGGGGCTACTACAGAACAACTGATCAGCAGTGGTGTGGGGACATCCCCTTATTTACAGGGTGAGCACACAAACTGTCACCTGAAACTCACTCAAAACATAAAAACTTCTAGCATCCCTTCCTGGCATGATAAGCATACTTCTGGCCTAGTTATTCTGGTCATGCATTGAGGTGGAAATGCTTTTTTAACTCTTCCAGGACACAGACCATTTTTGATTTTTCTTTTTCCATTCACATAGCCATATGATGTCTAATTCTAGGTAGGACAAGTTGTGTTCTAAATGGCACCATTTAATTTACCATATCTAGAAATGGAAAAATGAAATTTTTAGCAATTATGCTATTGCTTTTTTTGGGTTTTGTTTTTATGTTATGACAACCTTATTGTGTGGGTCAGTTCGATTTACAGCGATGCCACATTTTTATAGATTTTATTATGCTTTAGTTAGTTAAAAAAAAAATCTCTTTTACCATGTTCTGACACCCACGAATTTTAATATTTCTGTATATAAAGCTGCGTGAGAGCTTGTTTTTTGCAGGTATGTATGACTTTTTGATCCCTTTTTTTAATATTCAATTTTTGCAGGGGTAAAGCTAATCAAAAATGGTAATTTGGGCATTTGGATTTTTTCTATTACAGTGTTCCCTCTGCAGAAGATAAGTACTTTTATTTAAACTATTAGTTTGAATATTTTCAGGGTTATGTTAATCAAAAGTGACAGATTTCCCTTAAGACAGATATTGTTGCCTTATAAAATAGTGTAGGAAGGCGCAAGGGTCCATCGTTGACGGAAGGTATGTGTCACCGAGGTTCCTGGCCTCGGTGGAGTAAGAGCCAGTTTTCATGTGTCAGCAGCAGTTGCTGTTTGACAACTAGCTATTTAGTATAGCTGTATAGCTGATCCGGGATGGCTGTTACTGGTAGTAGTCAAAGTGCTGGGTGGGTGACGACTCCCCACGTTCCAGGCTGGGTCTTGACTGGCATATAAAAAAAAAACACTTGGCAGTGTCATCTGGGTGCGATTACCTCTCTCTGACAGAGGAGCCCTGGCAATCGCTGGATTGGGATCTGAGCCGTGTGCTAGGCTGGAGGCCTGATTTTTGGAGGTCTGCTCTGTCCTGAGCAATGCCGATCGGGTGTGAACTAACACCTAGGATAACAGGTGACTGTTTTGCTGTCTGAACTGTCTAGGTGTGAACGAACACCAAGACTGCAAATGGACTGTCGTACTGTTTTGTTGCCATAAGTGTGAATAAAACACTGACGTTTTTTTTTTGTTACAAACTGGTCTTTGCCTCTATACTGCGTCCGCTTTTCCTGTCTACCAGAGCGAATCCCCTCAATAGTTATTAATTAACATTCACCATATGTCTACTTTATGTTGATATCATTTTGGAAATATGTTCTTGTTTTAGGATGTTAGAAGCATTTCAGAAGAAAATTTCCAAAACTCATTTTTTTAAGGACCAGTTCAGTTCTGAAGAGGCTTTGAGAGGCTTACATAATAGAAACCACTAATAAATACCCCATTTTATAAACTACACCCCTCAAATTATTCAAAATAGATTTTATTTTTTATTTTGTTGTTAACCCTGTTCCACAGGAATTAAAAGGGGAATTCAAGTTTTTAAATACACAGGGGTGTTCTCAATCACTATTATAATGACCAAGGTCCTAGTTATATGGGGGAATGACTTAAATGTTAACCCCCTCCTGATCTCCACCATACATTTACAGTCTATGGGAGCAGCAATCAAATGATCACATGTTAGAGAGTCCCCTAGGGTGACTTAAAAAAAGTGAAGAGAAATAAAAAAAAAAAAGGTTTTAAAACTATAACAAATTTATAAAAATTCTAATTAGCCCCTTTTCTTATATTATTAACAAAACTAAACAATACAAATTAAGATCATTGTCATTGTTGCTCACAAAATGCCTATACTATAAATATATATTTATTTATTCCATACGTTGAACTCCATAATGGGGAAAAAAAGAACAAAACTGCTGATGAAATTATCTAAAAGTCATATTCCAAAATGGTGTCAATAAAAACTACAGATTGCCCCACAAGACCACCTACTTGGCTTGACCTCACCGTCTGCTACTTTTGGCTTCGCCACCTCTACGATCTTTGTTTCAGGGCCACTTTGAGTTCCCAATCCGCCCCTTACAATAATGGCACCGCCGCTCATTTTGCAGCAGTACCCAGGGTGCCACCCAAGTCCAGACAGCTTGTCCACATGTAACATCCAAGCAACTGGACATCTGCATTTGTGACATCCATCCAACCACGTCAGCAAGTGGCATCCAATTGAAACTGGTGACCATTGGTTTTGGCCTGCTTGAGAAGCTCAGCAGATAAGACCAACCCTGGTTAGATGTTGTTTTGTTACGATTTTTCTGCGATATTACATGTCGATATCTGTGTAGTTGTACACACCTGTGGCGTTCTTAGATTTTTTTGGAATTGCTTACCCCCTAATATTTTAAGTAATGTCATTCAAAGTTTTGTTTCAGATGTTTCACCCCTCTCTGTTATTGGTTCCGATGTGTTAGGGTTTTTTGCCTGCACCTTTACATGGTTCAGTTGGTTCTGGCTACTTTACTTTAACGTCGGCAGCAGATTCCTTGTTTACACGTGGAGATGTGCTGCCGACCAGAGATTATTTTTCTGATGATCGGATCATCTCGTTTGTCAGCAGGCCTATTACATAGACCAGTGATCGGCAGAGAACATTCTTTTCTACCAGTAGTAGGCCCTTTACTCCTAGATGAAATGTTATGAGCTTGCTCCATCAATCATACGCTGAGTGTTGTGCTTGTCCCCGACAGGCAGTATTTTGGTTTAAAAGTTTAATAATCTTTGGCTGGAGGACAAATGCTGAATTTCAGCTTAATGGACCATAGAAATGAAACACTTCGAGGATAGAAATGACGCTTATCATTATACGATAGGGAATTTATAATGGACTCCTTTCTGTTGTTAATATTCTTCCTTTCCAATTAATGTGGCTTTGTGACAGTGGAATAAATCAGGTGGTTTATGATATTATTCTTGCAGAGATTCATGATCACATGTTCCGAGCAAAGTGTTTTGTTGTTAAATCTGATAATTGTATTTTTACAATGTGCATATCTGAAAGAAAGGCTGTTAGATGAATCGGCATTCAGTGGACATTTATGTAAGGTGTATGGCCGCTCTTTGACACATAAGGGGTTGGAACAGCATTTTTGGTTTTTACAGTGCCCATTAACGGAAGCTACAGTCAGCGTCTTCCCAAACTGAAATGAATGGATAACATGAAAGGTTGTTTGTTTCTTAACTCCTTTCCGCTCAGCGACAACCTATTTGGCAGGGCCTAATAGGGTGCCTGGCAAAGTTATGCTGAGAGGTATAGTACATTTCCGTACAGAAGTTTTGCAATGTGTTATTTGTGTGATCAGACTCATAGACATTCATCCCCAAATGGGACTAAAATGAAAAGTAAAAAAAAAAAGTCATTAAAAAAGCAAGTGCGGATGCGGTGCGATTTTCACGCACAGTTGCTACGAGAAGATCGGGATGGAGACCTGATCATTATTACTTTCCCTTATAACATGGTTATAAGGGAAAATAATAGCATTCTGAATACAGAATGCATAGTAAAATAGGGCTGGAGGGGTTAAAAAAAAAATATTTAACTCACCTTAATCCACTTGATCGAGCAGCCGGCATCTCCTTCTGTCTTCATCCACTTCGTGATCAAGTGTATTAAGGTGAGTTAAATTATTATTTTATTTTTTTAACCCCTACAGCGCTATTGTACTATGCATTCTGTATTCAGAATGCAATTATTTTTCCTTATAACCATGTTATAAGGGAAAATAATACAATCTACAGAACACCGATCCCAAGCCCGAACTTCTGTGAATTGCGAGTGCAAAAAACATTACAATGTTTTGCACTTGCGCAGAGAAATTGCGCATGCTCCCGCAACGCACCCGCACATTTTCCCGCAACGCCCGTTTGAAACCAGCCTTAGAGATTTGGCTGAATGGTCATGTGAACGATTCATGTGATCGAATCGATGACCAGACTTTCAAAACTGGAATGGAGGGACCTTTAGCAGAGAAATTAGGCTTTTCTCTTTCTTTTATAAGCCTGCCTGCTCTGCTGATAATTTTTTTTTTTAACAAATCTCTTTTTATTTAAGAAAGTATATACAGCATACAGAATGCAAATGGCAACATGATGATATCACGTTAACATCAGGTATCAATTCAATTGCATTAGCGAGATCAGATATGAAGAGATGATGGTAGGAGGGGAGGAAGGAGGGAGGGGTAGAAAGGTATAGGGAGGAGGGATAGGTAAAAAGGGGGGAGGGGTACAGTGTACGTATTACATACAACACCAGAATCATATGGAATTAAGTTGAACGAACAAAGATAAACAGAGATAACAACTCAGCTTATAATATATTAGTATTATTACAAGGCAATGTACTAAGGTTACATGATACTTTTGGGACACTCCGAACCGGTCAGTGACAGCTGATAATTTTTAAAACAGTAGGATGACCCCTTTAGATTAAATCAATTAATACGTTATATGCGCCCTAACTTCTTGGATTGGAAATTAGAGCTTATCTGGCCAAGAAATGGCCCTAATATGATTTCTACGTTGCCGGATATATAAAAAACAAAAGTTATGGATTTTAAAATGAGGCAATGATAAAAACAGGAAAAAAATTGTGTCCTGAAGGCTCAATAGAACCGCATCCCCATGGGGTTAAATCCTGCTTCCAGTCAAAAGATGAAAACTCTACCGTTCTTATATATGCTTGTGTGCAGTATTTTTGTGAAGTCTTTCCCTTCAAATCTCAGCAGTTTGTGCTAAACACACCTATTTTCTCCAAATTTAGTAAAGTTCTCATTATCTTCCATGTACAGATACAGTGGAGCTGCAGTCTGGTCACGGCCACTATGTTTGGTAATTCTAGATTAGAGACTTGAGTTTATACATTGAGGTCTATGCCATATGAAAAATGTTTTTCATTGAAGGTACCTGCTCAGAAATTGATTACTATAGATTTATGACGTTTGTAAGTGTGGAACTGAAAACGACACCGCAGTCAAATGCAGGGATTATAAGAAATGCTATTTATCCAAACTGAGAAAACTTTGCTGTGCAAATTACTTCATACACACATAAATGAGCTTTTCTTACATTCTGCCTATTCTGCAAAAATCTGTACTTATTTCACATACTGGTTTCAGACAGTATATTTCTACATTACTTCCTTAAGAAAGAATGTGTCATAAGAAAATAACATTGTACACATTTTTATGGTAAACATATTTGTCCATGTAGCTGTATTTAAAAAGAAAATCCTAAAATCATGCAGTTATCGCACTGACCACTAGGCCTAAAATGTATCGACTTCCTGGTCTGTACAGGTAACCTTTCAGTAGCCATGTCATTATCATCACAGGCAGAATTACAATGACGGATATTATCTCTGTATAGATAAGACAAAATCTATCATTCACAATAGGTGATATTGAAGCTTATCTACTCCCTCCTGACCTCTGCTCAGGTCACAGAGCATGCCTAGTGACTTTACTTTACATCGGTCACATGGCCTAGTTGCAGCTCAGCACCATTCAAGTCAATGGGGCTGATCTGCAATACCAAACACTGCCACAATTCGATGTATGGCGCTGTCCTTGGAAAGCTGCCAGGAGTTTGCATCGCTCAACCATAGCTTTAGTGAGCGTAACAGCTCCCTGCAACAGCTGATGGGCGGGGATGCCAGGACTTGGATCCCTATTGAAGTGATAATGATGAGCTATCCTGAGGATAGGACATCATTATCTTTTCCAGGATAAAGAAAAGAACAAGAGCAAGAAGTCTCAACATATTTTAAGCCTAGTGGCCAGTGCCACTGCATGATTTTTTATTTATTTTTCTAAATACAGTGACAAAAAAAATGATCAAAAATTCAAAAAAAAACACATATGTATAAGATTAAAAGTAGATTTAAACAATAGGTAATTTTCTGATGAAACATTCCCCTTAAGATCCTTTTTATTATTGTTTTTATTAGGGAAAATCTGCTAAGGAGTTTACAATCTGTGCAGGCTTATTATATATTTTCTTGGGTATGTTTCATAAAATTGTGTGCATTTAAGTTTGTTCTATAAGGTTCAAATTAAAGTCCTTTTACATGGACCAATGATCTGCCAGATTATCGGGGATGAGCGTTTTTATAAACATTTGTTCCCAATAATTGGCCTGTGTCAAAGGTGCCGGCGATCACCCCAATGAATGTTCATCGGTTGATCGTGCCATTCTGCTGGCACCAAATTGTTTCTGTGCAGGAGATCATACTGTCTACACAATGATCTGCTGGGAACAAACAATGGCTGTATCGATTGCTTGTCCCCATACAGCGGAGGTGATTGTTGCATATACCGGTATTTTTCACTTTATAAGACGCAACCCAGGTTTAGACAACAGAAAATTATAAAAAATATTTTCTAGGTCCGTTTTGAAGGACACGTGGTTTACTGGTGTTTTACTGAAGTGGAAGTGTCAAGGTCAGTAACTTTAGGGTGTGGTGTAGCAGAGCCGCTAGGTGTAAAGGCAACGCCCTTGTTGCTCCTAGAGGCTCATTTGCATGTATTAAAACTTCATTTTTCTCAGTAATGTGGGCAGATATGAACATGGGACCAACACCGATGCCTTCAGCTGCCAAGCGCACATGTAACAGGTCAGCCAGTTTCATAGGTCCAAATTTGCTGACAGATACAACAAACTCTTTTTTGAATTCACTCCTGGTTTTGACTTCCATAACAGCCTCAGGAACCCTGTCCGTATGGCCATACCTTCAGAGGGCTGGACAGGGGTGGAGCTCCAAATGAATGTTTGCGCCTCTACAGCCTTTCTGGACAGTACATATGGGTGACACTTGTGTGGTTGGGTACAGTTCTCACTGTTCATGTGCGGGGCATGGGTGGTTCTTTTTGTGAATTTTATCTTCCACTTATCGTGTTCACACCGATGTGCAGCACCGCTGTTATTCTGCTTCTAGATTGCCTTCATGGATAATTCAGCACAGAACCTTCCTGCGCAGTTCAGCTCTTTGACAGCCAGGATTGCTTGTTTTGCCGGATGGAAAGAGAATTAAAATGGCAAAGATAACAGGATCTTGTGTGCGCTGGAATATTTGTGTTCCTCTTCCTTTGATGTAACTCATGACTGTTTTTCATCTCTGGTTATCTCCTAATATATGCAGAAGGCAGGGTGACATTGCCAGTGTATCAGGAACCAGCTGTCACAATCCAGACGGCGTCCCGTGGAGCAGTGTTGCCTTTTTTTTACCTTATGCAGTTGGAATTGGAGAGTAATGAGACATATCTATCAAATTGCTACCATGTGCAGTGGTTGTGTTCGTAACTGATTGGGATGTTTAGCTTAGATGTAATGAAGCAGTTCAGACCTCACCGGTAGAAAGCTATGACCTCGTACCGAGAAAGACCGTAGAGTAATACAAGCAAAAGTAGTCCTTTCACGATTTTCAATGTGGTTGCAGTGTTAGAGCTCATGCACACAAGCGTGGTTTCGGTCCGCATCCAATTCGCATTTTTTGCGGATCAGATGTGGACCCATTCACTCCAACTTTCAGTTTCCACCTCTAAAGGCTAGTTTCTCACTAGTTTATTCACTTTGCGAACATTGTTCCTTTGACATGAACTCACGCTATCGTAACGATTTTTGATGCTGTGTGTTTCCATCTGACCGCAGGTCCACAGAACTGTAGTCACGGCATTATGCGAGTACAGTTCAGTAGACTTGCGGACAGGCAAGAATGCACAGCATCTTAATTCATTATGATACTGTGAGCTCATGTCAGAGGAGCAGTGTTCTTCCCAGGAAATGCAGCCATCGCATGGTTTCCCGTTCCCATGTGACATTGGCTGTAAGTTGCGACCGTGTTAAAAACTGCATCAAAACAGCATACCTGTTTTTCTCATATGATTTTAACCACGCCTCAACTGCTATGTGTGAACATGCTCTTTATAGTTTATCCACTGCAGATTTCACAAACCTGCAGCATAATTAGAGTGTATGACATGCGGCTTTTGCTGCAGATTCATCACGCATTTCACCCCACTTCACTGAAATGGGTCAAGTATGTGGTCTGCAGAAAGATTTGTTATGCTGTGGATTTAAAATTCAAAATCTACACCTCTGTGCCAATTTCTGTGCTGTTTCTTTTGCCGCAGCCTGGAGATTTTGTCTGTAGCATATCCGATAATTGTGGACCCTACCCTATCCTTTAAATGCCTTTAAAGTGGTTGTCCCACCTTGCCACTTCCTGTAAAACAGCCTAACGCAGCTCTAAAGCCCGCCCATTAGTGCCGGTGACGTCACCGGGAAAACTGTTAGGGAGAAGCCTCCGCTTAGCAGTGGAAAAATGTAAACAAACAGCCCTTGCCCTGCACTATAGAGCGCAATGCAAGGGAGAGCAGCGGAGCATGAAATGGGGCTGGAGGGGTGAAGAAGGGTTCAGAGCTGAACCAGGAAAACCCCTTTAAGGGCTCTTTACACAACAGGCAGTTATTGGAAACTAATGTATCATTCCCAGTAACTGCCTGCTCATCAGAGTAGGTGAGATCTGCATTTAGATGTAGCAGTTGCCTCCGCTGTATGGAAATGAAGGATCGTTGCTGCAATCACTTGTCCGCGTAGAAAATCCGTGTTTGTGAGCAGCAGATTGCAGTTTAGACAGCACGATCGGCTGCCCAGAAATGATGATTTTGGTGATTAGATAAGTGATGCTTTCACCTGATGTTTGCCCGTTCATCGGGTGATCAGCAACATCGTTACAAAGGGCAATTATAGGGAGCGGGCATTCCTCGGAATGCTTCTTTCTAAAAATTGCCCAATCTATAGCCAGTGTAAAGGAACCTTAATATTATAAGGTGCAATAGATTCTAGTGCAGATGATCTGTTGTTTTTTTACTATAAACATACCCTGAATGAATAGGTTACGTATTCACAACTTGCGGATATGCTGTAAATGTCTATGGTGAAAAATACCCTTTTATATAGGCCTTTAATATAGTTTTAATACCTGTGTTATGTATGCATTTCAGTTATGATGGACCCCCTCCCCCCCATATTGGGCAGTTCCTTGATGAGACCCAAACCTCTTGTTTCTATAGTCTTTTCAGATTTGTTACAATACCAACCTATTTAATCCACCTAAAATATTCCTTAAACCCTGACTTGATTTTTTAACATCATCTTTTTTTAATCGGATATATCTGGTAGCTTTAGTTTGTCCCACTTTTGTCACTATCTTGGCATGCATCATGGAGTTTATTTTTGAGGGACAAAGATAGTCTTGCAGAAGCGTTTCATAATAGAAGAACAAAGAATTTTCTTTCTTAGTGCTGATTTTACGCATTTTTTTTGGGATCACATTGAAGACCTTTTCTGTCTGGAAGCTTATAGATAATGACAGTTTCTTTGTGTGGTGAAAGAAATGCTGATATTAGCACCATTTTTATCACCTTCGTCAGCTGCTAAGTAGCAGTGAATCTGAGTTGTTCTCACTTTGAGGCTTCATCTCAGTCCTTAAAGGGGTTGTCTCATTACAACAACTGATCCCATATCCACAAGATATGGGGGTCCGACCACTGGGACCCTACGCCCATCACTAGACTGATCATGAGCCTGCCAGAGATTGCTGTGTACAGACACTCAGCTATCTCCAGCAGTCCCATTGAATGAGGCATCAAACTGCTCCTTTATTCAAACAAATTAACATGGGCCCCCATTCTAGTGATCTGCAGGGGTCCCAGTGGTCGGATCCTGACAGTCTGGAGGTAAGTTCGGCCAATATATTTCCTATGTGTATGGCAAGGTTAAAGGGGTTATCCCATCTCAACACTTATGGCATATTGTTAGGATATGCCACAAATGTCAGATAGGTGTGGGTCACTCCTCTGGGGCCTGCTCCTATCTCCAGAACGGGACCCCCGAAGTTGAGGAGAGCACCCCACACATTTCTCCATTCACTGCTATTGCACTGAAAAGAGCTAATTGAGTGCACTCTATTTTTCGCAAGTTCCATAGCAGTTAATGAAGTCCAAGCTGTGCTACCGCAGCCACCTCTCCATTCATCGCTACGGGACTGCAGCAAAAACACCAGTCAGGCTAATTTCAGAATTCCCATTACAATTAATGGAGGGTGGTTATGCATGCACTGCTGTTTTCCTTTCACTTTGGGGGCCCGAGATGGTAAATGCTGGAGATATGCCATAAATGTTGAGATGGTAATACCCCCCCCCCCCCCCCCAACCTTAATTTGAGAATTTAAAGGGAATCTGTCACCTAATTTTATGATATTTAACCCATGGCAATGCAATGTATGCTGCCTGACATAAGTAATACCATACCTTTGTTAGCATTATCCTTATTTCTGAGCCTCAGAAAATGAACTTTGATTTGTATGCTAATGAGGCCTGAAATGCCCAACAGGGCGTCGACAACTGTTCAAAGAGCCCAAGACCACCTCTTTCCAAGAGCCCAAGACCACCTCTTCCAAGAGCCTAAGACCACCTCCTCCAAGACCGCCTACTCCAATTCATTTCTGCCCGCGACGCATGCGCTCTACCGAAACCTCACTGCATTGCGCAAGAGCAGGCTGATTTCTGGTCTGTGCCTGCGCGAAATTTCAATTAGATGCTGCCACTCACAGTAGGTGGAGCGCATGCATCGTGGGCAGAATTGAATGAAAATAGTGACATCGCAGAAAAGGGTTGGCCTGGAAGGAGCTAAGGAGAGGTACAGGCAGTGGCATACATAGAGAAGTAAGGGCCCCATAACAGGAATCAAACCAAGCCCCCCACACAGGACAGAAGGGTTTCTGCCTAGACCCTTTTCAGTGACCCTTGGGCCATTTTTTCCACTGCCTCATTTGCTAAAAGTTGTTACTTTAGAGGGTAGAGTCCTGACCAAGTTTTTACCCCCAGTAGAAGAGGGGATAATCCCAACTGGGCCCCCTCTTGCCCTGGGCCCCATAGCAGTCACATGGTCTACCGCTATGGTAGTTACGCCCTTGGGTATAGGGAAGAAGTAAAGAGGCGATCTTAGGCCTTTCAAGGAGGCGTTCTTGGGCTCTATGCACAGTTGTTGACACCCTCTTGGGCACTTTAGGCCTTATTAGCATACTTACCAAAGTTCGTTTTCTGGAGTTCAGAAATAAGGATAATGCTAACAAAGGCTTGGTTCTTATTATGTCAGGCAGCCATACATTTCATTGCTATGTGTTAAATATAGCAAAATTAGGTGACCGATTCCCTTTAATAGAACTTTATCGTTTCCCGGTTTCTAGTATGAAAGTTCACCTCTCAGTAGTGGAACTTTCTGTATGCGTTCATTGCGTCTATACAGGTCCTTCTCAAAAAATTTGCATATTGTGATAAAGTTCATTATTTTCTGTAATGTACTGATAAACAGACTTTCATATATTTTAGATTCATTACACACACAACTGAAGTAGTTCAAGCCTTTTATTGTTTTAATATTAATGATTTTGGCATACAGCTCATGAAAACCCAAAATTCCTATCTAAAAAAATTAGCATATCATGAAAAGGTTCTCTAAACGAGCTATTAACCTAATCATCTGAATCAACTAATTAACTCTAAACACCTGCAAAAGATTCCTGAGGCTTTTAAAAACTCCCAGCCTGGTTCATTACTCAAAACCGCAATCATGGGTAAGACTGCCGACCTGACTGCTGTCCAGAAGGCCATCATTGACACCCTCAAGCAAGAGGGTAAGACACAGAAAGAAATTTCTGAACGAATAGGCTGTTCCCAGAGTGCTGTATCAAGGCACCTCAGTGGGAAGTCTGTGGGAAGGAAAGAGTGTGGCAGAAAACGCTGCACAACGAGAAGAGGTGACCGGACCCTGAGGAAGATTGTGGAGAAGGACCGATTCCAGATCTTGGGGGACCTGCGGAAGCAGTGGACTGAGTCTGGAGTAGAAACATCCAGAGCCACCGTGTACAGGCGTGTGCAGGAAATGGGCTACAGGTGCCGCATTCCCCAGGTCAAGCCACTTTTGAACCAGAAACAGCGGTAGAAGCGCCTGACCTGGGCTACAGAGAAGCAGCACTGGACTGTTGCATGTCATTCGGAAATCAAGGTGCCAGAGTCTGGAGGAAGACTGGGGAGAGGGAAATGCCAAAATGCCTGAAGTCCAGTGTCAAGTACCCACAGTCAGTGATGGTCTGGGGTGCCATGTCAGCTGCTGGTGTTGGTCCACTGTGTTTTATCAAGGGCAGGGTCAATGCAGCTAGCTATCAGGAGATTTTGGAGCACTTCATGTTTCCATCTGCTGAAAAGCTTTATGGAGATGAAGATTTCATTTTTCAGCACGACCTGGTACCCGCTCACAGTGCCAAAACCACTGGTAAATGGTTTACTGACCATGGTATTACTGTGCTCAATTGGCCTGCCAACTCTCCTGACCTGAACCCCATAGAGAATCTGTGGGATATTGGGAAGAGAAAGTTGAGAGACGCAAGACCCAACACTCTGGATGAGCTTAAGGCCGCTATGGAAGCATCCTGGGCCTCCATAACACAGCAGTGCCACAGGCTGATTGCCTCCATGCCACGCCGCATTGAAGCAGTCATTTCTGCAAAAGGATTCCCGACCAAGTATTGAGTGCATAACTGAACATAATTATTTGAAGGTTGACTTTTTTTGTATTAAAAACACTTTTCTTTTATTGGTCGGATGAAATATGCTAATTTTTTTAGATAGGAATATGGGGTTTTCATGAGCTGTATGCCAAAATCATCAATATTAAAACAAGAAAAGGCTTGAACTACTTCAGTTGGTGTGTAATGAATCTAAAATATATGAAAGTCTAATGTTTATCAGTACATTACAGAAAATAATGAACTTTATCACAATATGCTAATTTTTTTAGAAGGACCTGTATGCTTGGTTCATTCATTTCTGTGCATTAATGATGCAGTCGAATTAAAATCCTTAATAGGAAATTGTTCCTTTATTGGACAAATAAGGTGTCTGAAATTTCAGCCTGGATGAAATATTAGCTTTAATGAGACTCTGCTTAGATAATAGCATAGGATTCATAATTTGCTATATTTTATTTTGCGTTAATATGGCCATGCCTTGATCTCAGTGCTTGCCATGACAGACACAACCTTGCTGGTGAAATCTTCCTGTCATTTTTTCTAAATGTACCGGATGGATTTTTAACTATAGGTACAGGTTCTTCTGATTATGCCTCTTAGATCTGAAATATGGAAATGTAATAATTAGACTCCTCTCAATTCTCAGCCACCTCATCAAACACAGGGAACATTTCAGAGGGTATGCGGCTGCAGTGGCCTCTCCTTCTTTGAAGCGGAATGAAAGTACTGTAGATAGATGGAATACTTTGTCTGATAGCCTTTTATTAGACCAACATATGGCTGAAATTACTAGTTATACAGTCACACACCGGAACGGAAACGTATTTTTCCCCTTCAAGAGAGATTTATGCTTTTCCAAAGAGAAAGTGCTAGTGAGCATGAGACCGTGTTGGGAAATTTGGAAGAGAAAGGGGCACGAGAAATGAAGAATGCCAAAGAGCCATCATCTAAATGTGTAATTTTTTTTGGGATCCTTACACTTTTTTTTTTTCTTTTTCTTAACTGAAAGGGAATCTGTCACCACATACCTCATTCAAATAAACCCTTCTCCTTGTATACTTGTGCGTTACTCGGCTTATTCCAGTACACTTTGTGCCATCTTAAGGGGTATTCCGGTAAAGTATCTTAGTTTTTGATAAACTGCCTTAAAGGGGTTGTCCGAGTTATGAAAAAAAATAATATAGCACTGAAAAATCTGATGGGCAGCAATATATAACTAAGCTAAGCAAGTTTTATGCAAAAAATAAATAAATATATATATATATATATACACAGTACAGACCAAAAGTTTGGACACACCTTTTCATTCAAAGAGTTTTCTTTATTTTCATGACTATGAAAATTGTAGATTCACACTGAAGGCATCAAAACTATGAATTAACACATATGGAATTATATACATAACAAAAAAGTGTGAAACAACTGAAAATATGTAATATTCTAGGTTCTTCAAAGTAGCCACCTTGTGCTTTGATTACTGCTTTGCACACTCTTAGCATTCTCTTCATGAGCTTCAAGAGGTAGTCACCTGAAATGGTCTTCCAACAGTCTTGAAGGAGTTCCCAGAGATGCTTAGCACTTGTTGGCCCTTTTGCCTTCACTCTACTGTCCAGCTCACCCCAAACCATCTCGATTGGGTTCAGGTCCGGTGACTGTGGAGGCCAGGTCATCTGACGCAGCACCCCATCACTCTCCTTCATGGTCAAATAGCCCTTACACAGCCTGGAGGTGTGTTTGGGGTCATTGTCCTGTTGAAAAATAAATGATGGTCCAACTAAACGCAAACCGGATGGAATAGCATGCCACTGCAAGATGCTGTGGTAGCCATGCTGGTTCAGTATGCCTTCAATTTTGAATAAATCCCCAACAGTGTCACCAGCAAAGCACCCCCACACCATCACACCTCCTCCTCCATGCTTCACGGTGGGAACCAGGCATGTAGAGTCCATCCGTTCACCTTTTCTGCGTCGCACAAAGACACGGTGGTTGGAACCAAAGATCTCAAATTTGGACTCAGACCAAAGCACAGATTTCCACTGGTCTAATCTGCATTTCTTGTTCTCTTTAGCCCAAACAAGTCTCTTCTGCTTGTTGCCTGTCCTTAGCAGTGGTTTCCTAGCAGATATTCTACCATGAAGGCCTGATTCACACAGTCTCCTCTTAACAGTTGTTCTAGAGATGTGTCTGCTGCTAGAACACTGTGTGGCATTGACCTGGTCTCTAATCTGAGCTGCTGTTAACCTGTGATTTCTGAGGCTGGTGACTCAGATGAACTTATCCTCCGCAGCAGAGGTGACTCTTATTCTTCCTTTCCTGGGGAGGTCCGCATGTGAGCCAGTTTCTTTGTAGCGCTTGATGGTTTTTATGACTGCACTTGGGGACACTTTCAAAGTTTTCCCAATTTTTCGGACTGACTGACCTTCATTTCTTAAAGTAATGATGACCACTCATTTTTCTTTACTTAGCTGCTTTTTTCTTGCCATAATACAAATTCTAACAGTCTATTCAGTAGGACTATCAGCTGTGTATCCACCTGACTTCTCCACAACGCAACTGATGGTCCCAACCCCATTTATAAGGCAAGAAAACCCACTTATTAAACCTGACAGGGCACACCTGTGAAGTGAAAACCATTTCAGGTTCTTGATTCATCAAGAGAATGCCAAGAGTGTGCAAAGCAGTAATCAAAGCAAAAGGTGGCTACTTTGAAGAACCTAGAATATGACATATTTTCAGTTGTTTCACACTTTTTTGTTATGTATATTATTCCACATGTGTTAATTCATAGTTGTGATGCCTTCAGTGTGAATCTACAATTTTCATAGTCATGAAAATAAAGAACACTCTTTGAATGAGAAGGTGTGTCTAAACTTTTGGTCTGTACTGTATATTTCCTCATTTCCCTGGTTCTTTTCTGGCCCTTTGTTTACATGCAATAAAAACAACCTCTGCCCCTCCCCCTGCACTGCTAAGGGAGTGGATACAAGAGCTGCCCTGAGTGACATGTCTGCCTGCTGGGAGACTCAGCAGCATGTTGTGTGTGTAGGACTACAAGTCCAAGCTGTTTAATGACACTGCTAAGGGAGTGGATACAAGAGCTGCCCTGAGTGACATGTCTGCCTGCTGGGAGACTCAGCAGCATGTTGTGTGTGTAGGACTACAAGTCCAAGCTGTTTAATGACACTGCTAAGGGAGTGGATACAAGAGCTGCCCTGAGTGACATGTCTGCCTGCTGGGAGACTCAGCAGCATGTTGTATGTGTGGGACTATAAGTCCAATCTGTATAATGACACTGCTAAGGGAGTGGATACAAGAGCTGCCCTGAGTGCTGGGAGAATCAACAGCAACTTGTAAGTGTAGAACTACAAGTCCCACTTGTATAATTACACAATGCTCTCTCTAGTCTGTCAGATCCGGTGCCCAGAATTGTCACTGCTGCAGCTAGCCAGTATGTGCAGCTGAAGGGGTTAAGAATCCTAGCAGAGAGCAGACGGCAGTGAAGGGGGGGGGGGGAGGCGGGGGCAGCACAGTGACGTCTCCTTTACAGGCTTGTAAACGACCTTTATCAGAGCAGGGAGAGAAGCTGACATCACAGGTCATGTGACCCTCAGTGAAATCTGAGAAACCAGCCACTGGAGATAAAGTGAGTTAATTGAAAAGCTGTTACATTTGCTTAGTTAGGAACATAGAAAGAACAAAATAATTACTCGGATAACCCCTTTAAGGCTGCAACCAGAACCTATACCTATACATATAACCCGAGCTTCAATCTACCTTGCATTTAACCATGCAACACACTGAGCGTAACATGGCGCCAGGCTCGGACTGGCCCACAGGGGTACAGGTGATTCCTACGGTGGGCCCCTTGTCTTCCACCCCCTGCACAAATTACATACAACACAGTACACTTCCTGTACTACATATAGACAGGCAGTGTAGAGCACCTCAACCAGTCTAAGTTCATATAAAAAACTGGGAAGAATATTTAAGAAACTCCCCAGTTTATTATTATAGACGCGTTCATGTGACTGAGATGACTTCTAGGTACAGAGGCAGGACAGCCAGTGTCCTACTGTCCCAGGGACCTTTCTTCTCAAAGTTGCTGCAGGGACCCCCATAATCAATAATCTTGTACTGTCTTGCTGCTGTGTGAGCATGAAATATTTGGGTGTATCTGTTTGATGGGCCCCAAAATAAATTTTACCGGTGGGCCCTAGACAGCCCAGTTCGACACTGATGGCGCCTGATCTTCCATTACAAAACTACAATCTCCACAATCCCTAGCTTTCCTGCTGGGAGCGTTGATGTTTACTGATTAAATGCCTGATATACAGTCCGGTCATGCCCCCTCTACTCAGTAATCCCCAGCTAACTAACGCGCACTTTGTTTCACAAGACATTTAGCTAGAGAACTGATAGCAACACACTGAGCATGTGTCACGGCAAATGGGGATAAGAGGAACACCAAGTAAACAAACAGCAACAGGTAAACAGACTAGGCCCCAAAGCTAGGGAGGAGGGAATGGTAACCTCCTAACAATCCCTGAGCCTCTCCCTGACTGCTGACAGTATGAGCAGGTCCTGATGGTGAACAAACTCATACGCTGGAACCAGGCTCGGACTGGCCCACAGGGGTACAGGTGAATCCCCCGGTGGGCCCCTAGTCTCCCACCCCCTGCACAAGTGGCGCATAAGGGCTCTTTCACACTTGCGTTCTTTTCTTCCGGCATAGAGTTCCGTCGTCGGGGCTCTATGCCGGAAGAATCCTGATCAGGATTACCCCTATGCATTCTGAATGGAATGAAATCCGTTCAGGATGCATCAGGATGTCTTCAGTTCCAGAACGGAACGTTTTTTGGCCGGAGAAAATACCGCAGCATGCTGCGCTTTTTTGCTCCGGCCAAAAATCCTGAAGACTTGCCGCAAGGCCGGATCCGGAATGAATGCCCATTGAAAGGCATTGATCCGGATCCGGCCTTAACTGCCTCCGGACCGCCTAACGCAGATCTGTGGTCCGGAGGCGGCAGCTCTGCGCAGAGTCACGCATATACGCGTCATCTCGCGAGAGCCGTGATTTCCTGTGATCGCGCGCACACAGGCGCGGAAGGTAAGCAAGTGGATCTCCAGCCTGCCAGCGGCGATCGTTCGCTGGCAGGCTGGAGATGTGATTTTTTTTTAACCCCTAATAGGTATATTAGACGCTGTTTTGATAACAGCGTCTAATATACCTGCTACCTGGTCCTCTGGTGGTCCCTTTTGTTTGGATCGACCACCAGAGGACACAGGTAGCTGTGTAAAGTACCACAAAACACTACACTACACCCCCCCCTGTCACTTTTTAACCCCTTATGAACCCCTGATCACCCCATATAGACTCCCTGATCACCCCCCTGTCATTGATCACCCCCCTGTCAGGCTCCGTTCAGACGTCCGTATGATTTTTACGGATACATGGATCGGATCCGCAAAACACATACGGACGTCTGAATGGAGCCTTACAGGGGGGTGATCAATGACAGGCGGGTGATCACCCATATAGACTCCCTGATCACCCCCCTGTCATTGATCACCCCCCTGTAAGGCTCCATTCAGATGTCCGTATGATTTTTACGGATCCACGGATACATGGATCAGATCCGCAAAACACATACGGACGTCTGAATGGAGCCTTACAGGGGGGTGATCAATGACAGGCGGGTGATCACCCATATAGATTCCCTGATCACCCCCTGTCATTGATCACCCCCTGTAAGGCTCCATTCAGACATTTTTTTTGGCCCAAGTTAGCGGAAATATATATATATTTTTTTTTTCTTACTAAGTCTCATATTCCACTAACTTGTGTCAAAAAATAAAATCTCACATGAACTCACCATACCCCTCACAGAATCCAAATGCGTAAAATTTTTTAGACCTTTATATTCCAGACTTCTTCTCACGCTTTAGGGCCCCTAAAATGCCAGGGCAGTATAAATACCCCAGATGTGACCCCATTTCGGAAAGAAGACACCCCAAGGTATTCCGTGAGGGGCATATTGAGTCCATGAAAGATTTAAATTTTTGTCCCAAGTTAGCGGAAAGGGAGACTTTGTGAGAAAATGCAAAAAAAAAAAAAATTTCCGCTAACTTGTGCCCAAAAAAAATAATTCTATGAACTCGCCATGCCCCTCATTGAATACCTTGGGGTGTCTTCTTTCCAAAATGGGGTCACATGTGGGGTATTTATACTGCCCTGGCTTTTTAGGGGCCCGAAAGCGTGAGAAGAAGTCTGGGATCCAAATGTCAAAAAATGCCCTCCTAAAAGGAATTTGGTCCGCTTTGCGCATCTAGGCTGCAAAAAAGTGTCACACATCTGGTATCGCCGTACTCAGGAGAAGTTGGGCAATGTGTTTTGGGGTGTCATTTTACATATACCCATGCTGGGTGAGATAATATCTTGGTCAAATGCCAACTTTGTATAAAAAAATTGGAAAAGTTGTCTTTTGCCAAGATATTTCTCTCACCCAGCATGGGTATATGTAAAATGACACCCCAAAACACATTCCCCAACTTCTCATGAGTACGGCGATACCAGATGTGTCACACTTTTTTGCAGCCTAAGTGGGCAAAGGGACCCACATTCCAAAGTGCACCTTTCGGATTTCACCGGTCATTTTTTACACATTTTGATTGCAAACTACTTCTCACACATATGGGCCCCTAAATTGCCAGGGCAGTATAACTACGCCACAAGTGACCCCATTTTGGAAAGAAGACACCCCAAGGTATTTTGTGATGGGCATAGTGAGTTCATGGAAGTTTTTATTTTTTGTCACAAGTTAGTGGAATATGAGACTTTGTAAGAAAAAAAAAAAAAAAAAAGAAAATCATAATTTTCCGCTAACTTGTGACAAAAAATAAAAAGTTCTATGAACTCACTATGCCCATCAGCCAACACCTTAGGGTGTCTACTTTCCGAAATGGGGTCATTTGTGGGGGTTTTCTACTGTCTGGGCATTGTAGAACCTCAGGAAACATGACAGGTGCTCAGAAAGTCAGAGCTGCTTCAAAAAGTGGAAATTCACATTTTTGTACCATAGTTTGTAAACGCTATAACTTTTACCCAAACAATTTTTTTTAATCAAAGACATGTAGAACAATAAATTTAGCGAAAAATTTATATATGGATGTCGTTTTTTTTGCAGAATTTTACAGCTGAAAGTGAAAAATGTCATTCTTTTGCAAAAAAATCGTTAAATTTCGATTAATAACAAAAAAAAGTAAAAATGTCAGCAGCAATGAAATACCACCAAATGAAAGCTCTATTAGTGAGAAGAAAAGGAGGTAAAATTCATTTGGGTGGTAAGTTGCATGACCGAGCAATAAACGGTGAAAGTAGTGTAGTGCAGAAGTGTAAAAAGTGGTCTGGTCATTAAGGGGGTTTCAGCTAGCGGGGTTGAAGTGATTAAGCTAAACGTCATTTCGGCGCATTGCCGGATTCGACGTTTAGCTCCCAGGGCGCTCCAGAGTGACGTCAGGGCGCCCCAAGCGCATGGATCACGTGATCGCATGGCACGTCATCCATGCGCATGGGGCGCTCTGACGTCACTCTGGAGCGCCCCGGGAGCCGCGCGGACTGTAAGTATACCGCTCCCCCGCTCCTACTATGGCAACCAGGACTTTAATAGCGTCCTGGGTGCCATAGTAACACTGAAAGCATTTTGAAGACGGATCCGTCTTCAAATGCTTTCAGTACACTTGCGTTTTTCCGGATCCGGCGTGTAATTCCCGCAAGTGGAGTACAACGCAAGTGTGAAAGAGGCCTTACACAGTAAACTTACTGCACTACATATATATTCAATGTACCGCACCTCAACCAGCCAATGTTTATATAAATAACCTCAATAGATTATTAAAGAAACTTCTTGGTATAGAAGAAAGCTAGCCAGTATCCTCTTTTCCCCAGGACCTACCTTCTCAAAGTTGCTGCAAGGACCCCATATTCAATCATCTAGTGGCATCTTGCTGCTGTGTGAGCAGGTAACATTTGAATATATCCCTACGGTGGGCCCCCAAAATACATTTTACCGGTGGGCCCCAGGAACCCAGTCCGACACTGGCTGGAACCTAAGCCCTGCTGACACTGAATCAAACCCTAACTTAGGGAGCGGGAAATGAGACCTAGAAGCAACACACACACAAAGGAGAAAACAGGAGGACTTAGCTTGAGACGAGCGGGGGGTAGAGGATCCACAAACAACTAGTATAGAACTCCAGAAGGAAAATATCAACTGCAAAGTCAGCAGTAAGAGGTGGACTTAAAGAGAGCCTCTTAAACAGCTAACGAGCAGAACCTGCGGAGAGGTGGGATCCTGCCCACAACAACAAACAGAAGGGAAACACAGAAAGACCTGTCAGATAGACTCACGTGCTGCAAGTCTATCCGATCTTCTCAGATCTCTCACAGGGCAGGCAGTGACGGCATGGTCAACCTAACAAAGGCTCATAACTACAGGTCGATGCCATGGTAATTTATGAGGAAACACAGTGGGAAGCAGAGGAAGAAAACTACTTTTATAACTACTGAACCGTAATTATTTAATTAGCTTAAAACATAAGTTATATTTAGGCAATCGGAATACCCCTTTAATTTGTGGCCCTTATTTAGAGAAATTACCTTTCTTAGTTTATGTTAATAAGCACCTGGGTGCAACAAGGGTGTTGCTGTTGCACCCAGAAGCTCTGATCCTTTTCTCTGCTGGCCACGCACCCACCACTTTTGGCAGGGTTAGGCAGTGTAGAGGTAATCGCGCCTGGCACACCGGGGAACATCCACAGAGTAATAGAGTACTAGCTAAGTAGATGAGATTTTTATTGTTCAAAGTGCAGAGAGATTTAAAAAAATATATATAATAATTTCCTGTGGTGCATTTTCTGAAATCCGATTTTCAGTGCAGAATTTACCTTTTTCTAATGCAGAGTGGGAGATCGAAGACAACTCTGCGTCAAAATCTGCAAGTAACACATACACATTTTGGGGTGGATATATTGCAGCCATATAGTAAAAACCACAAAATCCATGCAGAAAATCTGCATAAACCAAACTGCTGTGTGCATATACAGGGTGATTATACAAGAAGAGGAGACTCCATGTGAGCGCAACTTCCTCTTCATTACGCCGCCACTGCAAGGGAAAGGACGCGTAGTGTAATGAAGAGGAAGCAACGGCCTCTCTTCAAGCAGCTGGCTGGCGGGTATGCCAATCCCCGGACCCCCGCCAATCAGATATGGATGATCTATCCCGAGGATAGATTATCAATGCATACTGCCTGCTCAACCCCTTTAAATTTAAAAGGCACTGTTTATCCAAGTTTTATCTATACACTAGAAATGTTCAATGTGAGCTCCAATGGTGACACGGCAGATGTCTGGGCGGCAGTGCAGTTCTGTCCAGACATGTGCCAGCATATCCTCGCATATGGACTCTCCTCATTGATGCGTCCTTATTATTATTTATTTAAAAGCTCCATTAATTAAATGGCACTGTACATCTAAGAGGGGGTATACATACATAACAGCACAAGTACAGTGTGCATGAACTTAGTAACAGAGGGGGAGAAGACCCTGCCCACGAGACCTTACAGTCTTCAAGGGAAAGGGGAAGGACACAGTAGGTGAGGGTAAAAGCTGCTTGTCTGACTGTGTGGTGGCAGCACAGGTCGTTCAGATCATAGCTGGGGGGGGGGTAGATACACTTGATGTTGCCCCACAGAAAGAAGTCGCAGGGTGTTTGACCTAGTGATCATGGAGGCCAGCGCAATATTGGTGAATAATTTATTCCACCATGGTCGATCCATCATTCCGGTAAACTGTCCTTCAGGTATCAGCGAACATCAACTGGAAATGCGGAGGAGCACCTTCCCCCTAATGCACTACATTTGGCAGATCTTCCTCTATCTGTGGCATAAGCCTTTTCCTTAACATTTCCAGGTAGGAGCGGCCAGTGACACTATCCTCAGCAAAAAAGAGGGACCATAGACTTTGAGCCTGCTCATTGTACAGAACACGTTTACTTTGGGTGAGTCCCTCATCTGCTTGATAAGAGCCCCAGATTCTAACGTTATGTTGACTGACCTTCCCACTGAGGCGAAAGCTAGCCTTATTGCTGAACATGAGCCGATCGGGGAATTCGCCTTCTTCCAATCTGCCCCGCAAATCGATGCAAAAGTCACAGCTTTACGGTTTGTTGTCCGGTTTCATCTCCTGAAACGTTTTTGTAAGATACGCCATATCACGGTTTGTGACACTTTGTAGTTCCATACTAGTCGGCCTGGTTCCACTTTCTAGGACATAGCTTGAATCCTGTTCACTTTCTCTTCCAAACTCTTTTTGGTGGTTTGGACTTTTTCCCAGGACATAAACATCCAGTGGTTTCAAACTGCTTCACCCAACGTGAAATGGGATTTCTGTGGGGAGCACATTTGCCAAATTTATTCAGAAAATTTCGCTGTCCTGTCACAGCTGTCCTCGTTCTTGCAAATTCCAAGACACAAAAAGCTTTTTCTTGCTGTGATGTTCATCCAAGAGGAGAACAGAAAATGTAAAACTTTTAATAAATATGCTTTATGGGTATAAGGTAGTCGCCACTATCCCTGCTTGTATAACACACTAACAGATCAGTATACGTAAAGGAGGAAAATAGACCAGCACAAAATAACCAAACCAGTTGAATAAAACTTGAGACTATATACGCTCTTCCAATTTTATTTATTTGATATATATTTTTCAAATTTAATATTTTAGCGTTTTCAGGCTTTTATCACATAATTTTATACATTATATTGGGGGCAGTATTATATTATATTTATAACGGCTACTATTTTTTGCCACCTTTCTTCTGTCTTCTATTCTGTTGCGTATGTGTGGCTACCCGGCCATGTTACGTGATCGCTTGTTTACGGTTATGTGAATAGACTGGAGCTCTCCCTTCTGGATATCTTCTGGAACTGATTTGCATTATGGCGCCATCACCGAACGTAATTAAGGGTAAGGAATGTGAGTGGCTATAATGTGATTTCATCATTTAGTACATGTGCAGTATATTGTGTCGGTTTCTGATTGGCTCCAACTCCTTTTTAAAGAGTGCGTCTCCCTACATGCAGATTGCCCCTGAGGAAGCAACTGCGAAACATGTGTGGGGCGTTTCTGTTTGTCATCCAGCTTCTCGGTATTCACATGTACTTGTGCCTTGGGGATTGTTGTATTGATTTTACTTTAGGCTATACAGATATATTTCGGTGGGAACATTAATATGTATAGGTTTATAGCCCCTGTTTGAATGTATATTTATATATTCATTTTGCACATGTTATTATGGACTTTATACCATACCATGGTGAATGACCTTGTGTTATGTGGTTTATCTGTTTAATATTACCAGTGCTATATGTATCATTTTTAAGTGATGGGTTAAATAAAATGTATACATATATATATTTTTTTTTAAATGGCAGTGGATGTTATTTTTAATTGGTGGTTATGTTCTGGTAGACACCTACTTGGCCATTAAAGAGGCCTGTGTTTTGAATAGGTGTAAGTATATATACACACCCATATCTAGTATCAACGACCACAGATGTAAGTCAGACTGATGAAATGGAGAGGTCTTACCATTTCCTAAAAGGTTTTCCATGATAGGATACCAGTGCAAGTTTTTGTGTTCGAGGCATATAGCTCTGGGACTGGGTCTGGGTGCTTGTGTCTCCTGTCACTGTGATAGGTAGGTAGGAGAGATTTAGATTCCATACCATACGGGTGGAGGATCCTAGTATACCCTGCCTATCTAAACAAAGAGTATCTGCCCTAATAACGGTGACCCCATGTGGAAACTTCTCCTAGAATAATGATAATCTTTATTTATATAGCACCAACATATTCCGCAGCGCTTTACAATCAAGGGGATGTACAAACAGAGTCATAAATAACAGCAGCAAACAGGTCAACCATTAAAGGGGTTATCCAACCCCTATAATGCCCCCCAAAATACCCTGGGACCTCATACAAGTTATACCTACCCCACTCCCCTCACCTGCCTCGCTCTTGATCCCCGTCATGCTGATCAAAACATCAGGCAAGAGGGGGCAGTAAATAGAAGGCCGCACCGGGGATGAGCCTCCCTAGAATCGCGGATGACTCTAAGGAGGCTTGTCCCCATCGCGGCATGCTATTGGCTGCCCCACCCTGGCGCCAGATGTTTTGATCCACACAAGGAGATGCAGCGGCTGCCGCGCGGGCATCAGGAGCGACGCGGGTGCCGGGGAGTGGGGTAAGTATAATCTGTGTGAGGCGCCTGGGCATTTTGGGGGGCATTATAGGTGTTGGATAACCCTTTTAAAACAACAGGAATGAGGGCCCTTCTTGCAAGAGCTTACAATCTATGAGGAAATGGGGGTGACACAATGGGGGAATAGATATAAGGCTGCATGAGCCGTCACCAGCTGATATCTGTAGTGCTCCTGAGTGCATGGATTGTGGTGGATACTGATAAATCAGGTTTAGAGGAATCTTCTGAAGGGGGGGGGGGGCATGGATGTTATGGATTAACCTAATTGCTTGGGGAAGGTCATTCCAGAGAACTGGTGGAGCTTGGGAGAAGTCTTTTGAGATGGGGATCAGAGGTTTGGATTACGGTGGATTTTAGTCTTAAATCATAGGGTGAATAGAGGGCACGGTTAGGATGGTAGACAGAGATGAGGGAGGAGATATATGGGGTGCAGCACAGAGCTTTGTGGGTGAGAATGAGCAGTTTAAATTGGATCCTGTACTGTTTGGACAACCAGTGCAATGACTGGCACAGGGCAGAAACATTGGAGTAGTGGTTAGACAGACAGATGAGCCTGGATAGACTGGAGAGGGGAAAGTATGGTGAGGAGGAGGCCAATTAGTAATGAGTTACAATTATCTGGGCGGGAATGGATCAGGGCACCAATGAGAGTGGCACTGTAACTCTACTCTGCCCCTCATTCCAAAGTGACATGTTTCTGTCCACAGTCACAGGACTCATTAGGGGATTAGGAGTTACTAAGGAAGCCACAGCTTATAAGCAAAAGAGGGGGCATATTGGCAGCCGCCCCTCAAAAATGTATTTGGAGAAAAGGTCAGTGCTCTATACAAATGCATACAGGACAGAGGGCTACAACATGCACAATAACCTAACCAATGAATAGCATCTTACTAGCAGCGTTGAAGCTAGTGACACGATGTCTAAAATGATGTGCCATAATTGTGCCACAATCACCATGGCATCTGCCCATCATGTCATCACATCAGTGGTATATGACGGAGCCCCACTTACAACTCAAACCTGTAAAGGGAAGATTACTTACCTGCTTCCCGGTGCTGGCTGGCTTCCCCGCTCCTTCTCCTCCAAGCCTGCGATGCTTCATCCTGTTTGACATTGCTGCAACCAATTACTGGCTACGACAGAGACTGGATCCCCTTGTGTCATGTGACCATTTGTCATTATGTAAGGGGAGCTGATCACCGTCTCGGCCAGTGATTCTCTGTGGTGATGTCAAACTGGATGTTTACAGCTAGGGAGCCCAGAGGAGCATCTCAGACCTGGAGGAAGTGGGTAAGTAATCTTCCCGGTAAAGTCTTGGAAACCCATTTTAAGGTTTGGCTTGGCTATTTCCGGAACTCCTATAGAAGTGAATGGAGAGCGCACTGCACAAGTGTGGCCACCTTTCCATTTACCTGTATGGAAGCGCTGGAAATAGCTGAGCTGGAGCTCGGCTGTTTTCTGGGCTCCCATAGAAGTGAATAGAGGGTGGCTACACTTGAGTGGCACACCCTCATTCACTTTGGGTCCCCATTCTAGATAGAGGTGCAGGTCCTAGAGGTGGGACCCGCACATTTTGACCATTGGTAGCATATCCTAGCGATATGTCACCAAAGTGCAAGATGGGCCAACCTCTTTAAAAGATGCTCCACATGAGGGGGTATCTTTTTTATTTATTATTTTTTTCTGGGAAAAGGTTTTTGCCGTTATCGTAAACCTTCCCTTTTTTTGTACAGGTTTCAACTAACGGAGTATGTTGCCCACAGCAACCAATCACAGCACAGCTTTTATTTTACAAGAGCTGAATTGGTTTACTTTTAACGATAAGCCTTTTACTTTTGCATTATCCTTTTGAGTTACCCTGTATGTAAAAAGGAAGTTCCGGTTATTGGTCCCAAAAATGCGCTATGACATCACTTACAAACCATTGGATGGATTATGATTGAGCATGGCAACTGTTGACTGCCTAGTAGCAGTACCATCAGCTCACAATTGTTAAAGGGGTTATCCCATGACTGACGTAAAAAAACTGGAAATCAGAGATCATATAGTACATGGCGATCTCTCTGTAACAAAGCTAGAACCAGCCGTGTACCTCCCACGAGTCCAGAGATCTCCACATTCATTGCTCCGTATCACAGCTCAGGAGACGGTTGAATGATGAAACTGAGCATGTGCGACCATCTCAGTGAGCAGGACAAAGGAGTAAGAAAAACAAACAGTAGGTGGCGTTATACAGATATATAGATTTTATTGAATAACTCAGTGGCTCTGCTAAATTTTTAATTACATGCAATTACAAAAGTATTCAGATCCAGGTGCTGGTTTGAAAACTGTAAAACTGTAGACTTTTCGTGGGACATCTCTTAACTGCTAATCCCAAACCATTTACATAGATTTGCAAATATAGCCCCTCTCCACCCCACCAGCGCATTTTTGTAAGATGAATTGCCTTGACGATCACAGGATAATGAGTATTCCGTGTTGTTAACATACGTGTTGTGCCTGCGGTTTGAACATCATGTGAATAGTAAACACAGGAGAGGGGATGAGATGGTGAACACCTGCTCATATGAGCTACAGCACAAGCCCCGGGGCTCCTCACTCCCAGTCCTGTCTCTTTCATACAACCGTCTGTCACGTTTTCCGTCTGCTGCCTGTTTCTGGCTACTTGTTAGCGCCAGCACGCCTACACTGATCTCCTTCCATCTCATGGGAGGACACTATGGTGCCATAGGAGAGAGGTTATATGCAGTATTGTCTCTGACTGTGCTGCCGATAAGTGACGGGAAGAAGCGTCTCTGATTCCAGGTTACCCTCACAGGATGACTACCAAAACTGAGCTTTACTTTCTGTAGTGAAGCTGTCCATTAGGGTCCATTCACACGTCCGCAACGTGTTTTGCGGATCCGCAAAACACGGACAGCAGCAATGTGCGTTCCTCATTTTGCGGACCGCACATTGCCAGTACTAAAAGAATATTCTTATTCTTGTCCGCAATTGCGGACAAGAATAGGACATGTGTTATTTTTTTCGGGAACAGAATTGCGGACCCGGAAGTGCGGGTCCTGCAATTCCGTGTCCGGCCAGCAAATCGTGCTGCCCCATAGAAATGAATGGGTCCGCAATTCCGTTCCGCAAAATGCGGAACGAAATTGCGGAAGTGTGAATGGACCCTTAGGCCTCATCCAGACTACCATATTTTGCACCTAGCACACTGACCCATTTGCTTTTATGGGGTCATGGACCCATCCATCTCTTTTTCGGATCTGCGTGGTCGTTCTGCGAATTATACAGTAGAACATGTCCTGTTGTGGTCCATATTGCTGATGAGAATAGTCATTTCTGTTGATGGGAGTGAGAAAAATGCAGAATGCACACAGAAGGTATCCGTACTTTGCTGATATGTGGTTTGCAGACGGAAATACGGGCCCGGCCGTGTACATGAAGCCTTACCTACATTGTCATATTTATGTGCGTGCAATTGCCTTTATGAAAAGGTGATTCTTTGTGCTTATGGTCATCAACTTAAAGGGGTCTCCAGGACTGAGGCGTTGATGGCCTAACCATACAATAGGTCATCAGTATCAGATCGGTGGGCATCTGAGTCCTGGCACCCCTGCTGATCAGCTGTTTACCCTTAGCTGTGGCACTGGCAATGGGCATTGGAAGTACACAGCTCTGTGTGGTGGGTGAATCTTGTCCTAAGTCTAGGTCATCAAAACTCCGAGAACCACTTGGAGCTCCTGTAGATTTCCGTCTGGCTCACAGGATGCCCTCATCATAAATTGGGCGCATCCTCTGGAAGTCCAGTCGATATCAAAGACCAGAGTAAAAAAAAAAAAAAAAAAAAAAAAAAAATCCCCTTTTTGTGATCAGCTTCTTGTCAGGGGAACCTTCTAAAATCTATGGGGGAAATTTATCACGAGGGGAGTATCTGAATTCAGTTTTGCTGAGTCTGTGTTGGAGTACTTTATATGTCTCATGATGTTTGATAATTTCTCTTAGGGTCCATTCACACGTCTGCAAAATGGGTCCGCATCCGTTCCGTAATTTTGCAGAACAGGTGCGGACCCATTAATTTTCAATAGGGCCGTAATGTGCTGTCCGCATCCACACTTTCCGTTCCGCAAAAAAATAGAATGTCCTATTCTTGTCCGCAATTGCGGACAAGAAAAGGCATTTTCTATGAGAGTGCCGCCGATGTGCGGTCCGCAAAATGCGGAACGCACATTGCCGGTGTCTGTGTTTTGCGGACCCACAAATTGCGGAACCGCAAAACATGAATGGACCCTTATTCTTAGGCCTCTTGCACATAAAGTTTTTTTTTCCATTCCGTTTTTTTTGTGTTCAGTTTGCGATCCGAATGCAGAACCATTCACTTTAATGTGTCCGCCAAAAACTTACTCCGTATGCATTCCGTTTTCGTATTTCCGTTCCGTTCAAAGATAGAACATGTCCTATTATTGCCCGCAAATCACGTTCCGTTGCTCCATTTAAGTCAATGGTTCCGCAGAAAAAACGAAAGCATACAGAATGCATCCGTATGTCGTTTTTGCGGAACCATCTATTGAAAATGTTATGCCCAGCCCAATTTTTTTTATGTACTTACTGTTTAAACATTATTGTATTCTTCCGTTTCCGTTTGCGATTCGCGGAAAAACTGAACGGCAAAAAGGAACAGAAGTGGAAACACTACTAAAACAAAAAATGGAAAAAACGGATCGCAAAATACTGAAAAAAACATAGTCGTGTGCAAGAGGCCTTCAAGGGCTTCTGTCACCCCCCAAAAGTCATGTTTCATTTTTGGGCTAATTAAAATCCTTATAGTGCGATTATTCAATATATAGTGCTCTTACCTTTTTCTGTGGCTTAGTTTCTTTAAAAACCGCACTTTTATAATATGTTAATTACCGTACCTCGCTACCAGCAAGTAGGGCGGTTACTTGCTGGTAGCCGCCGCATCCTCCTTTCAAAAAAACGCCTCCTCCTCCTGTTGGTTGACAGGGCCAGCGAGCGCTCTCCTCCTCCGGCTGGCCCTGTATGCAATTCAAATCCCACGCCTGCGCCTTAAGTGTCTTCATTCAGTGCAGGCGCTCTGAGAGAAGGACGCTCGCTTCCTCAGCAATCCCTCAGTGCGCCTGCGCCGATGACGTCACCTCTAAACCCGAAAGAGAAGACGTCATCGGCGCAGGCGCACTGAGGAAGCGAGCGTCCTTCTCTCAGAGCGCCTGCACCGAATAAAGACACGTAAGGCGCAGACGCAGGATTTGAATTGCATACAGGGCCAGCCGGAGGGGGAGAGCACTCGCTGCCCCTGTCGCTCAACAGGAGGAGGGGGTGTTTTTTTTTTTTTTTAAAGGAGGTTGTGGCGGCTACCAGCAAGTAACCGCCCTACTTGCTGGTAGCGAGGTAATATTTATGTCCGTTCAGTTTTTTTTGATGACTTGCATGCAGAACCATTAATTTCCATGGGTCCATAAAAAACTGAAGTTACTATTTCCGTATGTCTATTCCGCAAAAAAATAGAACATGTCCTATTATTGTCCGCATTATGGATAAGGATAGGACTGTTCTATTATGGGCCAGCTATTCCGTTCCGCAAAATACAGAATACACACGGACGTCATCCATATTTTTTGGCGGCTCGGATGCAGACCTATTCACTTCAATGGGGCCGCAAAAGATGCGAACAGCACTCCGTGTGCTGTCTGCATCCGTTGCTCCGTTCCGTGGCCCCGCAAAAAAAATATAGCATGTCCTATTCTTGTCCGCGCTTGGCGGACAAGAACAGGCATTTATATTGAAGCCTGTCTGTGACGTTCCGCAATTTGCGTAACGCGCACGGACGCCATCCGTGTTTTGTGGATCCGCGATTTGCGTACTGCAAAACACACCACGGTCGTATGCATGAGCCCTTAAGCTGTATTCACACTAGTGCCGCTGTTCTTGGTGTCAGAAATACCTGAAACCCTCAAGGAAAGGGGAAAAACCCATAGGGGATGTTCACATGTGATGGATGCGCTGTGCGTTTTCTGCTGCAGAACTGAGGGTGGAAAATCTGCATCGTATTTCAGTACAAGCAAAGAGGATGAGATCTGACAAAATGTCATCCTCACACTGCAGAAACAATCTGGAGCATAAATTAAACTGTGGTGTCAATTTATGCTGTGAATTTCCACTGCTTATTTTACCCTTTGCAAAACATAGGATGTAAAACCTTCGATAATCAGCGACAAATCTGCATGTAATAACAATTTCCTTATACGTGAGTGTGGTGCTATTCCTCTATAATTCCTAGTGCTGTGCGCATCTTTTGCGGACCCGTTGAAATGAATGGTTCCGTATATGGACCGTATGCGGAATGCATAAAACTGTCCGTATACGAAACGCAAGATACGTTTGTGTGAACGAGCCCTAAGGCTGGGGCCACAGCGTTCAGGTGCCATAACATTGTTGTGTAGCATTGCAGCCATTGAACTGAATGGGGTTGAAGCACGACCCGCAAGTTCCTGCAAATGTGAAAAAATTCAACACTGCTGAGTCTTTCTGCGACGCTGGGTTAACGGTCGTGTCAGCGTGTACTGCCATCCCATTCTGTTCAGTGGCTGCAGGGCTACACAGAAATGTTTAGGCACGTGACAGGCTCGTTGTGTAGTCCTAGCCTAAATGGACTTATAAATGATCAACTGGGTATTACCATTCCCTGCATTCTCTGCCACTGGTAGGACTGTTTAGGACGGTGTTGCAGGGACACCCCCCTACTGGTAGCACCCAGATGTCAGTTTATTCATAAATGTCTAATAGGAATAATAGAGGAACAACGTTGTCATAAGAGATGCTCTTTAATCCCATGATTAATGTAAAACATGAAAATCGGACATCATACAGAACATGACAATTTCTTTCTAACAAAGCTAGAACCAGCCCTGTACCTCACATGGATCCAGAGATCTCCCCATTCATTGCTCTGCTAGATTTATTTCAGGGGGCGTGCACTTTATAATGAGGTGTGTCCTTTCTGCTGCAGCTGGTGCCAGTGGAAGGAGCTGTTTCCATCTCAGTGAGAAGGACAAAGAATTTAGAGAGAGCAAACAGCAGGTGGCGCTATACAGATAGATTTCAGTGAATGACTCAGTGGCTATCCTACATTTTACATGCAATTACACATGCCTTCAGATCCAGGTGCTGGTTAGAAAAATCTAGAATTAGTTTTGTGGAACAGCCCCTTTAAGTGCCTTTATGTTCACATTTGTATCTTGCGTGTTTTCCTAGTGAACTCATCTTGCGTTGGATCCCTGTCTTCTGCTAGGAATGTGTTTTTTTAGTTGTCTGCAGCTTGTTCTCCTGAGAGACGTCTTGTGTGATATTGATGCTGCCGTAAGACCTTGTGTGGTTTGGGGCTTACTGGTTAGGTAAATGGAGACTGCTAATGTATATGGATGTTGTCTTTACTGGCTGGTGTAGCCCTCTTTGATCCACGGTATGAGGCTATGCTTTATCTGCAGAGGATTTTTTGGGGAGGAAATATTAAGAGTAACCCTTTTAATGACTTGCTTTTGTTGTCATTTTATTGCTATGAACATAAATACTTCATCTTGTCTGCAACCACTTTTACAATCAGATCTTTAAAGTGGCTTTTTCGAGACTTTAACCCCTTTAAGGTGTTTTCCGGGTTGTCCAGGGCTAAACCCGGATGTAAGCTCCTCTTCACTCCTTTACCATGTAGAATAGGGGTATTTCCTTGCTCCGATTCCCCCCCCCCCCCGGCCGGCTTGCAGACCCATGTCTCACAACAAACAGACCTTGCCCTACGCGTTGTCCTGGGTCCCATGCTCCACTCCTACATGGTAAAGGAGTGAAAGGGAGATTATACCCAGACAACCCCAGGCCCATTTTTGGTTTTGCATTGTCGTTTTTTACAATAGCCATAATTTTTTTTACATTTTCCATTCAAATATCTAATATAACTCTGGCAAGGTTTTTGGGGTTTTTACATCACGGCGCTCACTGTGAACTAAAAATGACATGATGTACTCGTTCCGCGGCTCAATCCGAATACGGCGATGCCAAGCGTTTTTTTTACTACTTATTTTCTTTGCATTGCCATATTCTGACAGCCAACTTTTTTTTTATTTTGGTCTAGAGAGTTGTATGGGGGCTTGTTTTTAACGGAACGAACTGTAGTTCTTTTTATACCATTTTACGTACGACTTTTTGATCACAGTTATTCAGTTTTGGGGGGGGGGGGGTGAAGGTGACTAAAAAATGGCAAATGGTGTGTTTTGTGTTCACCGCACAGGAATAAAAAAAAAATATTTTAATAGTTAAGACAAGGGATGAGCGAATTGACTTCGGATGAAACATCTAAAGTAGATTTGCGTAAAACTTTGTTCTAATACTGTACGGAGCAGGAGCTCCATACAGTATTAGAATGTATTGGCTCCGATGAGCCAAAGTTATTGCTGTTATAACTTCATAAATTAATGTGTACTGTAAAAAAACATTTTGGAACCGAACCTGAGTTCAGGAAATTGTTTCATCCAAAGTCGATTCCCTTATCCCTAGTGAAGACTTTTTCTATCCTGAGGATAAGTCATCAGTTAGGCGACTTTCACACCTGCGTTTGGTGCGCATCCGTTTGATTAGTCTTTGAAAAAAAAGTCTAAGTCAAAACTGATCTGTCCTGACTTACATTGAAAGTCAATGAGGTACGGATCCGTTTTCAGTTGCACCATATTGTGTCAGTAAAAACGTTCCGTCCCCATTGACTTACATTGTAAGTCAGGACGGATCCGTTTGGCTCTGCATCGTCAGGCGGACACCAAAACCCTGCAAGCAGCGTTTTGGTGTCTGTCTCCAGAGCGGAATGGAGGCTGATCGGAGCCAAACTGATGCATTCTGAACGGATCCTTATCCATTCAGAATGCATTGGGGCTGAACTGATCCGTTTTGTATCACTTGTGAGAGCCCTGAAACGGATCTCACAAGCGGACCCAGAAACGCCAGTGTGAAAGTAGCCTTATAAAGTTTTGAAAACCCCTTTTAACTGATTCCATCAGGTGGTTAGCGTTACATAAAGTCTGTCAGCAGAGAATGCGCCAAATTTTATTAAAGGGCTTTTATTGAGTATAATATTGATGTAATCGATTGTATACACAGTGTCAGGCTGATCCCGCTGAAATGATCGGTTCTCTTGTCAGATGAAACTTTAGTTCCCCATCTACTCCATTAAAGCAATGATGACTTTATGACGTCATCAGCGTCCACTCGTCACAGGGGGCAGGAGAGTAAACTGTGAAGAAGAATGTGTGTCCTCATCCCGAAGTTCACAGATCACACCAATAGTGGCTGACTGACCGCCAGAAGCCGTGTGTTACTTTACCTAATATGTTATGGCTCAGACACCTCTCAGCATGTCCTCTGGGTTAATAAGGGACATGTGGACTTAGTCACAGCGCCTAATGTAGAATGGTAAGGAGAGAGACATGTACATTCCTGAGCCATCAGCCTGTATAATGCCCGGCTTGACTGGTAAAGCTTCGATGATGACACTGGTGGCAGAGTAGATCAGACGGAGGAGGAAGACTGAAAGAAATCTTTAGCTCCAGACAGTGAGAGAAGCCGGCGAGATTAGCAGAGCTGGGGAGGATTCCAGATTGGGAACCTACTTTTTAAAATAGGATAATATGTGTCATTATCCAGGGCCAGATGTAATGGGCGTCTAAGCAGTCGCAACAGAGCTGCGGCGGCTAGCTCAAGGGACTCAGATGACACCGTATCGCACCTCTCCTTGAGATGTTTTGTTTCCAGTGGTCAAAATTACCCCTTTTATTCTGCAAAGAAGGCCGTTTATGCTTTTTCCTGCTTCTTCCGCATCCATATGTCCGTTCCACAAAAAACGTCATCTTTTTTTGTTGTAGTTTTTTTTGTTTTGTTGCAGATCTACATTTTGCAGCCTTCAAAATACATACTATTGTGTGAATGCACCGTAGAAGTGAGAGATTTCAAGCTACGTAAGTGACGTATGAAGCATGACACACTGGCTGGGCCTCAACATCCACTGTGCCTAAAATGTTGAGAAACTTTTAACGTTAGATGCTTGGTGCACTGTTCCCGCACTGCTCCTGCTGAGCACACTCCTGGTCTTGTAATGTTTAAATGCGGTAGAAAATATAATAAGAAAATAGCTTTTTGTGATTTTTACATATTTTGGGGGTCATTTGCTGAGGTCGGCATTTCACACACCAGTCTAGTAGGCAACATAAGTGATGCCCTCGCTGCCATCACAGCATTCGTTTTCAGGAAATATGACATGGGCTCAAACAGCTGTAAGAAGGCTGCAGTGTGAAAAGCACATTTCCCTTTTTTTTTTCCCTGAAACATTTATCATAGCTCTACACTGGTTTTCTGGTGTAGAAAACTCACAAATTTTGGTGCTACAAAATTTGCAGCTTTTTAGCCTTTTCTGACACATTCACCATTTTTCCAAAATATGGTTTGGAGGGTGGGACATCCGCTGCCTGACTCATTTAACAACATATGTGCTGGATTTGCACACATTACAGCAGAAATATAGTAAAAGATTTAAAGCGTACCCAAGTTTAAGAAAAAAAAAAAAGTTTGCATAATGGCTGTGCATCTTTGTACAATTGTAACTGCGAAAGAACTTGTGTTTTTTAGGCTCCCCTTATGTCTCTTTCAGCCATCTTATTCCCTGTTTCAGCTGCACAGATAGATGCATTTCACTTAGAAGCAGTGGGTGTCTCTCTTCTGTTAAATCTGCCAGTATTGTATGCAGTGACCTCCCTTCCCTTACTTGCCACTATGTTAGTTTTCTGCTAGGAAGCTCAGAAAGCTGCTATGGAGAAAGAGATCAGGCTTACAGACACAAAAGGAGCCTCTGTGCTCTTCTGAAGCAGTGTAGAGGCAGTGCTTCTATAAGGTGCATGATCTCAGCTAGCTCTGATGCTTTCATTTCCTGTGAACCGTCTTCTGAGTCTCTGTTACCAGGGACAGATCTTACCGGACAACAGGCAGTGAGTGGTCTGCAAATTAGGTGGAAATGAGACCCCTAGTGGCCATGACTTTAGCTTTTTTAAGGTGGATGCAGGCATATTTTTTATGAAGTGATTTAGAAATTTTCTAGTTATACCATTCTCTATTAAGTGTAATTGTTTGACAGTACATTCACTTTTTTGGGCGCACGGACAGCAGAAGATGCAACAAATTTATTTAGAGGTGTTCCCCTCCCCTCCCCCCCCCCCTCCCTGACACTGATGTTTTCATCTGTGTACAGGGAGAAGCAGCAGAGGCGGTGCGGGGACCAGGAGGGGAGCGGGGTAAGTACAGTATATTCACTCTGAGGTGACCGTCACATGGGCGGGCTGTTGTATGATGTTAGATAACCCCTTTAAGTTCACCAATCTTAACTCTACAACCAGTTTAAATGTGGCTTCACTCACTATATAAACCAAGTATGAAATTGCAGTTATTATCAGGACACTCCTATATTTAAAGTGGGAATCTGTGGTTATAACTTTTTATTCTGTTCCCCCTTTGGGTCATGCGACCCTTGGCTGCCATGGGAGGTGTGTGGCTTGTCACCACCTGACTGTCCCCTTATGTTTAGTACTTTTAAAATTCTCAGTATTCTTTCACTTATTATAAAGCATTTTTTTATTTGAATACATTATATTGAATAATGTATATTCTCCTTTTTTACTGTTATGAAGGGAAAGAGTTCCGTTTTTTTACAGGAAGATTATCGACCCCATGTCTGTTTTTTCTTTCTTGACTCGGAGAACACCTGTTAACTGTGGATTGCCTTGTGTTGAGTGATTGACCATTGAGATATTTAATAGATGCTCTTGACTAGGATCCAGCAGGCACAACAGGTAACATGTTATGTTAAGGTGGAATTTTTTTAATTTTTTTAAAGGTGCTGTCTGAGGGAGCCTGTTAAAATAATAAAAATAATCATCAAAAAAATGCCTTACATTCCTAAGCCCTCTCCAATGAAACACTGCTGCTCCGTCGTCTTCACCAGGCTGCAGCCATGATGTATTACTTTGGCTGCAAGGGTAACATCTTAACTGCAAGCAATGACTATTCACCTTGCTGAATGGCACTAGACCACTGAAGCCAGTGATTGGCTTCAGCAATATACGGGATGTCACTGCTGCAGCCAAAACGATGTGTCACTTCTGCAGCATGGTGGAAAGCATAAATCAGCGGGACTGTATCGGAGGAAGAGCGGGTAGGTAAGTTATTTGTTGTTATTATTTGAACAGGCTTCCAGCATTTTACAACAATAAAAATAGAATTCAGACAAATCTTTAAGGCTGGAACTACCTAGCAACATTTGGTCACAATAAAATGTCAGGATTAGAGTAATCTCAATTTCCAAGTAAGAAACCGTGTTACAGGCGACCTTGTAAATGTCACTAACCGTCTGAAATGGTATTCCGCAATCCTACTGTGACTTATGTGAGGATAAATGTCGCCAAGTAGCTCTGAAGCCTCAATGTAACAATTAGAAGCTGTTAATAACGATTATCCAGAGAGTAAAAGGTTTGGTTTTGTCTGATCGAAATCTGTTCCATTATTCAGATTTTTTTCAGAATATTTATTAGATTATTAAAGTCCGCTTACACTGGATGATACAGCAGCTAGTTGTTGAGAAGGAGGCGTTCCTTCCCGACAATCTGCTGCTCGCTGGTGGAGGAGACTTCTGCATTTACATACAGCGACCTCCTCCAGAGTATGGCCAGGAGAGATCGCTAGGTCCATCACTCGTCCCCATAATGACTCATTGTTTGCTGGCAGCAGATGCTGTTTACCCCGCACGATCTGCTACAGGCAAACGATAATTTTCGTGACCGCACAAACGAACTATTACACGATGACGAACACTTTGCTTGTTCATCGGGTAATCGGCGGTCTATTTACACCGCCAGATAATCTCTCCACTCAGGGGAGATTTTCTACTGCATCTTCCAGGATGTATTACAATTAGCTCTTGTTAACTTCTTCCTCCCCTGCATGGAAAGTAGTCCTCACATATAGCACTACGCATACATAGGGTATGTAGTGCCCCCACAACTTCCATCTGCACTGTCTAAAGAGATAGCTGTAGACTTGAATGAAAGGTGTGTGGACTGCATTACCTTCTTCTCTATGAGATCACTGTGCCAGCGCTGAGGGGATGGAAAGTTCTTGAACATATTAGTCCACCTCTGAATACAAGAGAAGGTGGTCCAGGATAAACAGCAGGGGGCGCTACCAGGGAGGACAATGTAATGTGTATAACAAATGAACAATATTCTTATTGCACATGTATTGTAATAATACTTCAGATGAAATGCCCTATTCAATACATAGTAATACCGTTTGTGGGAGGCAGTATATATTGATGACCTATCCTCAGGATAGGTCATCAATATCTGATCGGTAGAGGTTCGACACCTGGAACCCTCCTCAATCAGCTGTTTGAAGAGGAGGTGGCACTCCATGTGAGCACTGCTTGCTCTTCATTACACTGCACCTTGTCTCTTGTAGCGGTGGCATGGTGTAATTACAAGTACTCGCTCCATTCAGGTGAATGGAGTACATGTAATCACAGTCACTTCTGAGATGATGGCCAGTGTCATGAAGAGAAAGCAATGCTCACAAGGAGCCGCGCCTCCTCTTCAAATAGCTGATTAGCGGGTATGTCAGGTGTCCTGAGGATAGGTCATCAATATATACTGCCTACACAACCCCTTTAAATTTTAATAGACAACTGTAGATCAATTATAAATATAAATAAATATATATATATATAAATAATGTTTCTGTCTGTTCTTTATGCGTGACCAAACGACTGAACCGATCTTCACCAAATTTGGCACATAGGTACATCAGGTGTCCGGGAAGGTTTTAGAGTACCCAATTCCCCAAAAATGACCTGCATTAGCCAATACAAGCCTGCAAGTCTTTCTCTTCAAATCCCAACTGCCATACACACAGTTTTACTCCAGGTTTTCATAACAACCCAGCCATTTTTCTTCACTGCTTTAGGTCAGCTTTAGGCTAGGGCTACAGGATGACAATAAGTCGCACGACACATAGGGTACGACTACGCGGCTACATGCATCCATCTTGGATGGATTTTTTGCGTCTGTCGCAGCATGTCGCATGCCGCAGTGCGACACCATAGCCTGTCATTATAAAAATTATTGAGACAAAATGTTACGCAACACATGTCGTCGTGTAGCCCTAGCATTAAACGGGCAGGGTGCTGTGGAGGTCACTGTTAAATGGGTGGGCACTGTGGAGGTCACTGTTAAAGGGGTGGGCACTATTAGGTCACTGTTAAAGGGGCGGGCACTGTGTAGGTCACTGTTAAAGGGGTGTTCACTGTGAATGTTACTGTTAAGGGGGCAGGCCGCTGTGAAGGTCACTGTTAAAGGGGTGGGCACTACGGAGGTCACTGATAAGGGGGCAGGGTATTGTGAAGTCACTGTTAAGGGAGCGGGGTACTGTGGAGCTCACTGTGTATATATATATATATATATATATATATATATATATATATATATATATATACACTGCACAGTGGCATTAATAAGTGAATCTACACTTTAAGCCGTGCCCATTGCTGGTCTAAAAACCTCCTGTATTCTTCCTCGTTGACTCAATAATTGCAGACCTGATGATAAACACTTTTCATTCCCCTCCTCTATTGTCTGACTCTACATTGTATGTATTTTCTAAGAGGAGCGTATTTTGCTGACGGAGTAATAGTCATCCCAGGCATATAAAGCTGTGCTGATATATAAAGTGTAAGATATAATTCTGCCTGTCAAAGCCGGTGCCACCGTTTCCTCCGCTGCTTAACGAAAAGGATTAAATGCTTATTGTTCTGCCGAGGAGCTGGTAGATTAGCCGGCTCCGTTATTTCCAGCAACTGCATTTACAGGGACACACATTCCCTGCCTCTTTCTTAGTTATTCTTGATGTTTCTCTAGCATAGGCCTACTGGCCATAGCCCTACAGGGAAATTGTCAGGTTGGCCGACGCGCAGAGATCCGTCCAAGCCTCGCTCTTGGCCATCAGCCGGGTAAACAAGGATCTGATGCTCTCCGCATTAGGAGCATCAGGTACTTATGGCCACAGGTGCCCTCCTGAATTCAACTGTATCGCCGCCCTCAGGACTATTCAGTTTTTATACTGTGGTGCAGGCGGCAGTATTTTTGTGCTGCACTGTAGTATTTAGTATTGCAGAGGAAGTATTTTGTGCTGCACTACAATATTAGTTTTTCCCCAAAATCTATCAAATCAAGTAGAGCCGTGTCCATGACTCTTCTGTGTGCTGCTATATGCTGCCTCTATATAGCGCCATATTGTGTGGTATAACATTGCTTCTAAGGGAGACTATATCCGTGATATATAGTATTGGATAGAATAGTCTGTATGAAGTCGATGGCTACATACTTGTACATGTGGCATTTTATGGCACTGTTCAGCTCCGAGCTTCCGTGGAGCTGTATTGCAGCTGTGTGCATGTTCCCTAAAGCCGCGCACATAGGGTGCATTTTACACATTCATTTTCTTGTGGATAATTTGTGCGGATTTCGCCCTTTTCAATGTCAGGGCGAGATCTGCAGCAAAACCGCATCCAATCCACACCAAAATCCGCAAGTAACCTGTGAGGTTTTTCAGCAAATTTGGTGCAGAAATGTACTGAAATCCACATGGAGATATGTGTGGATTTTCTGTTTGTAGACCTGCATCCATGTGCAGGTAGCCTAAGGCCTAGTTCACACGAACGTATGGCTTTTATAGTTTTTTGCGGTCCGTTTTTCACGGATCCGTTGTTCCGTTTTTGAGTTCCGTTGTGTTTCCGTTTCTGTTCCGTTTTTCCGTTCCGTTTTTCCGTATGGCATATACAGTATACAGTAATTACATAGAAAAAATTGGGCTGGGCATAACATTTTCAATAGATGGTTCAGAAAAAACGGAACGGAAACGGAAGACATACGGATGCATTTCCGTATGTGTTCTGTTTTTTTTGCGGACCCATTGACTTGAATGGAGCCACGACCCGTGATTTACGGCCAAATATAGGACAAGCTCTATCTTTCAACGGAACGGAAAAACGGAAATACGGAAACGGAATGCATACGGAACACATTCAGTTTTTTTTGCGGAACCATTGAAATGAATGGTTCCGTATACGGACCGTATACTGAACACAAAAAAACGGCCCGTACACCCGCAAAAAAAACGTTTGTGTGAACTAGGCCTAAGAGGCATGCCTCATAATAACTTAGGCACATTGTACTCCACCTCAAGAGTGACATATGGGAACGTCAGTCTTAATAAATGTCCCCCATTATGTAGTAGACAGAGCTGGTAACTGTAACGCTGCTCCCAATTCACTTGCAAACAGCGCTGCAGTTATCAGCTCCAGATTGCTAGAATAGAGACTTAAAAAAAAAAAATATATATATATATTATTTTTAATATCATAACCCAACTCGTGGCCTTAGTAAAAAATTTATAGCACTCTGCTGTAAAAATACATTTTACGGTACTACTGCAAATTCTGAAATCTCATAGTGTAAGAAAACATTGTTTGAATTCCTGCGCTGCACCAGTCCCGACCACCTAGGCTGGAAGCACGTTCCGTAAATCTACACCACTCGCTCTGGTGATGTCATGCTGTTCAACTCTGTAATTCCTTGACTCGCATATTAGTGTTTTTCTTGTCTACATCCCAAGTGAGTCATTTCTTGGGAATGCAGGTTATTCCGAACCCTGTACAATTCTACAGAACGTGCATGGGGTGGCATCAGAGGTTTGCCATGATAGCTGCCACATTGTGTAGGAGAGGATAAAAAGCAGATTGCGGGGCGCTGCCATTCGATCAGTGATTTATTATTAAAATCGGGATAAAATGCAGGGGGGTCAGAGATCATGTGGCCGTGTGCATGTGGCCTTATCCTGATTTTCTTAATAAATCACTGATCGAGGGCAGCGCCCAACAATCTGCTTTTATCCTTTCCTACTCATCCAGCTGTGGATCCAGTCCGGATACCATACAGAGGGAGCAGCAGCCATTCCTGGAATCCGAGGCATGCTGGGAACTGTCAGCGCCCACATGTGCATTTGGCGGTTCACAATTTTTATTTGGTGTGCCGCTACAATATCTTGTTTGCTTTTTTTTTCTCCGGGTTTTACACTATGAAGCTCTTTTATGTTTTAAAACCACCACATTGTGTAATGGAATAACGTGTGTATTAATGGATGTTTAAGCAGGGCCCCTAGTTACAGTGTGTTCAGATCTGAGGAAGTTGTTGTCAGTGCAGCCTCGTAACACACGCAGGCGGTGTCGTTGCCAGACACCTTTCTGGTCTGCGAAATAATTTGCTTTATTTCTATTAAGGGTGGTTTAATGCATATGTCCCTTTAAAGGGCATCTGTCCGTAGATTTGTACCTATGAAACTGGCTGACCTGTTACATGCAGGCAGCTGAAGGCATTGGTGTTGGTCCCATCTTCATATGTGTCCACATTGCTGAGAAAACTGAAGCTTTAATATATGCAAATAAGCATCTAGGAGCAATGGGGGCGTTGCCTTTACACCTAGAGGCTCAAATCTCTCTGCAACTGCCGCTCCCTCTGCACTTTGATTAACAGGATCAGGCGTCATAATGTCATTGCTCCTAGAGGATCAGAGATATCTATGGATGGACCATCCTTCATGAGCTGAGCTGTAGTACTGCATAAAGCATGCATGTATGGATGTGCTGCTGTGTCTGGAACAAAGTTGAAGGGGCTGGGGCAAATTGGTTATGAATTAAAAAGCCTTTTAAAGAGGACCTGTCTCCTGACATGCCTGTTTTAATAGTCACATGCATCCCCGTGTAATACCAATTCTGGAGCATCTATTCTTATGACTCTATGTTGTACCAGACCTTTATTATTCCTATTAGAAGTTATGAATGAATTACTAGCAGTCTGCAGTAAGGGTACAGAGGAGTGGAAACCTGTTAGGGGTGTACCTGCACAGTCTGAAAATGGCAGCACTGATTGGATAGAGTCAGACTGTGCAGGTTCCCCCCCCCCTACATGGTTACCATCCCTCTGTACCCTTACTGCAGACTGCTAGCAATTCATTCATAACTTCTAGTAGGAATAATAAAGGAATGGCACAACATAGAGACATAAGAATAGATGCTGCGGAATTGTTATTACATGGGGGATGCATGGAGCTATAAAAGGGCATGTCTGGAGTGGTTAAAGAAGACCTTTCACTATTCTGCACATATCTTGTTTAGTAAATAATACACATATTCCCCATACAAATTACAATTATAAGAGTAGATGCTCCAAAATTGCCATTTTATGGGATATTTGCAGTAATACATGAGAAGAAGTGCACAAATGGAGTCCAGATCTTCATTTATTATTTTACTACTGCCCCCTGTTCCCCTGCTATCAGCGTTTAAAGCTGCACTGTAATACATTGTGGGGACTGCTGTGCATGCGCAAATGAGCCCTCTCTATTAGGTTTGAGTGCAGCTTTGAGTGCTGACAGCAGGGGGCAGTAGGAAAATAACTAATAGCGACCCGAACTCCTTATATACAGTACTGCACTTGTATTACTGTAGATACCAGGATCGTGGTGACAGATTCCCGTTATGGTTTGGCATACAGGGCAGACTTTTTCACTATTTTTTATGGGACCGACCCAGCCTATTCCACTGACATGGCCTGATGTTAATTGCAGCTAAAGCATTACACTTTCCTTTTAACACTTCTCATACCCTTGGTGCAATGTCTTGAAATGAGCTTCCGCAGGGAGAACTGTGTTAGGGAAAGTGTGAATCAAATTCCTTCTGAAAAACCTGAAAGGGAAATGCAGGTTTGGAGAGAGAAATCCCTGCTGTTCTGGAGGGATGCTGCGAATGTCAGCAATTAGGGAGAGTAACAGGCCTTTTGTCAGTTTTCCAGTGCGGTTGTGTAAACCTCAGGGACCTCTTCCCTGATGCTCCTCAACCTGAAGATAAAGCGGTTCACTTGTTATTGATAGGAAATGAGGGCCATGGAGAATAAGACGCTACAGAACCACAACGCTGAGTGATGGTAAGACGTTTTGTAATGGAATGGTTGTAATATATTAAAAAAAAATAAAAAAATAAAAAGTTAGTATTTATTCAACTTGTATGGGCATGACCTAGAGAAATAATTGCAGAAATCAATTTTATGTCTAGGTCCGGCCCAGGGATAAAAACTACCACCCAGTATGTAGTCAGCGGTCCTCATTGATTCTCAATTCACTTGCATAGAGAGAGTTAAATTATAAAATTCTCACTGTCTGCAGCCACCACTAGAGGGAGCCTTGCAGTTCTTTGGATGCTGTACTTCAAGTACATTGAACTTAAGGGGGTTGTCTGACTCACTAATTTTATCCACCGCTACTTACAGCACTGCTACTCCAATCTTTCCCACCACTGCAGCCATGATGTCATCTTATTGCCGGCAGTGATGCCATGTCCACATGCAGTGGACACAACTGCAGCCAATCACAGGCATCAGCAGTATAAGGACATGAGATTGAGGTCAGTGATTGGCTGCAGTAGCCACATGGCATGTACAGACACGTCATCTCTGGAACCAAACAAACAAATGTTGGTGGGGAGGATTGGCGAAGAAGCGGGGATTAAATTATTATTATTATTATTTTTTAGGTTTAATTTTCTGGCTTTGAGCGAAAAGGGTGAACTATTTCTGTAGCGTCTCCACTTTTTGACTATGACACTTTGCATAGGGAACCTCGTTTATTGGTTTTGGTGAGCCTCCCCAGCAGTAGTTGCAGAATATACACTGAGAAAAATATTAATGTAACACTTTTGGTTTTGCTCCCATTTTGCATGAGCTGAACTCAAAGATCTGAAACATTTTCTACATACACAAAAGACCCCAAAAAAGGGGAGGGGGGGGGGGTGTCAGAAAGCCAGTCAGTATCTGGTGTGGCCACCATTTGCCCCATGCAGTGCAACACATCTCCGTCGCATAGAGTTGATCAGGTTGTTGATTGTGGCCTGTGGAATGTTGGTCCACTCCTCTTCAATAGCTGTGCGAAGTTGCAGAATATTGGCAGGAACTGGAACACACTGTCGTATACGCCGATCCAGAGCATCCCAAACATGCTCAATGGGTGACATGTCCGGTGAGTATGCTGGCCATGCAAGAACTGGGATGTTTTCAGCTTCCAGGAATTGTGTCCAGATCCTTGCAATATGGGGCCGTGCATTATCATGCTGCAACATGAGGTGATGGTCATGGATGAATGGCACAACAATGGGCCTCAGGATATCGTCACGGTATCTCTGTGCATTCAAAATGCCATCAATAAAACGCACCTGTGTTCGCTGTCCATAACATACGCCTGCCCATACCATAACCCCACCGCCACCATGGGCCACTCGATCCACAATGTCAGCAAACCGCTCACCCGCACGACGCCACACACACTGTCTGCCATCTGCTCTAAACAGTGAAAACCGGGACTCATCCGTGAACAGAACGCCTCTCCAACGTGCCAGACGCCATCGAATGTGAGCATTTGCCCACTCAAGTCGGTTATGACGACGAACTGCAGTCAGGTCCCGACCCCGATGACGACGACGAGCATGCAGATGAGCTTCCCTGATAAGGTTTCTGATAGTTTGTGCAGAAACTCTTTGGTTATGCAAACCGATTGTTGCTGCAGCTGTCCGGGTGGCTGGTCTTAGACGATCATGGAGGTAAACATGCTGGATGTGGAGGTCCTGGGCTGGTGTTACAAGTGATCTGCTGTTGTGAGGCCCGATTGGATGTGGTGCCAAGTTCTCTGAAACACCTTTGGAGACAGCTTATGGTAGAGAAATGAACATTCATTAGAGGGGCAACAGCTCTGGTAGACATTCCTGCAGTTAGCATGCCAATTACACGCTCCCTCAAACGTTGCGACATATGTGGCATTGTGCTGTGTGATCAAACTGCACATTTCAGAGTGGCATTTTATTGCGGGCAGTCTAAGGCACACCTGTGCAAAATCAGCACCTTGATATGCCACACCTGTGAGGTGGGAAGGATTATCTCGGCAAAGGAGAAGTGCTCACTAAGGGCTCGTTCACACGACCGTACCGTTTTTTTGTGGTTCGCAAATTATGGATCTGCAAAACACGGATGGCGCTTGTGTGCCTTCCGCAATTTGCGGAACGGAACAGGAGGTCTGTTATAGAAATACCTATTCTTGTCCGCAAAATGGACAAGAATAGGACAGGACTCATATTTTTTGTGGGGCCACGGAACAGAGCAACGGATGCGAGCCTTATGCAACGCGAACGCAGAAAATGGCCCGTATACGGAACGCAAAATACGTTCGTGTGAAAGAGCCCTAACACAGATTTAGACAGATTTGTGAACAATATTTGAGAGTAATGGGTCTTTTGTGTATGTAGAAAATGTTTCAGACCTTTGAGTTCAGCACATGCAAAATGGGAGCAAAACCAAAAGTGTTGGGTTTATATTTTTTCTCAGTGTAGATATTTATCAAGACCGGTGTATTGTGTGCCAGTCTTGATTAGGCTACTTTCACACTTGCGTTCGGGGCTCCGCTTGTGAGTTCCGTTTAAAGGCTTTCACAAGCAGCCCGAACGGATCCGTCCAGCCCTAATGCATTCTGAGTGGATGCGGATCCGCTCAGAATGCCTCAGTCTGGCAGCGTTTGGCCTCCGCTCCGCTCAGCAGGATACCTGAATGCTGCTTGCAGCGTTCGGGTGTCCGCCTGGCCGTACGGAGGCAAACGGATCCGTCCAGACTTACAATGTAAGTCAATGGGCACGGATCCGTTTGAAGTTGACACAATATGGCTCAATTTTCAAACTGATCCGTCCCCCATTGACTTTCAATGTAAAGTCTGGACAGATCCGTCCGAGCTACTTTCACACTTAGAATTTTTTTTTAAATATAATGCAGACGGATCCGTTCTGAACGGATCCCATTGTCTGCATTATATGAGCGGATCCGTCTGTGCAGACACCAGACGGATCCGCTCTGAACGCAAGTGTGAAAGTAGTCTTACCCTGTGCTGCTGGAGGTTGTGTCACTTCAGCGAGTTGCATTTATCATGTACAGAAAGTTAATACAAGCCACTTACTAATGTATTGTTTTCATCCATATTGCTTCCTTTGCTGCTTGTATTCATTTTTCCACCATGTTATACACTGCTCATTTTTCACGGTTACAGACCACCCTGCAATCCATCAGCGATGGTTGTGCTTGCACACTATAGAAATAAGCACCAGCCTATGTGAGCTCCCACGCTCCCGGCTACCAGAGAGGCTGCCACTTTTTCCTTTAGTGTGCTTGGCCCGCCCTGTAAGCCCCTTGCGTCATCCAGTGTACTGGCAGAGATCCAGCATCGCCCCATGCAGTGCGCATGCGCCGGCGGGATCTCGGCCAGTACACTGGATGACGCAAGGGGCTTACAGGGTGGGCCAAGCAACAGGTTGGGGAGGAGTTATGTGAGAAGAAGACAGAGCGGCCTGGATACTTACAGCCTGAAAACCGCCCCTAGGCAGTTGCGAGCCTTCATTTACATATGAATAAGGCTACATGCACACGACCGTATTTTGTTTCAGTGTCCGATCCGTTTTTTTTGCGGATAGAATGCGGACCCATTCATTTCAATGGGTCCGCAAAAAACAAGGACAGCACACAGTGTGCTGTCCGCATCAGTATGTCCGTTCCGTTGCTCCGCTAAAAAAATAGTGCATGTCCTATTTTTTTCTAGTTTGCGGACAAGGATAGGCATTATTACAATGGATCCGCAAAAAAAAAACGGGTGCCATACGTAACATCATCCGTTTTTTTTTGCGGATCCGCAATTTGCGGACCGCAAAACACATACGGTCGTGTGCATGTAGCCTAAAACAGCGTTTTTGCCTCTGGTGGACATAAAAATAAAATAAAAAACAAAGGTACCACTTGACTCGTGTATAGTTCTGCTACAGAGCTATGTAAGCGGTCTATAATGTCAAATTGTGGTGACAGACTCCCTTTAAGTGACCAAATTGGCGACCTATTTACGCCACTAAAGTGGCGTAAATAGGTTAGTAAATGTCCCCCATTGTATTTCGTGCTGTGCTTTTTGCTGGAATGCATGTGTATGAAAGTGAACTTTAATTTTGACCCTAAAACGGAAAAACGCAGCTACAGCCATTCTCCAAACATGAGTATTTTTTGCATTCTTAGCATTTTCCCATTAGTTATATATCAGTGGCTAACAGGCAAGACAGGCAGACGTGTCAGTGATCAGGCAAACAAGTGATATGAGTAATGTTTGCTCCCGATCATTGCCGTGTGTAAATATGCCCAGCGATCACCTGACACGGTAGCAAACACTTGGATGGCGGCTGATCACATTATCTATGCAGGCATAAAAATCACCCCCCCCCCCCCCCACGTAAACAGGGATGTGCTGCTGTCAGATACAAACGATCACATTAATGATCATTCATCCCTTATACACTAATGATGACTTATCTGTTTGAATAGAGCTTAAAGGGGTGTTGACATCTCAAATATTGGTGGCATATCACTAGGATATCGCCCCCAATGTCAGCTAATTGCAGGTCCCACCTCTGGGGCCCGCTCCTGTCTGACATTGGTGCCATATCCTACCCATACGCCTCCAGTGTACAACCCTTTAAATCAGAGCATGTGCCCCTGCTTCCTCTATGGAGCTGTATAGTGGGGGAAAGTATTTGTAAAAAAAATATAAAAGCACTGTGCAAAAACATTATTTAAAAAAACCAACCAGTGGATGTTTATGGGGCAAAAAAGCCAGGCAATAACGCTGGGTTCACACCTGAGCGTTTTACAGCGCGTTCCTACAGGCAAGAACCAATGATTCCCTATGGGAATGGTTCTCACCTGGGCGTTTTACAGCGCGTACGATCGCGCTGTAAAACGCCCGACGCTCAAACAAGTGCTTGAGCTTTTTTTTGGGCGTTTGTCGCGCGTTCCCGCACATAGAAATTCGGGAACGCGCGACAATGTGTGAACGCCAGTCTCTGTATGCGCGATTGTAAACGCCCGTACAATCGCGCATACAGAGCGCTCGTTTCCGAACGCTCAGGTCTGAACCCAGCGTAAGGGAGGAAACACATGCAGCGGTTTGAAAAAAAATACAACTGATCCTTGTGTGAAAAAGCGGCACTGCAAAAAATGCCAGTTTGGTTTAATATCTCCAGTAGACTTCCATGACGCCTTTTGAGGCTGCCATTTTTTCTTTTTCCTAAGGGGCACCTGCAAAAAAATGAAAATGAACCAAAAACTGCAAAACACCACAAAATCCTATGTGAGACACCAGCCTTAGGACATCAAGTACTGTTTGCCTGCAGGCTCCACCAACACTAGTTCAGCCCTGTATCAAGTACATATCTACAGTTCTCGTCACGCCACCTAGTGGCCATGCCCGTAAAGTCTACACAGATAAGGCTTTGTGCTTTCACATTGGCGTTTCTGGGTCCGCCTGTGAGATCCGTTTCAAGGCTCTCACAAGTGGCCCAAAACGGATCAGTTCAGCTTTAATGCATTCTGAATGGATAAGGATCCATCAGTTTGGCTGCGTTTGGTCTCTGCTGCGTCTTTTAGGCGGTCACTAAAACGCTGCTTGCAGCGTTTTGGTGTCCGCCTGACGATGCAGAGCTAAAAGGATCCGTCCTGACTTACAATGTAAGTCAATTGAGAAGGATCCGTTTTTCACTGACACAATATGGTGCAATTGAAAACGGATCCGTCCCTTATTGACTTTCAGTGTTAACGGACGGATCCGTTTTAACTTAGACTTTTTTTTGAATGAATAATGCAAACGGATCCGTTCTGAACGGATACAAGCGTTTGCATTATTGGTGCGGATCCGACTTTGCAGATACCAGACGGATCCGCACCGAACGCAGGTGTGAAAGTAGCCTAAGTTTTTAACATGGGAAGAAGAAGGCAGAAACATAAGCTCTTTGGGGTGGATTTATCAAAACTGGTGTAAAGTAGAACTGGCTTGGGGTACTGGTACACCAGCGTTGTTGGATTTTGACAGGCAGTTCCGTTAATCCGGAAATCCGTATGCAAACGGATAGCATTTGTTTCTGTTTGGATCCGGATCCGGCTGACAAATGCACTGAAACACCGGATCAGTCTCTCCGGTGTCGTCCGGAAAAACGGATACGTTTTTTCCCCCCACATTTTTAAAGGTCTGCGTAGATCAGGAAACTTGATCATGTTTTCCAGAACACTTAGTACCGCATCCAGCATTAATACATTTCAATGGAAATTAATGTCGGATCCAGCATTTCGGCAAGTGTTCCAGAATTTTGGCCGGAGAAAATACCGCAGCATGCTGCAGTATTTTCTCCGGCCAAAAAACATAAGAGTGACTGAACTGAAGACATCCTGATGCATACCTGATTTCTCTCCATTCAGAATGCATTAGGACGGAACTCAATACTGGAGAACTTTAACGCAAGTGTGAAAGTACCCTAAGTTGCCCATAGCAACCAATGGGATTCCACCTTTCATTTTTCAGAGCTCCTGTGGAAAATGAAAGGTGAAATCTGATTGGTTGTTGTTGGCAGTTCTTCTTTACACCAGTTTTGATGAATTCCACCCTGTGTGTCTTTCAGTCATGTGTGTCTTGGATGTTTGCCTTCAAGATGAATGTCCCGGGGAGGATTCTGTCAGTGAAATGGTTAAGGAGGGATGACAGAACCAGCAGCTCTGGTTTGTTTCTCCCCAGACTGACCAAGCAGCAGCGACACCATTGTTTTCATAGAGAGGAAAAAAAAACATAGGAGCTCACATTTCGCTGAACATACGCTGCTCTGACTTTTCTGAGTTGTATGAGCGCCGCATTCGCCCCTGTGCTTCACCCTGGAATATTCTCTTTATTGACCTTCAGTCTGCATAAGTGAGTACGGGGGGTTTACAGTACTGTGGGTACGGCTGAAATATTTGGGATTACTCGGGCAGCTTTGGAAGCGCACATTAAAGTTAGGGCGCTAGATTATATATATATTTTTTCACAGAAACAGTGCCACTCTTGTGCATGGATATGTTTGGTACTGCATCCTCGTTCCTTGGAAGTGAACCAGGACTGAGCTGCAGTACCAGACTATACCTGTAGACTAGGGTGGTGCTGTTTCTGAAAAAATAAATAAATATATATTTCTAGTCTTAAACTGCCCAAAATTGGTCCCTAAAATATGCTCCCTCCTTGAAAAGAATAGCATCTTATTTGGAAGGCTGATGTTATTTCTGTGTGTGCCCCATGACTCCAGTAACAGTGATCACCATAGGTGTTGTATGGCGTTTTATTGTGTTTGTGTATGTATAATGTAACGACCTTCCCATACGGAGCCATTAATGTGTAACACTGCACTGACAGAAATGAGATTCTGAGGGATCAGATCAACGTGATGACATGAATGGGGGAGGTGTAGTCCTAGCTCATAATTGCTGATGATTTTTTAGTTATGGCTTCTGCGTTCTTTAAGCTAACGCGTTTCTACACAGACCTAGAAATGAGAATCTGAGTTATCAGATCAATTAATGTATTTCATGCAATGACATGAATGGGGGATATACTATAGTTCATGACTGCTCATTATTTTTTTATTCTTTACTTTTATGTTGTAGTTCTAGGTCATGACTGCTAATGTTTTTTTATTTATTTTTTCTACTTTTCTACTATGATGCACTGTTGCCAAATTAAGGCTACTTTCACACTGGCGTTTTGACTTTCAGTTTGTGAAATCCGTTCAGGGCTCTCACAAGCGGTCCAAAACGGATCAGTTTTGCCCTAATGCATTCTGAATGGATAAGGATCCGCTCAGAATGCATCCATTTGCCTCCATTCCGCTTTGGAGGCGGACACCAAAACGCTGCTTGCTGCGTTTTGGTGTCCGTCTGACGGAACTAAGCCACACAATGTAAGTCAATTGGGACGGATCCGTTTTTCTATGACACAATCTGGCACAATAGAAAAAGGATCCATCCTCCATTGACTTTCAATGGTGTTCAAGACGGATCCGTCTTGGCTATGTTACAGATAATACAAACGGATCCGTTCTGAACAGATACAGATGGTTGTATTATCTGAACGGATCGGTCTGTGCAGATGCATGACAGATCCGCACCAAACGCGAGTGTGAAAGTAGCCTAATGCGCTTCTATACTGGCATCTGAGGGATCATATCAATTCATGCATTTCGAGTGATGACCGGAATGGGGATGTAGTTCTAGTCCAAAATTGCTGCAGATTTTTTATTTTCTACATTTTTATGCACTGCTGTCAAGTTGTGGCCCCTACACTCTTTGACTAACGCGTTTCTAAACAGACATAGAAATGAGAATCTGAGGGATCAGATCAATTAATGCATTTCATGTAATGACGTGAATGGTTGATATACTGTAGTTCTAGTTCCTGACTGCTGCTGATTTTTAATTCTTTACCGTTTTCTACTATGATGCACTGTTATCATGTTGTGGCCTCTGCACTCTTTGAGCTAACGCGTTTCTACACAGACATATAATGGGGGGTGTTCTAGATCATAATTGCTGCTGATGTCCTATTTTCAACTTTTTTTTAATGCACTGTTAAGTTGTGGCACTCTTTGAGCAAACGCGTTTCTATACGGACATAGAAATGAGAATCTGAGGAATCAGATAAATGAATGCTTTTCCTGTGATGACATGAATGGGGGAGATAGTTCTAGTTCATGACTGCTGTAGTTTTTTTATTTTCTACTATGATGCACTCTTATCAAGTTATAGCCTCTGATCGCTTTGTTCTAATGCGTTTCTACAGTGATATAGAAATTATTATCTGCGGGTTGGTTCTAGATCATAATTGCTGCCGTTTTTGTTTTTGTTTTTTTTTACTCTTTTTATACTCTGCAGTGTTGTCAAGTTGTGGCTTTGGCTTATGCTTTGGCCTAACGCATCACATAGTGTTATAATAATATATATATAGATAATTACTTGACTTCATTAGTTCTAGCAAAATCTGAGTGGCTTTTGATTGGTCCATTCACACAGGGATTATTATACTGTGACAGAGCGCAACAAAATTCTCACTGGTTAGATGCGGATTTTGACGCAGAATTTGCTGTGGAATAAACAGGTTTTACCCCATGCAATGCAAAATATGAAATCTGCTGCAGCATAAACTGATGTGATCCAAATCTCAACTTTATGTCCGTTTCCGTGAGTATGTGGCATGTGGGTAAGGTTTCTTTAAATCTCATCCACGTTACTGTCCAATGCAACGGATTTTACACTTGTCATTCTCCATCAGAAGATCAGCAGCCTACACGTCCCGCATCGGTGTGCCTTTAAAGTGATTGTCCAGTATTAGAACGAGAAGGTCTTGGTTATAGCCTGCTATTATAGCTCATCACCATTCACTGGAATCCTGCAGTACCAGACACAGCCCATTCTGCCATTTAAGGGTATGTTCACATGGCAGATTTTTCTGCCGGAATCCAAAGCCGACCCGCGATTTTCCATTCCGCGGATCCTCCTGCAGATTTGGCTCCATTCAATAGTGCTAGTCCACATGTCAAGACTAGATACAGTTTCCCTGCCACATGTCCATTCTTCGCGTGTTTTGAAATATCTGGAGGGGGGGGGGGTGTTCTGGATAAATCTGTGACCATATAAAGGGCAGTATGGGTACCCATTGAAAACAATGGGGGGTGGAATCTGCAGACACAGATTGCATAGATTTTGGTGCGGAGCCACACACAGAGAATCCGCGATATAAACAAGCTGTAAGCATTCCTGGAATTGTTTCTCCAAACCCTAGTTTTCGCAATGAATGGGTAAAGCTTGCCAAATGAAGCGTCGCCCATGAAATGAATGGGATTATTTTGCTGCTCGTCCTGTTGTCACCTTGGTTCCATAGCTGTATCGCCATATGGCCTGGCTTGTTGGAGTTAAAATGATTTTGCTGCAAGCTGTTTGATGAGATAAATAACTTTTATGGGGCAAGGTAATCTCTGCACACATTCCTGCTTTTCAAGTATTTCGGGTGTATGTGTTGTGTAAGTAGCTGTTGGCCTTCTTTCACTGCCTCGGGGGGCTGTAGAGTTACCGACTAACAATTGTCCAAGCCAAAGGTGGTGGTGACACCAGCTGAACAACTCGTCTGCTTCTTGACAATGTGACGTTTTAGATTATTATTCCTAAAGTGTATAACGACAAAATAGTGTTTCAGACCTTTATTTTTCAAGATCTCTGCTTGCTCTCAGTGAATCTAAATGGGGCATATTTATGAAATGAGTTGTCTAGGATTTTGATATTGATGGTCTATCCTCAGATATCAATGACCTATCCTGATCAGTAGGGTCTGACACCACCACCGATCAACTGTTTGAAGAGCTCAGGCCTATTCACTTGGATGGTACTGAGCTACACCTAGGTCATGTGACCAATAAAAGTGACATCACTGTCCTAGGAAGAGTCCACAGCGCTTACTGGAGAGCTGCAGCCTCTTCAAACAACTGATCAACGGGGCGAGATGGGAGTCAGACTCCCACTGTTCTGACCAATTCTAAGGATACACCATCGGTATCAAAATCCTGGACAACCCCTCTAATTCTGCCTGTTTAGAATTAGACTAGATGTGCAATTTTTTCACAGCTGCTCCTGTATGATAAATTTGGCGCATCTTTATTTTATGTGACTCTATGCCACTTTTTTTTGCACCAAATTCTTTCCTCCAGTCTAAACGCTTTTGTTGAGTGAGACACAAAAAAGATTATAAAACACTAAATATGCACGGGATGTGCACCATGCTGGGTGCCCTGTACAGTGGTTATTGTGCAGGGAGGGGTAGGGGATGGGCTTTGACCATCTCCTATTGTGATTGATGGATTCTGTATTATCTGTAGGCAATACCTTTCATTGTAATTCTGTCTATGATGAGATGAAAGAGAGCTCCACAGAACTGAGCCTGATCAGCATATGATCAGGCTCAGTGTGAAAACAGCAAGATTTCAAGATAAAAAAAAAAAGATAGTTATATGGGGGGAAAAAATAAAAGAAAATCACCAACAATTCCCAAAATATGTTAAACATAAAACCTTGATTTAAACACTCATTGACACGCTTTCTTTGAACCTGCCAAGCCGTAGTTTTTCAGTGTTTTTGCCTCCGGTCTTTGTCAACACCAAGATCCTTGCTTTCACACAAGAAGGCATAGACCTGCTTTGCTTCGTTTTCTGGCATAATGGTGGTTGTCTCTCTGTATTACCAGTGGTACTATAATTGCTATGGGAAATTTATCACTTAGATCTCTGAATACACAACAGAAAGACCTTATCGCAGGAGAGATTAAGTGATGTTCATGATTGCTTTGCCATAGCACTCTGCAAAAAGGTTATCTCCTGATTGACTGATTCATCTCCCATGTGAGATAATGCTGCTCCCTTCAGTGAGTGGAGCAGGGAACATAGCAGCATGCTCACCTTTACCAGTCCATTGTCAGCAGAATAAAGTGTCGCTCCGTGATTCAGAGAGAGACTCTTCAATATAAGGCTACATGCACACTACCGTATGTGTTTTGCGGTCTGAAAATTGCGGATACCCCCCCCCCCCCAAAAAAAAACAAAAACGGATGCCATACTTTTTTTTTTTTTTTTTTGTGGATCTATCGTAATAATGCCTGAAACGGACAAGAATAGGACGTGTTCTATTTTTTTTGCGGGGCTACGGAACGGACATACTGATGCGGACAGCACACTGTATGCTGTCTGCATTTTTTGCTGACCCATTGAAATGAAGGGTCTGCATCCTATTCTGCCCCCCAAAAAAAAAACGGAACGGACACGGAAACTAACAACATTATTTATTCACTAAAATAGTGCATGGTCTTTTCAAGCCTTTTCGGTCACTCCATGATTGTAATAGGGATGGAGAGAAAGACCTGGAATTAATTTCCTTTTTATGCTTTTTTTGTTTGGATTTCTTTTAAGGACATTGTATTTAGAGGTTATACCATGAAAAGTATAATTATGCAATGAATAGGGTCTTTTAAATGAAGTATTACTGCAGTATACATGCAGTAAAAATATTGTTTCATTTCTTATGTACATTACATTCTCCTCTTTACTATTGCCCCCTGTTGTCCTTCTAGTCCACCTTCTCCTGCCTTCAGAGGTGGACTGCCATGCTCAGTAGCGATCCAGGTATCTTTTATTCATTCCGACTTCTAAATTCTAAGTTCTTTCACTCATGTTTTTACCCTTTTTGACCTGACAATCCAGAATATCTTTACTGCACTGGGTGGTTGATCCATCTCCGCTCACTTATATTACACTAAGCTTCCAGTCGCGAATGCGAGGGGTTGATCTATCTCCACTCACCTTTATATTGCACTAACCTTCCAATCAGGCTGCAAATGGAACATAAATCACTCCCCAGACACAGCCCACCCACCTCCAAATACACGCTGCCACCATCCATCATTGGAGCCTGATGAGAAGCTGATCTGTTAACACCACGAGTACCCACTGACACACACTGCCCAAAGACTCTCTGAAAGGCTGTGGATTTCTAGAGCATACGAGAACTAAACATTACAAAATATAAAAGAGAAAAACTAAAATAACACGCAAATAGCAAAACAGGTGTAAAATAAAAGGGAGAAAATAACAGGAGACCTAATCCTTACAAGCCTCTCTCAGACCTTGAGGGCAGGAGAAAACAATGGACCAACACCCAAACATGTGGCCTCAATCGTGTGAACCCCAATTTATTGTTCCAGTCATTTATTTTTATTTTTTTATATGTTTGGCCCTTGGTATGGTTTTCAGTTAATTAAATAGTGTTCATTCTGGTTAAACGATAACTGTCATGTTTTCATTAAAAAAAAAAATGTTACTGCTGCCACTGCATTATGCATAAAGCAATCTTTAGTTTCTTCACATACCACCGTTTGAGTTTTCCCCTTAGTTACGGCTGTCTTGAATCCTACAATATGAGGATCTTCTCTGCCAGTTCTCTGAGGCCAAAACTGCTTTCCCTCACTTCAAATACACACTTGCTGTAGCCAGCAGCTTCCTGCCAGCCAATCAGATTGGATTACTGAAAGACACGCCTCCTCACTCTGAAGCCTAATGCAGGCATGCAGTGGGATGGACCGCCCCTCTGTCTTCTGTTTACATTAAGTTGGGAGACAGATGAGCCCTAGCAACAGTCTTTTAAGGGCGCATTGGAAATGGACAGGAGACATTAATGAAAGCTGTTATTATTAGGTAATTACAGATCTTTTAGCAATCATTGACAGACTACCTCAGGTATAAATGCCCAGCTCTAATAAACTAGCAAATAAAATAAAAAATATGACAGTTATCCTTTAATTATCCAAATCCATTGTATGTGACTGGACTGTAATTTAATAAGGGGGTGTATCTGTGCCTGAATTCTGGTGTAATTTTTACCAAACTTTTTCAAATTTTTGGGGCATTTTGTACGTATTTATGAAGCATGTAAGCCAAAAAGAATAAACCACTGTGTCTCGTCTGCCAAGAGGGTGTAGTTTGTAGGAAAGGATGTAGCTTTGCAGGAAAAGGAGGTGTGACTTAAGAGGCACCATTTTGTGCAAAATGTTTTTGCACAAAATGTTATCACGAGGTAAGCCAATCAAGAGTTAGTAAGTTCAAATAAGACAAAAATGTCTGCCCATGCATCCAATTTATCTTGGCATCTCTTTAGGCTACCTGCCTCTTAAGTCCCTTTACATGGCTCCATCTACAGGCAATTATCGGAAACAAACTGACCCTTCCCAATAATTGCCTGATCTTTGAGTAGAGGTGAGAGCTGCATTTACATTCAGAAATCCTTTTCTCTGTATGGGGATGAACGATCGCTACTGCGCTCATTTGTCCACATACAGATTCACTGGGTGCCAGCTGCACATCATTGTGTGCACAGGAAGATCTGCGATCGGCAAGTGAAGATTTTATGTTTCAAATAAAAGATGCAATCACCCGATGAATGAGCCGCACATTTACACCGAGCAATTATTGGGAACGAGGCTACATACCCACTCATACCTGATAATTCCACATTTTAAACATGATTACCCAATCTTCCCCATTAAGCTGTTTTTGGTAAGTCCCAATGGTGAGGGAATCTAGTGAGTTGTTTTCTTTTATTTAGTGTGTGGAGTTTTGCTGATTGACTTTCTCTTTCACTTCTGCGGCATGTATTCCCAGAATGCTCCGGATCCGGCACTGCCAGATGCAACCAAAATGCCTGCCAGCTCCATTAAAGGGGTTCTCCAGTAATTAAAATAATGAAAATACTTAAATATTATTTTATAATAAATATATTCACAAATACCTTTCATTACTTGGAATGGCTTGTTTTGTCTAGGGAGCAATCCTTATGAGAAATAAAATGGCCGTCGTCCTACAGTACACCTAAAACCTGTCCTAATCACACAGATGGACAAGTTACTTCTCCACAATGAGCCATAGTTCTGCCTCATCCTCCTCTGTGCTCTGCTTGTCAGGAATCATGATACAGGTGAATCTCTGTGGGAATGGAGACGATGAGGAGACATGAGAGGAGGGTGAGGTATGGCTAATGAGCAGCAGCACTTGTTTACAGTCTCCATTACCACAGCCTGTCCAGTCCATCATCGCTGTACTTCATGTCTCCTCGTGAACTAAATTCCCCAGAAATTTAGCTAAAGTTTTTATCTGTATTTAAGATCATAATTCCAGGCAAGTAGAGAGGCGGAGGAGGATGAGGCAGCTCTTTATCTCAGTGTTGTAAAGTAACTTGTCCTCTTGTGTGATCAGGACAGGTTTTGTGTGAACTAATGGGACAGCGGCCATTTTGTTTCCCCTAATGATTGCTCCGCAGACAAAACAAGCCATTATAAATAATAAAAGGTATTGTGGCAAAACTGACCTATGCCCTTCATTCTCTGTGTCAATACGATTACAATGATACCACATATGTATAGGTTCTTAATAGTGTAAAAAAAAAATATAAACTTTGATTATTTTTAAAAATTTTTTACATCACCATATTCTGACCCCCATAATTTTTTATACTTATGTCTACTGAGCTGTTTAGGGGCTTATTTAATTAGCCGCAGATTTCTGCTGTTTGAAACTGTCTGCCGGCCATGGCGCCTGCTGCAAGTGCGAGCGGGCGCCATGTTTACACATCGATCCAGCGCCATGTATGTATAACACTGGTATCGAAAGGATTAAGTATTTTCATTTTCTTAATTCCTGGAGAACTCCTTTTAAGTATAATGGGGTGCAGCAGAGATCCGGCCGTATTCCGGCAAAAATTTGGAGAATCTGCCGGACACCAACCTCGTACGTAAGGTTTGTGCCTGGCCGATTCCCCCACATTCTCTGCTGGAACCGGCGGCCGGGCTGCAGATGTGAAAGTGGCCTTAGGCTATGTCAATGGAGTTGTGAGGCCTGAAAAGTTTAGTATATCTGGTAATTTGTCAGTTGCCAGACTAAGGCCCCTTTCACATGGGCAAGTATTCCTCGCGGATGCGATGCGTGAGTTGAACGCATTGCACCCGCACTGAATCCCGACCCATTCATTTCTATGGGGCTGTTCACATGAGCGGTGATTTTCACGCATCACTCTATATTCTGTGTTTTTCACGTAACGCAGGCCCCATAGAAATGAATGGCTTTGCGTGAAAATCGCAAGCATCCGCAAGCAAGTGCGGATGCGGTGCGATTTTCACGAACGGTTGCTAGGAGACGATCGGGATGGAGACCCGATCATTATTATTTTCCCTTATAACATGGTTATAAGGGAAAATAATAGCATTCTGAATACAGAATGCATAGTAAAATAGCGCTGGAGGGGTTAAAAAATAAATAAAAAGAAATTCAACTCACCTTAATCCACTTGATCACGCAGCCGGCATCTTCCTTCTGTCTTCATCTTAGCTGTGTGCAGTAACAGGACCTGTGGTGACGTCACTCCGGTCATCACATGGTCCATCGCATAATCCATCACCATGGTAAAAGATCATGTGATGACCGGAGTGACGTCACCACAGGTCCTGTTACTGCACACAGCTAAGATGAAGACAGAAGGAGATGCTGGCTGCGCGATCAAGTGGATTAAGGTGAGTTAAAAAAAATAGATTTTTTTTAACCCCTCCAGCGCTATTTTACTATGCATTCTGTATTCAGAATGCTATTATTTCCCCTTATAACCACATTATAAGGGAAAATAATGCAATCTACAGAACACCGATCCCAAGCCCGAACTTCTGTGAAGAAGTTCGGGTTTGGGCACCAAACATGCACGATTTTTCTCACGCGAGTGCAAAACGCATTACAATGTAAAATCGCGCGTGTTCCCGCAACGCACCTGCACATTTTCCCGCAACGCCCGTGTGAAACCAGCCTTAGCGCCCTATCCCGACACTCTGTGCAGTGTCCTATTGGATTTAATGTGTGTGCAGTCTAATTGCACTCTTTCCTGAAATGCTCTCTGCATTTTATGTACTGTATAAATGAGGATCAGATGTCAGTCCTGTTGTTTGGGGCTTGGGGTTCTTCTTGATGTAAATTAAATATTGTTTTTCCCAAACACATTTTTGTGGCTGACCTATCCAGAACTTTCCATAGCAAAATTATGCAGTTTTTATTTTTATCCTGAGTTTATTTTTACCCTGGATTTACAGTATACATGGTTATCAGTTGTTAAAATAGATATTGGTGCATTCTAGAATACCTAAACTGGATCAAAAGTGCGTAGTACCCATATATACTGTAGTTATTGTTTCCATCGAGGGTTTGGCTGACAGCTATTGAGGGTGTATGGTCACCTTTATCTGTGTTGTCTCTGGATTAGAGGCAGGAACTTCTTTAGATTTTCCAGTAATAAAGGCGAAGAGAGACTACATTCCCTTTTACGCTTGTCAGTGCACAGGCATTTATCCGGAACGGACTGTTCGTTCAATGGGCAGAGGGGAGATGAGGAATGGGCAGTTTGACTACAACATGCCTGACCCTTTTGTTCTCAGTAGGGCTGTTTGATTAATTGCAGTTTTCGATGCTGACTGCTTAAAGTGGTTGTCTCACTTCAGCAAATGGCATTTATCATGTAGAGAAAGTTAATACAAGGCACTTACTTAATGTATTGTGATTGTCCATATTGCCTCCTTTGCTGTCTAGATTTTTCCATCTCCTTGCTTGTTTGCATGGTTACCACCACCCTGCAATCGATCAGCAGTGGTCGTGCTTGCACACTATACAGGTCCTTCTCAAAAAATTTGCATATTTTGATAAAGTTCATTATTTTCTGTAATGTACTGATAAACATTAGACTTTCATATATTTTAGATTCATTACACACAACTGAAGTAGTTCAAGCCTTTTATTGTTTTAATATTGATGATTTTGGCATACAGCTCATAAAAACCCAAAATTCATATCTAAAAAAATTAGCATATTTCATCCGACCAATAAAAGAAAAGTGTTTTTAATACAAAAAAAAGTCAACCTTCAAATAATTATGTTCAGTTATGCACTCAATACTTGGTCAGGAATCCTTTTGCAGAAATGACTGCTTCAATGCGGCGTGGCATGAAGGCAATCAGCCTGTGGCACTGCTGAGGTGTTATGGAGGCCCAGGATGCTTCGATAGCGGCCTTAAGCTCATCCAGAGTGTTGGGTCTTGCGTCTCTCAACTTTCTCTTCCCAATATCCCACAGATTCTCTATGGGGTTCAGGTCAGGAGAGTTGGCAGGCCAATTCAGCACAGTAATACCATGGTCAGTAAACCATTTACCAGTGGTTTTGGCACTGTAAGGAGGTGCCAGGTCGTGCTGAAAAATGAAATCTTCATCTCCATAAAGCTTTTCAGCAGATGGAAGCATGAAGTGCTCGAAAATCTCCTGATAGCTAGCTGCATTGACCCTGCCCTTGATAAAACACAGTGGACCAACACCAGCAGCTGACATGGCACCCCAGACCATCACTGACTGTGGGTACTTGACACTGGACTTCAGGCATTTTGGCATTTCCCTCTCCCCAGTCTTCCTCCAGACTCTGGCACCTTGATTTCCGAATGACATGCAACAGTCCAGTGCTGCTTCTCTGTAGCCCAGGTCAGGCGCTTCTGCCGCTGTTTCTGGTTCAAAAGTGGCTTGACCTGGGGAATGCGGCACCTGTAGCCCATTTCCTGCACACGCCTGTACACGGTGGCTCTGGATGTTTCTACTCCAGACTCAGTCCACTGCTTCCACAGGTCCCCCAAGGTCTGGAATCGGTCCTTCTCCACAATCTTCCTCAGGGTCCGGTCACCTCTTCTTGTTGTGCAGCGTTTTCTGCCACACTTTTTCCTTCCCACAGACTTCCCACTGAGGTGCCTTGATACAGCACTCTGGGAACAGCCTATTCGTTCAGAAATTTCTTTCTGTGTCTTACCCTCTTGCTTGAGGGTGTCAATGATGGCCTTCTGGACAGCAGTCAGGTCGGCAGTCTTACCCATGATTGCGGTTTTGAGTAATGAACCAGGCTGGGAGTTTTTAAAAGCCTCAGGAATCTTTTGCAGGTGTTTAGAGTTAATTAGTTTCAGATGATTAGGTTAATAGCTCGTTTAGAGAACCTTTTCATGATATGCTAATTTTTTTAGATAGGAATTTTGGGTTTTCATGAGCTGTATGCCAAAATCATCAATATTAAAACAATAAAAGGCTTGAACTACTTCAGTTGTGTGTAATGAATCTAAAATATATGAAAGTCTAATGTTTATCAGTACATTACAGAAAATAATGAACTTCATCACAATATACAATTTTTTTTAGAAGGGCCTGTAGATAAAAGTCTTGGACTGTACACACTCCCGCGGTCCAAGCCACCAGAGAGGCCGGCGCTTTTTTCTGTAGTGTGCAAGCATGACTACCGCTACTGGATTACATGGTGGTCGCAACTGTAACTGATCTCCTGGCACCCCGACTAGGTACCTTGATGCTCTTAGTGCTTCCGGAGGACTCCAAGCATTCCGCTTGACACCGTAAGTACTGCCGGCCCCACAAACCGCCGCAGCTTGGTTTGGATCTCGCCGTCTTCTACCCACCCTGGACCTACGACAAGGCTTCCAGGTTCCAGTGGGTGCACCTCTCTTCCTGCAGAGAGCGATGCAGGAACAGGAACAGCTCTTATTTGAGATAGGGATTGTGGTCTGGAGAGTATAATGATTATAGCAATCCCCAGAGTGTAGTTCTCCAATCCCCCAAACATGAGCCCAGACTTCATGAAGGGTAGAACAGGACACTTTAATAAGACTACATGCCAGCCTTTTACTCGTTTTTTGAACGAATCATCAGAAAAGTTCAAAGAACGTCAGTATACATGAAGGTCAATAAGACATTCAAATACATAAACAGTACCATATACATACCAATATCAATAGAGGTGGAGTGACAATTCACGTATGCATTGCATGTACAGAGCAATCATATTTGACAGGATACATGCTTGTAGTGAGTACATAACCATCTTATCCTAATACTGCGTTAAGATTATCTGAAAATCTAGGAGCTGAATACATAGTTTGCATGGACGAACACCAGGGTCCCCATACTTTACTGAATTTCTGAGGAAAACCCCGATTCTTGAATACAATATTCTCATAGGATACCACATTATTCACAAGTACTTTCCATTGGTTAAGAGAAGGTCGTCTATCACCCATCCAACGAATCGCAATAGCCTTCCGTGCGAGAAACAATGTTTCTCTTAAGAGTATTCTGGTATGGTGAGGATATACCTCTTCATCCAATATACCAAACAGGCATACTTGTGGGGTTAGTGCTACCGGAGGGTGCGTAAGCGTAGAAAGAAAGCTTATGATGTCCCATATAAGATGCCAGAAAGTTGCCCCTTCCTCGTCGCATCTGTGGCACCTAGAATGTGACAATTTGCCTATCTTTTGTAACCGGACGGGTGAGAGATAACCTTGGTGAATAATACATAGCTGTATAAATTTATTATTGATAGATGGGGAAACCAATACAGGAGATTCCAATAGGTCGTTAATTTCTTCATTTGTAATACCCGGTATTAGAGTTTCCCATTTGGATAATACCAAGAGGGGGGGCCTTGTGCATTTTGGTACTCAGCAAGTGAGTGTAAAGAGCAGAGATAAATCCCTTGGGGCCTTGGGAGCATATGACACCGATCAGTGGGTAATCAGAGATTGATATTGTGATATCCCTAAAGTGAGTGCTCATAGCATGTCGTATTTGAAGGTATTTAAAAAAGGTGGTTCTAGGTAGGTTATGGCATTCTTTCAATTGTTCAAAGGTGTTAAACACATTGCTAGAATATAGATCGCCCAGGACTGTAATCCCATGATCCTTCCAGAACTGCCCATCTTTTCCAGTATGAAGAGAGGGGAACATAGGGTTATCACACAAGGGTATATCAGGGGCCAGTCCTGTATAAGAGTGCATTTTCTTGCCAGCATCCACACTAATTTGTGTATGGGTAGGAGTGTTCGGCTAAAGAGTTTTGGCTGCTCCAGCCAACTGCCTTTCTGCTCTAATCAGAGCACCCTCCGAGGAGATCCATGACCTTAGCTGCCTTACTTGTCCCGCCAGATAATACAAATATAGGTCAGGCAAGGACATACCTCCCTCACCTCTAGGTCGACTCAGTACGTCAATGGACAACTTAGGTCTATTATTTCCCCAAATAAATGGAGATAATAGAGACTTATAACGCTGAAATGTCTTTTTCGGAACAATGAAAGGTGCATGCTCTAACACATATAACCACTTAGGTAGAATGATTAACTTAATCAGATTTATTCGACCCGGGACGGATAATGGGAGGCCCACTGCATACCCTAAATTTGTCTGCACTATAATTCAGGAGAGGCTGTATGTTGAGAGTATAAAAAGAGGCTGCGTCTTTGGTAATATGGATCCCTAGATACTTAAATTCAGATACTATAGGTAGCTCGGTATTAAGAGAGGATGAGGGTAGGGAGTATAGCGGAAATAGAACAGATCTAGACCAATTTATCCTGAGACCGGAAAATTGACTAAATGTTTCAATGAGATAGGTAGCACGAGGTAGCGTAGACTCCACGTCTGACATAAACAGTACCATGTCGTCCGCATATAGTCCCACTCTGTCCTCTTGATCACCTATAAATATTCCCTTGAATTGGCTATCAGATCTAATACGGATAGCTAAAGGTTTGATCGCTAAAGTAAATAATAGTGGCGACAGTGGGCATCCTTGCTTGGTCCCACGACCCAGATCAAAGTTCGCCGAGCACATACCATTCACCAGAATACCAGCCGAGGGTCGTTTATACAAAACTGATATCCACTTAATAAATGCGGGACCTATTCCAAAGCATTCCAGGGCTGCCAGTAGGTAAGGCTTTTCTACTGAGTCAAAGGCCTGGGCCGTGTCCAGGGATGCTAGGGCCCACTGCCTCCCCCATTGAAGGCCTATTTGTGTGACAACCTGCACTCTGCAGATATTATCTGTTCTAGACCTACCAGTCAAGAATCCTGACTGATCTGGATGAATAAGGTTTAAAATAACCCCATTCAACCGCTGTGCCAAAATCTTAGCCAAGATTTTGTAGTCCAGATTTAATTGTGATATGGGCCTATATGACCCACAATCAACTGGATCCTTGCCTGGTTTGAGGAGTATCACAATGGTAGCTTTGTATAGTGAAGGTGGTAGGATACCTTTTAAGAAGGAGTCATAGTGCATTTGCAATAAAGGAGCGACTAATTGGTCAGCATATCTAGAGTACACTTCTAAGGGTAGCCCATCTGGGCGAGGGGATTTAACCACCTCCCGACCGCCGTACGCGTATATGCGTCCGGGAGGTGGTTGCTTTACTCCTCCTGGACGCATATACGCGTCTTCTCGCGAGACGCGAGATTTCCTGTGAACGCGCGCGCTCACAGGAACAGAAGGTAAGCGAGTGGATCTCCAGCCTGCCAGCGGCGATCGCTCGCTGGCAGGCTGGAGATCCGAATTTTTTAACCCCTAACAGGTATATTAGACGCTGTTTTCATAACAGCGTCTAATATACCTCCTACCTGGTCCTCTGGTGGTCCCTTTTGTTAGGATCGACCACCAGAGGACTCAGGTAGGTCAGTACAGTCCCACCAAACACCACACTACACTACACTACACCCCCCCCCCCGTCACTTATTAACCCCTTATAAACCCCTGATCACCCCATATAAACTCCCTGATCACCCCCCTGTCATTGATCACCGCCCTGTCATTGATCACCCCCCTGTCAGGCTCCGTTCAGACGTCCGCATGATTTTTACGGATCCGATCCATGTATCCATGGATCCGTAAAAATCATGCGGACGTCTGAATGGAGCCTTACAGGGGGGTGATCAATGACAGGCGGGTGATCACCCATATACACTCCCTGATCACCCCCTGTCATTGATCACCGCCCTGTCAGGCTCCATTCAGACGTCCGCATGATTTTTACGGATCCGATCCATGTATCCATGGATCCGTAAAAATCATGCGGACGTCTGAATGGAGCCTTACAGGGGGGTGATCAATGACAGGCGGGTGATCACCCATATACACTCCCTGATCACCCCCTGTCATTGATCACCCCCCTGTCATTGATCACCCCCCTGTCATTGATCACCCCCCTGTCATTGATCACCCCCCTGTCAGGCTCCATTCAGACGTCCGCATGATTTTTACGGATCCGATCCATGTATCCATGGATCCGTAAAAATCATGCGGACGTCTGAATGGAGCCTTACAGGGGGGGTGATCAGTGACAGGGGGGTGATCACCCTGATTACCCTGATCACCCCCTGTCATTGATAACCCCCCTGTAAGGCTCCATTCAGACGTCCGCATGCGTTCTGTGGATCCGATCCATGTATCCATGGATCCGTAAAAAATCATGCGGATGTCTGAATGGAGCCTTACAGGGGGGGTGATCAGTGACAGGGGGGTGATCACCCTGATTACCCTGATCACCCCCTGTCATTGATAACCCCCCTGTAAGGCTCCATTCAGACGTCCGCATGCGTTCTGTGGATCCGATCCATGTATCCATGGATCCGTAAAAATCATGCGGACGTCTGAATGGAGCCTTACAGGGGGGGTGATCAGTGACAGGTGGGTGATCACCCTGATTACCCTGATCACCCCCTGTCATTGATAACCCCCCTGTAAGGCTCCATTCAGACGTCCGCATGCGTTCTGTGGATCCGATCCATGTATCCATGGATCCGTAAAAATCATGCGGACGTCTGAATGGAGCCTTACAGGGGGGGTGATCAATGACAGGGGGGTGATCACCCATATAGACTCCCTGATCACCCCCCTGTCATTGATCACCCCCCTGTCATTGATCACTCCCCCCCTGGTAAGGCTCCATTCAGCCATTTTTTTTGGCACAAGTTAGCGGACATTTTTTGTTTGTTTTTGTTTTTTCTTACAAAGTCTCATATTCCACTAACTTGTGTCAAAAAATAAAATCTCACATGAACTCACCATACCCCTCACGGAATCCAAATGCGTAAACATTTTTAGACATTTATATTCCAGACTTCTCACGCTTTAGGGCCCCTAAAAAGCCAGGGCAGTATAAATACCCCACATGTGACCCCATTTCGGAAAGAAGACACCCCAAGGTATTCCGTGAGGGGCATATTGAGTCCATGAAAGATTGAAATTTTTGTCCTAAGTTAGCGGAAAGTGAGACTTTGTGAGAAAAAAAACAAAAAAAATCAATATCCGCTAACTTATGCAAAAAAAAAAAAAATTCTAGGAACTCGCCATGCCCCTCATTGAATACCTTGGGGTGTCTTCTTTCCAAAGTGGGGTCACATGTGGGGTATTTATACTGCCCTGGCTTTTTAGGGGCCCGAAGGTGTGAGAAGAAGTCTGGGATCCAAATGTCTAAAAATGCCCTCCTAAAAGGAATTTGGGCCCCTTTGCGCATCTAGGCTGCAAAAAAGTGTCACACATGTGGTATCGCCGTACTCAGGAGAAGTTGGGCAATGTGTTTTGGGGTGTCATTTTACATATACCCATGCTGGGTGAGAAAAATATCTTGGTCAAATGCCAACTTTGTATAAAAAAATTGGAAAAGTTGTCTTTTGCCAAGATATTTCTCTCACCCAGCATGGGTATATGTAAAATGACAGCCCAAAACACATTCCCCAACTTCTCCTGAGTACGGCGATACCAGATGTGTGACACTTTTTTGATGCCAAGGTGGGCAAAGGGGCACATATTCCAAAGTGCACCTTTCAGATTTCACCGGTCATTTTTTACAGATTTTGATTGCAAAGTACTTCTCACACATTTGGGCCCCTAAATTGCCAGGGCAGTATAACTACGCCACAAGTGACCCCATTTTGGAAAGAAGACACCCCAAGGTATTCCGTGAGGGGCATGGCGAGTTCCTAGAATTTTTTATTTTTTGTCGCAAGTTAGTGGAATATGAGACTTTGTAAGGAAAAAAGAGAAGAAAAAAAAAATCATCATTTTCCGCTAACTTGTGACAAAAAATAAAAAATTCTAGGAACTCGCAGTGCCCCTCACGGAATACCTTAGGGTGTCTTCTTTCCAAAATGGGGTCACTTGTGGCGTAGTTATACTGCCCTGGCAATTTAGGGGCCCAAATGTGTGAGAAGAACTTTGCAATCAAAATGTGTAAAAAATGCCCTGCAAAATCCGAAAGGTGCACTTTGGAATATGTGCCCCTTTGCCCACCTTGGCAGCAAAAAAGTGTGACACATCTGGTATCGCCGTACTCAGGAGAAGTTGGGGAATGTGTTTTGGGGTGTCATTTTACATATACCCATGCTGGGTGAGAAAAATATCTTGGTCAAATGCCAACTTTGTATAAAAAAATGGGAAAAGTTGTCTTTTGCCAAGATATTTCTCTCACCCAGCATGGGTATATGTAAAATGACACCCCAAAACACATTCCCCAACTTCTCCTGAGTACGGCGATACCACATGTGTTACACTTTTTCGCTGCCAAGGTGGGCAAAGGGGCGCATATTCCAAAGTGCACCTTTCGGATTTCACCGGTCATTTCTTACACATTTTGATTGCAAAGTTCTTTGCACACATTTGGGCCCCTAAATTGCCAGGAAAGAAGACACCCCAAGGTATTCTGTGAGGGGCATGGTGAGTTCCTAGAATTTTTAATTTTTTGTCGCAAGTTAGTGGAATATGAGACTTTGTAAGAAAAAAAAAAAAAAAAAAAAATCATCATCATTTTCCGCTAACTTGTGACAAAAAATAAAAAGTTCTATGAACTCACTATGCCCATCAGCGAATACCTTAGGGTGTCTACTTTCCGAAATGGGGTCATTTGTGGGGTTTTTCTACTGTTTGGCCATTGTAGAACCACAGGAAACATGACAGGTGCTCAGAAAATCAGAGCCGTTTCAAAAAGCGGAAATTCACATTTTTGTACCATAGTTTGTAAATGCTATAACTTTTACCCAAACCATTTTTTTTTTTGCCCAAACATATTTTTTTTAATCAAAGACATGTAGAACTATAAATTTAGCGAAAAATTTATATATGGATGTCGTTTTTTTTGCAAAATTTCACAGCTGAAAGTGAAAAATGTCATTTTTTTGCAAAAAAATTGTTACATTTTGATTAATAACAAAAAAAGTAAAAATGTCAGCAGCAATGAAATACCACCAAATGAAAGCTCCATTAGTGAGAAGAAAAGGAGGTAAAATTCATTTGGGTGGTAAGTTGCATGACCGAGCGATAAACGGTGAAAGGAGTGTAGTGCCGAAGTGTAAAAAGTGGCCTGGTCATGAAGGGGGTTTCACCTAGCGGGGCTGAAGTGGTTAAGGGTAGTCCATCTGGGCGAGGAGATTTAATGGCTTAAGGTAAGTATGAACTGTCTCCTTGGTGTAATCTACTCGAGCCTCATACAGATCTCGATAAAATTCCCAGAAACGGTGAGCTATGGCCTCCGGGTTCCACTACTATAATGCCCTCCCCATCTCGAATACGCAGGATAGCAGGAGATGCCTGATTCTGGTGAACGATATGTGCCAGCAACTTACTAGACTGGTTGCCTAATTCAAAATTAGATTGTTTAGTAAAAAACATTTTGCGCTGGGCCTTTTCCTGTAATAAAGTAAAGTATCGCCTCCCAATTTGTAACCACCTCTCCCTATTCTGGGAGGTTGGATCTGCAACATACAGCCTCTCCATCTCAGCACACTCCTCAGCTAGGTCTTTTTCTTGTTTAGCAGAGTTACGTTTGATAAACGAGATAGAGGATCTCAAGCACCCTCTCAGATATGCCTTCAGCGTCTCCCACACCACTGACCTATCATGATAAGCAGCGTGGTCGGACAAAAACACCGACAATTGGTCCGGAATACGGTCCGAGGGCGGAAATAAAGTAAGCCAAAAGGGGTGCATCCTCATGGAGGGCCCTGTGCCCCTTGCAGTCATCAATAGGGATAGTAGGATAGGGTTATGGTCCGACACCCCTCTGGCACCATACTCCACCTGATAAGGGAGTGAACACACTGTGGATCTACCAAAGACATAGTCAATGCGGGACAAAGAGTTGTGGGTAGCTGACTGACATGAGTAAGCCCGATCAACCGGGTGCTTAAGGTGCCATAAGTCCACCCACCCCACCTCCGTCATCAATTTCGACAATGGTGATTCTGATTGATCACTCCCACGAGGCTGCTCCTCCCCATAAAACCTGTCCAGTAGGGGGTGTAGGGTCATGTTAAAGTCCCCCATACATATAACCCGCGCTGTGGGGGAAAGTGGCTGCGAAACATATCGCTTGGTGTATTACTTGGAGGGAGGAGGGACATAAATCCCCAGTATAACATATAGTATTCAATTAATATATGCTGCCACGAAGATATACCTTCCCACATTGTCTACCTGTAGCTTCTCCACCTCACACCTCAGGGACTTGTGAATCATAAGAGAAACTTCCCTAGCCAGATTAGAGTAGCATGAGTGACGAGACCATTGGACCCAAGGTCTTGTCAGGGAGTAGGTGGGTCTCTTGTAGGCACAAAATATGAGGGTTAGGGTCCATTCACACGTCCGTTGTTTCTTTCCTGATCGGTTCCGTTTTTTGCGGAACAGATCTGGACCCATTTATTTCAATGGGTCCTGAAAAAAAATCTGACATTGTGCTGTCCGATTTTTTTCAGGACCCATTGAAAATGAATGGGTCCAGATCTGTTCCGCAAAAAACGGAACAGATCAGGAAAGAAACTACGGACGCGTGAATGGACCCTAAAACTGACCGATCGCTGAGAACACCATGGTACGCTTCCTAACACTCCCAAGGCCCCTGACATTCCAGGACATCAACCTTATGTCTGCCATTGTAACATCATGGAATATGCATGTCGCTCCCCACACTCTACTACGTACTGCCACCTCCAGTCATACATCTTTATGTCTTTCACGTAATATGATGGTACATAGATAAGCATGTAATGGTAGTTAAGAACTAGGAAAAACCAAACATTTAACAGTGGTTCATTAAAGGACTTCGAAAAAGCGGATCCAGCACCAGGCATCCGGGGCATTACAGGTATGCAACGGGATACTCGGTGGTCGATCCTGTGTGGCACAACAGTATATGGGGTGTGCTATTTGTTGACTTAACCCTTCGCATTGTAATTAGCTAAAGTAGCAAGAGAATTTGTACACTAACTTTGTGGTTGTATAGATACACTTATCTGAGGGAGAAGCCCCTCATCCTTATACCGACAATCATATCTCCTCCCTTCCATAGCAGTAAGTCTGCAGGGTACTACAGGCTGCGCTTATCATATATGCTGCTTCACAGCAGTTAAGGCAAGACAACAACATTATGTAACAATGCAGTGCTATAAAATGCATGCTATGCAATGAGCAATAAAGATCAGATGTTAGAGGGACAAAACATGAGTAACATCAGACTATAAGGTAAGTAAGGCACACAATTGGCATAACATGTCTTCAGTAAACCCCCTGCAAACAAGAAAACCTTGACAGGTGACAGCACCTAAAGGGTGCAGTGAGTGTTCATTTCTGGGGTCTCGCTGGACGCGGCTTGCCCTCCAACCAGGCCGCAGCTTCTGCAGGAGTGTTGAAGAACTTAATGGAGTCTCCGTCTACTACCTGTAGCCTGGCTGGGTAGGCCATTGCGTACGGGAGATTTAAGTCCCGAAGACGTCTCTTTATCACTGTAAACGTCGCTCTGCGCTTCTGAAGCTCTGCGGAGAAATCCGGGAAGAGCATGATATTTGCATTTTCAAAGCGAAGCTCTTGCTTGCGACGAGCCAACTGTAGAATCAGGTCTCGATCTGCAGACGTCAGTAGTCGAGCCAATAATGGCCGCGATGGTGCTCCAGGAGGCAACGGTTTGGCCGGTACCGTGTGCCCTCTCAACAATAAAGGCAGAAGAGAAGGCGGCATCAGGGAAAGTGGCTCGCAGCCATGTTGACACGAAATCACACGGGTTATTACCTTCTGCACGCTCTGGAAGTCCCACTATACGCAGGTTGGTGCGACACGTGTGATTTTCGTAGTCGTCGCACTTTTGCCGCCAATAATCCACTTTCTTTTCCAAATCAGCCAAGCGAGCTGGTAATGGGCTCAATTGATCTTTCGCCGTGAACACGCGGTTCTCCACCTCCGCAATACGCTCACGCATTTTTTGCATGTCGTATCTCAGGAGACCGATATCTATCTTCACCTCCTCCATCTTCCCTGACAGAGAGGAGCGGCAGGTAGCTATCGCCTGGAGTAGTTGATCGGTTACCTGTTTAAGGGACGGCTCAGTGTCTGGTACGCCATCCTCACTAGGAGCTGGAGAGGCACTCCGGGAGGTCGCGGCTTGCGCATGCGGCCCAGGGCCGGCGCCATCTTGGGAATCAGACCGGGCAAACTCTCTAAACTTCTCAGCCGCCGACAGCACCTTGTTACGTGCCATCCTGGTTCTGCGGGAACGTCCCGATCTTCTCTCCTCCGTGGGTGATATGATTGCGGTCAATAAGTTCAGGATAACTGCAAAGTTAGGGCATCAGTGACGGAGCTCAGCTAGACACGTCCGTCCATATTGCGCTCAGGCCACGCCCCCCATATGCCAGCCTTTTATGCAGGTCTTCCAGCAAGGGACACCCCCCATGGGGACATTGTGGAAGACAGACAGTTTTAACATAAACCAATCACATGCAGTTACAGGCAGAAAACACACACATGTGATGCAATTAATCAACACAATGGGATAACGTAATCACTCACAGGCAGACAACACCCACCTGTGATACAATTAACCAACACAATGGGATAACGTAATCACTCACAGGCAGAAGCTACCCATTTTTCCCTTTGTAGAATAATGAGCCATATGATAGATAGCATGGTATTTACAGCCCATAAACAACATAAAAAGAGAAAAAACGCAATATTCCCCCCCCTAAAAAAATTTTTTTCATCAGTAAGTCCCATGTACCCCAAAATGGTACCAATGAAACCACATCTTGTCTTTGTTATGACCTTTGGAATACGACGACATAATAAAAATATTTTTGTTTTTGCATGAAACAATACATATTTGGTTTTGCCATCATTGTACTGACCCATACAATAAAAGTAAAAATGTATTATGTTCCATAGTGAACATCATAACTTTGAAATCCAGAAAACAATTGTAAAATGGCAACTTTTTTTTTCCATTACCACACTCCAAAAAATAATAAAATTTATTCAATGCTATATGGTGTTGCTTAAAGGGAATCTGTCACCAGTTTTATGGTGTCTAGGCCTCTTTCACACGAATGTGATGCGTTTAGTGAAACTCACACCATTTTGCAAGCAAGTTCGGCCAGTTTTTTCCGGCACGGGTGCAATGCATTTTTGATGCGTTTTTCACGCACATGATAAAACTGAAGATTTACACACAATATCTTTTACCATCAGTGAAAAATGCATTGTATCCACACTTGCTTCCGGATTCAATGTGTTTTTCACTGAAGCTCCATTCACTTCTATAGGGCAAAAAACGCAAAATATAGAACATGCTGCGTTTTTCGCGGAACTGAGGCATGAAAAAATGTACACAGACCAATTGAAATGAGTGGGTCAGGATTCCGTGAGGGTGCTATGTGTTCACGTAATGCGTTGCACCTGCGCAGAAAACTCGCTCGTGTGAAAGGGGCCTAAGGGCAACATTAAAGGGAACTAGTCACCATGAAAATGCAAGGTGAGCTACAGTCAGCATGTTATAGAGCAGGACGAGCTGAGAAGATTGATATATAGTTTTACGGGAAATTATTCAGAAAAACTCATTCTGGGCTTTGAAGTCAAGGAGGCGGTCCTATTAGTGATTGACAGCTATCTCTGTATACACAGTCATAGGGGAAGGCTGTCAATCACTGATAGGACCGGCTCCTTGACTTATAAACCCAGAATGAGCAGAGATATAAATTAATGAACTACAAGTTTTACTGAATAATTTCCCATAAAACTATATATTAATCTGCTCAGCTCCTCCAGCTCTATAACATGCTGCCTGCAGCTCAGACACAGTGTTCAATGTGACAGGTCTCCTTAGAAAAAGGCTGGGTCACTTTCTTCAAATGATTCATCTGTTTTGCCTAAATCTTGTATTAAATAGCTCCAGAGCGTGCCAGATGAATCCCCATATTCATGAGCTCCTGCCTCTCCCTGCTCACCTGCTGCTGATTCATATGGGAAAAGAAACCTGTCAATCACAGGCAAGTGGGCGGGGAGAGGCAGGAGATCATGAATATAGGGACTCATTGACATGCGCTGGAGATGTAAGGACAGCAGAAAACTGGTGACAGATTCCCTTTAAAACTTATATTCTACAGAAAAATAAGTCATCGCCTGAATCGCCTGAAGAAAAAAAAAAGAAATTGAGAAAAATTGCTAATCATCCTTAAATTGAAAATAACCCAGATTTATTTTATTTTTTTGCATAAGGCACTGCCAGCAGCGTTTTCCCACGAGCATGTTTACCTTACATTTCACATAGAAAGTTAACTTTACAATTTCAATATTTTCTTAGTGACCAAGATACACATCCCGTCTGTCAACCAAGTGTCACTGGCCGCATGATTGTAGTATTGGCACTTAAGCCTTTAGTGACACATTGTAGAACGGGAAAGACAGCATAGCACAGGGACGCTGACACTCGCTGGCTCGATGTTTCGCTGTGGGATTAGGATGGGATGTTCAGAGACGTCAGAAGGTTTAATCAAGTGTTTGATTTATTTGTATTAAACTGCATTTAATTTAAATGTAACTACTAAAATTTATCATCATTATCATCTCAGATTGTGTGCCAAGGCAAGACCACACCACTCATATACACAGAGGCCACGTCATTATTTAACACTTCTCATCCCATCATCATCTAATCTGTCCTCATTAGCTCCTGACTGTTAGATAATATGTGGTTAATTGGAGTGGGCTAGTTAGCTCTCCTCCAGAAGAAAGGAAACTGTCTGTCTAGTGCCACCTATAGCACTTAGGATATCAGCCAGACCAGACCTGTACAGATCAGGGTAGGCCGGAATTGGGTCATCTATTCTTGGTTGGCTAAGGGCTCATGCCCACGAGGGTGACCACAAATAGAGGTTCGCAATGCACAGGCACTGGCCGTGTGTGGATGCAGACCAATTGACTTTGATGCAACACTGCAAGTTACTGGTTCTTATTGAGGAGATCCAGTTGAAGGTATGGAGTTGTAAGGGCTATTCTCTATGGGAAATAGTTATTACCTGTTAGCATGGGCGTCCGCAGAAATTTTTCCGGGGGTGGGGGCATAATTTTATTGACATCCATGCTCTGCTTGTTTCTGAGAATGTAATGAACCGGAGGGGCATATTTATTATCGCAAAGTATAAAAACGCATGATCTGTGCAGTGGTGGATCCAGAGCCTGGTCTCGGGAGGGGCACTTCCAGATTATTTTCTGTCCGCCGCCACAAAACAATGGTGCTTATAGAACAGACTACACAGTGTAGAGGTATACTGTATATTGTGTGGCACAGTGTATGCTATATGTGTATAACATAAACATATTTCACATGAAAACTTACAATTACTTGGCCCTTGGGGGTCTCGGACGCCACTTCAACACTTGGCTGGGGGCTCGGTGGAGCTGATGTGTTTTATCCTAATGAGAAAGATTTCATAATAAGGATTTGGAGAAGAGGCAGAGGGATAGCAGAGCAGGGAGAGGCCGGTGCTACTACTAGGGGGTCATACCATGGGGGAGTAATAAAGCCCACCATAATGCCCCCCCAGTAGAAATAATTCTCCTTATAATGTGACAGTGCAAAAAATACCCCCTTGTAATGCCCCCAGTTGAGCTAATGTCCCCATAGTGCCATCATAATGTGCCAGTATAAAATACCCCTATACAGTGCCCCCGGTAAATGCCTCCATAGTGCTCCTCTACCCCCTTCCTCCTAGTGCCCCCATAATGTACCAGTATAAAATGCCCCAGTAGATGCCCTCAGTGTCCCCCATAATTTGCAAGTATAAAATTTCCCTTCTTAGTGCCCCCGTAGATGACCCCATAGTACTCCTCTCCCGCCTTCCTCATAGTACCCACCATAATGTGTCCTAGTATAAAATTCTACTGTACAGAGCCCCCCATATAAAACACCCCTTCTTTGTGGCCTCAGTAGATGCCACTATAGTGCCCCCAATAATGTGCCAGTAATAATAGGCCCCCCATCATGTGCCAATAATAACAGCCCCCCATCATGTGCCAGTAATAACAGCCCCCCCATCATGTGCCAGTAATAACAGCCCCCCCATCATGTGCCAGTAATAACAGCCCCCCCATCATGTGCCAGTAATAACAGCCCCCCATCATGTGCCAGTAATGACAGCCCCCCATCATGTGCCAGTAATGACAGCCCCCCCCCTTGTGCCAGTAATGACAGCCCCCTATTATGTGCCAGTAATGACAGCCCCCATTATGTGCCAATAATGACAGCCCCCCATTATGCGCCAGTAATGACAGCCCCCCATTATGCTCCAGTAATGACAGCCCCCCCATTATGCTCCAGTAATGACAGCCCCCCCATTATGCTCCAGTAATGACAGCCCCCCCATTATGCTCCAGTAATGACAGCCCCCCCATTATGTGCCAGTAATGACAGCCCCCCCGTTATGTGCCAGTAGCCACCAGTCTTAAAAAATAAATAAAATAAACACTTATACTTACCTCCTTGGCAGCGATGTGATGCAGGCCTCTTCCGGCCTGTGTCCCGCGCTGTACGGCTCAGGCGGCCTCTGATAGGCTGCCGGCCTAGTGCCTGCAGCCTATCAGAGGAAGGGGAAGGGACACGCCTCTCCCTCCCCTGCCCATTCACTCTCGCATCACAGCCATCTGTATCGTGCCTCTGTACCGCAAAAAGATAGAACTTGCACTCTTTGTGCGGAACGGACGGATCGCGGACCCGTTCAAGTGAATAGGTCTTTGATCCCCATGCGGCTGCCCCACGGACGGTGCCCATCCATTGCGGACCGCAATTTGCGGTCCACAGTACGGCTTCACGCGGTCGTGTGAACAAGCCCTAAGAGCAATGTTTCTTGGGGAGGATAGCTCCATAGTTTGGCATCTAATGGAGTTTTAGAGGCTTACAGAAGTAGTAGATGCATCCAGAGGAGCTGGATATGTTGATGTCCATAACGTCTCAATGGAACTGTGTCCGAGGCCTCTTCCACACGTCAGTGAATCGTTAATGCGTGCTGGCCGTGTTCTCTACGAACTGCACACCTACTAATTTATTTTAGTGTGTTTATTTACACATAGGTGCCGCTCTATTCATTCTCTATGGAAGCGTAGGAGATAGCTGAGAACTCTGCAATCTCTGGCGCTCTCATAGAAAATGAATGGAGTAGTAGTGCGCATGCAAGACCTGCCGCTTCCTCAACACGGGAGAATGGGATCCCTGTTCTTGTGATCGGAAGGAGTGAAAGCAGCCATACTTGGTGTACATATTAGCCTCCCTGGTGTGGTTATCATCCAACCTGAGCCAACGTGATAAATCTGGTGCAGGTCTAGACATTGGGAGTTACACTGGCTTTTTACTCCAGCTTTAGATGGCCCCTGCACTGCTGGAGGAAGACTCACTTCTGGCAGTCCATGTGCCTGGAGTAAAAACTATGCCAACCCCTGACTGGTGTAGTTTTCACTCCTCTTTGATGCACAAATGTTAGCAACTTTCCTGATCTGGAGCTGGCCTTTTTGCCGCAAAAAAAAAAAAAAAAAAAAAAAAATATATATATATATATATATATATAAAGCTGTGACAAAAACGCAACTAAAATGCATAAGTATACAAAAAACGGCAGCAAAAAAATAAACCTATGAAAGCACCCTAATAAAAGTATTACTGGTAAGGGAAAAATGTAAGAAGGAAATAGACCATGACAAGTCTTAGTGGTTCATTGCCTTCAAGATTATGACAGGGAAGTTCACTGCTCAGCCAGACCCTGGCTTCTTCTGAATAGTTCTTACATTTAGTGTTCTCATGACAGTCCTGTAAAATAAACTCTCTCTGTGATTTGTGAAATTTGAAAAGAAAAATATTGGTGAACTATACCCTAACTGCAGTGTTTCCTTATGACCCATAGGCCATCAGCAAAACTTCAGCTGTAATAGTGAGGCTTTTGTCACCTTTTAGGAGCCTGCTCTAGTGATGATCTTGGCTGAATTCTGAGGACTGGATTCTGAGGAGTGTGGGGAGCTATTGGTTTGCTAAGGCTCTTTCACACTTGCGTTCTTCTTTTCCGGCATAGAGTTCCGTCGTCGGGGCTCTATGCCGGAAAAATCCTGATCAGGATTATCCCAATGCATTCTGAATGGAGAGAAATCCATTCAGGATGCATCAGGATGTCTTCAGTTCAGGACCTGAACGTTTTTTGGCCGGAGAAAATACCGCAGCATGCTGCGCTTTTTGCTCCGGCCAAAAATCCTGAACACTTGCCGCAAGGCCGGATCCGGAATTAATGCCCATTGAAAGGCATTAATCCGGATCCGGCCTTAAGCTAAACGTCGTTTCTGCGCATTGCCGGATCCGACGTTTTGCTTTTTCTGAATGGTTACCATGGCTGCCAGGACGCTAAAGTCCTGTTTGCCATGGTAAAGTGTAGTGGGGAGGGGGGGAGCAGTATACTTACCGTCCGTGCGGCTCCCGGGGCGCTTCAGAGTGACGTCAGGGCGTCCCACGCGCATGGATGACCTGATCGCATGGATCACGTCATCCATGTGCATAGGGCTCTCTGACGTCATTCTGGAGCGCCTCGGGAGCCGCACGGGCGGTAAGTATACTGCTCCCCCGCTCCCCACTACTACTATGGCAACCAGGACTTTAATAGCGTCCTGGCTGCCATAGTAACACTGAACGCATTTTGAAGACTGATCAGTCTTCAAACGCTTTCAGTTCACTTGCGGTGTTACGGATCCTAACAACGCAAGTGTGAAAGAGGCCTAATTTGAGACAGATTTTTACGCCAGAATTATGGTGCAATTTTGTTGCAAAATGGTGCATCTTAGGCCCCTGTCCTTTCTAGAGAAGCTCCACCCCTTCCTGATAAGCTCTACTTCATGTCATAAAAAAGTAAACTCTAGATGCTCCAATTTGTGCCACTTTTTTAGACAGATTTCTGGCACGGGCATATTAGAAAATATGCGCAAGATGCTTTTCTACTTTTGTACAGCTCCCATATGTTTTTACATATGTGTGTTGGAGGCTACATTAGAGGCCTCTGCAGTACCTTAGTTATATACAATTGTATTAGTCATTCTAATAGAGAATGGTGTAAATAGCAAACTTCTAAATCACTTCATTCAAAAAAATATACCTGCATCCACCTGAAAAAAAGCTGGAAAATCATTTCCACCTAATTGGCAGTCCACTGCCTGTGGTTAGGCAAGATCTGTCCCTGGTAACAGAGACTCAGAAGACGGCTGAGAGGAAGTGGGGGCGTGTCAGAGCTAGCCAAGATCCTGAACCTGATAAAAAGAACTGCTTCTACACAGCTTCTGAATTCACAATAAACTTCCTGCCTTCCTGTAAGTGTGATCTCCCCCTCCATATCTGTTCTGTAAGCTCTGGAGCTGAAAACAAACATAGTGGGAAGTAAGGGAAAGGACGTCTCAGCAGTACAGTGCTGGCAGATTGCACAGAAGGGAGACACCCCCTGCTTCTGAGTGAATTGCATCTAGCTTTGCAGCTGAAACAGGGAATAATATAGCTAAAAAAGACTTAAAACACCTGTTTGTTCATAGTTATGATTGTACAAATAAGCACAGCCATTATGCAAACTTTAAGGCTAAACAGGGACATGTGTCGCACCAATGTCGCACAACATTTCTTGTAATGATAGTCTATGGTGCCAAAGGCTGTCCAGGCATGCTGGGAGTTGTAGTTTTGCAACAGCTGGAGGCACACTGGTTGGGAAACACTGCCATAGACTACCATTACAATAAATGTCCTGCAACACGTCGCAATGTAGTTGTCATGCAACAAATGTCGCCGTATAGCCCTAGCCTAAATTTCCACACAACCAGCCACCATACCTTATCATCTGGTGAAAGGAACGACACTTTGTACTCAATACTGATGGATGCGCCACAAGTTTTATTTTGCACTAAGTAAAGAGAGACGTTTATACTTTTACTTCTGGCCTGATTCTTCAAATCACCTTTCCACTGACCGATCCCCAGGGAGCAGCGGCCTGAGGAAGTACACCATGACACAACACCTAATCAGGGCCACTACCACTCTCATCCTCTGCATCGGCTCCTCAGGGTCTCGCTGCATCTCCATGGCAGATTCTCTAAAAAATACAGGAAAAATAGTGCATCATGCTGTGTGCCATTTTGCCTGGTAACGGAAACCTAGCAGACCCCATTATAATCAGTGGGGTCTGCCGGGCACCATTCATGTCAGACGGAGCTTCCATTCTTTTCATTGTTCTGCTCCTTTAACTAACAGTCTTCTGATGAAGGTCTCAGGACTTCAGGCTGACAGCCGGTTTGGAAGTTTGTTTTAAGTTGATAGCTGATAATTATGTGGTTTTGGCGCAGTTTTATTTCTTTGCTCTAGTTTATTCATGATGGTGGATTTCACTCTATTCCTTCAAACAGAAAGAGACCAATATGCAGACTGAACAGCCGCCCCTGGTTCCATGCTGGGTTTGTAGCACATTGCAGACGTTTGTATTTGTCAGTTTTAGTCGTACTCCTTTTTTTAAAGATGGTGTGGAAAGGAAAAACTCTGCAATGTCTGTAGGAATGCATGGACTCAGCGCCACGCAGAGAATTTGCATTAAATGAGATCCATTGTTTCTTGATGAAATTATTCAAAACAGGTGTAGGGAGCGGAGAAGCATGGGACAAGTGCCAAAAATCAGCATTTAATTTCTCTCTTTTTCTTTTTGTATGTCTGCTAGGATTTTTGCAGTGTATGGAGGGAGTTTCAGAGTCTCACAGACACCATCTGGATCACGGTTTCCAAGGTAGGCCTTGCATGAGATGAGACATCTTTTTCTGCTTTCTGCACAAAATTGATTTACTATGTATTTCCTTTGCACATTGTTAATGTCCACTGGAAGGGTTTCACATTTTATTGCCGTTATGCTGCCGTTTTGCAGAATTGCAGCTTTTCTGACATAGTTTTGAGAAAATTATGAATCAAACACAACTTGTGAATACACCAAGGAGGGATCACTCTCTGAAGGTATCGGGTGAGGATGCAATGTAATGGGCACTATACATGAGGTCTGTGGTCAACTGACAACTCTCCTAACTCTCTGGCAAAACTGCAATGGTCTTTTAAAATTTGGCTGAGTGGTTTAGAACAAAGGATTGGGGTTATTAATTTTCATCTTGCCTGACCCTTCTTGCCCCTGCCATCTGCCATCAGGGAATAGTCAGGAAACCACATTAGATATTGGGGCTGTCCCACCAAAATAGGTGAATTTGGACTTTATTTTTGTATGGCCATCTTTAGGCTCCTTCATCCCTGTCCATCTGACTGTACAGCCGTCCTCCTCCACTACACCTCACTTTTACTGACCACAGATAACTCCAGTGATCAAGGACTGATTTAGAGATAATGGGGGTCATTTACTAACAGCACTACACCAGTTTTTGATGTAAAGAAAGTCGCAAGGCCTCTTTTTTTTTACGTATTAATTGCCAGTACAATTTTTTTTTGTCTTTTATGCAGTCCCCGCCACTTGGGAGCATGGTGGGGTCAGGCTGGGTGGGGCTCGGCCATCGGCCCCAGCAAATTCATTAACATTTACACATGGTAAAGTCGTAAAAATAAAGTGAACATTACTCTAGTCAGGACTCCAGTCACAAGGACTGCCAAAGGTGTGCTTAATTTAAGACCAGTCCTGTGCCTCCGGCAGCACAGGGGCTATCAAAGACTGGGGTAAAAAGCTGGTCTTTGATAAAGGCCCCTCATTTTTATTTGTATTGAAGAAAGTGCGTGATCACTCAGAATCTGCTAGGATTCTGTGGAGTGGATCATCATGGATCGTTCATATACAGTTGCAAGAAAAAGTATGTGAACCCTTTGGAATGATATGGATTTCTGCACAAATTGGTCATAAAATGTGATCTGATCTTTATCTAAGTCACAACAATAGACAATCACAGTCTGCTTAAACTAATAGCACACAAATAATTAAATGTTACCATGTTTTTATTGAACACACCATGTAAACATTCACAGTGCAGGTGGAAAAAGTATGTGAACCCCTAGACTAATGACATCTCCAAGAAACCAAAGTTGAGTTGTTTGGAAGAAACACACACACTATGTGTGGAGAAAAAGAGGCACAGCACACCAGCATCAAAAACTCATCCCAACTGTGAAGTATGGTGGTGGGGGCATCATGGTTTGGGGCTGCTTTGCTGCATCAGGGCCTGGACGGATTGCTTTAATTGAAGGAAAAATGAATTCCCAAGTTTATCAAGACATTTCGCAGGAGAGCTTAAGGCCATCTGTCCACCAGCTGAAGCTCAACAGAAGATGGGTGTTGCAACAGGACAACAACCCAAAGCATAGAAGTAAATCAACAACAGAATGGCTTAAACAGAAGAAAATACGCCTTCTGGAGTGGCCCAGTCAGAGTCCTGACCTCAACCCGATTGAGATGCTGTGGCATGACCTCAAGAAAGCGATTCACACCAGACATCCCAAGAATATTGCTGAACTGAAACAGTTCTGTAAAGAGGAATGGTCAAGAATTACTCCTGACCGTTGTGCACGTCTGATCTGCAACTACAGGAAACGTTTGGTTGAAGTTATTGCTGCCAAAGGAGGTTCAACCAGTTATTAAATCCAAGGGTTCACATACTTTTTCCACCTGCACTGTGAATGTTTACATGGTGTGTTCAATAAAAACATGGTAACATTTAATTCTTTGTGTGTTATTAGTTTAAGCAGACTGTGATTGTCTATTGTTGTGACTTCAGATCAGATCCCATTTTATGACCAATTTGTGCAGAAATCCATATAATTCCAAAGGGTTCACATACTTTTTCTTGCAACTGTATGTTGTGGTTCCTGTGAGAAAGCCATGCTGCCAGTGTGAACAGTGCCTGACTACTTACCATCAGCTGTTATATGTGGTCCAGACTACACAGCAGATAGGAGGTTACTCCTTTATGGTGAGCGCTATTCCGTTTTTTTTTTTTGGTTTAAATTCTCTTAGGCTACATGCACATGACAGTGAAAAATGGCAAAGTAATGGACGTTTTACAACCAGTTAAAGCCTATGGGGCTATCCACATGGGCACTTTTTTACAGCCAGGTGGACCCCATTTAAATCTATGGGCACGTTTTTAACGGCCATTTAAACAGGAGTGCACCTGTCTAACGGCCATTGAAATAGGTACACTGTGAAAAAAGTGCCTTTCTGAGGTTAAAATGGAATGCACTCCAGGCGTGATGACATGATCACAGGTTATCACGCTTCTGCCTCCAGTGAGGAGCGAGTGTTCCTGGAGCGCGCAAGTGGTTTGATGTTTTGTTTATTGTTGCCACTGTACTGGTGGCCACTAAGAGGAGCATTAACTATACTTGGGGCCATTAAGAGGGGCATTATATACTCCTGGTGCGCACTAAAGGGGGCATTTGATGTCCATGGGGCATGATGGGAGACTTTAGATATACTGAGGGCACTGCAAGGTTTGGGTTATTTAAAAATCCAGTGAAATATACCATATTTTTCAGACTTCAAGATGCGGAGGTAAAATGGCAGTGCATCTTATAGTGCGAATGTTATTGACCGCTTCCATTACGGAAGTGGTCATTAGCATGCAGGAGACGCAGGGAGCAGTGAGAAAAGTGCTGCACTGGATGTACTCGCCTATCCTCTGATCTGAGGAATGAGGAGGAATGGGGATCTGAGCGGAGATCGGATGGAGCTTGGGAGTCTGAACTGAGGTCGGAGGAGGAATGGGGGGTATGAGAAGGGTCTAATCTGAGGTCAGAGGAGGAATGGAGGTTTGAGGTCTGATGGAGCTTGGGGGTCTGATCTGAGGTCTGATCAAGCTTGGGGGTCTGATGGGGATCTGAGCAAAAATATATATATTTTTTCTTATTTTCCTCCTCTATTTCCTAGATCCGTGTTATGGACCTGTGCATCTTATAGTCCGAAAAAATACGGTATCTATTTTTAATGGACAATTTTAATGAATGTTAAAAACTATATTGAGGGCCACATGACCTATATTGGGGACCATTAAAAGGGGCATTATATATATACTGGGGCAACTAAAGGAGACATTTCATGTTCAGGGGGCACTATGGGGGACTTTAAAAGCCAATGAAATCAAACTTTAATGGCTGTTTTTACTGCCGTTAAAAATGGAAGCACGGGCAGAAAATGGATGTACAAATGGTTAAAAAAAATTTCCATGAAAAACTTTCCACTTTTAACAGACGTTATTTTTTCACCTTCTTGTGGATGTAACCTTAAAGCAGAGCAGATTTTCTTACAAGTTTACAATTTATTATTTGTAGTTTTTTTAATATTATATGGAAATTAATGTGAAGTATTGTCTGCCTTTTACATGCTGCTCACTATTTTCCTGACATAGCGCTAGGAGACAGGGAATTTATTTATACACAGCAGGCATCATGAGCAGTCCCTGCTGGCTCCATCTGCTCACCCCTTACCTACTCCCTCCACCTCCGGTGCTCCTTCACTCTATACGATTGCATGATAAATCACAAAGGTACCTCTGTGCCAGGCTTGTGGTAGTGAAGGTGTTTTTTACAATAGGCATGATGATGCCACAGGCCTTATTACGGTATTTATGATTTAGCTAATATAGCTATACACATCCAGAATGCCGTGCCTGGTTAAAAGGGTCCTTTACCCCTGGACCCGTATCTGCATGGTGGGTAGCAAGGAAACGAGCGCCTCCATGCACACTTCCCTGTCAATTGTGATAAACTAGAGCCTGTAGGTTGTAGATGCAGGGAGCGTGCAACATTCATGGCTCAGTGCACATAAGTTATGAATATTCCGTAAGCTCATGTAAGGTGAATTAGTAACAGGAGGTGTCTGGCAACAGATTATTCCCTGTATTCAGTAACATTGCCAGGATTTGGGGAATACGATAACTACTTATGAAGAACGCCTAAACGCTGTGAGGAGTTTCTTATAGATCAAATCATGTCTCAAGGCTAAGATATAGCCCCATTGTCTGATAGGTGCGGGTCCCACCTCTGGGACCCTCACCTATTTTGATAACGGAGCGGGCCAAAGTGATGGCTGAAGGACTCCGGTCCGGCCACGACCAAGTGCCCTCCCCATAGAAGTGAATGACCGCGCATGACCGGCCACAGCGCCCATTCACTTCTATGGGCCCGACGGAAATAGGCAAGCCAGCGCTTGGCTATTTTTGGTGGCTCCATAGACATGAATGGAGTGCAGATGCGCATACGAAGTGCGCTATCCGCAACTCTCGGGGCTCCGTTTAGAAGACAGATGTGGATCCCAGGTGAGACAACCCCTTTAAAAGTCGCACAGCGGTTGATGAATTAGACTAGGCATCTTTTTATTAGTCTGACCTCTGGTGGTTGTTTTTTTTAGTTAGACAGGTTCATAGTCACTTAGACTGGTCTCATTTATTTGCGCATGAAAAAAATTACCTCTGTGCGGAGAAAAGTCACATGTCTCCCGGAAAGTGTGACTTTCAATACAAAAAAATAGTTGTAACTCCCCATTGAAAACAGACGAAGAAAAGTACACAGGCCCTGGGGTAGAGTACAAATTAGACTGTTTTTGCGAAAAATTCAGGTGCAAAAAAAGGAGCACCTACATAAATAGGTCCGAAAATAGTCGCAAAAGTTGGAATACTTCTGAATTAGTCAAAAAAATCTAAATAGTTGGATGAGGAGCAAAAGCCTCCGAAACAGACGCAATTTCAGAAGTAAATGTGACAAAAAATTGTCTAATAATTGTCTAATAATTTTTTTAACTAAAAACAGGCGCAAACACTTTGGTAAATGTGCCCCCATTGACTTATAAGATGGCTGCCTTACATGCAGTGGCATTAGAGGTAGAGCTTGTTAGGAGCTGATTTGCATTCCCTCTTTCCTGAACTAGCCATACACGCTCTGCCGATCCCAGTGTTCATGTTTGGAGAGAGAGAGATGGCTGTTGGCTGCGCAAGCGTTTCAGATACCGCCACCAATCGGACATTTGATGACATTGTCTTGTGCCGCTGGTGTTTATGGTAAGCAGAGCGCTGATTGTTTCGATTGAATGGGGGAGAATTATTAAAATGGTGTAAAGGAAAACTGGCTTAGCTGCCCATGTCAACCAATCAGATTCAACATTTCATTTTCCAAAGGAGCTGTGAAAAATGAAAGGTAAAATCCGATTGGTTGCTATGGGCAGCTAAGCCAGTTTTCCTTTCCACGAGTTTTGATAAATCTCCCCCAGTGTGCCCATGTAGATGAGGTGAATAAACACATTAGGGATCATTTACAAAGACCAGCATGCACCATGCTCTGGCCTCACCGCTAACAGTCTGTGTGCCTGGAGTAAAAACTACTCTAGTCCCTTACTTGAGTAGTTTTCGCTCCTCATTTCCGCTCGTTTCCAGGCGTAAAGGATAATAGATGTATTAGGCCCGATGCCCTGTTTTAGCCCCTGCCACACACCCATCACTACCTCGCTACTTGGAAAACATGATCTTGCAATGTTTTTACACCACAAATTGGCGTAGCACGCATTGTAGATGACCCCCATTCTTCAGAGGTTCATGATGATCAGTTCTTATATATACTTCACGTCTGCAGGGTATTAACTGGTGGATGGCGCTCTGCGAGCTAATTGCAGGCAGGCCCAGCAGCATGTGGTACTCATATTCCCTTCCTGACTAACATGCCTGATCCATTAACCCTAAAAGTGCTTGATTTTGTGACTTCTTTAGTAGTAACGTGATGTGATTTGTCGCAGTGCTGCCCAGTACGTCATGGTGATGAGCTTTTAATTCATTTGGAAATCTAAAATGTTTAAAGGACCTGTAGTGGACTATAAGGCAACGCATTGTCACTATGCCACGCAGTAAAAGCAAACGGAGTTGAGTTTCACCTGTTCCTGTGAGACTACATCTGAAAGGAATCCAACCCTTCTTTATTTCTTGAGTCTGTATTGCCGTGGCAACCCAGAAGTCACAATGCGACTCCATTCACTTTCACTGTGATGTAATGTGACTAACAAAAGTTCGTTTTTCGTTCTCGCGAAGGATATCGCAGCCAAGAGCGATCCGTTGGCCCAGCATTAACTGTAATAGGGATTGCTGAATACTAAAGCTTCCTAAGGCCTCGTTCAGACAACGGTAGTTTTGGTCCGCATCCAATCTGCGGATGGAATGCAATGCAGACACATTCATTTCAATGGGGCTGCAAAAGATGCTGACATCACACCGTGCAGCCCCCCAAAAAAATAATATACATTTTCTATTTCTGTTACGGAAAAGATTAGGCATTTCTAACAGAGGGCAGGACGTACCAATCCGCAAAATGTACACGGCCGTCATCAGTGTTTTGCGGGTCCGCAATTTGTAGACCGCAGAGGCCGATACGGTCATGTGCAGGGGGCTTAAGGGTGATTTTGCACCCTTAGGACTCGTGCACACGAACATGTTTTTAGTCTGTTACCATTCTGGTTTTTTTGTGTCCCGTATGTGGAACCAGTAACTTCAACGTGGCCGCAAAAAAATGGAAATTACTCCGTGTGCGTTCCATGTCCATATTTCCGTTCCGTAAAAAAAATCAAACGTGCTATTATTGTCCACATTACGGACAAGGATAGGACTGTCCTATTAGGGCCAGACGTTCCGCCAAATGTGGAACGCACATGGCTGGTATCGGTGTTTTGTCGATCCGCAATTTGCTGACTGCTATTAGGCAGCTTTGCTAATATTATTCTATTTTATTTTTTGCATCTTTCTGGTATCTATGGGAATTATTAAACGCAGGAAAACATGTATTGGTTTTAGTGCCATTTTTTTCTTCACTTGCCTTTCGTTTATTTGGGTCAGTGACTTATTTTTGAAATTGCAGCACGCAAGCGTTTTCTACCTTCTTTTCTAGCGTTTTTGTGTCTCAGACATCGATTGGTCTTTTGGCCCTGCCTTAAGAAAAACAAATGGCAATATGTTTTGCATTCTTTTAATCTTTTTTTAGGTCTCGCTCCTCTGTGATCCAGGTTCCAAAGATAATGCTCATCTGAAAATTAATTTCCAGAGCATCTCCTACCAATGGCCTGTGAAAAGCCACCGCCAAAACATGGATGCCATCTGTGTTGTGTCAGTGTATTTTCACCGACCCATAGACCTCAATGAGCATGTTTGGTCCACATCGTAGACCAAAGTGGTGCATGTCTGTGATTTTTCCACTTGCCAATGGTCAGTGGAAAACCACTGATGTGTGAACACACATATTAAATGTCAACGGGCACATTTACGAAGACCGTCTTTTTACTCCGGTCTTAGTTTCCCCCTCTGCACTGCCACTAGATATGTCTAATTTTCGACAATTTGTGTGCCTCGTCATAAATTAGGTGCATCTGTGGCAGTCCATGTGCTTGGAGTAAAAACTAAGCGGACCCTTTGGTGGTGTAGTTTTTAGCTTACATTTGTGCCTGTTTGCAGGTGAAAATGTATGTGAATTTGCTGAGGCACAGCCCCAGCATGGCCCCTGACATGTCCCTGCCCTTGTCACGCCCAACTGGCATACAAAGTCCATTGTTGTCCATACACCAAAATTGGGTCGCAAGTCTATTAGTAAACGTGCCCCAATAGGTAGATGTCCATAATTCACTGAGGTGTGAAGAGGGCCTAACATTGCTGCATTTATTTTAACTTTTTTTTTCCATCCTGAACTACATCAGAGGGGGGATGCATACTTTTTTTTTTGTAGAAAGCTGGATAACCTACCATGTGGAGCTGTAATAGAGACTGCAGAGTGCTAAATCTACTACGAGAAATCCTCCTCCTTATTTCCAAATTATGCCTTAAAGGGAACCTGTCACCAGGATTTTGTATATAGAGCTGAGGACATTGGCTGCTAGATCGCCACTAGCACATCCGTAATATCCAGTCCCCATAGCTCTGTGTGCTTTTATTGTGTCAGAAATGGGCTCCGGAAATGTTAGTAACAGCTCCTTGGGCTTCTTACTTGCCTCATTTACATATATATAAAATCTTTCTTTTTTTTACACAATAAAAGCACACAGAGCTATGGGGACTGGGTATTGCAGATGTGCTAGCGGCCATCTAGCAACCCATGTCCTCAGCTCTATCCCCAAAATCCAGGTGACAGGTTCCCTTCAACTTCAGTATTTCCGCTCCAGATTTTTGCTGATTTACTTTTTTTAAACTTTAAATGACCGGAAAATGTTTTCTTGTAAATTTCACACAGCTGCTGAAAACAACTACCCTGATGGTAAATGAAAACCGCAGTCATATAAAACTCACTTATGCCAGGTCTAATCATTTCCTTGGCAGTTTACAGCTCACAGACTCCATTGTAGTCCACCCCTTTCCCCAAACCTCCATCTCAGTGACTACAGTTGGCACACTTAACAGGGCACATTCACTAAGACCGGCCTTGGTTTCCCCCTTTGCACTACAGTAAGAGCTGTCTAATTTATGGCGAGGCGTGCGTCTCGTCATAAATTAGGCGCATCTTTGGCAGTCCGTGCACCAGGGGCTGTTTGCAGGCGCAAATGTAAGTAAATTTGCCGGGTTCTGAAGTCCCAGTACTGACACTGCCCCCGACTAGGGTGACCACATTTCCTAACTGCCATTCAGGGACACTTACATTCACAAGTGCATTTCGTCAAACTTATACTTGAGACTGGCAAAAACATATCTGCCTGTGCATTTTTCTGTATTTCTGCACATTAACTGGCTACTTTGCTGCCCTAAACCCAAAGAAGAGGCAGACATCATTATTCATTGCAAAGTTAAACTTACATTTCGCCCTCTTTAATGCCGATAACGGCCGCACAGTTACAGGCACAGTAGAGATCCCGGCCAGGCCGACGTCACGTGAGTCTAAGGCCTCGTTCACACTTCAGTGTTTGGTCAGTGATTTCCATCAGTGATTTGTGAGCCAAAACCAGGTGCAACTCTAAACACAGAACAGGAGCAGATCTTTCCCTTCTACCTCATGTCTGTGAAGGCTCCACTTCTGGTTTTGGCTCACAAATCACTGATGGAAATCACTGACCAAACACTGAAGTGTGAACGAGGCCTAAGATCACACGGTCGCGGTCACGCTACTCGGCCGCGCAGCAAGGCAGTGGAGGAGCCACACACACATCGGCATCGCATAGTACTGTCCTATCTGATTTGGCGATCGCATAGTATAAAGAAGTGACTGTCACCAGGGCCGGTTCTAGGTGAAAAGGGGCCCTGGGGCGAAAAACAATAAGGGCCCCCCCCATGACACTTGACTTTTACAGAAGAAACTGTACATTGTGTGGCAAAGTGTATGCTATATGTGTATAACAAACATATTTCATATGAAAACTTACAATTACTTGGCTTGGCCCTTGGGGATCTCGGACACCACTTCCACACTTTGGCCGGGGGGCTCGGCGGAGCTGATGTGTTTTATCCTAATGAGAAAGATTTCATAATAAGGATTTGTAGAAGAGGCAGAGGGATAGCAGAGCAGGGAGAGGCTGGTGCTGCTACTAGGGGGTCATACCATGGGGGAGTAATAAAGCCCACAATAATGCCCCCCAGTAGAAATAATTCTTCTTATAATGTGACAGTGCAGAAAATGCCCCCAGTTGAGCTAATGTCCCCATAATGTGCCAGTATAAAATACCCCTATATAGTGCCCCCAGTAAATGCCCCCATAGTGCTCCTCTCCCCCTCCCTCCTAGTGCCCCCCATAATGTACCAGTATAAAATGCCCCATATATAGTGCCCCAGTAGATGCCCTCAGTGTCCCCCATAATTTGTAAGTATAAAATACCCCTTCTCAGTGCCCCCATAGATGACCCCATAGTACTCCTCTCCCACCTTCCCCATAGTACCCACCATAACGTGTCCCAGTATAAAATGCCCCTATACAGAGCCCCCATATAAATAACCGTTCTTTGTGGCCTCAATAGATGCCCCTATAGTGCCCACCAATAATGTGCCAGTAAGAAGTGCCCCCATAGATGTCCCCCAATAATGTGCCAGTAGCCAGAGCCCCCCCACCATTATGTGCCAGTAGCCATAGGCCCCCCTATAATGTGCCAGTAGCCATAGACCCCCCTATAATGTGCCAGTAGCCTGAGCCCCCCCCCCCCATCAACATGTGCCAATAGCCATAGGCCCCCCTATCATGTGCCAGTAGCCATAGGGCCCCCTTATAATGTGCCAGTAGCCATAGACCCCCCTATAATGTGCCAGTAGCCATAAGGCCCCCCCTATCATGTCCCAGTAGCCATAGCCCCCCCCCCATCATGTGCCAGTAGCCACCAGCATTAACAAAACAAAAAAACACTTATACTTACCTCCTTGGCAGCTATGTGATGCAGGCCGCTTCTGGCCTGTGTCCCGCGCTGTACGGCCCAGGGCTCAGGCAACGCGATGACGTCATCGCGACGCCTGCGCTGGCCTCTGATAGGCTGCAGGCACTAGGCCGGCAGCCTATCAGAAGAAGGGGAAGAGACACACCTTTCCCTCCCCTGCTCCACAGCCATCTGTATCGCTGTCCTGAGGACGGCGATACAGATGACTGGAGATGAGCGCTTCCACAATGGAAGCGCTCATCTCCGGCACCTTGCCTCTATGGAAGCGCCAGCCCTGACTGTCACAACAGCAGCGGTCGGCGGCTCAGGTCATTCCGGGACACTGCATTGTCCCGGAATGAGGGTGACCGGGACCCGGGACAGACTCTCCAAATGCGGGACTGTCCCGGGCGATCCGGGACACGTGGTCACCCTACCCCCGACATGCCCCCACCCCGATCACAATATTGTTGAACAGCCAGACAGAAAAGGGGACACTTTTTACTAATGTTCCCCAACCTGTCTCCAGAAACTCTTCCTTGCTTTTGCAGCATGCTGTACCTCTTGCAGGATTGGCCTCATGCACGCGATTGTATTTTGCATCCGTGTCCGATCCACATTTCTTTGCAGATTGCACATGGACCCATTCATTTCTATAGGTCTGCAAAATAAACGGACAGCACCCGGATGTCCTCTGTGTGTGTTCGTTCCACCAATTATAGAACATGTCCTGTCCTTGTCCATATGGGAGTGATACAAATATAAATTGCACATGCAAGATGTCAGTGGTTTGCGGATCCGGTTTGCAGGAGGGCAGTACAGACACGGTCGTAGCAGACCATAGTTCTGCAGGTTCATACAGGTGGACCGTTTTAAACGCGTAACTGACATAAGTGACTAGTGAATGGATAAAGAGGTTGTCTTTATAATTCTACCCATGAGCTGGTATTTGAATTGGCAGTAAATGCAGTATAAGAGAACAAGGGATCGGTGGAGTTACTCATACGGGTGTGTTTGTGTACAGTGTCCACATAAAGATGTTACAGTAACAGCTCTATGTGTGCATGTGCAGTACCCGGCTTAACTGTACCTGTCTGAAGAGATAAGGTGCACAGCGATGAGATGGTTGGAGAATACAATTTCCTTCCAACGTTCACTGCTGTAGCCAACAGCCCTATTCTGCTAAAATCCCCGAATCTGGCGATGGATGGAGGCTTCAAGATTTTTACCATTGTCCTCTACAGAAGACTATGCAAAGATCTATCTCCCAGGGACAGAGAACCATCTCACTAGCGCCACCTTCTGGAAGCGGCTTCCTGTGGGTCAAAGTCCAACAAGACAACATCTAAATACCCATCCATAGACAGCTGTTTTGCCCCTCATCAGTACGGATTAGGATTCTGTCTGAGTGAGTTCTCTACAGAGGACAGGAGGCTAACTAGTGCATCCAGAATCTGAATGCAACAAAGATGGCTTTGAACTATCCACAGATATGGACTGCTGCTGGAGGACTGTTCTACACCGTTTACCATAGACATCTGTTGCTCTGCAGTCTGAAAGGATTATAGTCACATTCACAGTAGATAGGCTGATTGTCTGAAGTGCCATATTGTTGCAGCCACTTAAGGAGTTGATGCTACTTTTCTGGAGTATAAAATTCACCAATCTTGGCATGTGCCACCTTTGCGACTTTTTTTTGTTGTTGCCATTTTGTACTCTTGTCACTTATGACAAATGTGGGAGGGGTTTAGCAGGTGGGTGTGGCTATTGACATATTTACTAGGGGTGGGTGATATAAACGATATACGATAATATCGTCATCAATTCGGCCGACGATGTAGATTTTAGTTATATCGCGATAGATGACCACGGAGTGGTAGTGAATTGAAGAAGCTAAGTTCTCACTCACCGCTCCGTGGCCTCCCGACTCTGTACCGTGCTGCAGGGCCTTGCGTTCACACATCGTCAGAGTGCTGGCTGACTCTGTGTGACGTCAGGTCCCTCAGTGCATGCTGGGAAGAAGACGCGGCCCGTCTCGTCTCCTGTAAACTCCATCTGCCAGCCGTGCAGGAAAGGTAAGTAGCAGCAGGTGCACGAATCTACCGGGGGTGGGGGGGGGGGGTCGTTTGGTGGATGGCTATGGCATGGGGCTAATTATGGCTCTGGCTAGGGTACATGATGATGGTGGCAATGGCATGGCGCTGATGGCGCTGGCTGGGGGACATGATGATGGTGGAAAATGACAATGGCATGGGGCTGATGGCGCTGGCTTGGGGACATGATGATGGTGGCAATGGCATGGGGCTGATGGCGCTGGCTGGGGGACATGATGATGGTGGCAATGGCATGGGGCTGATGGCGCTGGCTGGGGGACATGATGATGGTGGCAATAGCACATGGCGCTGATGGCGCTGGCTCGGGGACATGATGATTATGGTGGCAATGTCACATGGGGCTGATGGTTCTGGCTGGGGGACATGATGGTGGCAGTGGCATGGGGCGGATGGTGCTGGCTAGGAGACATGATGGTGGCAATGGCATGGGGCTGATGGCGCTGGCTGGGGGATATGATGATGGTGGCAATGGCATGGGGCTGATAAATAAAAATATTGTTTTCATAAAGCAATTTTAGCAATATGTTGGTTTAAGGTTTAGAGTACTCGATTAATACTCAATTGCTAAAATAATCGTTTCCTGCAGCCCTAGATGTCATCAAGCTGTGTGCCTGTTTTGGTCAACTCGCAAGCATGTAGGAACTTACATGTGTGGAGAAGGAGGAGGAGGTGCTCATAAAGAAGACCGGTGCGATGTTGGTCATATGGACCTGGTTTGGGTTTAAGGAGTCAGATGTTGAACAGAAAAATATAATCTGCAAACTATGCTGGGGGAGAAGAGCGATGAGGGGAATACAACAAATTTGTTTTATCACCTCAAAACGAAGCGCGTTTTGGAATACGAAGATAGCCAAAAACTGCGCCATCCTCCACAAACGCCCAGTTAGTCAAGTGGAAACCAAAAAGGTGGCCCTGCCCCTACACACAAACTTAATCTTTTAAAAGCATTTTCTAAAGGCAAAAGAAATCGGCAATGGATTGATATTACAAATGCCATTACCCTGTACCTGTGTAAGGACATGGTACCGTTTCTTACAGTGGCTTTCAGAACATGATTAAGACACTCGATCCATGTTACGAGGTTCCTAGCCGCAAACACTTTACCCAAACTGAAATACCCAAACTGTATGACAAAGTCCGTGAGCAAGTGAAGAAAGAACTCCGAAGCATAAAACACTATTCAACTACTATGGACTTGTGGTCCAGTCGCACAATGGAGCCTTACATTAGACTCACAGTCCACTTTATCAATGACGAGTGGAAGTTGTGCAGCAGATGCCTACAGACAGCTTATTTCCCCGAGGATCATACGGGTGAACTGATATCTCAAGGATTAAAGGAAGCGCTGGACTTAAAGAAGAGTTACAAGTCTGCATAACAACCGACAATGGCTCAAATATCGTGAAAGCAATGGAAATTAACGGATGGGCAAGAATGCAGTGCTTCGGCCGCAGGCTCCACCTCGCCATCGGTACGTAAACATTTCTTTTAGTCCTAGACTAGTTCAACATTATGCGGGGGTATCGTGCTAATAATATCTTCAAATTTTGTCCTTAGAGAGAAGTGTGAAAGATACCCGTCGCAAATGCAAGAAAATAGTGAGTGCCTTTTCTTACACTTGGAATAGGAACAGAGAAATGGCTAATGCACAGGCTGAGCTAAACCTGCCTCCTCACCGCCTCATCACGGAGACACCAACAAGATGAGGGTCTCGACAACAGATGATTCAGCGGCTGCTTGAACAAGAGAAGGCCATATCACAGGTCCTGAAAGCAGACAGGAAAACCAGGCACCTGGTACAAACTTGGCACCTGTGCTCCACCTTCTAAACACCACAGTTCTTCCTCTAGCTGATGATGACATTGACACAGACCTGACGAATGACATTAAGACAGCCATCCTCAAGTATTTAAATGAGAAGTACTCAGGCGCTGCAACTGATGACCTCCTGGATATGGCCTCCTTTGTCGACCCACACTTCAGATCATCATATATAGAAGATGACCGAAGAGAGTTCATCTTCACAAAAGCAGCAGCAGAAATTCGGGCACTGCTAGAGATGCTAGCTGTCTCTGCCACAGAGTCACCACCATCACACGCAAGCACAGAAGCTGATGGAGAAGCCCAGAGAGAACCCAAGTGGAGTAAACGAAGTCTGGGCAGCTTTTTCAAAAATGTATCCGCTCAGCCTGGCCAAGCTGCCTTAACTGACAGAGAAGCAATTGAAATTAAGCTTAAATGGGTTGTCTGAACCCAGACATACCCATAATTACACCCAGGCTCCGATGCTTCCGATGCACACACTGCCGGGCGGAGGCTTCTGATGGGCGGGCTTTAGCGCTGCCCTAGCTGTTTTACAGGCTAGGGTAGCGTTAAAGCCCGCCCATCAGTGCCGGTGACGTCACCTGGCTCACTGCTGGGAGGAAGCCTCAGCCTTGCAACCCTAAGGAGAGCCCGGTAAGTCAACGGAACTCCCGAAAACGGCTTTGCCCTGCGCGATTTAGAGCAGGGTAAAGGCGAGCATCGGAGCATGAACTGCTCCGATGCTCAAGTTAGGGGGGCTGTCTGGGTGAAAATGGGGATATCTGCCTTTGCATGTCTGCCACGAGTGCCCCCTCAGAAAGGGCATTCAGCACCAGTGGCAACATAGTAACATGCCACCGATCTCCACTGAAGCCCGACACTGTGGACAAACTTGTGTTCCTGGCGAAAAATCTTGTCTGATGTGCAAAAAGTTTAAAGGGGTTTTCCCATCTCAGACAATGGGGGCATATCGCTAGGATATGCCCCCATTGTCTGATATGTGCGGGTCCCACTGCTGGAACCGGCACCTACAATGAGAACGGAGTGGGGAAATGAACGGAGGGCGCACTGCGCATGCGCAGCCGCCCTCCATTCATTTCTATGGGGCCTCCGAAAATAGCTATTACCGTCTGCCCCATAGAAATTAGTGGGAGCATGGGCCGTGCATGCGCTGTGCGCTCCCATTCACTTCTATGGGAGCAGCGCTTGGTGGTGGACGGACTCCAGCCACAGCGCTTCCCGCTTCCTTCTCCTTGTAGGTGCAGGTCCCAGCGGTGGAACACGCACTTATCAGACAATGGGGGCATATCCTAGCGATATGCCCCCATTGTCTGAGATGGGAATACCTCTTTAATCACAGCACGCAAGGAGCATAAACACTGATGTTATTCAGTCATGTTTATATTTGCACTACATATTGCAAACAAAGTTTGAAATTTGTTGTATATTTACAGGGAACCTGTTATCAGCTTTATGCTAACCTAGAGGGCAGCATAAAATATTGACAGAAATGCTGATGTCAGCGGTGTGTCACTGATGATCGAAAAGTAAGTGGTTGCCGAGAACCAGCATCATAATCATTGCAGCCTAGGCCTGGAAAAGAGTCACATCTACCTGAGAAGAGTCCTGGTTATACATAATCTCCTGCTCTCGCCCATCTGCTGATGATTGGCAGTTCCCTAGAGATATAGGGAGAAAACCAGGTAGAAGCCTGTCAGTCATCAGCAGGTGGCAGGAGATCAGGAAGTCATGAATAACCAGGACTCTTCTCAGGAGGCCGTGACTCTTTTCCAGGCCCAGTCTGCAATGATTGTGATGTTGGTTCTCGGCAACCACTTACTTTTAACTTGTAAATGACAGACGGCTAAAATCAACTCGCCTGTCTCTACTTTATACTGCTGTTAGTATGGGCAGCACAAAGTTGATGACAGGTTCCCTTTAATGGAAAAGAAACCTGTTGAACTTGAAGGGTTTTTAGTTCAAATATGTGCAGCTTTATTTTTGTGCAATATAAATAAGTAATCAAGACAGCAAAAAGAAATGTCATGTTTATTTTTTTACATTTTGCATTTTATTTTAAACAATTTTGTGTTTTAGGGTACTTTCACACTTGCGGCAGAGGATTCCGGTAGGCAGTTCCATCGCCAGAACTGCCTGCCGGATCTGTCAAAACATATGCAAACCGATTGCATTTGTCATACGGATCAGGATCCTGATCCGTCTGACAAATGCATTGAAATGCCGTATCCGTCTCTCCGGTGTCATCCAGAAAAACAGATCCCGCATTTTTTTATTTATTTTTTTTGCGGTCTGAGCATGCGCAGACTGCAATGCCGGATCAGTTTTGACAGAACACTCAAGGCTGGATCCGGCATTAATGCATTTCAATGGGAAAAAATGCCTTAGCAAGTGTTCCCGAATTTTGGACGGAGATAAAACCGTAGCATGCTGCGGTATTATCTCTGTCCTGAACGGAATGCTCTCCATTCAGAATGCATTAGGATAAAACTGATCGGTTCTTTTCCGGTATTGAGCCCCTAGGACGGAACTGACGCTAGTGTGAAAGTACCCTTATTAACACTTCATCTTTACATTGTTTGGAAAAAGATCTGTTACACAATGTACATCTTAAAAATTTCGCAAAGTTTTGTAATTTGTATACATACAGAAGAAAATAATATATTGTGATATGTCGTTATATCGAACATGCTTCAAATTATATTGTGATTCGTGATATAGATTTTAGGCCATATCGCCCAGCCCTAATATTTACCCTATCTTCTGTTGGAAGTTGGCGTCATTCATGGAGTGGAAGCTTTGTTCATAGCAGGCATGGATTTGCTTTTCTGGCGCACGGACAACTAAACTGCGGCCGATTTTGTTAGGTCTGCGCAATACCAAGCATGGCAAAGTCTATTATTTTTTTTTATGCTGTAGAGTGCCAACCACATACTAGGTGACCTTCCCAAGTCCACCAGAGGGATTGCTTTCTGCTCTGACTACGGGTGGCCATACACGATGTGGCCTGGCCGTGGGATCCGCTTGTGAATTGCCTCTAATTCAGGCTGGTATTGATGTTCTACCAAGTACAGGTGCGGCCTGGGAATTGGCAGTAATCCGCCTGTCGATCCCTGCCAGACCGCACCATGTATGAGCACCCTCATGGAGAAGGTCCATATTTTCTAGTAGAGCATGTCAAAAGATGTTGGGGGTCATTTATTAATGGACTTACAACTACTTTAGTCCTAAAAATAGTCGTAAGTCCCTTTTTTTTCAACGGCCGTGAGACAATATAAAGTCGCATAACTTGTGTCAAAAAGTTTTCGACAGTTGAGCGGGATGGAGGTGGAAAGGGGATGTGTCATGGGGCGTGCCAGGGGCCGACCCTTGCAAATTTTCTTACATGTAAGCCTGGAAACCTGGGGTGTAGCTGGTGTAGTTTTTCCGGCAGGCTGCCTTATATTAGCCTAATTTATGATGAGGGGCACGGCCTCGCAAAGATTGGCGTAAAAACAATTACCTCGTTTTATCTCCTCCCTTTGAACCATGTGCCTGGTGATATATGCGATGTGTATCTCTATTTAATATGATGACGATGTGGATGGCTGCATCACCGCTGTGCGAACGCGTCTGACCTAACACGCTTAGGTTCGGGTTCACCGTTTGTGGTGTTCAACCCTCCACCCGTGGATATGTGCGGCCAGTCCCTGGTTAGGTGTCTTTCTGCTCTACAAATTAATATAACCCGGTAGCATTTACCTTGCTTTCTACAAAATACAAAGCATTTGACTCATGCGCTCGGCAAAGTAGCTGCCATTTGACCTCCTGTCTTGAGTACGTCAGTGGCTCTTCGGGTGGATTGTTACAGGACAGATCGGCAATGGCTGACCTTTAATTATATATTCATAATTTAGTAGTGCAAAGTATTATGTATCACCTCTTTTGTTGTGCCGCTCATTACCGTGCCTCAGGGGAGAAGGGAAAACTGCTCTTTTCTTGGCAGGATTCCAGTGCCAACACCTGCCACTTCTCAAACCTGCTTCCCTCTCCTGTCCAAGGAGTGATGTCATGGCATTTAATATGGGATTAGCCAGACTGACAGAGGAAGCGATGTTCTGTCGCTGGAGAAGAAAGAGCTGCAGACATTGTTTAAACCTCTTTCAAAAAAATAAATAGCTGCACTTTTCAAGCTCTGCTCCTCTATTGTATTTTCACTTGGAACGATGACAAATGACAGCTCAATCATAGTAAATTCCGGCAAAATCCATAAAAGAACTTGAGTATTTAATATTTTCTCTTTCAAATTTCTTTTTATTATTCAGCAACATTAAGTACATACATGACCCTTAATTACAGTCACATATCATGGGCCTAGTATAAGTATACAAAAAGAATGAAAATACACGTTTGAATATGTGGTCGCATATCATCCAATATCACATAAAGCATATTCTATAATTACCCGTAGTATTATGCATTATACTCTTGTTACTGCCTTTCCTTGAAAACATGTGGGAGGAATAAAGGTGGGAAGGGGATGGGATGGGGGTGGGGGGTGGGGGGGGGGATAAACAGTGTGTGTGTAAGCGAGTATTTTATATTTTTTTGGTCCATAACGTTAAAATAAAAATCCTTAGTACTGTTACCGACTGATAATGGTCCACTACTGCTGTTCTCCTCTTTCCCCCACCGCTGTTCTTCGTGATGCTGTCCATAATGGCGATCCATCAAATGATCGCACCGTCCAGCGATGAGCCACTGCGGTCACATGACCGGTCATCGCTGGACCTGTGGGATGCAGAACTGAAAGCCACAAACATCAATAGCTCAAAATCCGTCTCCGCTCCTTTCATGCAGGAAAATGGGCCTTCAGATGTTTGACCTGAGCAGAGATGCAGATTTCGGATTTTTCACCTGTAGTTTTCTCCAATGATCGATATAGCTGTAGAATCCTATTTAAAGGGAACCTGAACATGGTGTCTGAGCCGAAGGCAGCATGTTAAGGACATGAGGAGCTGAGCAGATTGATACATAGTTTTATGGCAAAAGATTCAGTAAAACTTGTAATACATTTAAATTTTATGCACATTCTGGGCATTGAAGTCAAGGAGGCTGTCCTATCAGTGATTGACTGTGTATATTCCCCCTAATACTGTGTATACAAAGATAGGTTCCCTTTAACCACTTCAGCCCCGCTAGGTGAAACCCCCTTCATGACCAGAGCACTTTTTACACTTCGGCACTACACTCCTTTCACCGTTTATCGCTCGGTCATGCAACTTACCACCCAAATGAATTTTACCTCCTTTTCTTCTCACTAATGGAGCTTTCATTTGGTGGTATTTTATTGCTGCTGACATTTTTACTTTTTTTGTTATTAATCAAAATGTAACGATTTTTTTGCAAAAAAATGACATTTTTCACTTTCAGCTGTAAAATTTTGCAAAAAAAACGACATCCATATATAAATTTTTCGCCAAATTTATTGTTCTACATGTCTTTGATAAAAAAAAAATGTTTGGGCAAAAAAAAAATGGTTTGGGTAAAAGTTATAGCATTTACAAACTATGGTACAAAAATGTGAATTTCCGCTTTTTGAAACAGCTCTGACTTTCTGAGCACCTGTCATGATTCCTGAGGTTCTACAATGCCCAAACAGTAGAAACCCCCCACAAATGACCCCATTTCGGAAAGTAGACACCCTAAGGTATTCGCTGATGGGCATAGTGAGTTCATAGAACTTTTTATTTTTTGTCACAAGTTAGCGGAAAATGATGATGATTTTTATTTTTTTATTTTTTCTTACAAAGTCTCATATTCCACTAACTTGCGACAAAAAATAAAAAATTCTAGGAACTCGCCATGCCCCTTACGGCAGTGGTCCCCAACCTTTTTTGCACCAAGGACCGGTTTCATGCGAGACAATTTTCCCAGGGACCGGGTGGGGGGAGAAAGGGGGCGGGGCTTAGGGGGTGGGCGGGGCTGACTGATTCACGCACATAACAAAACACAAGGTGCATATTAAAATATATAACACTATATAATGACTATATAAACTGACTATGGTCTCTGCTGCACTGGTCTCTGCTGCACTGGTCTCTGCTGCACTGGTCTCTGCTGCACTGTACCATATTTTTCGCCCTATAAGATGCACCTAGTTTTAGAGGAGAACAATAAGAAAAAAAAAAAATCATTACACCTCAGATCAGACCCCCAATGGCTCAGATCAACCCCCAAACCTTTAGCTATCTATCAGCCCCCAATGTCAGCCATAAACCCCCCCAATGTCAGCCATAAGCCCCCCAATGTCAGCCATAAGCCCCCTATTAGCCCCTCGTCAGCCATAAGCTCCCCATTGCCCCCTCATGTCAGCCATAAGCCCCCCATTACCCCCTCATGTCAGCCATAAGCCCCCCATTAGCCCCTCATGTCAGCCATAAGCCCCCCATTAGCCCCTCATGTCAGCCATAAGCCCCCCATGTCAGCCATAAGCCCCCCATGTCAGCCATTAGCCCCTCATGTCAGCCATTAGCCCCTCATGTCAGCCATTAGCCCCACATGTCAGCCATTAGCCCCACATGTCAGCCATTAGCCCCACATGTCAGCCATTAGCCCCACATTAGCCCCTTATGTCAGCCCCATGTCCCCCAGGTCAGCCATCAGCCCCCATTAGCCCCTCATGTCAGCCCCATGTCCCTCATGTCAGCCCCATGTCCCTCATGTCAGCCCCATGTCCCTCATGTCAGCCCCATGTCCCTCATGTCAGCCCCCTGTCCTTCATGTCAGCCCCATGTCCTTCATGTCAGCCCCATGTCCTTCATGTCAGCCCCATGTCCTTCATGTCAGCCCCATGTCCCTCATATCAGCCCCTAGCGCAAATAAAATAAAATAAAAAAATCTCTTACCTCTCCTGCTCCTGGTCACCATCGCGATCCTCTTCATTCTGCTGTCGGCTGTGTATAGCGGCGCACAGCGTGAGGTCACAGAGAGACCTCACGCTGTGCGCAGCCCTGCACAGCCGATAGTCGAGCCGTGGACCAGGAAGTGGTGAGTACAGATCCTTCACCGCATCCTGGTCCTTCTGTACTAATGAAGCGCTTCCATAATGGAAGCGCTTCATTAGTACAGAGTTAAAGACTGCCATGATCGCCGCGGCCCGGCTAACAATCCTCCGCGGCCCGGTCCTGGGCCGCGGCCCGGCGGTTGGGGACCGCTGCCTTACGGAATACTTTGGGGTGTCTTCTTTACAAAATGGGGTCACTTGTGGCGTAGTTATACTGCCCTGGCAATTTAGGGGCCCAAATGTGTGAGAAGAACTTTGCAATCAAAATGTGTAAAAAATGACCGGTGAAATCCAAAAGGTGCACTTTGGAATATGTGCCCCTTTGCCCACCTTGGCAGCAAAAAAGTGTGACACATCTGGTATCGCCGTACTCAGGAGAAGTTGGGGAATGTGTTTTGGGGTGTCATTTTACATATACCCATGCTGGGTGAGAAAAATATCTTGGTCAAATGCCAACTTTGTATAAAAAAATGGGAAAAGTTGTCTTTTGCCAAGATATTTCTCTCATCCAGCATGGGTATATGTAAAATGACACCCCAAAACACATTCCCCAACTTCTCCTGAGTACGGCGATACCAGATGTGTCACACTTTTTTGCTGCCAAGGTGGGCAAAGGGGCACATATTCCAAAGTGCACCTTTCAGATTTTGCAGGCCATTTTTTACACATTTTGATTGCAAGGTACTTCTCACACATTTGGGCCCCTAAATTGCCAGGGCAGTATAACTACGCCACAAGTGACCCCATTTTGGAAAGAAGACACCCCAAGGTATTCCGTGAGGGGCATGGCGAGTTCCTAGAATTTTTAATTTTTTGTCACAAGTAAGCGGAAAATGATGATTTTTTTTTCTTTCTCTTTTTTCCTTACAAGGTCTCATATTCCACTAGCTTGCGACAAAAAATAAAAAATTCTAGGAACTCGCCATGCCCCTCACGGAATACCTTGGGGTGTCTTCTTTCCAAAATGGGGTCACTTGTGGCGTAGTTATACTGCCCTGGCAATTTAGGGGCCCAAATGTGTGAGAAGTACCTTGCAATCAAAATGTGTAAAAAATGGCCTGCAAAATCTGAAAGGTGCACTTTGGAATATGTGCCCCTTTGCCCACCTTGGCAGCAAAAAAGTGTCACACATCTGGTATCGCCGTACTCAGGAGAAGTTGGGGATTGTGTTTTGGGGTGCCATTTTACATATAACCATGCTGGGTGAGAGAAATATCTTGGCAAAAGACAACTTTTCCTATTTTTTTATACAAAGTTGGCATTTGACCAAGATATTTTTCTCACCCAGCATGGGTATATGTAAAATGACACCCCAAAACACATTCCCCAACTTCTCCTGAGTACGGCGATACCACATGTGTGACACTTTTTTGCAGCCTAGATGCGCAAAGGGGCCCAAATTCCTTTTAGGAGGGCATTTTTAGACATTTGGATCCCAGACTTCTTCTCACACTTTCGGGCCCCTAAAAAGCCAGGGCAGTATAAATACCCCACATGTGACCCCACTTTGGAAAGAAGACACCCCAAGGTATTCAATGAGGGGCCTGGCGAGTTCCTAGAAATTTTTTATTTTTTGCATAAGTTAGCGGAAATTGATTTTTTTGGTTTTTTTCTCACAAAGTCTCACTTTCCGCTAACTTAGGACAAAAATTTCAATCTTTCATGGACTCAATATGCCCCTCAGCGAATACCTTGGGGTGTCTTCTTTCCGAAATGGGGTCACATGTGTAGTATTTATACTGCCCTGGCTTTTTAGGGGCCCTAAAGCGTGAGAAGAAGTCTGGAATATAAATGTCTAAAAATGTTTACGCATTTGGATTCCGTGAGGGGTATGGTGCGTCCATGTGAGATTTTATTTTTTGACACAAGTTAGTGGAATATGAGACTTAGTAAGAAAAAACAAAAACAAACAAAAAATTTCCGCTAACTTGTGCCAAAAAAAAATGTCTGAATGGAGCCTTACAGGGGGGGGGGGGGGGGGTGATCAATGACAGGGGGGGTGATCAATGACAGGGGGGTAATCACCCATATAGACTCCCGGATCACCCCCCTGTCACTGATCACCCCCCCTGTAAGGCTCCATTCAGACATCCGCATGATTTTTTACGGATCCATGGATACATGGACCGGATCCACAAAACACATGCGGACGTCTGAATGGAGCCTTACAGGGGGGTTATCAATGACAGGGGGTGATCAGGGTGATCACCCCCCTGTCACTGATCACCCCCCCTGTAAGGATCCATTCAGACATCCGCATGATTTTTTACGGATCCATGGATACATGGATCGGATCCACAAAACACATGCGGACGTCTGAATGGAGCCTTACAGGGGGGTTATCAATGACAGGGGGTGATCAGGGTGATCACCCCCCTGTCACTGATCACCCCCCCTGTAAGGCTCCATTCAGACATCCGCATGATTTTTTACGGATCCATGGATACATGGATCGGATCCACAAAACACATGCGGACGTCTGAATGGAGCCTTACAGGGGGGTTATCAATGACAGGGGGGTGATCAGGGAGTGTATATGGGTAATCACCCGCCTGTCATTGATCACCCCCTGTAAGGCTCCATTCAGACGTCCGCATGTGTTTTGCGGATCCGATCCATGTATCCATGGATCCGTAAAAATCATGCGGACGTCTGAATGGAGCCTTACAGGGGGGTGATCAATGACAGGGGGGTGATCAATGACAGGGGGGTGATCAGGGAGTGTATATGGGGTGATCATGGGTGATCAGGGGTTTATAAGGGGTTAATAAGTGACGGGGGGGGGGGGGTGTAGTGTAGTGTGGTGTTTGGTGCGACTGTACTGACCTACCTGAGTCCTCTGGTGGTCGATCCTAACAAAAGGGACCACCAGAGGACCAGGTAGGAGGTATATTAGACGCTGTTATGAAAACAGCGTCTAATATACCTGTTAGGGGTTAAAAAATTCGGATCTCCAGCCTGCCAGCGAGCGATCGCCGCTGGCAGGCTGGAGATCCACTCGCTTACCTTCCGTTCCTGTGAGCGCGCGCGCCTGTGTGCGCGCGTTCACAGGAAATCTTGCGTCTCGCGAGATGACTCATATATGCGTGACTGTGCGCAGGGCTGCCACCTCCGGAACGCGAATCTGCGTTAGGCGGTCCGGAGGTGGTTAAAGGGCATCTGTCAGCAGATTTGTACCTATGAAACTGGCTGACCTGTGCACATCTGTGTTGGTCCCAGGTTCATATGTGCCCGCATTCCTGAGAAAACTGATGTTTTAATACATGAGCTTCAAGGAGCAACAGGGGCGTTGTCATTACACCTAGAGGATCAGCTCTCTCTGCAGCTGTTGCACCCTCTGCACATTGACTTTACGAGAAGTCAGGGTCAGGTGTGATTACATTTTCACTGCCTGCCCCTGTCAATCAAAGTACAGAGGGAGCAACAGTTGCAGAGAGAGCTGAGCCTCTAGGTGTAATGGTAACGCCCCCGTTGCTTCTTGAGGCTCATTTGCATATATTAAAACTTCATTTTCTCAGCCATGCAGGCACATATGAACATGGGGCCAACACCAATGCCTTCAGCTGCCAAGTGCACATGTAACAGGTCAGCCAGTTTCATAGGTCCAAATCTGCTGACAGATGCCCTTTAAGCTCAATTTACCAACACACAATTGGGCAAGCATCTCCTCTCTAGTGCCATCAGCAACATTGGGCACCCTATAGTATTAAACTAAAGTAAGGTATGTGTATCAGCCTTGGGATATTAACACGAATGTTCCCACTTAATGACATAAGGTAGATATCCTGAAAATAGAGAGAAAATGAACACAGACCCACATTTACTTTTGTGTCTGGGCCTGAATTCCAGTGTAATTTTCACCAAAACTTGGCATAATTTGGCGCATCTTATTTTAGACATATTTGGAACACAAGTAAGCAAAAAAATATCCACTGTGCCTCACTTGCAGATGGGGTGTGGCTTAGCGGAAAAGGGGGACGGCTTCACTGGAAAGGGACGTGGCTTAAAGAGGTTTTCTGGGAGTATAATACTGATGACCTGTCCTCAGAATAGGTCATTAATATCTGATCAGTGGGGTCCGACGCCTGAGGCCTGATGTTACATTCATCAGACACATGGCCTCGGCACGGCTCAGTTGGATTGAAGTGAATGGGCCTGGACTACAATACTAAACACAGCTGCCATACAAGGAACAGCGCTGGTGGTGGGGGTGGCATCGCAACTCTACAGATCAGATATCGATGACCTTTCCATTATTTTCTTCCTGTAAAAACCCCTTTGAAATGTGCCATTGTGTGCACAAAATTCTGTCATATAGTACGCCAACTAGTGGCTGGCATAAAGTTAGACAGAAGTGTTGACCCCAAAGATATATAAAAACTACCAGAGGGTTAAACCGGACAATTGGCCCATAGCAACGGTCCAGTGTAACCTTCGGTAGTTTTGATACCTCTCCCCCAGTGTGTACGTCTTCTGTATGGACAGCGCCAGGTTGTGTCCTCTTGTCATAGCTCCATTAAGTACCGCAATCTGAATGTATATCTGGTTCTAGCTTCTGCTGCTGTACTGACACCACAAGGACTGTAGCGCCTCGCTGGGGGAAGAAGCAGTGTCAGCGGCAAAGTGACAGCTGATTAACACATTAAATCCTTTGGGCTTTTCCCCTGTGATTTGTCACTGCCTACCTTCTGCTTTGGAACCTCTTCTGAGCCCTTCTTGAGTATTTGTGAAAGGATCAGCTCACGCCTGTAGAATATCAGCCACTTGCTTGAAAAAGATTTATGCAGCGGGATTACCATGGATGGTGTGCGGAATCTTACATGACTGTGTCGCTGCTTAGAAGGGGTTTAGCATATGACTGGTGACAAACCATGACTTTTACGGGTTATAGAAAGGGTGCTTTGCTGTATTTATGGCAGTACTAATGATGGTTTTATATGTGTTACTATGCGTGAAAAGCAACCTCTTTTAACCCGATTTTCTCTAGATTTCCAAGTTACTGAGTTTTCCGTCCCAAACATACTTATGGCCGCCATCCCCTTAAAAACTCATTTCTTCACTCATGATTGTAATAGCATTTCATATACTCTTATTTAGTTGACTGCCACTTTGAATCTTTCCCGTTACATCATGACTTTCAGCTTAAAGAGGTTTTCCAAGTGTTTTATACCGATTTATCTGAGTGGCAGGTGACTGACTCCCGGATCTCAGCTGTTTGAGGAGACAGCGGTTCTCGTATCACAGCTTACCCCATTCACTTGAATGGGACTGTGCTGTGCCTAGGCCATGTGACTGATGAATGTGATGTCACTGGCCTGAGGTAAGCTGCGAGGGGGCCGCAGAGCTCACTGGAGCGCTGCAGCTTCTTCAAGCAGATGATCGGCAGGGGTGCTGTGAGATGAACACCCACTGATCAGATACTGATGATCTATCCTCAGGATAGACCATCAGAAGACAAATTGTGGTCCGCAATACACAGGCACAGACCATGTGGCTGCTGCCTGCAGACGCGGATCCATTCACTTGACTCATTGGGTCCACGATCCATGATCCGCATCCGGCGGTCCCCACCACAAAAAAGTAGTGCATACACTACTTTTTTGCGGTGCAGAGGCACGGACAGAAAACCCACGGAAGCACTGTCTAGTGCTTCCGTGGGCTTCTGATCTGTGCCTCCGTTCCGCACCGTATCTCCCGGATTGCGGACCCATTCAAGTGAATGGGTTCGCGTCCGCAGACAGCAGCCAAACAGCTCAGGGGTACAGCTCTCTCCCTATCATAGCTCAGGGGGAGTGTCCTTTCTGCTGCTGCTGTCTCCCTGTAACTGCCCCAGCTTCTAATTGTAGATGCGGCTGCTGACAGTTGGTGTGGAACTGATGTTCATCCACTACAGCAAGGTGGACAGAGAAATGAGGAAAGAATAAACAGTGCTATGTAGATAATTTTTATTGAATAACACAATGGCTGTACTATTTTTTTTTATTGTAATCAAATACAAAAGTATTTAGATCCAGGTGCTGCTTTAAAAATGTAGAATATTTCTAAATTGGACTGATCACAGGTCTGTTTTGGCGCATGGATCCTGGGGGAGCGGCAGCTGAGCATACCTGTGTTGGTTATATCACAACAATAATAAACATTTGACTTATGTTCTTCACTTTCTTTGAGCACTAGTAGGGTAGAAAAGCTAAAACCAGAACACCAAGACCTATGATAGTGCCAGGGCTAGGCTTCAACTGTTCCCATTCCTGGTCAATGCCAACCATCATTTCTGTATCAAAGAACAGGATCTGGCAACAGGTTAATACATGTCTTAGGTCTGTATATATATGTGTCTTCACTTAGGGTTTCCAGTAAACTTTAAGAAAAATTAAATTTTTTTATTTTTACATATATTGAAAGTTTAAAGGTAATGTATTATCAGATAATGACCTATTTTCTAAATAAAATTTTTATGTAAAACTAATTAATTGGTTGATGTTATTTTTAATTTTCCATGTCTTCATATTTAATAAAAAAAATAAAATAAAAAATCCTGCCCAGTTTTTACGCTGGCCACTAAGGCCTCTTTCACACTTGCGTTGTTCGGATCCGGCGTGTACTCCACTTGCTGGAATTACACGCCGGATCCGGAAAAAACGCAAATGTACTGAAAGCATTTGAAGACGGTTTCAGTGTTACTATGGCACCCAGGACGCTATTAAAGTCCTGGTTGCCATAGTAGGAGCGGGGAGCGGTATACTTACAGTCCGCGCGGCTCCCGGGGCGCTCCAGAGTGACGTCAGAGCGCCCCATGCGCATGGATGACGTGCCATTCGATCACGTCACCCATGCGCGTGGGGCGCCCTGACGTCACTCTGGAGCGCCCCGGGAGCCGCACGGACGGCAAGTATGCTGCTCCCCACTACACTTTACCATGGCTGCCAGGACTTTAGCATCCCGGCAGCCATGGTAACCATTGAGAAAAAGCTAAACGTCGGATCCGGCGATGCGCCGAAACAACGTTTAGCTTAAGGCCGGATCCGGATCAATGCCTTTCAATGGGCATTCATTCCGGATCCGGCCTTGCGGCAAGTCTTCAGGATTTTTGGCCGGAGCAAAAAGCGCAGCATGCTGCGGTATTTTCTCCGGCCAAAAAACGTTCCGTTCCGGAACTGAAGACATCCTGATGCATCCTGAACGGATTTCACTCCATTCAGAATGCATTAGGATAAAACTGATCAGGATTCTTCCGGCATAGAGCCCCGACGATGGAACTCTATGCCGGAAGAAAAGAATGCAAGTGTGAAAGAGCCCTAAACCTAATAATAGGTGCCACTTCTTGGACTGTACAGATCACTTTAATGCAGTTATCTGCTTATCATTACAGACAGAGTTACAATGATGGATATCACCTACTGTGGGGATTCGATATGGTAGAGTATGCGGACGCCGTACAGAGGCAAATTAGCAGTTCTTAAATCAAGCTTCCGTGTTTATTCACACATAAGGCAAAAACAAAACGTTACTTTGCAGTCTTGGTGTTAGGTCACACACAATGGAAAGTCCACATAGCAAAAATCACCTTGTTGGCAGTTCTATCTCCAGCAGTCCATAGCAGGCTTTTAGGGGGCCTGTTTCCCCTAAACACGGGTCTCAGCCCTCCAGCACGGCACAAGCCTCAGATCCCAGCACACACCTTGCTGCTGAGCCCAGCTGTCTTTTAAGGACAGCTAGGTGCTGTCAAAACCCGGACCGGCACTTAAAATCCAGTGCGGTGTTTGACCCCACCTGACTGCAAATCAGCCCAGCAGCACATGCTGGGAGGAAAATACCTGTCCTCCCAGACCATACCCTTCACTGTGTATACTGTGTATACTACGTATACAGATAACACAGGATCTGATCTACCATTCACAATAGGTGATATGACAGCTTCTGTCCCTATCTGGTTTTAATTGGCAGAAAAAAGAAATTCTGTGACACAATCCCTTTAAAGGGGTTATCCAAAGTATAAAACATGTCCCCCCCCACCCCCCCATAGCAGGCCACAATAGGGCCGAGCCTCCCTAGCATCGCAGGTGACGCTAGAGAGGCTCGCCCCCGTCGCGGCCTGCCATTGGCTGCTCCCCCCCGTTGCCAGATGTTTTGATCCATGTGAAGGGGAGATGCAACGGCGGCCATGCTGGGATCAGGATAGACACTGGTGCCAGGGAGTATAATCTATATGAAGGGCCCGGGCTGTTTTATACTTTGGATAACCCCTTAAAGTTGCATTGGCTTTTTATAATATTGTCTTTCATCCATGCTACTGCTTAAGAAAACATGATAGTAAATTGGCAGATGATTCTTTATGATGGAACAATACGCTGGTCGTGCTATTATCCTGTCCCATAACCCTTCTACAAGTAATGTATTCGTTATTCTTCATTGATGTGTCCTAAACAATGACAAATATGAGATCCTCTTGTTAAGAGGACTATTTTACCCTACTTTAGGCAATGATTCTGCAATCATTATCCCACCGAACATAATGGCCATAAGTAATAATGGCTACGGTTTGTAGAAAGGAATTATGCTGGATTTAACTCTCCACTCCCTGAAGACCTCGATTCTGTTTGATGTGAGCAGGTGTAACAATCCACATGAAAGGTATAACAAAAAAAAACTAACTGAATAAAAGGTTAAAGTAGAACAGAGACATTGTGGCTGCACAAGATTTTCTCTCTGGGTTAGCTAGTGTATGCTTTGAACTAAGTCTTTCCATTAAGAGATTATCCAGTCCGGTTGGCGGTAATCACACATGATGTGAGCCGCCTTGATCAGATTTTCTATATCTTCGATTTCTATAGCTTATTTACTATATTTTAAACTTATTTTTCTACATGACTGGGAAACTTGTAAGCAGGATACTGGCAGAGATGTTGGGCTTTGGGTATTGTGAGACATTGGGTTGTAGATATACTTTAAATGGTCACTAACTTTTTAAAATGTTTGATATGTCATACAGAGCGACTGAAGAGAAGCGTGCGCGTATCACGCGCTCTCTCTCCTCGCTGCTGAGTACTATGGAGCCCATCTCATGTGGCAAGGAGAGGGTGGGGGTCTCAACATTCGGACCCCTTCCAATCTAAACTTTTGATATGACATATAATTTTTTTAAAGTTAGTGGCCCTTTAAAGAGAGTCTGTCAGCAGCTTTGACCATGTTAAACTGCTGACAGCACCAGGAAAGGGTAAAGTAGAGGCAGAGCTGACGGAGTTATGTGATGTCACAGCAGCTTACCTTACTTAGAGGTGTGTGATGTCACTGCAGCTTACCTTACTGAGAGGTGTGTGATGTCACAACAGCTTAGCCTACTGAGAGTTGTGTGATGTCACAGCTACTTACCTGACTTAGAGTTGTGTGATGTCACAGCAATTTACCTGCCTGAGAGTTGTGTGATGTCACAGCAGCTTACCCGACTGAGATTTCTGTGATGTCACAGCAGCTTACCTGACTGAGAGTTTTGTGATGTCACAGACTCACAGCAGCTTACCTGACTGAGATGTGTGTGATGTCACAACAGCTTAGCCGACTGAGAGTTGTGTGATGTCACAGCTGCTTACCTGACTGAGAGTTGTGTGATGTCACAGCTGCTTACCTGACTGAGAGTTGTGTGATGTCAGTTGTCACAGCAGCTTAGCTGACTGAGAGTTGTGTGATGTCACAGCTGCTTCCCTGACCTGAGAGTTGTGTGATGTCACAACAGCCTACCTGGCTGAAACTCTATAAGGTATCACATTTTACCTCACCAAAACAAGTTGTAATTTCACAGCAGTTTACTTGAGTAACAGATATTTTTATGTCGTCTCATGGTTCCTCACCTCAACATTTGTGAGGTCACATAAGTTGTTTACTTGACTGAAACCAACCATGTAACTTGTTTAGGGTACTTTCAAACTTGCGGCAGAGGATTCCGGCAGTCAGTTCCGTCGCCGGAACTGCCTGCCGGATCTGTCAAAATGTATGCAAACCGATGGCTTTTGTCAGACTGATCAGGATCCTGATCCGTATGACAAATGCATTGAAATGCCGGATCCGTCTCTCCGGTGTCATCCGGAAAAATGGATCCGGCATTTTTTTTAATTTTTTTATTTTTTGCGGTCTGAGAATGCGTAGCCCACAATGCCTTATCCATTTTGCTGGAACACTGTGGGCCGGATCCGTCATTAATGCATGTCAATAGGAAAAAGTGTTCCGGAATTTTGGACGGAGATAAAACCGCAGCATGCTGCGGTATTATCTCCGTCCTGAAAAGTCAAAATGACTGAACTGAAGACATCCTGATTCAGAATGCATTAGGATAAAACTGATCAGTTCTTTTCCGGTATTGAGCCCCCAGGACGGAACTCAATGCTGGAAAAGAATAACGCTAGTGTGAAAGTACTCTTACCTGACAGAAACACAGTTGTGACAAGGTAGCAGTGCTCCTCTTGCCTGGGGCTCCCTGTCCACCAGTTGTGCAGATGACATGTCAGCTTTTGAGTCTTAGTCTAGCAGATCGACCTAAATTTTGCAAGCAGAGTGGCAGAACTGTAGTGAACAATAAAAGCTCAGAATCTTATTCAAATTATCTAAATGTCACAGAACAGAAAATTTTCATTCAAGACAAATAGTGCCTTTATTCTAGAAGCTGGAAATAGTTTTCAACTGTTTGTCATCAAGTTTCTTATGGCAAGCAGATAATGTTCTTCACAGATTCAATATGCACTGGTAATCTCTACTCATTCAACTTCAGACTCCAAATACAGTACATCCAAGTGGTATTATATCTCTATTGAAGGCATCAATTCTTGTCTTTTGTCATCTTCTCCTGGTGGAACCTGGTGATTTTGATGGGACTGCCCAACCACCTAATGTGTATGGGGACCCCATGACCCTCTCCCTACAGGAAATCTCAACGGAGTCATGGAGTTGAAATCAAGTGCCTGATTCTTTGGTTCACAAGTCTCTGCTTGTGTATGAAGGAGCTGGGATCGATGGTTGTTGGCTTATGGAGTGGTCAAGACGAGTGTCCAAGACTAAGCCACAACCTTTGTGTACGCTCCTCCTCTTCCAACACACTAGCCAAAACTAGCCAAAAATTGTGAAAACCAATCTGTGAAATATCACCATTTCTCAGCCAGTTGTTTTGCACACATTTTACAGGGAGTGCAGAATTATTAGGCAAATGAGTATTTTGACCACATCATCCTCTTTATGCATGTTGTCTTACTCCAAGCTGTATAGGCTCGAAAGCCTACTACCAATTAAGCATATTCGGTGATGTGCATCTCTGTAATGAGAAGGGGTGTGGTCTAATGACATCAACACCCTATATCAGGTGTGCATAATTATTAGGCATCTTCCTTTCCTTTGGCAAAATGGGTCAAAAGAAGGACTTGACAGGCTCAGAAAAGTCAAAAATAGTGAGATATCTTGCAGAGGGATGCAGCACTCTTAAAATTGCAAAGCTTCTGAAGCGTGATCATCGAACAATCAAGCGTTTCATTCAAAATAGTCAACAGGGTCGCAAGAAGCGTGTGGAAAAACCAAGGCGCAAAATAACTGCCCATGAACTGAGAAAAGTCAAGCGTGCAGCTGCCAAGATGCCACTTGCCACCAGTTTGGCCATATTTCAGAGCTGCAACATCACTGGAGTGCGCAAAAGCACAAGGTGTGCAATACTCAGAGACATGGCCAAGGTAAGAAAGGCTGAAAGACGACCACCACTGAACAAGACACACAAGCTGAAACGTCAAGACTGGGCCAAGAAATATCTCAAGACTGATTTTTCTAAGGTTTTATGGACTGATGAAATGAGAGTGAGTCTTGATGGGCCAGATGGATGGGCCCGTGGCTTAATTGGTAAAGGGCAGAGAGCTCCAGTCCGACTCAGACGCCAGCAAGGTGGAGGTGGAGTACTGGTTTGGGCTGGTATCATCAAAGATGAGCTTGTGGGGCCTTTTCGGGTTGAGGATGGAGTCCAGCTCTACTCCCAGTCCTACTGCCAGTTTCTGGAAGACACCTTCTTCAAGCAGTGGTACAGGAAGAAGTCTGCATCCTTCAAGAAAAACATGATTTTCATGCAGGACAATGCTCCATCACACGCGTCCAAGTACTCCACAGCGTGGCTGGCAAGAAAGGGTATAAAAGAAGAAAAACTAATGACATGGCCTCCTTGTTCACCTGATCTGAACCCCATTGAGAACCTGTGGTCCATCATCAAATGTGAGATTTACAAGGAGGGAAAACAGTACACCTCTCTGAACAGTGTCTGGGAGGCTGTGGTTGCTGCTGCACGCAATGTTGATGGTGAACAGATCAAAACACTGACAGAATCCATGGATGGCAGGCTTTTGAGTGTCCTTGCAAAGAAAGGTGGCTATATTGGTCACTGATTTGTTTTTGTTTTGTTTTTGAATGTCAGAAATGTATATTTGTGAATGTTGAGATGTTATATTGGTTTCACTGGTAAAAATAAATAATTGAAATGGGTATATATTTGTTTTTTGTTAAGTTGCCTAATAATTATGCACAGTAATAGTCACCTGCACACACAGATATCCCACTAAAATAGCTAAAACTAAAAACAAACTAAAAACTACTTCCAAAAATATTCAGCTTTGATATTAATGAGTTTTTTGGGTTCATTGAGAACATGGTTGTTGTTCAATAATAAAATTAATCCTCAAAAATACAACTTGCCTAATAATTCTGCACTCCCTGTATATGTAGTAATTAGCTGCACACCTGGGACAAAGGCGGGCAGCTGGGATAAATTTTTTGTGAAATAAACTTGTGGTGTTGCGCCACTTAAAATCTGTAACTTACCTTTTATTAAACTTTATTAAAAAATGTTCTAAATGACCTAAACATAATTTTTGTAATATAATTTATTAATTCTGTTTTACTGACCAAATAGGCACCTGAAGTCCTGGGTTTTGGAATCGGTACACCGCTGTCATGTCTGTACTGGTGGAATGGAAGCCGGGCCAATGCTGTACAGGCAGGAGCACACATTGCTGCCTCTGCTTGTGCCCTCTCAGCTTGGCTAAGGCATAGCTCATCGATACCCTGTTTGCTGCCCTAGATGTGACGTCCAATTTCACTTGCAGTACAGGATGGATTGCTACCCACCATTCTTCTAAGGGTGCATTCACATGACCGTGCCATGTTTAGCGGTCTGCAAATTGCAGATTTGCAAAACACGGATGCCGCCTGTGTGCGTTCCGCAATTAACGGACGGCCTATTATAGAAATGCCTATTATTTTTTGTGGCCCGTGGAATGGAACAATGGATGCGAACAACACACGGTGTGCTGTCTGCATCTTTTGCGGTCCCATTGAAATGAATGGATCTGCACCCGCAAAATTACAGAACGGATGTCATTTATACAGTCGGGTTTATGAGCCCTAATCAGGAGATCCATCCATGGAGAGGTTCACCTCTGTGCATTTCTTGCTTTCAATCCAGTTTATCATTGTTCTCCCAACCACCGGGACGCGCTTCTTTATGATGAATCTTAAGGAAAATGTAAGCAGTGCTTTAAGTGTATGTTCACACAAGGAGGATATGCCATGGATTGCTGTTCCGGATTTTCATGCGGCAGATCTGTATCATTTTACATGAAGGCAAATGACCCATTTCCGACTTAATAACTAAACCATAATAAATACTAAAATAATGACATGACACCTTGTGTTGGAATAAAAATGGCCACAATGCTTTATTAAGGTTAATAAATTAATAAATAATTGAAACTTCAAATTCATAAATAAATAACCATAAAAAATTCCAATAATTACCGAAATCCACTCAGCAATAGCTGAGTGATACAGCCCCTCTAATAAAGCAAAGCGACATAAGCATAAGAATAGGGAGGGAGGGCTGAGCGACGATCCGGTCTTGATAAAACTGGCCCAGAAGCGCCGCCGAAACCCTCTTTTTAAGGACTAAACTTTCCCGCCGCTGGCATCCACACCAATCAGCTGTCCAGAAATCTCCCCCAGCAACCAGCTGCGCCAATCAGAGAGGACCCCTGCTTGACATCCAAGGCTCAGGTGAGACTGGCTAAAACCAGCTGATTCTGACAGGACTTAACCCTTTCATAAAAACCTGAAATAAAAGAGCGGGAAAGCAAGAAAAGGGGGGGAGAGAAAAAATTAGCAAAACCATACTAAAATATACATATTAATGGTGTCATTGCCCCCATGTGTCCCCCAACCGAAACGCTCTGGGGGGCCTGAACAGTACCAGCAAAGTGGATAATATTTTAAGAAATCTCATCCACACACTGTGTAAAAATTTTCGTGCTGCGGATCTCTACTACGGATTTAATCCCTTGCCACGGAGAGAGTGGAATCCACAGCCATTCCCATGGGAAAAACCGTACATAATACTTCTCGGCTGTATTTTCAGTCACGTGTGGACGTATCCTAATTGTGTCCTTACAAATATGCTATGTAGTACAAAGATGATCGGATCATGTCTTTTTCTGTGACTAGAGAATGATCAGAGGGGATTGTATCATTTATGGGACTGATGTATCCGGGTGACTTTCTGACACAAAGCGCTCCATTATTCCCCCCTTCCACACCCACAATGTGTGGTTGTCCTATTGGGTTGGGTATTTAAAGTTCAAAAGGTTGTTTTATTGAAAGGGATTTTTTTTAGGCTATGGCTGCCAGTATCATTGCAATCTGCTGTGATCTTAAAGGGCATCAGTCAGCAGATTTGTACCCATGAAACTGGCTCACCCGTTTCATGTGCACTTGGCAGCTGAAGGCATCTGTGTTGGTCCCATGTTCACTTGTGCCCACATTCCTGAGAAAAATTAAGTATTAATATATGCAAATGAGCCTCTAGGAGCAATGGGGGCGTTTTCGTTACACCTAGAGGCTCTGCTCTCACTACAACAGGTCAGCCAGTTTCATAGGTACAAATTTGCTGACAGATGCTCATTAACATTTCCCCATATGGAAAAAGGTGCAAGCGAACTTGTAACCAGATTCACTACTATAAGAGTAGACCGGAATGTCTGTGTGAAGGCCAGCACTGAAACTCCAGTTTCTTAATCACCTGAGAAGGGCAGAGGTCCATAGCTGAAACGCGTAGTGCTTTTTTGGTCTTTAAATGTGATTTTAATTTCCATATGTTGCCTGTATTATTATTTTTTTACATGGACTCGAGTCTGACGGAAAACAACAGGTCCCTCAGCCTCAGAGGAGGAGACCAGCACAGTACCATGAATGGTGTGAAATAGTTACAGGTTTTGCACTGGAGTGCAGAAGGTTATCTGTGACCTAATCTAGCCATAGTCACAGTTTGACATTTCTAAAGGGACTTGAAGTTTGTTGTTTTCCCAATTTATTGTCAGTGGTTATCCAGCTTTAGTAAGTGCTTATTCTCCTCAGGTCCTCGAACACCACTGTCTTTTAACTATGATGGTGTGGTCCCTACGTTGTGTTAACCTTGATGATTTGGCTGAATCTGCTTTTGTCGCATGAGCGTTTCCACTAGTATTGACAAGACTCTCTGTCAGAACCAAGTCGCCCACTGAGAAGGAAGCGCTGGTGTAAATGGAGAGGCGGCCTCCGTTTTTGGTAAACAGCAGCTGCTTTGTCAGTTTGGGGTGCTGTCATCTCTGATAGTTGAATATCTGGCTTTATTCGCGACCCAACACAAAAAGCCTTTTGGAAGTGCGAAGCCTTGATGTCGTTCTTTCTCAGATCTCTTTTACCAAACACTCCCCCTATTCACTGCCCGTACAATGCTTCTGCCTGTCACTCGCCTGCAGATATAAAAAAATCACCCAGCTTTTTAACACTTAACAGGACATGGAGCAATTTGGATTCCAGGAAATGTGCACTGTAAAACATGTTGAGGACAAAAAAAAATATGTTTTGGTTTCTCCCTATGTAGTATATCTTGGGCGAACGCTGTAATGTGAGGGCTAACACCTGTGAATGAATTAAGCTTTTTTGCAGCCAAGTCAAGTTCTCGGTATTGAAAGTTTTTACCGCAGTGATCGTTTGCAGTGATGACGCACTGAATGGATTGACCAGATGATGGAGAATGATCATAATATTCCATCATCGGATTGTTTTTCACCCAACCAAAAACACATAGGAAACCAAAGTTATCACCAATTGGGTGCATTCACCAGTATTGTCAGATGAATTATAGTTTACAAAGGGAGAGTTCATTAATCAAGTTTATCAAGATGGCGCACTCCACATAATGCATTAGGTGTAATTCACGGCATAATAGACACACTTCTCCTCTTTATGCCACATTATGACTGTCCTATATGAACTTCCAGTATGTTGTAGCGATAAAAAAAACTGTGACCCTAGCAAATTCTTTTCCTGCCCTTTTAATAAACAGATTGCCAAGCAACTTTAAAAATGGTGCAAGCATTTTCCAAAAAATGATAGTTGCATTATTTGTCTAAGGTGCCTTGCATCCTGCCGTGTTCCGTTTGTGTGTTACTAGGAATCCTGCAAAAAGTACTTCTTCCGCAGTCTACAAGAAAGGCAGCTTAGCAATGTGTTAAAGGAAATCTGTCACCAGCGACCTCCCTATCCGACTGTTTGCATAGACATAAGGCTTTTGTTCACCTGATTAAAACGCTGTTTTTCTTTTGTTGATCTGAGGCCCCGTTCCTGAGTTATGAGACGTTTTCTTATTAGATCCTTGGTGCAATGAGGGCATCACCGTTGCTCCACCATTGCGATTTCATCCTCTAGCCCTCTTGGGTTGGATGCCTCAATGATTGCACACCTGGATTTGGGGATTTTCTGCAATTCTTCTCTGCAGATCTTTTGAGGCTCTGTCAGGTTGGATGATGGCCCATCAATGGACAGCCATTTTCAGGTCTCTGCAGAGATGCTGAAGTCAGAGCTCTGGCGGGACCACTCAAGGACATTCACAGAGTTGACCCTAAGCCCTCGGCACAGTCTGAGGTCCAGAGCACTCTGGATCAGGTTTTTATTAAGAATATCTTTGTATTTTCAGCTTTCCCTCAACCCTGACCAGACTCCCTGTCCTAGTCACTGAAAAACACCCCCACAGCATAATGCTGCCACCACCATGCTTGACTGTAGGGATGGTATGTTGCAGATGATAAGCAATGCCTGTGTTCCTCCAAACAAAAGTTCAGTCTTGGTTTCATCAGACCAGAGAATCCTCTTTCTCACAGTCTTAGATTCCTTTAGGTGATTTTTTTTGCAAACTCCAGGCAGACTTTCATGTGTCTTTTACCGAGAAGAGGCTTCTTTCTAGCCACTTTGCCATAAAGTCCAGATTGGTGGAGTGATGCAGTGATAGTCAAGCTTCTGGAAGTCTCTCCCATCTGCCCACAGGATCTTTTGCGCTCAGCCAGTGACCATTGGTTTTTTGGTCACCTCTTTTACCAAGGCCCTTCTTCCCCAATTACTTAGGTGGGATAGCCAGCTCTAGGAAGAGCCCTGTTTGTTCCAAACTTTTTCCGTTTAGGAATTATGGAGGCCACTGTGCTTTAGGGAACTTTCAGTGCAGCAGTGTACTCTTTTTCAATTCTGTGACTCTACACAATCCTGTCTCTGGTTTTTGCTCTGATATACATTGTTAACTGTGAGACCTTATACAGACAGGGATGTGACTTTTCATATCCTGTCCAGTCAACTGAATTTACCACAGATGAACTCCAGTCAAGGTATAGAAATGTCAAAAAGATGATGAAGAGAAATGGATGGCCTCTAGAGCAAAATTTACAATGTCACAACAAAGGGTATGAATAAAGTGCATGCAAAACGTTCGTTTTTCCTTCTTAATTAATTTGCTGAAAAATCTAAAATTCTGTTTTCACTTTCTCATTATGGGGTATTGATCACAGATTGATGGGGGAAACTTGAATTTTTTTGATATTAGGACAAGTCCGCAACATAACAAGGCTTTCCAAATGCACTGTATGTGTCGATGTAAATAGTTGATTAGTGAGGTTGCTGATGACAGAGTTCTTGTGCGAGAATACTAATTTGGATGTTAGAGTTCTGAAATAGCCAGTCATACACCCGCTATCTGTAGAGGAGTTAATTACACCAGATTGAACAGTGATGACCCAACCAAATTGATCAGTAATGATTTCAGGGCCTAAACAAACTTCCCACAAAATTATTTTGCTCAATTGGATAACATTCTTGTCCTCCCACCCATAGTAATAGATTAAAGGGTTTAGGAAATAGATTAGGAAGAAGCCAGTTGCTTCCTAGCAATATGTCTTGTGGCTTTTTTAACCATCAGTAAAAATATTATACTATTAAACTGGATCGACACCACCAGTGCATGCAAGGGTGTACTTCCTTAAACTATTATCAATTCAGAGATCAAGTAACAAAATACCCAATATAATAAAATGTATTAAATTCACATTAAAAACATACATACATATATACAGACATGTGGAAACAACATAAAGTGCCAGAAGCGACAGCTCATGTATATCCTGTGAGACTGAGTATAAAATATGACATGGACTACTATCTAGAGAGCGTGACGATCTACGCATCTATAAAAATCTCCTCTCAGATAGTCCTAAACAGCCAAGAAATCACATACTTCGGTGCAGACTAGCTGATACCCATACATTCCAAGTGCGTGGAAGGGAACACAGCAATCCATATAAGTCAATGACGACACATACATAAACTGTGTCCGAGGAATATGGTATCTCAGATCTAATCCTCTCTTACCCGATGCCCCAGGTATGTGTCAAACAGGATTAACGGTCGCTACCTGGCTTGCCCCTCTACGCGCGCTTTGCGTTTGCTTCTTCAGGAGGAGTCAAAATATTATGTTACATATTCCAAAAAAACTGAAGTCTATACAAATTTTTGCTTAAAGGGGTTTTACCATCTGAGACAATGGGGGCATATCGCTAGGACCCGCACCTACAATGAGAATGGAGCGGGGAAATGAACGGAGGGCGCACTGCGCATGCGCAGCCGACCTCCATTAATTTCTATGGGGCCGATGAAAATAGCTTTGCGCTGGCTCGGCTATTTCCGTCTGCCCCATAGAAATGAATGGGAGCAGAGGGCTGCACGTGAGCGTTGCGCTCCTATTCACTTCTATGTGAGCAGCGCTTGGTGGTTGACGGACCCTGGGAAATCCGGGGTCCTCCAGCCACAGCTCTCCCCACTCTATTCTCGTTGTAGGTGCGGGTCCCACCTCTACCTATCAGACAATGGGGGCATATCCTAGCGATATGCCCCCATTGTATGTGATAGGAATACCCCTTTAAAGCATACCTAAATCTTCAGAATAAGGTGCCGTGTGTACAATGATAGCGCTATAAGTGCCCATTATATGATTTGTATCTGGCATTTTTAGCCATTAATTTTTTTTTTTTTTGCTTTGCATGCTGCATCTCTAATTCTCATTTATCTCTGAGCTGGGGGGTGGAAAGTAGCTTTTATAATTTCTTCCCACCGCGTACACATAGAAATGGGGGATTCTACTCCCCAAATTACACTCATTCAAAAGTACCATATAGGACATTATAGGTACTGGGCAGTAATGATGTGACTAAAGCACTTGAAATGAGATAAAACCCTTTCTAAAGATGCATTTACATGCGCCGACTGATCAAACAATTATGGGGAAGGTATTGCTTTTACCTGCAGCAATCACCTCTAATGTTTGGCTACCGCAATCGCCTGTCCTCAAAGAAATTTATTGTTTCTGGGTAGCAGATCGCTGCTTACACAGCATGATCTGCTGCCGATAAATGATTATTTAATGTGCTGCATAAACTAATTCAGCTAATGAACGGGTGTTTTACTTGTTCATCGGTTGAACGGCGACATCTTTACATGGGCCACTTATCATAAATGAGCGTTTAGATCCGATAATTGGCCCAATAATAGTCCCATGAAAAAGAGACTTTAGCTACTGACTCATGTCTGTCTCCCTTGGTCTCACTCTACCTGCAACTCCTTCTCCCCCTACCCTCTCCAGATATTACTATGGGATGTCATCAAAGATACCACAAATTTCAGACAGAAAGTTGGTTTATAAAAGATGGGGCACAGCGGATAAATTTAGGACAAAGCATTTTGCTCTGATAAGATATAGTACAAAGTTTCTTATATTTGCTTGTACTTTTAATTTATGCTAATTTGTGTGAAAGTACAGTGACCATTTAGATTCATATCTGGAACTTTATAATAAACCATGGATTTGTTGAATGTGATAACTATGGAGGTAGTTATCCAATTACCAGTCTGTTTCGCCTATTCTTTTTGAAAGGTTTAAATAAAAAAATATGGCATATTAGGAATTTCTGAGGAACGCATTGGCAGCACCTTCTACTTAGGACCTCCATCTATTAGGTAGTATTGGATACAAACCATGTTGGACTGGGGTTCCTGCTGCTACCAAGAGGAAATTATTCTCAAGGCTTAACCCCTGTATTATCAATAACGTTTAACAGGGTTTGAATCACAGAAACAGACCCTAGCGGCAAGAGATTAGCTTCAAATGTTTTTTTTTTACTCCAGGATCTTTGTGTCCCATTTTAGTATCTGCGTGTGCCCACTGTAACCAGGTTTGGACTGGCCCACCAAAGTACCAAAGTGGCTCTCATTTTGGAGGACCGGCACATCTGTACATGACACAGACTGTCCAAAGATTTCAGTGGGCACCATGTAATAGTTTATTCCTCCAGTGGGGGTGCTGCAGTGGGGCTGAACACTTACAACAGGAGTCCATCCCAGATTACCATTGATCACTGGGGATTCCGGTAGCCCTGTGATTCATTTATCGTCAAGGTATCCTTCTAATTAAGCAGAATTGTTCAAAGCAGACAACACTTCTAAACCTTATGGTTGTAGCAACATTGACAGTTTAAAGGGAATCTGTCACAAAGATTCTGGATTGTTATCTTCAGTACTTCATGACTGGAACTGTACATAAGGAGTCCAGATCACTTTTATTTTACTATAAAAATTTATAAGTACAGTGCATAGTACAAGTGACCAAACAACCGTAGGTTCAGATCTGCTAAAGGAGTTCTAAAAAAAACATAACTATCAATTTTTTTTTATCATGCGTGGTAAATGCTGAAAAAATAAAAATAACAAAATGCCAGAATTGTAAAAAAAAAATCTGCCATGCCGCCTCCTCCCCCTCACCACCTCCATAGAGCTGAGGTTTCTGATTCTATGTTTCCGCAACATGTCCAGCTTCTGTAAACTCGGTAGTAACAGTCCTGCAGCTTCTTGGAAATTGGTAATATTGTATAATGCTCCTATGAGGATATCTCATGTACTCTCTACCCTCACTATTAGGGCCAGTTCACACAGAGTTTTTTGGCGATGATTTTGGAGCATTTCAGCCTCAAAATCAGCGCAAAATAGCCTCAAAACAGCCTCCCATTCATTTCAATAGGAAGCAGCACTTGCTTCTTTTTTCCATGTGGACCCTGTAAAAAAAAAAAAATGTGTGCTAGGTAATTAAATTGCCTTGTAGGCATCTCCTTCCATGAAGCACGCAACCATTGTTTTCAGACTATCCTACCATTCCTGTAATTAATACTGTCAGACTGAAGTGATGAAGACTGTCTTCAGGGTCACCACCATGTATACATGTAATATCTATATACTCTGTGCTGCCTATTACCGCTGTATAAAGTGCTAAAGACGTAGAAACATCCCCACTTCCTGCTTGTTAATGACTAGGCACCATATTTGTACGGTGTGTGGTTCCGGGCTTGTAAATGTACAGTGAGGGTGTAATGCTCCTGCTAGATTGCGGGAAGAGGTCAGACAGGAGAGGACCCCAAGGAGAAGACAGAAGTTTTTTTTTTTTTTCTCTCTTCTGTCTTCTCTGTTGCAGCTTCCATCCTAATCAGTCCTGTGCAGTGGATAGTCTTGCTGCCTCTACTGGACCCGGCATTTATGTGATCATCAGGTACATTCAAGCATGGCAGACCCCTATGGATGCCCCAGCTACAGCGGAAAACTGCAAATTAAAAATTTTGAGTGATTGTCCCTCCCTTTAGCCAAATTTATTTAAATGTTTATTTAAAAATGTTCTGAATGAATTTTCCTTTTTTACTGTATAAATGGACATCCAAAGTTCTGGGTATCCTAATTTGGAATTGGTACAGTCGTACGCTGTCAGCAGTGTATCTATTCCACTGTGTTGCTGGATTATGGGCTGCAACAAGCTATGTACAGGCAGGAGCACACATTGCCTCTCTTGCTTGTGCCTGCTTCACTCAGCTAAATCCTGGCATACCACACTGGTACCCTGTAATGATGTGCTATGCCAGGATTTAGCCAAGCGGAGTGGGCCTCTGCCTGTACCTGCTCCACGCACATGTGCGAAAAATATTGGTTACAACAGTTTTTTTTTCTCCTTTGCTGCGTTCTTGGCTTGGCTCCAGCAATGGACATCTATGAATACTGACCATACCATCTGAAATGCACCAGAAAGTGACTATTATGCCATCAACTTTGCTTGTTCGGTTTGGCTCCTGTGTAGAACAAGCACAGTCTCACCTGGAAGAGTCAGTGCATGGACAGCAGTGAGAGAATGATTATAAACTCTCTAAAGGGTCCTCATACATGTTCTATAGCTGTCAGCCACCTTACTGATTGAACCGTATAGCTGTCAGCCAAACAATTATTTGGCAGACCGCTATCTAGCCCAACCCCATTCTGTCTCCCCCATACACAAATATGTTAGGCTGGGCCGAACGTGTATTCAATTGGGAGAGGGGAGAAAGCCTCTGCCAGACATCTCTTATCTTCACTGTTGGCCGAACCCACTGAGAACGGCAGGTTCGGCCAACAATTCATTAATGTGTATGGGGGCCTTAAGTCACCAGTGACAAATGATTATCTAGTACAGTTACTAACGCATACTGAGCCCCATTATGTTTGGAGAAAAGTAATAAGCAGAGACAAAATTGCAGCATTATTGCCTTATTCAATATTTCCATTGCCAAGAAGACGTCCTCGATAGCAGTGCCATGAGAGTGCTTCTTTTGAGAGTGACAGACACAGGGGGCAGTTGTTCCAGGCTGCCAGGGCACTGCCAAGACAGTACTCAGGCCCAGAATGGGAATATAACATATTGGGCAGTTTCCCGGTATGCCGGACTTTCAGGAGACTGCCTGAACAATAACTGCACTAATGATTAGAACCCTGCATCATTAGTGCAGTTTGAAAGTCCAACCTCAGATAAATAAAAATCAACACCCCTCTCCTTTTCCGGAAGCTGCTGCCCCTGAGATCCAGCACACTTCCTGCTCTTTCTGCTGTGATGTGCTATGACCCGACGTTGGACAGCATGAGGTCACAGAGAGCGCCTATGTCCTGACTCTGTGCGCAGGTCACATCACAGTGTGCGGAGCCTGCAGGAGAAAACCAGGAAGCGGTGAGTACAGAGCCAGCAAGCACAAGGAGCTCCCCGGTCCTATTGTACATGATGGAAGCTCTCATTAGTATTCGCCCCATAAGACATACTGACATTTTTCTCCCACTTTTGGAGGGGGAAAGTGCGTCTTATAGGGTGAAAAAAACTGTATACCTCTCCTTCCTGCTGGCTTTAGCTAAAAAACCTGCAGAAAAATATGACTCAAAATGTGCCTCATATCCTCATCTTAAAAACACTATATGGACCTACCCTAAGTTGTAAATTATCTCGCATTTTGGTTATGTTCTATCACATTCAGCAGAAGCTGAGTAAAATAAAATAGCTTGTTGCATAGTGAATTATGTATTTTATGTCTACACCTTTGATGGAAGTGTCATGTAGTTATTTTCTGTGTCCCAGGTACCAATTGCAAGATGATCCTAATAGGCAATGTCTGCTGAATGCTTTCCATCCTGTAAACTGGTATAGTGTTTGTGCCCTTCAGAGAGATGAGCTGCGAGGACCAGAAGTGTAATTCTCTGGTTACTGCAGCGCAGTCTGTACAATTGTTTTCTCCCTTATTGCCTTCTCACTATATGAATTACAGCAGATGGCTGGCCGCATTTTGAATTTGATATAATCCTCGGTGAGGAAAACAATTCACATGTGTAATTGTCTCCCGGAGAGATCTGTTCAGGTCTTTTAAAATGGTGTCATTTGCAAGGAAGCTTCTTATGTGTCTTTACCTCCACATTGTGAGAAGGTGTTGAGGTTCATCTGCTTCGTGCCTGTCATATTGAATAAGAATTGCCAAGAAGAATATAGAAGTGAGTTTTCTGTGGCTGATTCTCTGTGCTCCATGAGATGTGTTTTTTTTTTTATACTTTTTTTTTATACCTGCATTAAATGGGAAATGAGGGACAACATATGCTGCAGTTCTGTGCTTGGAAGCTTAGAGCTAGTTCACATCACCGTTTATTTTCTGTTATTCTAGACCACATTCTAAATATAAGTACTGTCTATAAAAAAATATATATTTTTGTTTTGTAATGTGAGCTTTTTTTCTGATATCCCCACTTTTTGAAAAAGGACCTTTGCAGCCCGACTCATTTAACAATACTACACCAAATATCTACTTGAGCCAGTTCTAGGGCATGGATAGCAGAAGATGTGACCATGGGGTTCCTGCTAAGACTGGTATGTGAGATGCTGGGCTTTAGTAAATGGCCTCCATTGTACTTTATGGTAAATTTTTGACAATATATTTTATTTAAAAAAATACACAGGTTTATGAAAATTTTGCAAAATGTGCACTTCAGTTTTTCCAAATGTGAAATTCCAGTTCTCCTGAAACTTGATATTGATGGCCTATGCTTGAGATAGCAAAAAAGGGGGTTAGTCAGCACATCCTAATGCGCAGGTGCACGCTGCCATGGCTAGAAATATAGAGAAAAAAGACAATGCAACAGCACTCTGCAAACCAGATAAAGTACAATAATGCCATAGTCCCAAAAAATATTTAAGTGCTAATGCTACGCTTATTTATAAAGTGAGATGCTAGGCAAATGCATTTTGTACAAAACCATTTGAGTCCGTCTTCCAATAGTCAAGGCAATCTCTGTAAGACGGGAACCTAACACTAAATACTACCTGTTATGCGCCATAATGGCCGCCATAAAGTTCAGGAAGTATTGGTTCCACATGCATGCTGGGTCCACTCTGCCTTTTACCATTTTTGGTGCCATAAAGGACTCCATTACTTACAGGGGATGCAGGTACCAACATGCATGCCGAGCCCACTCCATACCTCTCCTGGCGCCAGACGGCTTCCAATGAATGTAGTGAATAGCAGGCCACAGCTTTATACTGAAACTAATTAAAATCAGCCTATGGGTCAGACAGGCTAGTCAGGAGTGCACGACTCGCTGGAGTGCCACACCTCCAGCGCTGTAAATCTGCAAAAAAAAAGGGGGTTAGTCAGCACATCCCAATGCGCAGGTGCACGTTGCCCTGACTAGATTTACAGCGCTGGAGGTGTAGCACTCCAGCGAGTCGTGCACTCCTGACTAGCCTGTCTGACCCATAGGCTGATTTTAATTAGTTTCAGTATAAAGCTGTGGCCTGCTCTCACTACATTCATTGGAAGCCGTCTGGCGCCAGGAGAGGTATGGAGTGGGCTCGGCATGCATGTTGGTACCTACATCCCCTGGAAGTAATGGAGGCCTTTATGGCACCAAAAATGGTAAAATGCAGAGTGGACCCAGCATGCATGTGGAAGCAATACTTCCTGAACTTTATGGCGGCCATTATGGCGCATAACAGGTAGTATTTAGTGTTAGGTTCCCGTCTTACAGAGATCACCTTGATGTTTGGCAGACGGGCTCAGATGGTTTTGTACAAAATGCATTTGCCAAGCATCTCACTTTATAAATAAGCGTAGCATTAGCACTTAAATATTTTTTGTGACTATGGAATTATTGTACTTTATCTGGTTTGCAGAGTGCTGTTGCATTGTCTTTTATCTCTATGCTTGAGATAGGCCCTCAATATCAGATCAGCGGGGTCCAACTGTCAGCACCCCCTGCAGATCAGCTGTTTGAAAAAGCTTTAGTTCTCCATGAGTGAGAAGGCCTCTTCCTAGGTCAGTGATGTCTTCGCACATCGGTCACGTGGTCTAGGCGCAGTTCAGACCCATTTTAAGTAAATGGGCCTGAACTTCAGTACCAAGAACAGTTGCTATACAATGTACAGCATTGCTTTTGGTAAGCTGTTTGGAGGGCACAGCGATCAACAGAGCTCTGGTGAGCGCAGCAGCCTCTTCTAACAACTGATTGTCAGGGGTGTCGGACCCCTGCTGATCTGATTTTAATGCCCTATCCTAAGGATAGGCCATCAATATCAATTTCACAGAAAATCCCTTTAAGACAGTCATATTTCTAAAATAGTTAATTTACCATTTTTGGTGCCATCATTTTTCAATGTACTTTTATTTTGGAGATGTTGCCATCTGGTATAAATGGCATGATAACTTTATTCTGCAGGTTAATATGATTACGGCAATGCTAAATTTGTATTGCTTTTTTTATTTTCATTTTGAATACTTTTCCATCAAACTAATCTCTTTTTTAAAATTAATAATTTTTTGGGTGTCGCCATACTTTTTTTTTATTTTTCCATTGAGGCAGGTGTACGAGTGCTTGTGTTAGGCTTTCTTTTGCCATGGTCACCATTGGGACCCTGCGTTTGTGTTGTGGGGTCCAGATGGAGTATGGCTTCTTCTCCCATCCACTTGAACGGGAGAAGATGATGTAATTACACTGCACTTCAAGCTAGACACTGAAGAAGGCGCAGCACTGTAGCCTCTTCAAACAGAGGATCGGTGGGGGTGCTGGTACTCGTACCCTGACAATCTGATATTGATGACCTATGCTGAGGATTGGTCATCAGTATCTTGACATTGCACAACCCCTTTAAATTTATACACAGGTTGTTGCCTATACACCTTGTTCAGTCGATAGCTATCTCTCCAGACTCCCCCATATACCGTATATACACTCTTGGGTTAGCCTAGTATGTATGGGGGTCTTTAGACTGTAATGTTTTGATGTCTTTCTTGGTCAGAGAGTAAAGACGTCGTCAGTGTGAAGTGTCTCATCATCGAAGGAACGGTTCCAACCTCCCATGTCTTAGGAAGCAGAAATGAAATTGACAAAACAAATGTAATAAACATTGGAAGAGATATTATGTGAATGAATGCATTGGTGTGGTGCAGCTCAGAATCCCCCTTCCCTTGAGACACTCCAGAGTGATGGATGGAGGAACATCTACAGAACTGGATTTGGCAGCAGAGCTCATTAATTTTATTATCTGTCTTCCCCACCCCTCCCCCTTTCATTAAACTGTGTGTTCAGTACGAACAATGGAAAAACTGCAGATTATCCAGCAAAAAGTAATTAGATTTTGATGTCTTCTCTTTGTAATTTGGGTCCTTTTAAAATCCTCTTAATTATGTTATTTATTTCTCTACATATACACAATGTAGCGCCGTTATTATTTTTTTTATAACGCGCTCTGTGCTATATGCGATTATTAAAAGTGCTAATGTAATTATGACCAGCTGCCTGCTTTGTTACTGATGTGTCCTAATATTACGGTTACTTGGTTATTTCTATTCATTGCTTTTATGAAAGGAGCAGGAAGAGAATATGCTTTGTGACTGGGAAATCATTAATAGGTGGGGACCGATAGCAGAGTTAAAGGGAACCTGTCACCTGGATTTTGGGTATAGAGCTGAGGACATGGGCTGCTAGATGGCCGCTAGCACATCCGCAATCTCCAGTCCCCATAGCTCTGTGTGCTTTTTATTGTGTCAAAAAGATGATATATATATATTATAAGTTAACCTTAGATGAGTCCTGTCTCCTCTATGCTTGAGAGATGAGTCCAGCGTTCTCTGACTCTGTGCCCAGCACCGCCCACCGTGAAGGAGCCCAGCACTGCCCCGCATCCTCTGAATCGCCTCCTGGCTCCCCGACGTCACAAAGCTAAAGCGCCGTAATCTCGCAATGCGTGAGCTAGCGCATGCGCAGATCGTTCCCTGAGGCTGATGCCAGCACTGGTAAGGAACAGTATTCCAACACTGCGCATGCGCTAGCTCGCGCATCGTGAGATTACGGCGCTCTAGCTTTGTGACATCAGGGAGCAAGGAGGAGATTCGGTGGATACGGGGCGGTGCTGGACCCCTCAACCTCGTGGATTTTTTACACAATAAAAGCACAAGAGCCATGGGGACTGGATATTGCGGATGCGCTAGTGGCAATCTAGCAGCCCATGTCCTCAGCTCTATACCCAAAATCCAGGTGACAGGGTACCTTTAAAAAGGACCTGCCGCCACAGAATGAAATGTAATATATAGATCAAGAAAAGCTGAGCAGATTGATATATAGTTTTGTGCGAAAAGATTCAGCAAAACATGTAATTTATACATTTATATCTCAGCTTTTTCTTAATTTAAGACCAACGCTGTGTACAGCTATCTGTAATTGACAGCTATCTTCAGGAGTTTTGTGAGGGTCTCAAAAGATCCGGGGCCCAATCCTCAATGCAAATGTTTCAAATTCTCAAAATACACAGGCCTCAGGCTATTTTCACACTTGCGGCAGTGTGATCCGGCAAGCTGTTCCGTCGGCGGAACTGCCTGCCGGATCCGCCGATCTCGATGTGACTGAAAGCATTTGTGAGACGCATCCAGATGCGGATCCGTCTCACAAATGCATTGCAAGAACAGATCCGTCTCTCTTTTTTCACAGACTGATCCGGCATTCCAGTATTTTGAATGCCGGATACGGCACTAATACATTCCTATAGGGAAAAATGGCAGATTTCCGCAAGTCTTCAGTTTTTTTTGTCGGAGATACAACCATAGCATGCTATGGTTTTCTCTTTTGCCTGATCAGTCAAAATGACTAAACTGAATCCTGAGCAGATTACTCTCCATTCAGAATGCATGGGGATATGCCTGATCAGTTATTTTCCGGTATAGAGCCCCTGTGACGGAACGCTATGCCATAAAAGAAAAGCGCTAGTGTGAAAGTACCCTTAGCAGTAAAGGCATATATACAGCACTACATACCTATGACATCTGCTGCCTGAGGATAGGTCATCAATATTTGGAGCCTGGAAAATCACACTGATTTATTTGTAATGGCTTTTTAAGACAGTTACCTAGTGTTTTGTGCTCCCTTGGTGTTTTTTTAAATCACAGCATACTCTGAACGTGGAATTTTTTCAGATTGTTTTTAGCAGAATTCTCAACAAAAAAATAGTCTGAAAAAACACCACCCGAAAAATATGCATGGCAGCAGCTTAAAGGGGTATTCCCATCTCGGACATTGGGAGTATATTGCAATGATTTGCACCCAATGTCCAATAGGAATGAATGGAGTGCGCTGCTCCCTCTGGAACCTTGCGGCTCCGTTCAAAGTACAGGAGCAGGTCCCAGAGGTGGGACCTGCATCTATCAGACATTTTTTACCTGCTACAAATACCCATATAACATTTTTGGGGAAATATGTTTTATTCATAGATTTTATTGTTTTTCTAACAAAACAGCTCTTTTCAGTGCAGCACATACAGAATCCATGCAGCATAGCCATGTATGCAATATATGGATTCTGTGTTCTACAATATGCTGTCCTCACTATGCTCTGCTACAGCCTGGCATATATATCCTGCACCGATGTATTGTGCGGAGGGCAGCACTCTCTGCAACGCATGTTGTAGAACACAAAATCCGTATACTGCATACATGGCTGTGGTGTACAGATTCTAGAAAATCTGGTAGAAAAACAATAAAATCGAATAAAAAAAATATTACAACAATTATTAATAGTACCATTAGTATTTGTATATATTTGAAGTTTTAGGTACACTTTTTAAAAGTTTTAGGCTATGCCACTCCTGATAAACCACAACTACTTTTTTTCATTGTTGGCAAGCATGGCATAGCAAGTGATTTCCCCCCCATCCTTAATTTTTGCCTAAATTGTGATGTTTTACCACATTTCCAACTTTCTAAAGCCAAAGAACTGGTTGATAAATTCCCCATAGACCCTATGCTGATGTAGCCATTGAAACAAGCAGCTGCACACACAGAATGGCCAACAATTGCTTTTGAATCTGAATTGGATAATAAGGGTACCTTCACACGTGGCAGAAAAATCCAGCATAAAATATGCTACACATGGGGTTGTAACGTGTCAATCGCTGCCCGATGTTCGGCTGCGGAATAACATTCTGATGTGTAGATAATGATGTGTTGCAGATTTTCTAAAGAAGAATGTCTCCCCTTCATTTTAACGGGCGATGTAATAATAATAATAAGATTTATACAGCGCCACCATATTCCGCAGCGCCAAAACAAAAGACATCACAACGTAACTGACTAATATACTGAAATACTAGGAGTGAGGGCCCTGCTCGCAAGAGCTTACAATCTGAGGAATTGGGGGTGACACATAATAGTCAAGCCATTTATTTTCCTGAAAGCAGTGGTGTAGGCCAGGCATGTCCAAACTGCGACCCTCCAGCTGTTGAAAAAATACTACAACTCCCAGCATGCCCTAATAGCTGTAAGCTGTTGGACATGCCTGGTGTAGGCCGTATCTCATAATCTGCGCATAGAAATTCGCACCGTAATCCACACCTTTTGTAAAAATCCTCAGCTGTGTTTTTTCTGGCAGATTGGAAGTGAAGACACCCTGCGAGTATGGTCACGCTGTGCAGAAAAGGTGCCAATTTTCCACAGTGGAATGGCATGCTGAATGCCCACAGTGTATTACAGTAGCAGAAAAGTCAATGAGTTGTTTACAAAATCTCCTCCTCCTTCTGTGGACCCATTCATTTCTATATGGGACCTCAAAACATGCAGGCAGAACATGGATGTCATCCGAGGGCTGTCCACTTCTTTGCCGCCATGTCGCAAATGATGGCATGTGATAGAATAGGCATATCTACAATGGGGCCCACAAAAAGTTCAGGATGCACACGGACAGCAACATGGATGTGGTTGTGTGCAGTACCTGCTGAATCTACCCTCATTAATCATCATTTCTTTAGGAATCTCCTCTTTTGCACCCACTTTTATCTATCCTGATAGACATCACATGTAGTGACCGCTCGGCACCACAGCTGAAATGCTGCCACGTTACTACCAGGATCTGCAATGAAGAAAGAATTGCTTACTAGTCCATGCAATTTTGCGCAGTTTTAGAAAATGTAGTTGTACATGTGGTTTGTTAGCAGCAGGTAACGGATTAGTGTGACTGAGCAGCCGCTGTGGCACTTTTTGATGCTTGATCTGAACCTAAGAGCTTCTGGAAAATTGCAAAGCGCAAAAGAATTTTGAAAGCTTTCAACTCCAAAACATGAAGTAAAACTGCTTATTATGTTCTGTTCTTCATATTCTTACCGGCTATAAAGACGGAGACCTAGAGGACGAAAAGACTACATTCTTGATTTTATGTTCATACGTAAAGGACTCTGTTATCTTTGCTTTCTCTGTGAGGTTCTGTTACATTTTATTAAATGAGGTCCACCATGCTGTTTAATTCATTCAATTTAAGAACCAAAAATGTGTTTCTTTTTAATGAAAAACTGAGAAGAATTGGAGAAGAAGAAGAAATAATTGAGATCATATTTTATTTTGCCTTTGCCGTCTTTCACACGTCAGTGCATTACCGATGTGTTCGGTCTATGGTCTCCACAGATAGCAAATGTACTCATTGACTTTAGAGGCGTTGTCCCACCTCAAACATAGGGGGCATATTGCTAGACTATGCCCCCAATGTCTTATAGGCACAAGTGTGGCCACCGCTCCATTCACTTCTTTGGGGCTGACAGAAATGCTCGGCTATTTTCAGCACTTCCATGCACATGCGTGGTGTGCTCTCCTTCACTTTGCAGGCTCCATTCTAAAGCTAGAGAGGTAGGACCAGCACCTATCAGACATCCTAGATCCTAGTGATATGCCCCTATGCCCCCAATGTCTGAAGTAAGACAACCCCTTTAATATGTTTGTTCACACATTAGGGGTTTTCCATGAACCATGACGCCACTGAAGCATGCCCTATTTTGTCCATGAAACCCTGCATTCCTGATGTTTTTGCACTGGCCACTAGGCCTAATAATAGGCGCCACTTCTTGGTCTGTACAAAACATGTTGCTGCAGTTACCTGCTTATCTGTAATTCTAATCCTGCCTGTAATGATATCACCTCTGTGTATAGATAAGACACAGTCCACCATTACCTGTCAGTAATTGTCATAGCTTATCTATTCTTTCCTTGTACAATTACCTCTGCACAGGTCACAGAGCATGCCTAGAAAACTCTCTCATAGAAATCAATGAGGTCCCCTCCTGACCGTTGTGTCTATGGACCATGTGGCTGCCGTAAAGCAATTTTCTTAATGCTTTCTAAATGCTGGTAACCCCTTAAGGACCCTGCCATTTTTTCACCTTAAGGACCAGGCCATTATTAGCAAAACTGACATGTGTCACTTTATGTGGTAATAACTTTAAAACACTTTGACTTATCCAGGCCATTCTAAGATTGTTTTCTCGTCACATACTTCATGACAGTGGTAAAACTGAGTAAAAAAAAAAAATCATTTTTATTTAAAAAATATAAAATTTACCAAAAATTTGAAACATTAGCAAATTTCCAAATTTAAATTTCTCTACTTTTGTAATAAATAGTAACTCCAAAAATAGTTATTACTTTACATTCCCCATATGTCTAGTTCATGTTTGGATCATTTTGTGAATGCCATTTTGCAATTTCCAAACCCCTTTTTTTAAAGACCAGTTCAGGTCTGAAGTCACTTTGTGGGGCTTACATGATATAAACCACCCAAAAATGACCCCATTTTAGAAAATACACCCCTCAAGGTATTCAAAACTGATTTTTACAAACTTTGTTAACCCTTTATGTGTTCTACAAGAGTTAATGGAAAATGGAGATGAAATTTCCGTATTTCACTTTTTTGGCAGATTTTCCATTTTAATTTTTTTTTCCCACCAACAAAGCAAGGGTTAACAGACAAACAAGATTGAATATTTATTGCCCTGATTCTGTAGTTTACAGAAACATCCCATATGTGGTTGTAAACTGCTGTACGGGCACACGGCAGGGCACCGAAGGAAAGGAACGCCATATGGTTTTTTGAAAGCAGATTTCACTGGGATAAGCTGCCATGTCACATTTGAAGACCCTCTGATGCACCCCTAGAATAGAAACTCCAAAAAAGTAACCCCATTTTAGAAACTACACCCTCAAGGTATTAAAAACTGATTTTACAAACTTTGTTAACCCTTTACGTGTTCCACAAGAATTAAAGGAATGGCGATGACATTTCAGAATGCCACTTTTTTGGCAGATTTTCCATATTAATCCATTTTTTCCAGTAACAAATCAAGGGTTAACAGCCTAACAAAACTCAATATTTATTGCCCTGATTCTGTAGTTTACAGAAACACCCCATATGTAGTTGTAAACTGCTGTACAGGCACACGGCATTGCGCAGAAGGAAAGGAATGCAATATGGTTTTTGGAAGGCAGATTTCACAGGAATAATTTCAAGCTGTAGACCCGCTGATGCACCCCTAGAGTAGAAACTCCCCAAAAATGACCCCCTTTTGGAAACTACGGGATAAGGTGGCAGTTTTGTTGGTACTATTTTAGGGTACATATGCTTTTTGGTTTGGTTTTTATTTTTTGTTATTTACAATGTTTATCTAACAGGTTAGATTATGTCGTATTTTTATAGAGCAGGTTGTTACAGACGCAACAATGCCAAAAATGTCTTTGTCTCTCCATATTCTGAAAGCCGTATTATTTTTATTTTTTTTGTGCGACGGTCTTATATAGGGGCTCATTTTTTTTTTTGCATGAGATGACGGTTTGTTTGGTACTATTTTAAGGTGCATATCACTTTTATTACACTTTTTGTGATGTAAGGTGACAAAAATGGCTTTTTTTATATACTTAATTATTATTATTTTTTTTACGGTGTTCATCCTACACAAGGTAGCAATTATGTGGATGTGAGAACCAATATAACAATCTAATAGCAACAAGGACAGGTGCACTCTGCGATCTTCCTAAGACTCCTCGCAGACTCCTCCCTCCTCCTATTGCTAGCATGGTTTTATGCTGGAGGTAACTGGTGAGTTGTCTGTGAGTCGGTCCTCACACTCCTGTAATTCGCCCACTGGCCCCTCGTATTGCCCATATGGCTCAGGTAGGTGAGTGTTAGAACCCGAGCTACTTGACAAACCTTGGCGCTGTGCTCGGGCTCAGATATGTCCTCCTAATAGGACATGTTTGCTAATCTCTCAATTTTAACAGGTTTGAGGGCTTAGGAAGATTGCCGAGTGCACCTGTCCTTGTTATTACATAATTTTTTAAACAAAAGAAAAAAATTATGTTTTAGTGTCTCCATAGTTTTCTTTTGGGGCGATTGTCTTAGTTAGGCTCTAATTTTTATGTGGGATAAGATGATGGTTTAATTGGATGGATTTTGGGGTGCGTATGATATTTGATCGCTTAGTATTACACTTTTTGTGATGTAAGGTGTATATTTTTTTTTTTACGGTGTTTACCTGAGAGGTTAGGTCATGTAATATTTTTATAGAGCAGGTCATTATGGACGTGGCAATACCTAATAAATAAATATATATATGTAATATATATATATATATATATATATATATATATACTTTATTTATTTATTTAAGTTTTACACAATAATATCATTTTTGAAACAAAAATATATAATGTTTTAGTGTCTCCATAGTCTGAGAGCCATATTATTATTTTTTTGGGGGGGCCGATTGTCTTAGGTAGGGTATAATTTTTGTGGGATGAGATGACTGTTTGATTGGCACTATTTTGGGGTGTGTATGATATTTGATCGCTTGGTATTACACTTTTTGTAAGGTGACAAAAAATAGGTTTGTTTACACGGTTTTTAGTCATATTTTTTACGGTGTTCACCTGAGGAGTTAGGTCATGTGGTATTTTAATAGAGCAGGTTGTTACGGACGTGACGATGTCTAAAATGTTTAATTTTATTTACTTAAGTTTTATACAATAATATAATTTTTGAAACAAAACATAAATCATGTTTTAGTGTCTCCATAGTCTGAGAGCCATAGTTTTATTTATTTTTTTGAGCGATTGTCTTAGGTAGGGACTCATTTATTGCGGGATGAGGTGACGGTACTATTTTGGGGGGGCATATGTCATTTTGCCCATTAACCAAAAAGAAAACTTCCCTCCCTCCCTTAGGTGCTTATTCTGTCTGCTCGTTCTCTAACTTCCCTTAGTCAACCTGTAGTCTTCCTAGCTGGTTTGCGATCTTTCTCTTCAGGTACCATTCTGAGTGTAAAAATGGTGTCCTCACTTCCCTCATTTCATTGTCTGCAAAAACAATTCTAATAAAATCTTCCCATCTGTGAAAGAATGTATTGGTGTGTTTTCTTTTTAATCATTCCGCTTCTGTTTTTCCATCTCAAAACATAATTTGAGATGAGTGAATACATCATACATCTTTTTGATCGCTTGGTATTGCACTTTTAGAGATGTAAGGTGAGATATTTTTTTTTTTTAGCACATATTTTTATTTTATTTTTTGACAGTGTTCACCATGTGATATTTTTATAGAGCCGGTCGATACGGACAAAGCGATACTTAATGTATCTACTTTCCTTTTTTTCCCCTATTTTTCACTTTTTTTTTTACTTTATTTTGGGACTTTATTTTTTAAAGGGATTCTGTCACCTCCCCTAAGCCAAAAAACGATTTTAAAGCAGCCATGAAGCACAGCTTACCTGGATTAGGCTGTGCTCTTTTATCTTGCAATCCGTCCAGCAGTTACTGCAAAAAACGACTTTGATTGATATGTAAATGTGTCCTGAAGGTGCCCAGAGGGGCGTTTTTTTCTTCTTAGAGAGCCCAGTACCGCCCCTCTTTCAGTGCCCAGCCCGCCTTCCTTGTACTGTCTAACCGCCGCCTCCAGCCTGCCGCAGCCTCTCCTCCCTCTCCTCCCCCTCCCTCACGCCGAACGAACTCTCGCACAGGCGCAGTACCCACTGAGGGCTGCGCCTGTGCGATCAGCAGGAGACTGAGGGCAGGAGCTTCATCCTCGTCACTGGGCATGCGCCGAGCCCAGTGACGTCCGATGCTCGCTCTTCCCTGCTGACTGAGGGAAGAGCGAGCATCGGACGTCACTGGGCTCGGCGCATGCCCAGTGACGAAGATGAAGCTGCTGCCCTCAGTCTCCTGCTGATCGCACAGGCGCAGCCCTCAGTGGGTACTGCGCCTGTGCGAGAGTTCGTTCGGCGAGAGGGAGGAGAGGCTGTGGCAGGCTGGGGGCGGCGGTTAGACAGTACAAGGAAGGCGGGCTGGGCACTGTAAGAGGGGCGGTACTGGGCTCTCTAAGAAGAAAAAAACGCCCCTCTGGGCACCTTCAGGACACATTTACATATCAATCAAAGTCGTTTTTTGCAGTAACTGCTGGACGGATTTCAAGATAAAAGAGCACAGCCTAATCCAGGTAAGCTGTGCTTCATGGCTGCTTTAAAATCGTTTTTTGGCTTAGGGGAGGTGACAGAATCCCTTTAATTTCTTTTTTTTTCACTTTATTTTTGTCCCACTATGGCAGTGGTCCCCAACTTTTTTTGCACCAAGGACCAGTTTCATGCAAGACCATTTTCCCAGGGACTGGGTGGGGGGGGGAAGGGGCAGGGCTTAGGGGGCGGGGCTGACTGATTCACGTGCATAACAAAACACAAGGTGCATATTAAAATATATAACACTATATAACGACTATATAAGCTGACTATGGTCTTTTTCGACCCTATAAGATTCACCTAGGTTTTAGGGGAGAACATTAAGAAAAAAATATTTGTCATTACACCTCAGGTCAGACCAGCACTTAGACCCCCAATGTTAATCAGACCTCAGATCAGACCCCCAATGGCTCAGATCAACCCCCAAACCTTTAGCCATCTATCAGCCCCCCCATGTCAGCCATAAGGCCCCCAGTTCAGCCATCAGCCCCTTATGTCAGTCATCAGCCCCTTATATAAGCCCCCCCCCATGTCAGCCATAAGCCCCCCATGTCAGCCATAAGCCCCCCATGTCAGCCATAAGCCTCCCATGTCGGCCATAAGCCCCTCATGTCAGCCATCAGCCCCTCATGTCAGCCATCAGCCCCTCATGTTAGCCATATGTCAGCCCCTCATGGATATGTGTTGCTATCTGGTTCTAATTGGCAGATAACATTTTTGGTGACACATTTCTTTAAGCAAATGTTTAGTACCTGTGCCAAATTTGTGCTATTAGGCAATTCTATTCATGCCTTAGGTTTTTAAATGAGCTGGGAAAAGCATGTGGCTAAGACCCATTTCACATCAGCGTTTTGCAGATCCAGCATGCTGTGCCGGACAGTAATCATTATAGTGAATGGGGCCGGCGAGCTCTAGTGACATCTATGGCAGGCTTTTCAGTGTGAAACTAGACTAAGAGGAGATGCAAATTTCTCCCAGTTTCTTTCTTTTTAGCAGAAAATCTGTGGATTTTTACGCTGACCATGACGCAAGGAAGACGTGTCTCATGCCTTAGTGGTCTCATGTCATATACCCCTCAGGCAGGCAATTTTCTGCAGCAATATAAGAGATGTCACCGCTGCAGCCAAAACAGTATGTTGTAGCTGCAGCCCAGGAAGAGAAAAGAGTGACGTTGCTGTATTGGAGTATAATAAATCTCAGCGGGCGTTTCTTTTTCTCAATTCATTTGCTTTTATTCCATAGATGGATAAACTCACATGATAAACATTCAAGGACGCGTTGAAGGCTGGTCCTTGAATTGTTATCCTGTGAATTTATCCATCTATGGAATAAAAGCAAATGAATTGAGAAAAAGAAACGCCCGCTGGGATTTATTATACTACGTTTTGGAAGTTTTCTTCTCCTCGTGCAGGCTAAGTGCAAAGTCAAGTGCTCCTTGTTTCGTTGCTGTATTCGTAGTAGCTCGTAAGGTGTTATTTTATTTATTTTTTATATTACAACCCCATTTTCCAAAGACTATATCTCTGATGGTATGGGGTTGCATTAGTCATGTGTTCCCATCCAGACAAAGTCTCTTACATGGAAGGCTTTGCATATTTGAGCCCAATGTTAAACCACATACTGCATCCATCACAACAGCATGGCTTTGCAGAAGAAGAGTCCGGGTATTGAATTGGCCTGCCTGCAGTCCAGATCTATCACCAACAGAAAGCATTTGTGTCACGATCTCTCGTCCGTGTACTTCGGAGTTAAGTGTCTTTTCCTATTTCTAGTTTGTTGTATTCCCCTATCTTTTGGTATTAGGTCTGAGGGAGTCTATTGTTCCTTCAGCTAGGAAGGAACAGGTCATCTTTGTCCTGACACTATTTCCAGGGCCCTTTAGGGTCAGATAGGGCTCTAGGTTCCTGCGTATGAACATTCCTACCATCGAGGTCTGTTCATACTGATAGTCAGGGCTCGGATTAGGGATTCACTAGGTGGTGACCTTTCCCTAGTTTCCAGGCCTAGTACCTTTTCCCTTATCTCCTGTGTTCAGTGTGGAGTTTACCACCCACACTGCGCTGTGACAATTTGGCCCATCATGAAACAAAAAATCTATGAAAGAAGACTCAGGACTGTTGAGCAGCTAGAATTCTACATAAGACAAGAATTGACATATTCCTCTTCCAAAACTCCAGCAATTGGTCCCCTCACTTTCCAGATGTTTACAGGCTGGTGTTAAAAGAAGAAGGGATGCCACACAATGGTAGACACAGCCATGTTCAAACTTTTTGGGATATGTGTCGCTGCCATCAAGCTCAATTTTTTTTTCCTGAAATGGTAAATTGTCTTACTTCCAACATCTGATATGAATTCTATGATGTATTGTGAATAACATATGGGTCTATGGGATTTGAAATCATTGCATTCAGTTTTATTTATATTGATTTACTTTTTACTGTGTCCCAACTTTTTGGGATTGGGTTGTATTCTAACAGGTTCCTCGGCACTTTACTATGAATAATAAAAGAACTCGGAAACCCCTATTTTTTTTTATCACTTTAGTATTTCAACAGACATGGGACAGCACAGATCTTACACCCAGAAAAAAAAAGCTTCAGCTGACCTGTGGTTGACTTTCCCCTTTCATTTTTGTGGTAGAGTTTCTCAGCATAGCAGTTTCAGGTTACAGTCTCTCTCAAACTGACCAGCTCAGCATCTTCTTATCCTTCTCCCTCTCCAGCCAACTCTCCTCACCCCACAGGCTGTACCCTTGTCTAGAAATAGATGTTTTTGCTGTTTTAAGGCCTCTCCCGGGGAGCTAATTACAGTTCTGTAAGCCTACAAGTGCGTGGCTTGTTGACATGAAAGGGCTGTTGTGGATCCTAGGGTCAAGTCGTATAATGTATCTATCAAACAACAAAAATCCATGACATGATGTGCCACTTAGCGCTATTTAAAGTGTTTTATTACATTGTGGTTCTGAAATAGGACTATACAACAGTAACAGCTTTCAGGGTATATCAGATATAGCTGTCCAATTCTCTTGTGCTGTTCTCACATTCCAGCTTGCAGAAAAATGCTATACCTAAACCGTGCTGCATTTTTATAAAAACTATGATGATCCCATGTTATGCAAGCGGGTGTGGACCCACTGTACCACTGACCAGCTATGCCTAAGTAACTACCTGGTCTTCACTAGAGCCTCAGATGGTGAGGATAGGCTTGGGCCATTAGGGTAGTTACCAGGTACCACTCCAGAGCAGTCCCCGGGTCAGTGGCAGCTGACCAGGGAGTCAGAGATAACGATGCAAGCACTGAAGGGAAAGACGTAGTCAGGAAGTACACAGTCAGGGCAGGCAGCGATTTAAGCAAAATCCGTAATCGAAGTCCAAGGTCAGAGGCAGGTGGCAAACAAACAAGCAAAATCCGTTAAATCGAGAAGCAGGATCTGGTACACAGAAAAGTAGAAACTTCCAAACACCTTCACACTAGACTAGAACTAGAGTAGCTAGTGACCAAGATTGCTCAGGCACCTTCCTGGGGCAGGAAGCACCTTAAAATCCTTCCTGCAACCCTACCATCGGCTGTGAAGACAGAGGGCATGTATGCCTAGGGAGGAGAGACACGCCCGTGTACGCCCTAACAAACAGTACAGGACTTGAACAGGAAGTAAGCTCTGGCACGGAGCAAAGATACAACAGTTAAGCTGCCTGCACTCGTTAGTACGGCATCTGGCAGCAGGAGTGAATGAGGGAGCCATCAGGGCAGACACGGAGCGCTGAGCTAACATCCCACAAACCACAATTCTGCACTTTTTTTTCATTTTTTGAGAAATTTGAAAAATGTCACCAACACGTTGTGGGACAGATACTGTGTTTGATGCCTGTAGCACCCAATCACAGCACATAATTCAATTACTGTGCTTTAATTGGTTGCTGTGGACAACAAAAAGTTTCTCTTTTGAACAGCTTCATAAATGTGAAGTGAACTGACGTGCATTACATTTTTTGGTATATTGACCATTTTAAATACATTTCGTATGATGCTTGGTAACCATCAGCACTTCAAAGATCACCTAATGGAAAGCCCATTTAGAAACCATATAAAGAAAGCATTTTTCCAGATGTACATAGCAAACAATTTTTTTTTGTTTTCAATCAAAAAATGATGGCATATGGCCTCAGCTAAAATAATTATATGGCAGATGAAACGATAACATAGATTACTGTAGATTACTGAGTCTTTTATATCATTCTGATGCTGTAATAAGTGTTATATTCTAACCGCTAATCCAGTAACGGCTGTAAAAAATAAATATATTTAAGATATTGGTCATACATATATAAGATATTGGTCATCTAGCCAAATGTTAAAGGGAATATGTCAAGTGTATTTTTTCCTGCCAGTGAAAAGCCAGGGGATGACTGGCCAAAGATTCTACAGGGAAATTTCCTGGTGGGCCAATGTCCAGGTGGCCACCCAAGCCCTCCTCAGGGCCACCGGCGAGGTACATAACAATCTGATGCACTCAGTATTGAGGTGCCCTCCTCAACTCAACTGTATCGCCATCCTCAGTATTTTATGCTACCCTGTTGTGTTTGATTTTGCTGGGGTAGTATTTTGTGCTGCACTATGGTATTGCTGGCCGTGTCTACTGTTGCCCTGCCTTCTGTCACTTGCATACAACAGGGGTCCACTTTTAGGTTATTTTCCGGGGCCACTTTTAGGTTATTTTCCAGGGCCACTTTAACTTCCCAGTAACACATACCTTTATTTTTTTTCTAGTCTGTGTTTATCTGTTTTTATTTTTTGATTGTCCTGTAGAGTTTTTTAATTCTGTTTCCTGAATATGATTATGGAGGCTGCCATCTTGCCTGTTGTCCCAATGCGCAGGTGCACGTCGCCTGGAAAGCACTAAAGCAAAAAGAAACAATGCAACAGCACTCTGCAAACACAAATAAAGTAACTACAATAGTGCCATGCTCACCATAGAAAATTTACTAATTCTAATGCTATGATCGTTGTATAAATGTAAGATTCTTGGCAAATACATTTTGTACAAAATTTGCATTTGTGCCTGTCTGCCTCGGCAAGATGATCTCTCTAAGACAGGAACCTACACTAAATGCTACCTCTTTTGGTTCCATACTGGCCTCCATTGAGTTCAGGGAATGCAGGCTCCACATGCATGCTGTGCCCACTCTGTATTTTACCTGTCCTGGTGCCAAATGGCCTCCAATGAGTACAGGGCGAGTAGGCTACAGATAGGAGTGCATGACCAATGGAGAAATTTACACCTCCAATGCAGACTGCAAAGAAAAAAAATGGGGGTTAGTCAGTACATCCCAATGTGCAGGTGCACGTCGCCATGGCTGAAAGCACAAACGCTAAAACAATACGACTGTCTTCTGCAAACACAGATAAAGTAAGTGCAATAGTGCCATACTCACTATAGAAATATACTAATGCTATCCTGAGCTGTTGGTAAGTTGTTAATAGCATTTTGAGATATGCTTTACAGCAACCACCGTGAGTCACATCAACACAGTAGACTGGAGGGGACCTCTTTGACTTCTGTGGAACAGTTTCTAGGCATGCCCTGTGACCTGTGTAAGGAGAGTAGATAAGCTGTGATATCACTTCCTGTGATTATATACATATATATATATATATATATATATATATATATATTATTTGTGGGAGGAGCTAAGCGAGGAACAGAATAGGCATGCCTACGGACTGTCCTAACCCGACTGGCTGGAGTGTGCCCGGCGCCAGTGACGAGGTAAGGCCTGAATAGTGGGCCACCTAGGAGGAGAGTATGAGAAAAGGGGATGGGAGGGAGGGGCAACAACGGGCGCCCTCCTGCTTGTAGGAGGGGGTTTATAAAGGGTGAGCACGCTCCTCCCACAATTACAGGCTGCAAGCAGCCTTCAACATTTGTGGGAGGAGCTAAGCGAGGAACAGAATAGGCATGCCTACGGACTGTCCTAACCCGACTGGCTGGAGTGTGCCCGGCGCCAGTGACGAGGTAAGGCCTGAATAGTGGCCAAAAGAGAACCGGTACGTAGCAGGGAGTGAAGCATTTATTGAAGCATAGTGTGAACTATAATGCCAAAGAACAAAGGCTCTGGAGATCTCCGCCCGTGGATTCGGAATGTACCTTGTGAAGCAGGACGACCGCCAACGACCCATCTTGCGGATGACATGCGCCGGTACCTGGTGACTTGATGCTGCGGATGCGGCCCCTATGCGGAAGGTGTGCCCGGATATCGTGCTAGGGTTGAAACCCAGCCCTGCGGCCAGGGTACGGATGTTGGAGATGAACAGGGTTGAAGACAGGGGCCTACCGTTGATCGGGAGCAACGGGTCGTCTAGATCGGAAGATTGAAGGGAGGCCAGGAGCTCCTTGAGCACCTTGATAGGACACCAGCAGGTGGCCGTAGGGAAAATTCCACCTGGATGACTGGATGCTGCGGAAGCGGCCCCTACGTGGGGGGAGTGCCCGGATGCCGTGCTAGGGTTGAACCCCAACCCAGCCGCCAGGGGGCGGATATCGGAGACAACTGGGCCGAAGAAAGGGGCCTACCGTTGATCGGGAGCAATGGGTCGTCTAACGCGGGAGACTGGAGTGAGGCCAGGAGCTCTTGGAGCGCCTTGACGGGACACCAACAGTTGGCCGTAGGGAAGAACTCTACCTCGGTGGGAGGACCAGTATAAGGTGGACCGAAAGCCAGGCGAGATGTCGCCTGAGCAGGGTTGCACGGTTGACCGTGCCGCGTGTGAACTCCCCGGGTCTAAGAACCCATAGGACCCTAGGTACATGGCTGCTTGGTGATGATGCTTGCTGAGTGCCCAAAAGGGAGACCGTCTAGGGCTACGGACAATCTGCGGAAAGCTCGCCTGACACGGGTTGCCTACGCACCTGGACCGCCGCGCTAACCCTGAGGGTGGCTTTTTTTTTTTTTTTTTGGAGACTGAGGAGCCGGGAAGTGACAGACCTGCCCTGGGCATGATCGTAAATGCACAGTTGAGGAACCCTAACAGGGACTGGAGCTCCCACTTGGACAGGACCCTGGAAGAAGTTGCGGAAGAAACGGCGGCCTGGATCTTAGCCAGCTTGGCGGCCGCCACGGGGGCCTCAAGCCTGGCGAAAAGCTGGAGCAACTAGCCCAGACCAAGGGGACACCCTGAGGTCCCCTGATGATCAGGAATCAGGGTGCAGACTGCCCAGGTGAGACTGAGCAAACCATGACATAGCAAAGAACAGGAGAATGCCGCTTGAGTGGGAGCAGAGTACAATACCTGATGTAATAACAACTGTCAAGATAATGGGTGACCATGTCCAAACCCCCGTTATGCACCCGGATCCCATGCAATCAGGGATTCACACATGCGGAACCCGAACCGGGTAAACAGGAACCACTGGATACTGCCGGAAAAACCCAGAGCGTTTCAGGCAAATATAACGGATCCAGAGTGATTCAGGCAAATGTGTACCACCAGTGGGAAAAGACCTGAGCGATTCAGGCAAATGCGAACAACCTGTGGGAAAAAGACCTGAGCGTTTCAGGCGAATATAACGGATCCAGAGTGATTCAGGCAAATGTGTACCACCAGTGGGAAAGACCTGAGCGATTCAGGCAAATGCGAACAACCTGCGGGAAAAGACCTGAGCGAATCGGGCAAATGCGAACAACCTGCGGGAAAAAGACCTGAGCGATTCAGGCAAATGCAAACAACCTGTGGAAAAAGAGCTGAGTGATTCAGGCACATGCGAACAACCTGTGGGAAGAAAGACCTGAGCGATTCAGGGAATACGTAACCTGAGTGAATCAAGGAAATACACACAACCTAGAAATACCGCCAACCTGAAAGAGACAGGAAAATACAAAACCTGAGTGATTCAGGGAAATACGTAACCTAGGTGAATCAGAAAAACATACCACCTGGAAATACCGGCAACCTGACAGAGACAGGAAAATACAAAACCTGAGCGATTCAGGGAAATCGTGAACCCTGAGTGATTTGGGCACCTACATGAACCCGGGCGAATTTGGAAACATAACCTGAGTGATTCAGGTAAATACATGAACCCGAGTGTTTCAGGGAAATGCATGAACCCGAGCGATCCAGGAAACATGTAAACCCGCGCGACTCCGGGGAATTAGACCTGGGTGAATGGGTAAATACGTGAATTTTTGAGCTAATCCGGGGAATACATGAACCTGAGAATCAGAAGGAAACAGGAATGAACATGGTATAGAAGGATCGCAACCTAACCGAATCAACGGACAGCGCTGCCGACTCCGGCGATACTGAAGACCTAGGAATGGCGGCTCGTGAAGAACGAAGGAAGGCTCTGAGCTGCGGAGAAGCGTCACGCCGCTACTCGGCTGGAACTTACCTGAAACCTGGCCCCGTGGAGTGACCGGGCATGGAGGAGCCCTGCGACACAATTGATGATGGATCGAAATTCCAGTGGCCTGAGGCCTTGCTTACCCGAAAATAAGCTTCCGTTGGTACGAGACCCGGAGAGAGGTGAGATCTGGTGGCACTGGAAGCGGCGACGGAGAACCGGGATGCAGCCTGGGCGCCATGGCCAACTGCTGGGTAACCCTGGACAGCCAGAATAAGAGCCCGAAGTCGCGCCGCATGCAACAAACCTGCGGAAACAGAAATCCAGGGAACACACAAGACCCGAGCGATCCAGGGAACATTACCCCTAAGTGAGTAAGGGGAGGCATAATATCAGAGCAATCCAGGGAACCTGGCCCCTGAGTCACTTAGGGAAGACATGACACATGCAATTTGGGAACATGACACCTGTGAATTGGAGAAAACATAACCCTGAGCGATTCAGGGAAGACATGACACATGCGATTTTTGGGAACATGACACCTGCGATTTGGAGAAAACATGATGCCTGAGCGAATCCGGGAAGAGAACCACGCTACTGACTTCTGCAGTGAGATGAAGACCTATGAATGGGAGCTTGTGAAGACGAATACTTAACGCAGTGACAGGGTGTAACAGCAGCCTCGTGGCTGGATCTTACCTGGACAAGGAGGAAACCTTGGCGCAACGACAGTGGCTTGCTTGCAGCTCTGGTGGCCGAGGCCCTGTTTATGCGAAGAAACAAGCTGTGTTCGGACCGATACCCGGCGAGGGATGCGAACAGCTAGACCCTTGGGCAGGGAAAGGGTGCGTGACCCCGACCCCAGGGCACTTGGGCCGGAATCGGGTCGGAGTGACCCAGGGAACACATGACACCCGGGTTTGTACTGCCCGTGACACCTGACCCAAACACGGGGAACACATGCCCCTGAATGAAACAGGGAACACATGAGCCCTGAACGCACAGGAGCACCAGAAGCTCAGCCAACCACGGGGATCCATGAAACCCGAGCGAACAGGGAACACATGACCCTGGACGAACAAGGAACACCTGGCCCCTGATTGACCCAGTGAACATGTGACACCAACATGAAGCTGGGTGGACATCATTCCTGAATGATTTGGGGAAACATTACACCTGAATGATTTGGGGAAAAACATTACACCTGAGCGATTCAGGGAGACATTACACCTGAGCGATTCAAGGAGACATTACACCTGAGCGATTCAGGGAGACATTACACCTGAGCGATTCGGGGAGACATTACACCTGAGCGATTCGGGGAGACATTACACCTGAGCGATTCGGGGAGACATTACACCTGAGCGATTCGGGGAGACATTACACCTGAGCAATTCGGGGAGACATTCCACCTGAGCGATTCGGGGAGACATTACACCAGCGCGATTTGGGGAGACATTACACCAGCGCGATTCGGGGAGACATAACACTTGAGTTATTCAGGGAGACATAACACTTGAGCGAATCAGGGAGACATTACACCTGAGCTATTCAGGGAGACATTACACCTGAGCGATTCAGGGAGACATTACACCTGAGCGATTCAGGAAGACATTACACCTGAGCGATTCAGGAAGACATTACACCTGAGCGATTCAGGAAGACATTACACCTGAGCGATTCAGGAAGACATTACACCTGAGCGATTCAGGAAGCCATTACACCTGAGCGATTCAGGGAGACATTACACCTGAGCGATTCAGGGAGACATTACACCTGAGCGATTCAGGGAGACATTACAGTCGAGCGATTCAGGGAGACATATACCTGAGTGATTCAGGGAGAATCACCGGCGAATCAGGGAGGCATATGCCAGAGCGAACAGGGAGACCTGTCCTGGAGTCGTCGCCCCCCCCCCCCCGGGTGACCCAAGGGCAGCCGCACTGGTGGGGCCCAGGTACCGGACCCCTGATCTCAGCGAACGACTGCCCCTGAACACCCAAGGGGCGAGACCGGATACTGCACCGGCGTGGCTGAAGGTTGCCCAGCCTGGCATCGCAACCTATTTCCCCCTCCTTACTATAAATTTATTTCATTCATATTTTTTTTTTTTTTTTCAGGGGTTGACCAGGAAATGGCCAGCTGCCAGGGAGATCATGGAAGTGCTCCATTCTACTTCTCCTTCCCTGCCGGGGTTGACAGGAGCATGCCAAGCCAGGACAAGCATTTATTTTATTTTTTTACACAGCAGTGCGGGGGTTAATGGCAGCAGGCCGGCACCCGGGAGCCGGCCGTCCCGGACCTCCGCACTGGGAACGTGGCACGATGAGCAATTTATTTGCCAGTGGCAGGGGGGGGGGGGCTAGAAGGCACAACCTGAATGCCTCTGCCCCTACTGCCAGGGACACTTCCGCAGGGAGAACCCCGCTCGGAGTAGCTGTGAGCCGACAACCCGACCCCCCTCCCCCGCCAACCCCCCCCGCGATGCAAGCGCCGGAGGATCTGTAGCAGAGGGGGGGGGGGAGCAGAGGAACCCGGAGCGGGGGCAGGAGAGGGGAGGCCCCGCACTGGATACAGACCGGGGCGCAGCGGCGGCCGGGCAGAGCGGGGGTTCGAGGGCAGCTGCGCTGCCACCCAGAAATACGAGGTGCCGGTGGCGGCGCGTCCGGTCAGCCGCAGAGCGGCAATACTCACGACAGGGAACGCGGCTGGGAGCACGAAGGGGCAGCGTGGAGAACACACCGACGGGAGACGCACCCGGAAGTGACGTCAGGCGCTGAGTTGCTGAAGCCAAACGACAAAGCGAGCAACAACGGGCGCCCTCCTGCTTGTAGGAGGGGGTTTATAAAGGGTGAGCACGCTCCTCCCACAATTACAGGCTGCAAGCAGCCTTCAACATCTGTCATTCTAATCCTGTGTGTAATGATAAGCAGATAACTGCAGTACAGTGATCTGTACAGCCCAGGAAGTGGTGCTTGTTATTAGGCTTAGTGGGGAGTACGACAACTGTAGGATTTTAGGATTTTATAAAAATATATTGGCATGAAAAATTTAAAAATGTCATTGGGGCTCACTTTTCAAGTGTAATGCAACAGAAAAATGAAGTTGTTTGGGTAAAATGCAGAAATAAGGTGTGTAATTTTTCATTTTTCTCTATAACATACAGCATGTCACAGAAAATGAAAAAGCATGAAATAAGTAAAAATAATTGTAAATGGTTGTGCCAAAGTTACTATGGCCTAGCGGTGTTTTCTAGTGAAGAATTCAGCCATTAAATCACCCCTAATTTGGGCATCCTTGGTGTAAGGAATGACGACAACTAGCAAAGTAAATGTATTAAAGGGGTTGTCCCACAAAAAATATTCTACAGTTTTCAAACCAACACCTGGATCTGAATACTTTTGTAGTTGCATTTACTTAAAAATTTTGGATCGCTGTTAAGTTATTCAATAAAATGTATCTGTATAGCGCCACTTAATTTCTTATTTCTTTGACCTGCTCACTGAGATGGCCGCACATGCTCAGTTTAATCTTTCCAACTGCCTCCTGAGCTGTGATAGGAAGAGCATGGACACGCCCCCTTAGCTGCAGCAGAAAATACACTCCCCTTGAGGTGTCAGCTTGGTATAACTCTAGCAGAGCAATGAATGGGGAGATCTCTGGATTAATGTGAGACACGGGGCTGTTTCCAGCTTTGTTACAAAGAGATTGTCATGTACTATAGGATGTCTGATTTTCATTTTTTACATTATTCATGGGATAACCCCTTTAAGTGTGATAGGCATGAGAATTTGTCTGTAGTACATGCAGCTTGAAATTGTGCTGTGACTTCCTGCTGAGGGAGATGGTAGAGAGTTACTGTGTATATTCTGGTCACGGAGCCTCTCACAGCAGTAGCTTTGCTTGCCACTTGATTACACTGAGAATAGAGACACTAGGAATTCTTTTTGAAACCTAGAACATTTATGTATTGTTTTATTTTTATTTTTTGTGCTGATGGGGTTTTGTAGCAATACGTGAGCAATTGAAAGCCAAAGCATTAGAAGAGAGCTTTTTTTCTACAGTAATCACTTCACATGGCGTTAAAACGTGTGTCGGAGAAGATAAAAGTTTCCACTGTGCATGTAGTGACTGCTGTCAGTACGATGTACTTCCAGGAATGGTGTGAGTAACTTGATAGAGATATTGGACTAGTAAAGGATTTTCCCTTGATGGTACAAGAAATTCCTTCCCAACTTTGATACAGAGAAATTTTTGTGGCCGCCTGTGTCAAGGGAAGCATAACACAAATATGGTGGTCACATTTTCCACACAATTTTTAAAGGAGTATGGACAGTTAAATGTTCTGCAGTATTTTCTGATAAAGACAGTACAAAAAAAGGACCAGGTTGGAAATTTTCCTTGATTTTTTTTTTTTACCCCTATTTTGACATTCGTAATGTTTGACCTTTTTTCACATTTAGACATGCTGCCAGCTAGTTTGCCGTGCTGGAAATATTTTTTTCTTATGTGAAGAGAGTCAAGTTCAGGCCATAGTTTAAATCCTACAGAGAAGCCCTAACAATGCAGACAACCCCCTCCTCCTTCCAGTTCATACAGTGTGTCACAGACACCACTGACAGCGCCATCTTGTTAGGGTTCAATCAGACACAGCTGGATGATTTCACAATGTGGTTGTGTTTAGATATGAGAAACCTAGCTGTATGAAGCGAATGTGCCTTAAAGGGTTATCCTGGAAAAGATAATGATAAGTAGTCATTATCACATCAGCTGGAACCAAGTCCCAGCACCCCTGCTGATCAGCTGTTTCAGGGCGCCACTGCGCTTGCCAAAGCTCTGGTGAACGATGCAGAATCCTGGCAGTTTTCCATTGACAGCGCCATACATTGTATAGTGGCAGTACTTGGTATTGCAGCTCAGCCCCATTGACTTGAAGGGGGTTGTGCTGCAACTAGGCCATGTGACCGATCTACAGTGAAGTCACTGGCTTAGGAAGAGGCTGCGGTGCTCAAGGCCTCTTCTAACAGCCGATCCCTGGTCCCAGGTGTTGGAATCCCCCCCACCCCTCCCCGGGGAGATCTGATACTGATGACCTAGCATGAGGATAAATCATAAATATATTTTTCTGGATAACCCCTTTATAGAGAATAGGGGAGATTTCTTATGACCGGGTGGCATACACATCATAAATTAGGCGCAGCATCTGGCAGTCCGTGCCCCTCAGCTGAAATCTACTCCATCCCCTGGTGCAGTGTTCTTCTATGCCAGAAAAGAACAGTCCAGGAACCGAAACGGCATGGAGCAGGTATGATTCTTCAGGGAACAGGCTACAGGCGTTTGCTAAAAAAAATATTTTTTCTGGAAATCCCCTTTAAAAGATAGTCCAAGGAGATTCTTAGGTGTTTTGAGCAAAAAATATTTTCCCTGGATTTACTAAAAGTCTGTCTCAAAGTAAGCCAACCAATAGTTGTTATAGAGTCAGAGCCGCTGTGAAAAATCGGGTGCAGGTTTAGAAAGCCTGTCTATTCTTACGCCATCTGTAGGGTTAGTAACTCTGGGCCATTGTCCTTATTGTTCTTGCTCTTTGAAACTGAAGTTTTGCCCATTGCAGATGTGCAGTATCTCATTCTCACTGTTTGTCAGAGTTTGTTGGTATTAACAAAACCTTGGCATCATTTTATAATTACTTACTGGATCCGTCTGCTCTCATGACATGTTTTATTAAATTCTTGTACTTGGTACACGCCTCTGTTATTCCTCCTGGAAATCCATGAATAGATTTTAAATAAATTAATGTTTTACTAATAACCGAATACTGTAATCCAGATTTTTTTTGCCCATGGGGGTATGCAAGCATTTTCTAGAACGTCAGGAGACATGTCTGACACGTCTTCTTAAAGGGGTTATGCAGCCAGTACATATTGATGTCCTATCCTCAGAATAGGTCATCAATATCTGATTGGTGGGGGTCGGACACCCGGCACCCCCACTCATCAGAGGAGGTGGTGCTCATGCAAGCACTACTTCAAGATTACACTGCATGCCGTCTAGGAAGGCTCAGCGGCGCAGTGTAATTACCAGTGCTTGTTCCAGTCACTTGAATCGAGTGAGTACTTGTAATTACATTGCGCCACCACCGCAAGCAAAACGACACGCAATGTAACGTTGAGGAGAAAGTAATGCTCGTATGAGCGCCACCTGATCGGTGGGGGTGCCGGGAGTTGGACCCCATGATCAGATATTGATGACCTATCCCGAGGATAGGTCATCAATATGTACTGGCTACACATCCCCTTTAAGAGGAGAAATTGGACAATTTCAGCTTTCTTGAAGGGTTGGTATTGTGGTAAGCCTCTTTCAATTTAAGAGAATTCTACGCATACATTGGCATGGCCGTCTCTCTGCATGCTATTGGTTTAAACGCCGGATATCATGGATTAGATTTTAAGTACAGATTAGGTCTTTATTTCTAGAAGCCATTTATGAAGAAAACTTCTTCTTGAAAAGAACTTGTGATTCTGCCTCCACCAGCTGTGTTTTTGCTTATTGAATAATTATTTTACCAGATTCCCTGAAATTTTCCATTCCTGTTTATTTCTCAGAGGAGAATCCCGTCTAATTTGGAAATCACTGTGTCTTGTTTCTGATGAGCGTAATCTTTACTAGTTTTATAATAATGTAAACATACAGCCTTTTTATGAGGCTTTTCGTGTAACGAATGAGCGCAAATGAGGTTGAAAAAAAGTCATGATGTTCCACATATACCATATAGTGATTTTAATAAGAAACTGAACAAGGGGCAGAATCTGAAATTAGCTGGGGGAAAGATCGGGAGCAGTGTCGGAATATTATCTTACTGGAAGGGAAGTAGATGCTTGGAACAAACTTGCAGAAGATGCGGTTGGAAGACGAGAAGTAAGTTAAAGGGGCTATCCCATGACTAATGTAAAAAATGAAAATCAGAGATCATATAATACATGACAACCTCTTTCTAACAAAGCTAGAACCAGCCCTGTACCTCACATGGATCCAGAGATCTCCCCATTCATTCCTCTCTTCTGCTGCAGCTAAGGGGGTGTCCATGCTCTCCCTATCACAACTCAAGAGGCAGGTGAAGGATGAAACTGAGCATGTGCGGCCTTATCAGTGAGCAGGTCAAAGAAATAAGAAAAAAACAGCAGGTGGTGCTATACAGACACATTTTATTGAATAACTCAGTGGCTATGCAAAATTTTTAATTACACTCAATTACAAAAGTATTCAGATCCATGTTCAGGTTTGAAAACGAAAGAATATTTTTCATCGGATAACCCTTTTAAGTTAAAGAGGACCTATAACCTCTCCTGACTTGACTGTTTTGTATCCCTCATGTATTAACAATTCTGGAGCATCTATTCTTCTGACTCTATGATGTACCGTTCCTTTATTATTCCTGATTGAAGTTTTCAATAAATTACTAGCAGTTTGCTGTGAAGGTCCAGATGGGTGTTACCAGTTGAAGATCAATCGGGTCCGTGTATAAAACAGTGCTCCTCTTCTACTAAGGGTACTTTCACATTAGCGTCAGGGGACTCCGGCAGGCTGTTCCGGAGAGTGAACAGCCTGTCAGATCCGTCATGCCGCTAGTTCACGTGTGCGCCCGTGACTATAATGAGGGCGGAGTTCCGCCAGCGCATGGCGAGAGGCAGTCGGGCTAAAAGTACTTTTAGTCCGGCTGCCTCTCGCTGTGCGCTGCTGGAACTCCGCCCCCATTGTATTCAAAGGGGACGGAGCGGCAGTCCGGGGGCACACGTGAACTAGTTAAAGGATGGATCAGACAGGCTGTTCACCCACCAGAACAACCTGCCGTTAGTGTGAAACTAGCCGAATACCTTTTTGAGAACTGCTTACTTACGGGGACAGGGAAGCCAAGATCAAACATGGCGTCCCTTAAAAACCTGCTGGGGTTTCCTTAATACTTGTGAAACAGGTATTTAGGGATCGAGGGGGTCACTGGTGGACCTAATTCCCTGACTAGGAATATAGTATAGGATAAAGGAAGCAAAATGGACCCTGTAGCTATTCATTTAATATGAGAACAAAGTCGAGATTATTCTGTTAAGTTGCACTTCCCCTACACCATGCTATGACGTGTCCTCAGCATCTGTTGTGGAGCTCCTAGTGTCCCCTAATACTGGGGAAGCACAGGCTGCCTAATGTGATCTGATGTGGAAATCAGATGTGATGGCCCTGCACTCGGCATGTGAATAAGCAGCGAGCAGTATGGAGCTGGTGCTCCACGTCAGATGGCTCTCTGCAGTGTTTTATACAAATTATCATTTTACTGGTTTGTTCTTGACAGGATGTTGTTCCCGGCCTACAAGCTGCACAATTAACGGCAGGGTCCTGGGTTTTTCTTGAAAACAAATTGTGCTGTTGCCTGCTGTGCGCACAAATTGGAGTGATTGTCGTACTGCATCTGTTGCATTATATTTTAAGATACAAATGCGGCTAGAAACATGAAGACTGTTGATTACTGAAGTGCATAGCAAATTCACTGCTGATCGAGTCAATATGGCATTTGTTCCTTTTTTAGATATTTATCATATGGATGGAAATTCACGATGGTTTGAGTCTCCTACTCTTTCCTGTATATGGGTGATGTGATGCCACAATCGCTTTGAAGGCAGTGGAGGAGACTGGCATTCCACAGAGGTGCCCTCTAGTACAGGGTACCACATTTATTAAGAGGCGCCTTGACTCTTAGTAAACTTGGTTCATCTTTGGCTATCTTTAAAGTCCTTAAAGTTGTCCACCAATTTTACAAGTCATGGCCTATCCTCAGGACACCCCATGCCTCCACCGATCAGCCGTACTGCAGTTGTGCTGGATCTACACAGCTCTGTGCAGAAAAGGGCATGGGCCGAATAACATATTATACATTGTCTACTGCTGCTTTATAAGATGGAGCTTGAGGTTCTTAGTATCCACTTTGGTCTAACTGTATAAGCCCACCTGCCAACTTCAGTGACCTCTTTCAAGTGGTTACTTATGCTATTGGGTGCAGGCAGGTTGATCCTAGAGGGAATTTTCCTGATGGGCCAATGCCCGTGGGGCCACCTGAGCACTCCTCTCGACCGCCTGCTATGTACTTGACAATCTGAGCACCAACTATGTATGCACCTGCCCTAACGGACACCTGCCCTCTTGAATTCAACTGTATTGTATTGCCGTCCTGAAGAGGATGATATAGTTAATACTGGGGCGAGGGTGGCAGTATTTTTGCGGCACTGTGGTATTTGGTTCTGCTTTGGTGGTATTTTGTGCTGCACTAAGATATTGCTGGCCCTGCCTACTTCTGTTGTCCGTGCCTACCTTTGTTGCCCTGCCTTCTGTCAGTTTGGATTTGCCTACAACATTGGGGCCGCTTCTAAAAAAAAAATTCCAGTGCTTATTTAATTTTTTTATTAAGTTCCCAGTCCTCCCTGGCAGCACTGCCTGGTAAGTGCCACTGCCCAGCACCCACAAAAGTAATGGGCGGCCCAACAGCTCTCCTGCTTCCAGGCTTGATGCCCGTGGCTCTGGGCCACCCCACAGGCACTGCGCCACTTAAACAAGATCCCCTCCCCATGCAGCATCGCAACATGTTGACTCCTTCCACCCTCACTAAGGCTACTTTCACACTAGCGTTCGTCGGTCCGCTCGTGAGCTCAGTTTGAAGGGGCTCACGAGCGGACCCGAACGCTTCCGTCCAGCCCTGATGCAGTCTGAATGGATGCGGATCCGCTCAGACTGCATCAGTCTGGCGGCGTTCAGCCTCCGCTCGCCTCCGCACGGACAGGCGGACAGCTGAACGCTGCTTGCAGCGTTCGGGTGTCCGCCTGGCCGTGCGGAGGCGTGCGGATCCGTCCAGACTTACAATGTAAGTCAATGGGGACGGATCCGTTTGAAGATGCCACAATATTGCTCAATCTTCAAGCGGATCCGTCCCCCATTGACTTTACATTGAAAGTCTGGACGGATCCGTACGAGGCTATTTTCACACTTAGCTTTTATATGCTAATATAATGCAGACGGATCCGTTCTGAACGGAGCCTCCGTCTGCATTATTATGATCGGATCCGTTCAGAACGGATCCGATCGAACGCTAGTGTGAAAGTAGCCTAAGCCCTTTTTCATTCAAGGGCAAGTCACAAATCATAGCGCAAATATGGTGTGCGCCATGTTTTGTGACTTTGTAATACCACAGAAGTGCCACAAATCGCTGGATACATTTCCTCATTCTGTGCCCTGAGCTTTGTGGGTTCTGATTTCGTAGCTTGACATCTTCTGGGGCTGGAACGGCAGGGATTCCGTTCAGGAAAGTAGCCGTTTTGGTCGGGACATGAGTGATTGGCCTATGCGTGCTGTCATCTCCTGTCAGAGGGGATTACACGTCGTCTCAGGGGCTGAGCGCTGATCCTGTTGCCTGTGCTGTGTGTTCAGTTTAAGCCCTGGCATTGAGCCTAAAGAACTGTGTCCAAAGGAGGCGGCACAGTAGTGACATAGTCCCTAATACTGAAGGGTTTCACTTAATCCCCTTTTTACGGCACACGAGAGGTGTGACTGGCAGGGATATCTGTGTCATTGATCCCTCCATTAATGTTCTGTTTTTTAAAGATCACTGGCTATGTAATTACACCTTACAGGCACACGACCAGACCAGGAGCTGACATCTTAGGATTTGAAATTTCTTTATTTTTTTTTCTGGATTCTTTATAACGTCTAAGCTGTGAGGCACTACACAGTTGTTTCTGCATTTTATAGGCAGCAGGACCCCCCAAATCAGATGGCCTCCTAAGGATTAAAAAACATAGTAAAGCAATAATAGATTTAGAATAAGCATGTATCCTATGCATTCTTCAACACATGAAAATATGAAACTTTTGAATGGTCTCTTGTTTGTTTTTAGATTCCTGCCTGACGTGAGACTCGTAGTGCAGTCATGTTCCGCAACAGTCTGAAGATGCTTCTCAGTGGTGGAAAATCGAACAGGAAAAATCGTTCCAGTGGTAAGACCTCAGCAGTAGTCACTTCTTTCCCTTTTTTAAGTTTAGAAGTCTGCAGAAAGCCATGATCTTCAGGGGGAAACCAGGTAGCAACTGTTCACTTTCCATGCAGCGCCACCACTGAGGAAAAGAAGTATTGCACTTTTCTGAACTTCAGTGATTTTGCTGCCCAAGCAATGTATGGATGTGCTGGGTACTGCAGAGCGACACTCTTTGTAACCACTCTTTACTCTAGCTAATAGAGGAAGGTCTCGGATATGGCATCTTCTTCCATCCTAATAGGGTATTTAAAAAATAACCTGTCACATTGAACATGATGTTGAAGATGCAGGCAGCATATTATAGAACACGAGGAGCTGAGCAGATTGATATATAGTCTTGTGGGAAAAGATTAAGCACAACTTGTAATTCGTATATTTAAATTCTTGCTCATTCTGGGCTTTTGAAGTCATGGAGGCGGGGAAGTCAGTGATTGACAGCTAGCTCTGTGTACATAGTCATAGAGGGAAGCCTGTCAATCACTGATAGCACCGCCTCCTGGACTTCAAAGCCCAGAATGAGCAGGAATTAAAATTGATGAAATGCAAGTTCTTCTGAGTCTTGTCCTACAAAACTATTTACCAATCTTCTCAGCTCCATCTGTTCTATAACATGATGCTGGCAGATTCAACTTCTTTTACATGGCTAAAGGTTCCCTTTAAATCACACAACCCCTTTAAGCTGTAGGTTATGATTGGATTTCCTAAAATAAAAATGTCAACCTCTACTGATTCATTACCCTCTCTATTTTGGTTATATCGTATAATTTTCTCTGGATTTGACCTGGTGGAAGGGGCAACCTAGGTACTATTGTGCTTCCATAATCACAGAGAACAGGTGAGCTTGGTCTCTCCATGGTACTTAGTGAGATTCTTCGTAAAGTTCTCTTGTTCTGAATGTCTGAAATATAATTTGTTTTTAAGTATTTTTGCTTTTTTGATGTGGTATTTGTTTTTACTTTTTGGCTTGTATATACTGTACCTCATCTGAGCTTGTATAAACCTTTACTTTAGTGATTAGATTTTTAAAGGGATTGTTTCAGCAAAACAACCCCTTTCTCAAGCAGCACTTACACGAGCCAATAATAGTCCAGATTATCGCGAACGACCGTTCCTGCGAACAGTCGTTCCCGACAATCTGCCCTTGTACCTGTGGGTAGGTGATAAATGTTGTTTATGGTATAAGCCCTTTAAAGGAAATGTCTACTGTTATGATATTGACGGTCTATAGGTCAATATCTGATTGGCGTTGGTCCAACTCCTGGCACCCCTGCGATCAGCTGTTTAATGAGGCCGCACTGCTTTTGTGAGCTCTGCAACCTGTTCGTAGGGCAATGACGTCCCGTTCATTGGTCACATGGTCCAGGTGGGGCTCAGTTCCATTCAAGTAAAAGGGCCTGAACTGTCGTACCAAACATAGCGAATGGACAGTAAGCCAATGTGCTTGGTAAGCGGTGAGGAGGCTGCAGTGCTCACCGGACTCTTCAAACAGCTGATTGGTGGGGGTGCCGGGAGTCAGGCCCTCACTAATTAGATATTGGTGACCTATCCTGAGGATAGGCCATCAATATAAAAATCCTGGAAACCCTTTAAATTCTGTTTTTTTTTGTAACTATATACATAATGAGATTAAACATTGACTTTGATAGAAGAATACAAACTTCAAATGTATTTCTGTTCTCTCATAAATGCAGAGTAATAAAACAGAATCTCTTCAGCTGTTACATAAAATGTCTCTTGGTAATTCCCTCCACTGTCCAGTGGGAGGCAGCATGCTGCCATTTCAAATTACCTAGTCACAAGCACTGATTTTAAGGATTCTTGCCTATTTGTCACTGCGTACATGTTCTATAGCCCAGACAGCATGTTCATGTCTGGCATCTGATCGGGACAACAAATAATGCTTTTTTTGTGTAACTAGACAGTTTAGTTATTCCATTGAACATCTGTTCCACATTTAATGAGGAGTTTGTGATTAATAGGAAAGGCTTCAAGTCCTGACTGTTCACATATAATTATAAATGGGAGATTTCAATTTCTCTTACTCGCTTCTATGGGCACTGGCTTTGGTGCTTTGTTAGGGTCCATTCACCCTAATGCAGAATCTGTATCCGGTCCAGTGACAGTCCGCATGTTAATGCATTGTTGTAACCCCATTCATTTGCTCTGGAAAAAAAAAAATCTTATCAGATTTTTGTACGTGACGCAGACAATTTGCAAAAATCTGTAGCATACTACTTAGTCTTGTGAATTCCACATGGAAAAGCTGGTGGATTACCCCACGCAGATTAGCAAGAGTGCATGAGGCTAATCCTTGCGTCAGTCTCAGATTTCCTCCACAGATGCTGTAGTGAATTTGTCTCTAATTTGCCCATGTTAAAGAGGACCTATCACTGTATTAAAAGATGCAAACAATTTATATGGGCTAAATAGCGCTGCTTCCCTAAGCATGCCTAAGCATATTTTATCTATCCACACCCTTTTTTTGAGATGTGTGTCCCTAAACTTATGGTGCCAGATATACAGATTTTAAGTGGGTAGTTCGCTTCCCTGCAGGAGGAGGTTTCTTCCCCACTCTGACACGCATGCCGGACAGTGTTAGAGTGGCCTGCCGCAGCATGATCTCGCAAGATATCGCAAATATCACAATACAACACTGAATACTAACTTCATCAGTCTTCTTACTCTGACCAGAGTGAGACGTGGCCGCCACCACACAGAGGAACCTGAAGCCCAGCCAGATGTTAAAATACAGTGTAATCTGGCAAGATTTGCTACATCTCACAATATCATGCTGCAGCAGGCCGCTCTGATGCTGGACAACATCAGAGCAGGAAAGACACCCTCCTTTTGCAGAGAAGCAAAGTGGTTGCCTTCGTGGATGACCACTTCAAATTTGGATATTGGGGGCTGTGTCTCACGGAAAGGAGAGGGGAGGGTGAAGGCAAACAACTAAACAGTACCTTGCTCAGGAAAGCAACGCTATTTAGCCCATATAAACTGTCCACATTCTATATTATGATGACAGATCCTCTTGAAATCCATGATCTGTGAACCTACCCTTAGAGTGAGTTACTCTTTGAAGGACTTGACCCTAGCATGCATTTCATGGATGGCAATTTACTTAAATCTATGCCATATATTGCTAGATTTCCCCTTTAGTGGCTGCTGCGGGAAGAATGAATAGCCCCTGGACCATTAGGAGGGGGACCCATGGCAGAATTGGCATTAAGCCTTATTTGAACTTGATTTGACCTTAGGTGAGGAGGTTTGTGTTGGTAGGCAAGGAGGGCAGATAAAGATGGATTTTAGGCGGGAAAGTTTCCCGCTGTTTTGGTTAAGGTTCCTGGGCTGATGTGCTTTGCCCAGCAACCTTAAGTTGATTGGTTTTCAGGTGGGCCTGTAGATGCTAGGGCAGTTTTCTCTTGGCCCTGGAGATGGGGCTCTAATTGGTCATGTGAGTCCTCTGGGTTTGGATAAGAAGGTGGGAGACACAGGCTGCGGTGCCTTTTGAACTGACCTACGTCTGTCAAGCGGACCGTTCGTGCCCCGCCCGCCCTCCCAATTTATTAGTCAAATGTGATAGCGTTGTGATTGGGCCATGTGCACTGTGGGTGGTGAGGATAGTCGTCCCCGATATGGGGATGGACTTGTTTATGTGTACATTTGATATTGAACTGCTGAAGGTAAGTCCGAGTCTATGACTGGACTTGGTTATGATTATGTTTTAAGTTATAATGTTATTTATTAAGTTAATAAACAGCCCATGGCCTTTAACTCCACTCTCTGTCTATGTGTATTATTATAAAAAAAACTAAAAATCATATATGTATAGGTATATGGGTCGTTTGTTTGGTGTGAATGTTAGGGGCGATCTGTATGGCATATTCTGCCATGTTTGGCCACACTTGTCTTGTCTTCCCGGTAACAGCTGATTGATGAGCCATCTTCTATTTGAAGACAACCTCGTTAAAACTCAAATTATTTGCATGTCTCATTTTAACTTTGCAGAATCCATCAACAAAAAGGTAATGGCGGTCCAGCTTTATTGGCTATATAATCATCCCTAATCCCGAAATAGTAGTGGCCATTTACCATTCAAAATGCACTAACGTTCTGGAATAGTTGGTGGAAAAAAAAACTGGCATACATGCTTTGCACCAAATTTATCAACCCATTTAGATACTTTTATACATTTTTTTGCGACTTGTCCAAGAAGGGAGTGTGACTTAGTGGGAAGGGAATGTAGTTTCATGAGAAAGGGTGTGGCTTGGATGCAAGACTTACCCATTCACTTGAAAGGGGCGTAGCAGTTGTAGTTTCACTTTCATCACCTCTGCAATGTCAAGGACATGCCAGCAAATAGTGAAGAGTGCCACATCTCTTTAAAAAGCTGATCAGCAGGGGATCGCGGGAGTCATCTAGGATAGGTCATCAGTATGGAAAAACCAGAATACCCCTGTAAGGAAAACTCAGCCAACAAATAGGTGGTATAAAATTAGACTAAACAGTCTAAAGGTGCATCACATTTATCATCCAGAGTCACCAACTGTGATAAATCTGTTGCTTGTGGATTTAGACGGGCCGACAAGCAGCAGATTGTCGGGAAGGAAGCGTTCTTTCCTGACAGTCAGCTGCTCATTCAGTGGTGGTTTACCGCTGCATTTACATGCAGTAATCACCTCCACTATTGACATCACTCGTCCTCATAGAGAATCATTGTTTCTGGACCGCGTGATCTGCTGCCCAGAAATTATAATTGATGTGTCTGCACGAATGACCGGATCACCTGATGAACGAGTGTTTCATTCGTTCATTGGGTGATCAGCTGCACCTTTAACCCCTTGGATACCGGAGATTTTTTCATTTTTGCGTTTTCATTTTTCTTCCCTATCTTCCTTTAGCCATAGCTTTTAAATTTTTCCGTTCACATTGCCATATGACAGTGGGATTTTTTGCAGGAAAAGTTCTACTTTCTAATGCCACCATTTATGGCATACAATGTAGTGAGAAGTAACATAGTAACATAGTACATAAGGCCGAAAAAAGACTTCTGTCCATCCAGTTCGGCCTGTTATCCTGCAAGTTGATCCAGAGGAAGGCAAAAAAAAAAAACACCTGTGAGGTAGAAGCCAATTTTCCCCACTTTAGGGGGGAAAAAAGGGAAGAAAGAAGAAATTCCAAATGAGGTGGAATTGGAAAAAAAAAAAACGCAATTCCTCCACCGTTATACAGGTTTTGTTGCTCCCTTTGCGGCAAAACGGACCCATACCTTTCATTCTCTGGGTCAGTTCTATTACAATGATACCACATATGTATAGGGTTTTTTATGTGTAAATAGTGCAAAATAAATTAAAACTCTGAATCTTTTATTTTTTTATTCTGATTCCCATAACTTTTTTATAGTTCTTTTTAATAAGCTGTATGGGGGCTCAATTTTTGCGGGACGATCTGTGGTTTTTATTCATACCATTTTGGAGTGTGTGTGACTTTTTGATCACGTTTTAATAAATAAAAAATTGGGTAAGAGAAGCGATAAAAAAATGATGATTCGGCCATTTTGACCCCTTTTTTCCATTGCGCCGTTCGCCGTATAGGAAAAATATTTTTATATTTTAATAGTACAGGCGTTTTCAGATGCTGTGATGCCCATGATGTTTTATTATTTATGTATTTTTTTTTTTTATTCTACGTAAAGGAGGTGATTAAATTTTTTTATTTTTATATATATTTTTTTGCATTTTTTTTTACTTTTATTTTGGTTTTGTAGCTCATGTTTGAGGCTACTAGACAATCTTTTTTTATTCTTTACCATTATGTTTCTTTTAGATCCATAATGGTACTAGAATTACTCATTTCTTATGTTGGACTGCCACCTGCTGGCCAAAATAAGAATTGCAGCTCCAATACCCTGGGTCTCTTCAGAGATACCCCGCATATTGAATTCAATTACCGGCATCCTCATTGGCCGCAGAGGATGCCAATGAGAAGGCCAGAAGCGTGAGCTTCCTGATTTTTTTTTAGCTTTTAAATGCCATGATCACGCTTGATCATAGCATCTAAAGGCGTGAAACAGCGGAGACCAACCCGCCATGGTGCAAGCGGGAGCGGATGCCAAGTTTATCCAGTGCTGTACATGTACGGCTCTGGTAGCGAAAGGGTAAAAAAATGGCCATATTGTTGGCAACAAGCGTTTGCAGGAATGTTTGTTCCTGATAATCTGCCTGATGCACCACGCAACAAAAAAAACTTTTCGTCTGCTACTGGGCAAAAACCATTTGTCCTATACTAAATTGAGTGTGCGGACTATAAATCCAAAGTAAGAATTGTTGTAACACGTCACAAAATTTTGCTATGCATAAGTATGCCTAAATGAATTAAGCACTTGGAAAGCATTGAATACATTTGAACAGAATTAGTTTTACTCCAGCAATTACCTGATCTACTTCAAAGTTTGCATAGTAAACAGTGTATGAAAATTTCAAAAAGTCTTGTTTTTCAGTTTAAAAGTCTTACTTGAACAAGGCCCAGTACTGTTAAAAGTGTTTCAGGCACCTGCTTTTGCGTTTGTCATATGTTCCCGTTGCAAAAACCAGCAGTAGTCCCCCATCATGTCGGGATTCCAGCGGCCTTAATACCTGTTCTTCATTGTAGAAATATCTTTGTGGAACCGCTTTCCATGTTCGTCACTTACATGTCTCAAATTGGGTTGGAAAAAGTCTAGATGGGAATGTAAGAATGCACTACTAGCACAAATGCATCCCAAGCTGCAAGACGCACTCGCTTTGTCAGATTATTGCGCTGATCAGAAGTAGTGTATTTGCCACATATGTAGCAGAAATTGTCTGGATCGTTAACACACTTGCGTTTATCCATCTTAAGTTTCAAAACTGATAGCACTATAACAGATCACTTTAGCAAAATCTGTCCAAATTGCCTTATATACTTACTGCTGACATCAGCCTGAGTGCGTCCGAACAGGTCTGGACATGTCCATTGGAATATCTCCAATATAATGCATTAATATTATAACTGAATAGGCTTTGCATGTATAACTTAACCCCTTTAATCCTTAACCCTTAATGACGTACATGTACGACGGAAGTCAGGTCCCCAAACATGGCGCCCATTCGCATATACAGCGGGCGCCATAGCTGCCGGTTTATGTTGTTTTAAATAGCAGAGACCCATGGCATATGTATGCGATCAGCTGTAAGGTTGATCGCATACATTTTCCCTTTCAGATGCCGTGGTCAAATGTGAGTACGACATCTGCGCAGTCCGGAAGCGGAAGTTGGCACTTCCGCTCCGGTAACATCGTTCCCCGGCTGAGATCGGGGATCCTGTTACATTTTTCTAATAGGCTGAAGCCTCAAGCAGGCTTCGGTGCCTATTAGATGACTATACCAATAACAGGCCACTAGGTGGCAGAATTGTATTGGTATAGTGCAAATGAAGTGTTCAATGGTGTCTATATAGACATCAATGAACACAATAGGCAATCTAATGATTGCCAGTTATTGTCACCCAAGGTGACTTAAAAAAAAAAGTTTTAGCAAATATAAAAAAATAAAAAAAATAAAAAGTTCAAATCACCCCCCTTTCCTTAAACTAAAAATAAAAAAAATAAACATCATGAGCATCGCCGCGTGTGAAAATGCCCATACTATTAAAATATAACAGTATTAGACTACTTTTATACTTGCGTTCAGAGCGGATCCGTCTGGTGTCTGCACAGACGGATCCGCTCCTATAATGCAGACGATGGGATCCGTTTAGAAAAATTCTAAGTGTGAAAGTTGCTCAGACGGATCCGTCCAGACTTTTCATTGAAAGTCAATGGGGGATGGATCCGTTTGAAATTGAGCCACATTGTGTCAACTTCAAACGGATCCGTCCCGATTGACTTACATTTTAAGTCTGGGCGGATCTGTTTGCCTCCGCACGGCCAGGCGGATACCCGGAAACGGAAACTCGCAAGCGGAGCCCCGAACGTTAGTGTGAAAGTAGCCTTAATGGCATACGTCAAATACGGGGTAACGGGAAAGAAAATAAAAACAGCCAATTTGCCATTTTTTGTCACTTCAACTACCCAATAATTTTTTTTATAAAAGTGATCAAAAAGTCGCACACACTTCAATTTGGTATCACTGAAAAGAACAGATCGGTCCACAAAAAAATTAGCGCTCACACAGCTCCATACATATAACTACAAAAAAGTTATAGGGGTCAGAATATGGTTACAAAAAATAAAATAAAAATCTCAAAAGTTGTCTTTTTTTTTCAGTATTAAAATGCAAGAAAAAGTGTGGTATCGTTGTAACCGTACTGACCTGGAGAATGAAGATTAACAGGTCAATTTTACCACACAGTGAAAAAAAAAAAAAAACCTTTATCAGAATTTCCTTTTTCCCTTAGGCCTCTTTCACACTTGCGTTGTCCGGATCCGGCGTGTACTCCATTTGCCTGAATTACACGCCGGATCCGGAAAAACGCAAGTGTACTGAAAGCATTTGAAGACGTCTTCAAAATGCTTTCAGTGTTACTATGGCACCTAGGACGCTATTAAAGTCCTGGGTGCCATAGTGGGAGCGGGGGAGCAGTATACTTACCATCCGTGCGGCTCCCGGGGCGCTCCAGAGTGACGTCAGAGCGCCCCATGCGCATGGATGACGTGCCATGCGATCACGTGATCAATGCACCTGGGGCGCCCTGACGTCACTCTGGAGCGCCCCGGGAGCCGCACGGATGGTAAGTATGCTGCTCCACCGCTCCCCGCTACACTTTACCATGGCTGCCAGGACTTTAGCGTCCCGGCAGCCATGGTAACCACTCTAAAAAAGCTAAACGTCGTATCCGGCAATGCGCCGAAACGACGTTTAGCTTAAGGCCGGATCTGGATCAATGCCTTTCAATGGGCATTCATTCCTGATCCGGCCTTGCGGCAAGTCTTCAGTTTTTTGGGCCGGAGCAAAAAGCGCAGCATGCTGCGGTATTTTCTCCGGCCAAAAAACGTTCCGTTCCGGAACTGAAGACATCCTGATGCATCCTGAACGTATTTCTCTCTATTCAGAATGCATTAGGATAATCCTGATCAGGATTCTTCCGGCATAGAGCCCCGACGACGGAACTCTATGCCGGAAGACAATAACGCAGGTGTGAAAGAGCCCTAAGTCTACCCCATTTGGAAAAAAAATTCCTGCTTCCTACTACATGGTATGCAACCGTAAATGGTGCCATTAGAAAGTACAACTTGTCCCACAAAAAAATAAGCCCTCACAATGCTATGTGAATGGAAGCATAAAAAAAGTTAGGACTATGGGAAGGCGGCGAGTGAAAAACGAAAACGCAAAAATGGAGAATCCCAGGGTCCTTAAGGGATTAAAATCTAGATGTGTCAGGCAAATTCCGAGTTCAGATTTGGAATCGGCGAGCTCAATTTAGTATAAATCACATGTTTTTCTCTCAGTAGCAAAATCATTGTTGCTCTGCCCGTCTAAGGGTAAATGCACACGCTCGGATTTATATGCGGAGAATCCGCACACTGAAATCCGCCGATGTTCTCGGGGAAATCCGTATGGACAATCTGCATCATTTGGTGTAGATTTTGAAGTGAATGGAGAAAATCCGGTCAGGAAAAATAAAATAAATTGACATGCTGCAGATTTTAAAATCCGCACTGCAGGTCAAAAGCCGCATGTAAAAAATCAGTATCATGTACATGAGAATTTCCAATTCTTATAGAATACAATGTACATGACCTACGGTGCGGATTTTCTGCATGTAAATCCACTTGGAAAATTAGCGTGCAATCCTGATCGTGTACATTTAGCCTAAATCCACCTTAAAGAGGACCTTTCACTACTGTATAAACTAAAAACTAACTAGATCAGTGGGCAGAGCTGCGCCCAGGGGTCCCCCTGCACTTACTAGTATGCCTGGGCGCCGCTCCGTTCGCCCGGTATAGGCTCCGGTGTCTGCGCTCCCTCTGACTGATTTCTTGTAGGAGGCGTGTCCCTTGCTGCACTCCTGGCCAATCGCAGCGCACAGCTCATAGCCAGGCTATGAGCTGTGCGCTGCGATTGGCCAGCAGTGCAGCAAGGGACACGCCTCCTACAAAAAAATCAGTCAGAGGGAGCGCAGACACCGGAGCCTATACCGGGGCGAACGGAGCGGCGCCCAGGCATACTAGTAAGTGCAGGGGGACCCCTGGGCGCCGCTCTGCCCACTGATCTAGTTAGTTTTTAGTTTATACAGTAGTGAAAGGTCCTCTTTAAGCTCACACTGCCTTACTATTAGGCTACAATCACACTGTCAGTTTTTTATAGCCATTTTTCAACCATTTGTGCATCCATTTTCTGTCCGTCTGTCTATATTGATGGATCCCAACATAGTATATGATATTGAGCTGCAATACGACACCATTTTTTTTGTAGAAAACAGGATTATGTTTGTGACCTTTAATTGGAGCACGTGTTGTTCCACATTTATTCTGCCGGTGTCACTGTTGTCATTGTTGCATTTGGCAGCATCTTGCCAATGATTTATCTCTGTTCATATCCAGCACTGGAAACACTGAACCCTCTGATAACAACCTTGTAAGTGTATATAATCTAATATGGCAGGGTTGTCATGCTAGAAGGCCTCAGCAGGATGCTTCCCTCATTCTTCTGCTGGTTATGGTGTGACCCAATTTTGTCTGCACAGAGCATTTTATTTGTCAGCAGTTTAAGTGGTTTCCATAATGTCCATTTTTCTCATTGGTTTGCCACTTAATTAGCAATTAAATGGGTTTTGATACTGATGGCCTATCCTCAGGACGCACAAACAATCATCAGCCACAGCACACCAGACTTGAAAAAAGAGCACTGTTAGCTCCGAAACGCGTTGTCTACCTTGAATAATGAAAAGTTTATATCTAATACTTACCTGGTCGTCCAGTTGCGCCATTAGTGTCTCTACCAAGGGTGCGGACCATCTCACGGGCTCCATCCCTTCCTATTGTATCAGGATAGGTCATCAGTAGGTGGTCAGCAGAGGTCTGACTCCTGGCACCCTTGCCGATCAGTGGTTTGAAGAGGCTGCAGTGGTCTGGCTCAGCTTACAAAGCACAGCGCTGTACATTGAGTTTGCTTGGTACTGCAGCCCTGGCCCATTCACTTGAATAGAACTGAGCTGCACCTTGGCCACTTGACCGATGAACATGATGCCACTGGCCAAGGAAAGGCCGCAGATGTGGAGGAGGGAAGGGGTGCCATCAGTATCCCGGACAACCCTTTTAAAGGTTGTTTTTTGTATAGTGACGGTTTACAGTTTTCCAATATGTTTTCTCGATCAATTTCTCACCGTTTTTAAGTTCTCTACTTCCAGAGATTTTATTGGAACCTTCACAGTTTACATAGCAGGAATGAAAAACTGTCCAGGTCCTGTGACTATCACGCAGGAGCTTGTTAGGCCTCTTTCACGCCATAACTTTTTTATTTCCTGTAAACCTTAATCTAACCGAAAAACTGGATGCGTTTAACCAATACATAGACTTTTATAGCAAATATGTATGCCAAAAGTGCATGCATTTTGCTTTCCTGACCCTTTTTTTTTTTTTTACTAGATGGGAAAAGGCAGATGTCTGTGCTATTGCGTCCCACAAAAAATAAATAAAAAATATATATACATATTAGGAACGGTGCAAACATATCCATTTTTGCTGGATCTCTCTTAAAGGGGTTGTCTAGCTGTTAATATTGATGACCTGTCGTCAGGATAGGTCATCAATATCTTATCGGCTGGGGTGTTAAAGAAACATGTATAAGGAGCCTTATAATCGTATGAGGAATATGAAATATTTTTAATCCTAGTGAGGCTGGGTTCACACATTGCAGATACACTGCGTTTCAGGCCTGCTCATTTGCAGCTAAAGGCAGTTTTATTATTAAAGAGAACCTGTCACCATAAAATGCAATGCACTCTGAAAGCACCATGTTATAGAGCAGGAGGAGCTGAGCAGATTGATATATAGTTTTGTGGGTAAAGAGTCAGTAAAACTTGTAATTTATACATTTATATCTTTGCATTTTCCACCAGCTATCGGTACAGGGAGGAGGTGTTATCAGTAATTGATAGCATTGTGTATAAGTGTGCATAGGGAGGTGGCTGTCAGTCACTGGTAACTCCTCCTCCTTGTACCAATAGCTCTTCACAGGAGGTGGAAAAAGCAAAGATATAAATGTATAAATTACAGGTTTTATTGAATCTTTTACCACAAAAATATATATATTGATCTGCTCAGCTCCTCCTGCTCTATAACATGGTGCTTTCACACTTCATTCAATTTTGTGGTGACAGGTCATTTTTTATATACTTTCTTTCAGCTGCATAACTGTGCAGCCAGTAGCAAAATTTAAATTGCTTTTAGCTGCAGTCAATTAAAAAACATGCAGATCAGCACTGTTCCAGTCACATTCCGGGCCTAAGGACAAACTTTCTGTGATCAATCCCGATGCTGCTGCAGAGGATGTGCCACAGATTTCACCCTATGGATTCCAAAGGGTGAAATCCTCTAGCTCAGTCCACAGAGAGGATTGACATACTGCGGATTTAGTCTGCTGTATGCCCATTTCCAGGTGGATTTTTTTCTCCACAGTGTGTGGATGAAATTAGTTAAAATCATACAGTAATACACTGCCGATTTATCAAAAAGCAGTAATCAAAGCAAAAGGTGGCTACTTTGAAGAACCTAGAATATGACATATTTTCAGTTGTTTCACACTTTTTTGTTATGTATATAATTCCACATGTGTTAATTCATAGTTTTGATGCCTTCAGTGTGAATCTACAATTGTCATAGTCATGTAAATGAAGAAAACTCTTTGAATGAGAAGGTGTGTCCAAACTTCTGGTCTGTACTGTAGATAACTTAATGTCTTGTGCCTACACTTAAGATACAACAGTCAGTGTAGTGCATATACTATATTAGAAAGCAACAGGGACAATAAACAATATGACACCTGCACATTTGATAAAGCATAGAACATGCAGTTAAATAACCAGAGGTTGTTGTTGTAAAACTCATGGTTACTTGACACCAGGTCATCTGTGGGCTAGCAGCCGACAAGGTGGGGTGGGGAAGGTGTACTCTCCCTAAATTGTCAATAACAGCTACCCCTGCCTAGAAGGAGAACACCTGCCCCGATAGGGGGTGACCCCACTTATCGGTGGCTAAACCCTTCAGAGACCCTGGGTGTCCCTGCTAGCTTTTATACTCTTCCCGACGCATTTACCCAAAAGGAGGTATCCAAATAGTTCAGCACTTAGTTGGTAAATAAGTGCTGCAAATGGTAAAAGAAAAACACATGATGTGAGCACCAAGATGAAAAGGAACGCTTTTTCACATGTCAAGACAGCTTTATAACCATAGTGAGAGGCTTAAAGCTGCTAGAAAGCGTTTTTACTTAAAAAAGAATAACTTTTATTAGTTGAAGCACAATTGCCCTGCCCTGTCATTTTTATGTTTGAAAGTCCTGCATTAAAGCGTACCTCCCTTTATCCTTTATAAAAAGGACTTTCCATAAATGAATAGTACAGATGAATATAAGAAACTTTGTAATATATCTTGTTAAAGAAAAATGCTTCTATCTGCTTTTATCCGTCTGCTTTGCACTTTACTGCTTTTAAAATTAAAGTCTAGGAGAAGGAGGCTGCTCGATGAGAGGCACACAAATTGCATTAAAAAAATAACAATAATTTTTTATAGCTCTGTTGCACTATATCTGGCTAGTGTTACACTAAATTCAGTTTGGCTGTTCCTGCAGTCAAACAGTGGTGTCCGGCTGATTCTCCGCATTGTCTGCCGGAAAGTGTACGGATCTCTGCCAGACCCCATTATACCGCTCATTTAGTGAAGGAGACTGCTGCATTTACATACTGCGATCGCCTTTACAGTATGAGGACAAGGGATCGCTATTGCAATTGCTCGTCCTCATACAGAATAATTGTTTCTGGGCAGCAGATTGCTGTTTAGACAGCTCGAGCTGCTGCCCAGAAATGATGATCAGTGGTGCTTGCATGAATGACAGGATCACCCGATGAATGGGCATTCACTTGTGCATCGGGTGATCGGTGACACGTTTAGATGGGCAGATTGTCGGGAACGAGTGTTTACAGGAACAGTTGTTCAAGAAAATCTGCCTCAAAACCGGGCAGTCTGAATCCACCTTTAGGCTCTAACACTATGTGAGGTAATATATAACTTATGTGGGGATTCGCTTTGGTAGGCAGGGTAAGCGGACGCAGTACAGAGGCAAAAAACAAGGTTTAAATCAAAGTTCAGTGTTTATTCACACATAGCCAGAAAACAAGCCAAAAGAAAGTGTTCCGTCTTGGTGCCTGTTCACACCACACAAATTTCACAGTGCAAAAAGACGTCACCTGGTCAGCAGATGATTTTCACCCAGAGTCCGCAGCAGTCTTTAGTGGCCTGTTTCCCCAGCCTATGGCTCACACAAACAGATCCCTCAGTGTCTCAGACCACAGACTCCTCAGCTCCTCCGTCATGGAGGATAATCCACACCACCTGAACATGCTGGCTGGGTTTTTTATATTCCAGCCAAAACCCGGCCTGGAACCGTGGGGAACAGCCACCCACCCTGCTCTTTGGCTGCTCCCAATAAGAACCGGCCCGGATTGGCTTTACAGCCATTCTGACAGCTGAAGTGTCAGACTGCACTACAGAACTGACACTTCAGGAAGAAAATCCGGTTCTTACCTCACCGAGGCCAGGAACCTCGGTGACACGTATCTTCCGTCAATGACGGCTCCTTGTTCCTTCTTACATACCTCCCCCCTTTGTTCAACCCTGAGGGGGTGAACACTTGCCAGACAGTGTACGCGGGACAGGGCATCCGCGTTTCCTTGTAACCTGCCTGCCCTGTGTTCCACGGAAAACTTAAAATTTTGCAAAGATAAGAACCACCTGGTGACTCGAGCATTCCTCTCCTTGGCCTGGCTCATCCATTTCAGGGGGGAGTGGTCGGTCACCAGACGGAACCTTCTCCCTAAAAGGTAGTAGCGGAGAGACTCGAGTGCCCACTTGATGGCCAGGCACTCTCTCTCCACTATACTGTACCTAGTCTCAGCTGGGGTGAGCTTCCGGCTGAGGAAGACAACGGGATGCTCCTCCCCGTCAATATATTGAGATAGTACAGCACCGAGACCTACCTCGGAGGCATCGGTCTGCACTATAAACTCCCTTTTGAAGTCGGGTGTCACCAAAACCGGGGACCCACACAGGGCCGACTTCAAAGCGGAGAAAGCCTTTTCCGCCTGCTCATTCCAGTGGACCGTCACTGACTTGCGTCCCTTCAACAGGCCTGTCAATGGTGCAGCGACTGTAGCAAAATTGGGGACAAACCTCATATAGTACCCCACCATACCCAGGAACGACTTTACTTGCCGAGTAGTGACAGGTCGGGGCCAATTCCTAATTGCCTCAATTTTGTTCACCTGAGGTTTGATCATTCCGCGCCCAATGACATACCCCAGGTACTTGGTCTCTTCTAACCCTATCGAGCACTTTTTCGGGTTAGCGGTTAAGCCAGCTTTCCTAAGGGAGTCCACTACAGCCTGTACTTTAGGTAAGTGACTTTCCCAGTCGGTGCTATGGACAACAATATCGTCCAGGTACGCCGAAGCGTACCGACGATGTGGACGGAGTACAATGTCCATTAACCTTTGAAACGTGGCGGGAGCGCCATGTAGACCAAATGGTAATACCTTGTACTGATACAGCCCCTCTGGTGTGACGAAAGCCGTTTTTTCTTTGGCAGCCTCCGTCAAGGGTACCTGCCAGTACCCTTTGGTGAGGTCCAACACAGAAAAATACCGGGCTTGGCCCAACTTTTCAATAAGCTCATCCACTCGGGGCATGGGATACGCGTCAAACTTGGACACCTCATTAAGTTTGCGGAAGTCATTACAGAACCGCAACGTCCCGTCTGGCTTGGGTATTAATACTATCGGACTGGCCCACTCACTTTTTGACTCCTCGATGACACCCAGCTGGAGCATTAGCTGCACTTCCTCCGTGATGGCTTGTCGCCTAGCCTCGGGTACCCGGTAAGGTTTTAACCGGACTTTCGCCTGAGGCTCAGTGACAATGTCATGCCGGATTACGGACGTGCGTCCAGGGAGGTCTGAGAACACATCCGTATTCCGACTAATGAACTCCCTGGCTTCCTGAGCCTGTTTAGAGGAGAGGCTGTCAGCAATTTTCACTGTGACAGCCGCTTCCCCTGCTTCAGACTGAGGGGCCAAAACCGCTTCCCCTAGGAACCCTGGTCGTGGGCTGTCTTCCGTACAGGTTTCCCTTTCCTTCCACGGCTTGAGCAGATTCACATGGTACACCTGCTGCGGCTTTCGCCTCCCTGGCTGGTGTACTTTGTAATCTACTGGTCCAACTTTTTCTAGTACCTCGTAGGGCCCCTGCCACCTAGCTAGGAACTTACTATCTACCGTTGGTACCAGAACCAACACCCGATCACCCGGGTTAAAGTTTCGGACCCGAGCCTGCCGATTATAGACCCTACTCTGGGCTCGCTGCGCTGCCTCCATATGCTCCCTAACCAGAGGTAACACTGTTTCCATCCGTCCCTGCATCTGGGTGACATACTCAACTACACTTTTGTGCGGTGTGGTTTGTTGTTCCCACGCCTCTTTGGCGACGTCTAATAAACCACGAGGGTGTCTGCCGTATAGTAGTTCGAAGGGCGAGAACCCGGTAGAGGCCTGGGGCACTTCTCGCACTGCGAACATGAGATAGGGCAGAAGAAGGTCCCAGTCCTTCCCATCCTTAGACACCGCTCTTTTCAGCATATTTTTTAACGTCTGGTTAAACCTCTCTACCAGGCCATCCGTTTGCGGATGATACACGGATGTCCGTAACTGTTTTATTTGGAGCAACTTACAGAGTTCCCTCATGACCTTGGACATAAATGGGGTCCCTTGGTCAGTTAGAACCTCCTTAGGCAGACCCACTCTAGAAAACATTTCCATTAACTCCTTAGCTATGAGTTTGGCTGACGTATGACGCAATGGCACCGCCTCCGGGTACCGCGTGGCGTAGTCGAGGATGACCAGGATGTGCTGGTGCCCTCTAGCTGACTTCGGTACTGGGCCTATAAGATCCATAGCGATCCGCTCGAAGGGAACCTCAATAATCGGGAGAGGGACCAGAGGACTACGGAAATGTGGCTGGGGGCTGGTTATCTGGCAGGTTGGGCAAGACTTGCAAAACTCTTCTACCTCTCTGAACACACTGGGCCAGTAAAACCGCTGTAAAATCCGGTCCTGCGTTTTCTGCTGGCCCAGGTGTCCCCCAAGAACATGTTGGTGGGCTAATTTCAACACGAGCTTGCGATATGCCTGGGGCACCACCAGCTGTTCAATATGTTCACCCCGTAGTTTATTTACCCGGTACAGCATCTCCTGTTGAACCACAAAACGGGGGAACATAGATTCGGCCCCCGGTTGTTGCGGCTCACCCTCAACTACTACCACATTTTCCCAGGCTCGAGATAGAGTCGGATCCTGGTGTTGTGCTGTACCGAAATTATCCCTAGAGACATTGAGGTCTGCCAGCTCAGGACCCGGCGGCAAATCCTCTACGTCTCCCACCATCACACTTAACGGGGTTGTCTCCCCCTCTTCCACCGAAGTGGCGGTCACCCCTACAGCTGGTCCTTCTGACTCCGGTTCCCAAGGTTCTGGCCTCCCCCCTGAGTCAGGCCACTCTGCTAGGGGTACATCTGTCTCCCAGGTAACTTTCGTATCCGGCCAGAGTGCCGGGAACCCCGGGAAGTCTCTCCCAATGATCAATTCATATGGTAGCTTTGTGGCGACGGCCACCTCATGCATCCACCTGCCGGCCACCATTGACAGAGAGACCCGGGCGGTGGGATACTCCTTTAAGTCCCCATGTATGCAAACAACACCGACTTTTCGGCCAGTATACTCAGCCGGCCGCACCAGGGCAGCTCTTACCAGGGACACCAGGCTCCCTGAATCCAGCAGAGCCACCGCCAGAGTGCCCCCCACTTCCACCTGGCACAGGTGGCTATTGTCCATAGTCTCTGAAGTTCCTGTGGCACACAACATTCTGGCATATAATGAGTGGCGGAAGCCATAGTTGGTGTCCATGGGTTCCCCCCGATGGGGACAGTCCGCCCTTATGTGTCCAGGCTCCTGACAACGCCAGCAGACCACCGGGTTTAGGTCGGCAGGGGGTACATCCCGGGCGGGTCTAGCTGGCACCGGCCGCCGGGTCTGGGGCGGAGTTTTCCGGGGTTTGACTGGCCCCCTCCCAAAAGAACCCCCCTGTAGATTTCTGGTGGCCTCATAGCGCTCCACCAGGTCGACCATCTCCAGGGCATTATTCGGAGACACCTGGCCGATCCAGTGCTGGAGAGGGTACGGCAAAGCCCTCCAAAACACATCCGCCAACAGCCGATCCAACATAGCAGTGGGAGTCAACATGTCCGGCTGCAGCCATTTTTGCAAACGGTGCAGCAGATCATAATATTGTGGTCTAGCGGGTTCAGCCGGGTTAAATTCCCACCGATGCACCCTCTGGGCCCGGACCAATACATTCACCCCGAGTCTCGCCAGGATCTCACCTTTTACTGTCGGGTAGTCGGCCGCCTGATCATCGGGGAGATCAAACAATACTTGCTGGGGACCGGACGCTAGGAACGGAGCAACGACCTCAGCCCAACTTTTCCCTCACGGCCACTTTTTCGAAGACCGCCAGATAGGTCTCAAAGTCATCCGAGGGGGTCATCTTCGGAATCGCCGCGCGGACAGCTTTCCGGGCATCGTGGACATTCTGGGACGCTCCTGACGCCTGCAACGCCATCACATGTTGCAATAGCAGCTGGTTCGTTTCTTGTTGCTGCTTGTTAGTCTCCCGCTGCTGCAAGTTAGCCTCCACGAGGGCCTTCACGACCGCCTCCATTTTGTCAGGGGATACGGGTCGTAACCTTGCCGGCTTAATGTAGGACATGCACTTGTGCCCGGATAAACAAAAAAACTTTTCGGCCTTCAGGCCTGCCTCACTGCGTTTGCCCGCATTCTCCACCAAATGTGGGGATTCGCTTTGGTAGGCAGGGTAAGCGGACGCAGTACAGAGGCAAAAACCAAGGTTTAAATCAAAGTTCAGTGTTTATTCACACATAGCCAGAAAACAAGCCAAAAGAAAGTGTTCCGTCTTGGTGCCTGTTCACACCACACAAAGTTCACAGTGCAAAAAGACGTCACCTGGTCAGCAGATGATTTTCACCCAGAGTCCGCAGCAGTCTTTAGTGGCCTGTTTCCCCAGCCTATGGCTCACACAAACAGATCCCTCAGTGTCTCAGACCACAGACTCCTCAGCTCCTCCGTCATGGAGGATAATCCACACCACCTGAACATGCTGGCTGGGTTTTTTATATTCCAGCCAAAACCCGGCCTCGAACCGTGGGGAACAGCCACCCACCCTGCTCTTTGGCTACTCCCAATAAGAACCGGCCCGGATTGGCTTTACAGCCATTCTGACAGCTGAAGTGTCAGACTGCACTACAGAACTGACACTTCAGGAAGAAAATCCGGTTCTTACCTCACCGAGGCCAGGAACCTGGCTCCTTGTTCCTTCTTACACTTACTAGACAGTAGCAGCCTCTTCATCCCCCCTCCTCTCCCTATAGACCTTTGTGTGTAAGGCTGGAGACAGAGACAGGAGCTACTAGAGAATAGAGGCTAAGTGAAGGGAAAGAGGAGGAAGGAACCAAGGAGGAGGCATAATTATATTTCAAAGTTTGTTATATTCACCTGTACTATTCATTTCTGAAAACATTTTTTATAACTGGAGGTACACTTTCGGTACTACATGTAGTTGGATGCAATAAGTTTTATATTTTATTGTGCGATTATGTTCATAGTAACCTTATGAAATCCAGCAAGATGTTTAAGGAGAGGAACAGCCTGCTGGAGTTCACCGTATCCAGCATACCTGGATGATACTGGGAACCACTGGAACCCCATTGACTACAATAGGATCCGACAGGGATCCAGATGCTTTTCGGCATGACAAAAAGTCCATGCACAACTTTTTCCCACTGAAAGCCGGCATTCTGCCACAAAGAAGACGGATCCCTGCTGGACCCTATTGTAGTCAATGGTGATCTGCCGGTTCTCAGGATTATCCAGCTATGCCAGATAGGCCTCTTTCACACGACCGTATGGCTTTTTCAGTGTTTTGCGGTCCATTTTTCACGGATCCTTTGTTCCGTTTTTTGTTTCCGTTGTGTTTCCGTTTCTGTTCTATTTTTCTGTTCCGTTTTTCCGTATGCCATATACAGTATACAGTAATTACATAGAAAGAATTAGGCTAGACATAACATTTTCAATATATGGTTCTGCAAAAACTGAACGGATACGGAAGACATATGGATGCATTTCTGTATGTGTTTTTATTTTTATTTTTGCAAACCCATTGACTTGAATGGAGCCACGGAAATTGATTTGTGGGCAATAATAGGACATGTTCTATCTTTCAGCGGAACGGAAATACGGAGCCGGAATGCATACAGAGTACATTCCTTTTTTTTTTTTTTTTGTGGAACCCTTGAAATGAATGGTTCCGTATACGGAACGCAAAAAACGGCCCGTAAACGGAAAAAAATAAAACGGTCGTGTGAAAGAGACCATACAGTGTGCTCTGGACAGCTATTCCAATGCCAGAATAACCTGCCTAATTTCAGAACGCCACTGCTAATATATTTTAAGCCACAGGGAATTAGATCTACTAAAATGTAGGGAATCATTTTAGTTCTGCAATAAAAACCCAGCTAGCAAAATATGGATTTAGTTCAGAAGCAATCAGTTCCTATAAATAAGCTTGTTTTCATCAGTGCCTTCAGCCCCCCCTTTTCCCCAGAGTTTTATCCACTTAAATTGGTCCTTTCTGTATCGTTTCTGATCATCAGCTTCAGGGTTTAATAGCACAGACTTGTTTATAGGGCAGAAGTGGTAACAGACAAAAATCTCTGCTTCTGCTACCAGCCAGGACCAGCACAGCTATAATTGTCAACAATTCACTGAGGAAAATGGGTCCTTGGTCATACGTACCGCCTATTGTTGTCATGAATGGTGAAATTTCTAATAAAGGCCAAGTGCTGTATCCTGAACATCCTGTCTTCACTGTCCTAGTCAAACACAGCAAATGGGGCAAATAAAAATATCACTTGCCGGTTGACTGATCCAGAGTGTCTACAAAGGTTAACATGGATTTTTATAGCTTGCCTAAAAAAAGTTCAGGGCAACAAAATGCAGTGCTGGAAACTAAAATAGCCATCTGTTCATTCGTATGGGCTTGGCCCTTTGTACAGTTGTGTCTGGATTCATTTCTTTCCCCTAGAAATGTCACCTTTTGTGTGACTCTCTTACTCTTAAACTTCCCCTCAAGCTGTCATTTCCAAAAAGATGTGGTTTGGCCTGTATGCAGTCCTGTCTGGTCACTTCATATCACGGTTTGTTAACCTGTCCCCTATTCTTTGCTTCACACCTGTCAGACTTTATTACTGGTGCTGTAGACCTCAGGGAGCTTCAGTTTTCTAAGTGCCTTCGGAACTTTTAAAGGGGGTGTCCAGGCAACAATAAGTAGGGCTCATTTATGTTGTGCACTTATATAGCGCTGACATATTCCGATACACTTTACAGACTAGCCTCAAGCTGTCCCCAATAGGGCTCACAATCTAAGTATTTTAATTTGTATAGGCCCTTGCTTAACTTTATTTTCCTTTGTGGTCAGTATCTGTAGATTGGACCTCCGGTCATGTGACCCCCGTCCACTAGACAATACGGTCCATTTGCTGACGCCACGTGCCACTGCTCTCAACTAGAGATGAGCCAAATTTTCCAAAACTGATCCTAATTTATTTGCGGTGAATCGTGTTAAAAAAAAGCTAGAGAGCCTGTATAGTGGTTTAGAACACTTGCAGTAACACGCATAAGGAGTCTGCTGTGGTAGTGAAACACTACTGTGGTTCAGTGTGACACGCAGAGGACAGGTGTCTTAGAAACACTGTACACTTTACTTATTTGGGCAGTTGCGGGGCCAAAAGTGACCAAATAACTCAAGTGTCAACTCAGCCTTAGAGGTCGATGTTAGCGTCAAGAAGAAGCGCACTCCTTTTACACCGTTGTCAGCTGATTCCACATAGATGTCTACAGAACCTGTTCTATTAAATGCTAATACAAGTAGAGCCCCCCGACAAAGTAGAGAGGGTGTCAGCAGTAGGTTTGTGTTGACGTCACTGATTATTTTGACCTTCTTCTGATCTGTCAGAACAATAACCCCCCAAAGATCCTGTCTGTTGAGCATCCGCCTTCACTCGGTCAGCATTTGGTCAGTAATCTATCAGTATTGCTAATGCCCCCCCAAAAAAAACCAAAAAAACAGGAGTGGACCCAGTGACATAGTGTTGAGGTAGCAGCAGCATGAGTAGGCCACAGAGTGGCAAGGTGACATAGCGTGGAGGTGGCAGCAGCATGAGGAGGCCACAGAGTGACCCGGTGAAAAGAGTGGAGAGGTGGGTGGCAATAACAGTACCCACTGATGATGGTGGGTATAAGAAGGAGCACTTGGCATCAGATGTGTGGCAGCATCAGAATAGTAGCTGAGGCGGGTAGCCAGAAGAAACCGGTCTCTTTTGTCAAGGTTTGGTTGAGGTAGCATGGATGATCTAATCTGATGCATCAGGCATTGGTGGGTGGAAATCCTGGCTGATCCACACCTGATTCACCTTGACAAAGGCCAGTCTCTCCACATTTTGAGTGGACAGGCGAGTTCTCCTTGGGGTAACTATGGCCCCCACCGCACTAAACACCCGCTTTGATGCCACACTACTGGCCGGGAAGGACATCTTTTTCAGGGCAAACTCGGCCAGTTGCGGCCACAAATCCAGTTTGGCTGCCCAGTAGTCCAGCGGATCTTTGATGACCGGTGGCAGGGTGCATTGCAAGTATGCCACCACCTGTTTATTCAGGTTCTGCACTATGTCTAGCTGCTGGTGAGTAGATTCTTCACTATACGGGTGACGAAAGCTGCTCATCAGCGACTCTAGACTCAGGCTGCTGCTGATGGAGCTGGTACTGCTTCTGCCATCTCCCCCCCCCCCCAGCCCCCCAGCAGCCATGGCAGTGGAACATGTGCCCAGATGCCCCCCCCCCCTCCCTGTCAGACCTACGAGAGGATGGAGGATGGCGCAAATAGACAGCGGCCAACTGACTACATAGGATGTTGCTATAGTAGTTCAGTTTGTCCTCCCTCTCAGCGGGTGTAAAAAAATAAAATAAAAAAAAAAGGCCCCCATTTTGGACTGGTAGAGGGGGTCTAACATGGTGGAGAGCCAGTAGTCATCCCTCTGGCGAATGGTGACAATTCGGCTGTCATTACGTAAGCAAGTGAGCATGCATCGGGCCATTTCTGCAAGTGACTCGGAGGGACTCCATCTCCACTGCATACTGCCACGGTGTGTCTGGGTCCTCTGCCTTGTCTTCCTCATCGCCCTGTAGCTTCTCTGGCTGCTCCTGCTCCTCCTCTCCTGTCACCTGTGTCGAAAAACCACTCATTTCGCTACACATTGCTTGTGCTCCAATGTCGTCCTCCTCCTCCAGTTCAGCCCCCACAGGGCTCATGTGGCTGTGAGATGTAGGCGCCATGTCTCCAGTCCCCTGACCAGACAGATTTACCAGTATCTTTTCCAGGATATGAATTAGTGGAATGACGTTGTTAATCCCTTAGTCCTGGCGACTGACAAATAAAGTGGCCTCCTCAAAGGGCATGAGCAAACGGCAGGTGTCACGCATGAGCTGCCACTAGCTAACATCAAAGTTACACAGGGGAGTACCTGTGTCCGCTTTGATCATCAAGAAATCGTTTATGGCCTTTCTCTGTTCGTATAGTTGGTCTCACATATGGAGGGTGGAAACATCGCATATCAGCAATGTTGGGGGACGCGGTTCTGCCGCTGCAGCTCAAGGAGGGTGTGCTTGGCAGTGGATGAAGTGCATGCAAAGTTTCCTGGACATTTTTATAATGTCTTGCAGTAGGGTGGAAGACTTCAGGAACCTTTACAACCAGATTGAACACGTGCGCCATGCATGGCGCATGGCTCAGCCCTCCTTGACGCAGCACCGACACCATGTACTTTCCGTTGTCTGTCACCAAGGGTCTGATTTTGAGTTGTCGCCAGGATTTGATTTCTTGATGAAGGACATGGAGCAGTTCCTCCCCTCTGTGACTCCGTTCGCCCAGGCAGACGAGGTGTAGAACAGCGTGACACCGCAGTGCCCTGCACATGTGGTATGCTGGAGGAGCACTGTGAATTGTTCCTGCAGTGGAGGCTGAGGACACGGTGGAGGATGAGAAGGCAGAGGCAGACATTGTTGCAGGACTAACGGTGTGAGAACGTGGAGGCGTAAGCAGCGTCACCTTGCCAAGTTGCTGGTGTGGCTGGGAAGGAACCACATCTACCCTGTGGGCCGTAAAGTACATATGTTGTCCTTGACTGTAGTTGCAGCTACCAACCAATTTTCCCCAAAAAGGCTGTTTCACAAACAAATTTCACCACTGAATGGCTAATCGACAAATTGTTAGTCCCTATGGAAGATACTCTACAATCACCCATCATTTTTCCCAAAAAAGACTGTTTTACAAAAAAGTTTCACCACTGAATGGCTTTTCGTCAAATTACTCAGTCCCTACTGAAGAAAGTCTACATTCACTGACCAATTTTCCCAAAAAAGGCTTTATCACAAAATAATTTCACCACTGAATGTAAATTCACCGCAGAACGGCTAATAAGAAGTCCTTAGTTTTCCTATTAATAAACATCAGCAATGGCTGTATGACAATGTAAATTCACCGCAGAACAACTAATAAAACATACTTATTTTTGCTATTAATACAGCGCAACAATGGCTGTATGACAATGTAAATTTGCCGCAGAACGGCTTATAACACGTACTTACTTTTCCCATTAATACACCCCAACAATGGCTGTATAACAATGTTGGTTCACTGCAGACCGGCTAATAAGACGTATTCTTTTTTCCTATTAATACACCCCCAAAAAATAAATATAACAATCACAATTCACAGCAGAACGGCTAATAGACGTATGTATCTATCCTATTAATACACCCCATAAATGGCTGAAGTACAATGGAACTTCACTGCTGAATGGCAAATAATTTATTTATTTTTTGTCACTAATACACGACAAAAAAAGACTTTAGAACATATAACTGCGGGTGTGAACGCAAATAATACTTTTCTTTGCCACTAATACATGCCAAAAAGGTCTGTAATTTTCTCACTTCAACACGTTGTGGCTAATAAGCCCCTTCTCCCCCACCCCCACGAATACATGACAAAAAAGGCTTTAGAAGGTATACTTTATATACAGTGGGATGCGAAAGTTTGGGCAACCTTGTCAATCGTCATGATTTTCCTGTATAAATCGTTGGTTGTTACGATAAAAAATGTCAGTTAAATATATCATATAGGAGACACACACAGTGATATTTGAGAAGTGAAATGAAGTTTATTGGATTTACAGAAAGTGTGCTATAATTGTTTAAACAAAATTAGGCAGGTGCATAAATTCGGGTACTGTTGTCATTTTATTGATTCCAACACCTTTAGAACTAATTATTGGGACTCAAATTGGCTTGGTAAGCTCAGTGACCCCTGACCTACATACACAGGTGAATCCAATTATGAGAAAGAGTATTTAAGGGGGTCAATTGTAAGTTTCCCTCCTCTTTTAATTTTCTCTGAAGAGTAGCAACATGGGGGTCTCAAAACAACTCTCAAATGACCTGAAGACAAAGATTGTTCACCATCATGGTTTAGGGGAAGGATACAGAAAGCTGTCTCAGAGATTTCAGCTGTCTGTTTCCACAGTTAGGAACATATTGAGGAGATGGAAGACCACAGACTCAGTTCAAGTTAAGGTTTGAAGTGGCAGACCAAGAAAAATCTCAGATAGACAGAAGCGACGAATGGTGAGAACAGTCAGAGTCAACCCACAGACCAGCACCAAAGACCTACAACATCATCTTGCTGCAGATGGAGTCACTGTGCATCGTTCAACCATTTGGCGCACTTTACACAAGGAGATGCTGTATGCAAGAGTGATGCAGAGGAAGCCTTTTCTCCGCCCACAGCACAAAAAGTGCCGCTTGAGGTGGGCTAAAGAACATTTGGACAAGCCAGCTTCATTTTGGAATAAGGTGCTGTGGACTGATGAAACTAAAATTGAGTTATTTGGCCATAACAAGGGGCGTTATGCATGGAGGAAAAAGAACACAGCATTCCAAGAAAAACACCTGCTACCTACAGTAAAATATGGTGGTGGTTCCATCATGCTGTGGGACTGTGTGGCCAGTGCAGGGACTGGGAATCTAGTCAAAGTTGAGGGACGCATGGATTCCACTCAGTATCAGCAGATTCTGGAGACTAATGTCCAGGAATCAGTGACAAAGCTGAAGCTGTGCCGGGGCTGGATCTTTCAACAAGACAACGACCCTAAACACTGCTCAAAATCCACTAAGGCATTTATGCAAAGGAACAAGTACAACGTTCTGGAATGGCCATCTCAGTCCACAGACCTGAATAGAATTGAAAATCTGTGGTGTGACTTAAAGAGAGCTGTCCATGCTCGAAAGCCATCAAACCTGAATGAACTAAAGATGTTTTGTAAAGAGGAATAGTCCAAAATACCTTCAGCCAGAATCCAGACTCTCATTGGAACCTACAGGAAGTGTTTAGAGGCTGTAATTTCTACAAAAGGAGGATCTGCTAAACATTGATTTCATTTCTTTTTTGTGGTGCCCAAATTTATGCACCTGCCTAATTTTGTTTAAACAATTATAGCACACTTTCTGTAAATCCAATAAACTTCATTTCACTTCTCAAATATCGCTGTGTGTGTCTCCTATATTATATATTTAACTGACACTTTTTATCGTAACAACCAACGATTTATACAGGAAAATCATGACGATTAACAAGGTTGCCCAAACTTTCGCATCCCACTGTAACTGCATCGCACAAGGGCTAATAAGACCCCAATAACAAGAACGGTTTGCTGGAATTACATAGGTATTGCAAACCTGAAATGAGCAGCAGTATAATGGCAGTTTGGATACGCAGTCAGTGCAGCAAGGTGTAATAAGATTGTTCCTATTACCCAGGCTGTACACTCTCCTATTGAACCCTGTTCTGCTTCAATACTGTGGAATAATTCCTCCCTAACCTTTCCCTACACTTCTAATGCTTTTCCCCTGAACGTCTATTGATCGAAATATAAGTTTTAAAGTCTTTCCTAGCACTGTCCCTAGCGCCTGCTAACGTCTCTCCCTGCACTAAGTACACTGAAAAATGGCTGAATCCAAGATGGCTGAGGCTATTTATAGGGCTGTGACATCACAGGGCTGGCTGGCTGCTGATTGGCTGCATGCATGGCATTGTGGGCAATCCCTCGTTCCCAGATTTCCTTGCTCTATGTCCTAGAATGTGCAGCAGCCAAAAAATGCGATTCGTTACCACAAAGCATGAGGAAATTCGGATTTGGTGCGAATCAAATAATTTCAGAAATTCGGATTGAATTTCACTTAGTCAGCTTAGATTCTCTCAACCTCTGCCCTCCGGTCCGAAAAGTTTGAGTGTGCCTCACCACCTTACTAATTTGCATGCTCAGTAGATGGTGCCGAAATCCTTAACACCCCTCCCCCACCGTCATGGGACTCCAGAATAGCAGTGGATGTGATGTTGTTGCCTAAGTTCAAATCTATGGATACAGATCACAAAAGCAACTAAAGTACCGTATATTAGAAACCTAGAAAGAGCTATACAGATTAAAATCAATGAACACTACTTATTGTTGCCAAAACAACCCCTTTAGGTCACCTGCACACGTTGTGGAATATGTGTGTTTTTTCTATGCAGAAAAACTACAGCGCAGTACAGTACCAGCAACAAGTCTCATGTACACGTTGCAAATTTTTTCTGTGCGGAAATTGACCTGCCGTCTGGATTTCCAAATCCCCTTTCACGCTTTTCTAATAAAGGGTGAGATCTGCAGCAAAACCGCAGCAAATCTGCACCAAAAACTGCTGTTAGAAATTGGGGATTTTGGTGCAGGATTGGTTCGGAAATGCACAGAAATCTGTACGGATCTTCTGCATGTTGACCTGCATGGGTGCAGGTGGCCTTAAAGGTGTTAAAAGGTTCTACAGTTTTTAAACTAACACCTGGATCTGAATACTTTTCTAACTGCATTAGCATAGCCACTGTTATTCAATAAAATGTATCTGTATGGCGCCACCTGCTGTTTGTTTATTTCTTTGTCCTGCTCACTGAGATGGCCGCACATGCTCAGTTTCATCCTTCAACTGTCTCCTGAGCTGTGATAGGGAGAAAATGGACACGCCCCCTTAGCTACAGCAGAAGACACTCCCCTTGAGCTGTCAGCTTGATATAAATCTAGCAGAGCAATGAATGGGGAGATCTCTGGATCCATGTGAGGTACAGGGCTGGTTCTAGCTTTGATTGTCATGTACTATATGGTGTCTGATTTTAATTTGGGGGGTACTATCGCTCTTTGGAGAGAGAGTGCCTCAATCGGTGTCAGGAGACTTACAGCCCACACATGCTCCTCTGGAATTCTGTGAAGAAAGGGATGCAAAGGAATTTAAAAAATTTACATTAGTCATGGGATAACTCCTTTAAGCTGTCAATAAACATTAGAAATGTGTAAGGGTTGGGGAGGAATATCTGGGCAAACAAGCATTTGTCTGACAACTGTCTATTGTGCATAGGTGCTTTTATGCACAGTTGAAAAGTCATTAGGTCCAACTACCCAGTGCCTGAAAAAGAAATAAGACCATTTGAAAGATTTTCCATTTCCGTGACTAGATTCTTATCTTTTCAGGTACCAGGTAGGTTATGCCACAGGCAACATAAATGCTGTGGATTCTCCAAAGTGGCATTTTAGTAGTGAATTTGTGGAAATCTGCAGCATTTACAAGCAAAGTGGATGAGATTTCAGAAATCTTATCCTGCAGAGTAAACTGCACTATGGGTTTTTAATCTACAGCGAGTCTATTGTTCCTTAGGCGTCACCTGCGGCTTTCAACCTTTGCGTTGCAAGACCATAGAAAATGTTGTTCTTGGTTCAAGCTTCAATGCATTTTCATGGCTCCTTTTCTTGGCTTTCATGTACCTGAACTTGTATGTTGCCTGGTTTTGTCCCCACAAAGAGCACCCTATTCTTCATGGATTGTGTCTGGTATTGCAGCTCCATGACATTATAAAGAAGAGTGGTATTGTAGCTGTGATCTGAGATGCTCCTGACTACTAGCTTTAAACAGATGCTCCTAGATACCATTTTACGTTGTCAGTTACTGCAATGAACTCAGTGTTCACAAGAATGTTGATGATCTGCATATCAATGATCGTCTTAGAAGCTTCATTATGTAGTGAAGAGCTTTCTGTAAAGGAATGGTTCCTGCACCTCTGCAGAGCATTTATCTCATAATTTTACTCTGTAGGATGCGGTGTAAAGGACGTCCCTAATAACTAGCTGCAAACTTGATTTCCATGCTCACGTTTTGTTCTGTCGTCAGATTTGACCCTCCGCAGCACTAATTGTCTCTTCCCCGGAGTAATTAGCAAAGAAGATTACTTTACGCTTTGGATTCATTTTCCATGTAAGTCTACATTTCACGCCTGGCCTTCCCTCATTCTAATGACGTGATGCCGCCAAATTAACACTTGTGTAAATTTGTTTGCTGGGTCCTTCCACCCCTAAAGAGTCCTTATGTTTTTATGTGAAGAAGGTCAGTGCCTCTAACAGATGTAAAATAAAGCAGCAGCTTAGAAGAAACCCATGGAAGATAGCCGAAGCAAAATGAATTCCAGACTCCAAAATCCTGGATAATTTTAATGCAAATAATTTGTAATATTCCTAGAAAGACATGCAGGCTCTCTAGATTTATGTCCCCTCCCCCCCAATATATACATAAATACCATACAGGTGATAAATATTCAATTTATGGCACCCCCATAGATTTCTAGAACGATTCTCCCATTCCTCCTTACCTGCATTATTGTGGTGAGAAGTTTAATGGAACAGTGGTCTTGCATGTTCTCTGCTTTTCCCGTTGAATTAGAATAGAATAAGTAGCACAGAAATCAGGGGCAGAAATGCTACCCTAGCAGCTTTGGTGGCCCACCGGGCTGCAATGGATTTCTGTCATTCATTACTGGGTCTTGGGGCCAGACTGGCAATCTGGTGTGCCAAAATAGTGGGGCCAGCAGGTCTGGCATATTTATCTTCTTTCACGCCAGTTTTCTGGCATAAAAGAAGACTGAAATCTGCTCCAGCTGCGAGCTCAGAATGCTGAAAGGATACGGTGTGCGTAAAAAGCTGCTCTATGATAAATTCACTCTCTAACTATATTAAACATGCATTATGTATTCCAATCCTGCTCCTGTCGTCACAGCTGGATTGGCCATAGACCTTACAGGGTAATTCCTGGTGGCCGATGCCCAGGGAGCCACCTGAGTCCTCCTCATGGTTGGCCAGTGGAAGTTTGTGGGGATGTATTTTGTGCTGCTGGGAGTATTTTGTGATGAACTGTGGTATTTGGCTCTGTTGGGGTGGTGTAATGTGCTAATATTGCTGGCCCCACTAAGGCTAGTTTCACACTAGCGTTCGGCTATCCGCTCGTGAGCTCCGTTTGAAGGGGCTCACGAGCGGACCCGAACGCTTCCGTCCAGCCCTGATGCAGTCTGAATGGATGCGGATCCGCTCAGACTGCATCAGTCTGGCGGCGTTCAGCCTCCGCTCCGCTCAGCAGGCGGACACCTGAACGCTGCTTGCAGCGTTCGGGTGTCCGCCTGGCCGTGCGGAGGCGTGCGGATCCGTCCAGACTTACAATGTAAGTCAATAGGGACGGATCCGTTTGAAGATGCCACAATATGGCTCAATCTTCAAACGGATCCGTCCCCCATTGACTTTCAATGTAAAAGTCTGGACGGATCCGCTCAGGCTAATTTCACACTTAGCTTTTTTTTTTTCCAATATAATGCAGACGGATCCGTTCTGAACGGAGCCTCCGTCTGCATTATTATGATCGGATCCGTTCAGAACGGATCCGATCGAACGCTAGTGTGAAAGTAGCCTTACTTGTGTTGGCCCTGCCTTCCATCAATTTGGAGCCGACTACAAAATGGGGCCACTTTTAGTATTAATTTCAAAGATTTTCAAATACACCGAATGTACACTATAGTAATCCTGCTAATGGAAACAGATAAAGTTGCAAGATGAGCCTGATGATGTCATCAGTATACTTTGACCACTCTGCATGACGTTTACTGTTATTCATAGACAGGAGGATTCCCCAGACTAGATGAGCATTCATCTGTAAATACCATGCAAGCAATCATATTTTTTACTGTCAGAAGCGGTTTACTCACATATCACTTATTATTTTGGTTGGTCAGAAGCAATAAATGCCCATTTTGTGCATTCTGCCACACACACACACACAGGCGACTGTTGTAGGCCATATGCAGACAGAGGTGGTTTGGTCCATGATATAGAATTCTGTGGGCCCTTACTGTACTCCCGTTTGCCCAATTGAACATAGAAATAAGCAGACGTTTTTTCTTTATTATTGCATGAGCTCCTACTCAGTCTTTGCATTTGTATGTAAAATATATAGTTAACTTTCTTGGTTTCCTATATGGAATCTGACATTTTTTTTTTTTATATATAACATGATGTTTGTATATAACATAATATAATGTGGTCCTTCAAAATACAATTGCCTCAGGATACAATATTTTCAGCCTACAATGGTTTCTCCTACATGGTAGACTCAAGATACAATGCCCCAGACTCAGATTCGACCAATAAGCATGGTCATTTCTCTGGTAAAACCCCTATATTAGTTGAGTAATAGCTCTTCTTGTAGTAAGTGCGGTACTACATGTCCTGTACTGCCCTCTGTCTGTACCAGGAGAGCTGCTCCTTTGGATGACAGGTGTGGGCGGCTCTGTTATTTTTCGGGTACACTGTACTATTACAGTAGGGACCCTGAAGAAGCTCCTGTCCTCATCATACAAAGTGATTTACAGCTTCTAACATCCCTTCCGGACTTGCTTTATCTGCCTTGGGTATAGCCATTATATGATAATATGCATGAGCCCTTACTCTGGAAAATTAATTTTTACGTTTAGGTATGAAGTTTAGGTATTCATTATAGTGTGCTGGGAAAAAAAGGATTCTCAATATCAATGATAACCAGACTTCAGCAGCCACCTTCTCTATGTCTCCATAAAGAAACCCCACAATTTACCAAAGATTTTCTTGCTTTTTGTCTATAAGGAATTAATGCTGACGATATTTTGACAGTTTTTGGAATACGATTGTTTTCATATTAACCAAAAATAAACTACGTTTATAATGATCAGTGGTGAGCGCCCATCACGATTTCCCAACACAATCTGAGCACATTCCCATCACTACTGACTCACACAACCGTGGCTCAGCGTGTTGTTTTTGGCCTTACTCCCGCGGCCCTAATTAAAAACCCAAAGCTTTGGGTGGAAGATGTGACATTCTGGTGCCTGGGACGAGCTTCAGTCTTTATAACCTTATATTCGAGCCCTACAAAACAGATGTTAAATTTGTTTGAAAAAAAGGATTCCTGCCGGTAGCTTTGTCCACCAAACTTTCACATCCTCTTTAAAGAGGACCTTTCACCGATTATGACACTGTGAACTAAGTATTCAGACATGTAGAGCGGCGCCCGGGGATCTCACTGCACTTACTATTATCCCTGGGCGCCGCTCCGTTCTCCTGCTATTCCCTCCGGTATCTCCGCTCACTAAGTTATAGTAGGCGGAGATTTCAGTCACTAAGATATGGTAGGCGGAGTCTGCCCTTGTTCTGCTCTAGCGCTGGCCAATCGCAGAGCTCACAGCTTGGGAGGTTATTTTCTCCCAGGCTGTGAGCTCTGCAATGCGATTGGCCAGCGCTACAGAAGAACAAGGGCAGACTCCGCCTACCATAACTTTGTGACCGGAGATATCGGAGGGCATAGCGGGAGAACGGAGCGGCGCCCAGGGATAATAGTAAGTGCAGTGAGATCCCCGGGCGCCGCTCTACATGTCTGTATACTTAGTTCACAGTGTCATAATCGGTGAAAGGTCCTCTTTAAGTATAAAAGGTGCCTTTAGTGTCTGTCAGAAGGTAATCATCTACATGCTTTGATCGTGGTCAGTAGACTTTGCTCAGGTGAAGTAAGATTAATATTGGCAGATATAGAATTATTTAATTATCGGTTGGAAAAGATTGTAGAGACAGATCTGCCTCTGAATTCTTTACTTGAAGGAAGAACCACAGCAGCGAGGAGTCAAGATATTTGTTCATGAAGGTATTATCTGTCTTGAAGATTCACTTCAGGTCATTCTGTTATCTTATGTGTGCACATAGCAAATAGAGTGGGGTCACTGCTCTACCTGGGACACCTCTAAACATTTGGCTTGGCAGCAGAAAAGATTTTGGGGTTAAAATCCAGTATAGTGCTAGTAATATTTAGACCATACACTCCCCTTTGTTATAAGGAGTAAAAAGTGCCTAGATGGGCCTGGATATGTGAAACATAGTTTAATAATTGATGTCCTCCCGTGCTGGCTTCAGGTATTGTCTGCTGCATTTTCCTATCTGTCTGCTATGATAGAAAAGATTCTGCTTGTTTACCCTCTTTGATTAATGACATCATGCCCCATTCCCTATGATGTCATTCATGGGTCTTCCCAGAAGTCTACATCCTGTTTGTAGTACTATATGATAAGATCACATCTCAGCAAGATTAGTAGAAGAGCTCTGACAAGTATCTATGAGATTGTGAGAGGAGAATGGTATTAATTGGTGAGATCCTGACCGGGCCATAAGTAAGGCTACTTTCACACTCGCGTTTGGTGCGGATCCGTCATGGATCTTCACAGACTGATCCGTTCAGATAATACAAACGTCTGCATCCGTTCAGAACGGATCCAATTGTATTTTCTTTAACATTGCCAAGACGGATCCGTGTTGAACACCATTGAAAGTCAATGGAGCACAGAGCCGTTTTCTATTGTGCCAGATTGTGTTATAGAAAACGGATCCGTCCCCATTGAATTACATCGTGTGTTAGAACGGCTCCGTTTGGCTCAGTGTCAGTCTGCAAGTGGCGTTTTGGTGTCTGCCTCCTAAGCGAAATGGAGACAGAACGGGGGCAAACTGATGCATTCTGAGCGGATCCTTTTCCATTCAGAATGCATTAGGGCAAAACTGATCCGTTTTGGACCGCTTGTGAGAGCCCTGAATGGATCTCACAAACGCCAAAACGCCAGTGTGAAAGTAGCCTATAAGTACAGTATTAGTTTTAATACCCGTAAAAAAAGCTAAACAAAAATTTAATTATGTTGTTTCAAGGATCCCCAGTGGCTAAGTGAATGAAATTCCTCAATGTACTGTGAGCTATGGAAGGAAACTCATCTGTATATATGGTAACATCATACAACTTCCTGCAAGAACATTTTCTGGTGGGCCAATGCCCAGGGAGCCACTTGAGTCCTCCTGAAGCCGCTAAGTACGTAATGATCTGACACACTCACTCCGCATGAATAATGATGGGGGAGCATCAGGTACTTGTGTACCCAACCGAGTATGACAGGTGCCCTGCTCAATTCAACTGTATCACTATTATCAGGATGGTGATACAGTTGAATACTGTGGAGGGCACAGGAGCCCATGGCTTTTTGCCCCATCATTCACCCTCATAGGAAACAGGGCACTAGGCATGAACCCTATACAGACAACACAGGGAAGTAGGCCTCTCAGACCGAGAGGCCTGTGGTCTGCACTGCAAATGGTATGTCTGACCCTGCCTACTTGTGTTGCCCCACCTTCTGCAAATTAGGTTGGGCCACTTTTAGGCATTCGCAATGGAAATGTTACAGGAAGTTTCCCCTCTCCCATGTGCTGAGATGCAATAAAAAAAAAAACTAAAAATGCATATAAACGAATGTTCTGTATGTGATGTGCAAGAGGCCTATTGTGGGACTGTGTTCATTTGTTAAAGAGTAGAGCTCGATGATGACGCTCAAGTTGTCCTTGTAAAAATAAAAATATCTACTTTTTTTAATGAAACTGTTATGTTCTACTGTAAGATAGAAGGTGCTGCTTGATTGTTGACACACTTTCTTGACCCTCCTTCCATCCGCTCCATGCCAGTCCACCATTACCTGCAGACTTGTGTAGTCTGGTTTCTCCAGAGCTGCTTTTTGGTTGTAGCTGTTCACCACCACGTTCCTAAGCAGAGACATGCTGGAATACCTGTGTAAATCAATGGCGCAGGGTTATGACTTGTAAGTCATTCTGCTTTTTGGGCGCCTGCAAAATGTCATAGGTAATAAATAGGGTGTTTGGGATGAACGCCATTCTATTTTTTTTTCAATGCTGTGATGCCATAAAACTGTCATAACTGCATTGATGGATCTGTCCCAGTGTTCGTTGATTCAGATTATCTACCATGCCTGGAAATTTGATGAAAAGTTTTCCTGTTACAGTGACAATTAGAACGCTGTGTTCTTATGAATGTCTGACTCATGGAACATGTCACTGTCATTAGAACATTGTTCAGAGCTCGTTTAAAGAAGCGATCTTTTCTAATTGCAATCGGATCATTTTAACCTTGTATGTCCCTGTAGGATAGAGCTACGAGCTTCAGTCACGTGTCTCAGTTTGTCCTTTCCATCATTTGCTGAGGAAATTTTACCTCTGTATACGTGTTAGGGCTCAGTAGGTCACTTTTGTGAATCTTCATAGTTGCCGGTTGGTGCAGGCCAACGCTGGTCTTCCAATGTGCTGTATGTAAGTGCTAAACTTCATGGGCTAGAATGTACTGGGCCTTCCAAAGGAAGTGACTAAGGCCTGACCCTACTGCTATTTAGAACATGGACCCTTTTTTCAATATGGATTGATAGGTTATTTGTGAAGCTAACAGAGTTTACCCTGTAGCAAATCCTATGTACCAGTACAGCTCAGCAAACCCAGGCAAATGCCAAGGCCCACTGGGCTTGAGGGTCCCATGGCACCTGGGTATACATATTCTTATGGGCCTTTAGCACAGCAGATGATCTGGTGAACAATCGATCGACATTTCAAATGCTCATCCCAATCATTACCCTGTGTAAAGGTGCCCAGTGTTCAGCCATCACGAGCAAACACATTTAAAGGGTTTGGCCACTTTTTGGTTACAGTTGACCAATGTGTTTGTAAGATGTTTATATGGCATTTACTAACATAACCTTTAGTGAAATTCAGTGCCATTTTCTGTATTTCATAATGTATTCCCCTTGTTGGTGAAGTCTTTAGTGCTGTCCACACAGAGATCTTGTCCATAAAATGGCTGCTGATGGAGGGTCATGTCAGGCAAATTACCTCCATGTGATATCTCTTCCATTTAAATACATTGCACCTGTCATCTGCACTTGTTCTGTTGGGAGTTCAGTGTGTTTGAATGCAGGAAATGTCACATGGAGATGATTTGCCTGGTCACGTAGCCCTCCATCAGAAGCCATCTTGCGGACATGACCTCTGGGTGGACTGCACAGAGCATTTGCCGAACAATGGGGCCTCGGCACAGAATATCAACAAAGGCTATGTTAGCAATTGCCTGAGGATAGGGAATTATAAAAATCTCAGAAAACCCTTTTAATTTGTAAAACTAAGGTAGGGTAGACAGGGGGAACACAAATGCCCTCTTGCCCCTGGAGTTGGCATTGGTACTGAGTAAAGCATCTGTCGGTGACTGCATTCTCAATAAATTTGATTTATCCATAGCTATTTTTTTTAATCGATTGGTCCCACTGACGAAGGTAATAATAGCAGAAATAAATGTGGAATTAAGTGAAATTAATTGTGTGACTGGTTTGAAAAATGGTCACCTATCCATTCCTAGTTGTTAGTGTCATGAATAAGAACGTTTTAGTTATTGTCTTGCTGTTTGATATCTGTGTGTTGGCAGTGGTATTTCACCATCCCACGTTCAGGAACCTTGGAAGGGTGATCTGAAAGAGTGGATTTTACTTATTTTGGGATAAAAAATAAATAAATAATTTTTTCAATTGGTCTTTATTAAAATGTTTAGCAGCGTTTTCGAGTGCGTCCTGGGATGTGGAGCAAGTCGGATCCGTCATGACAATGTAAGTCAATGGTGACTGATCCGTTTTCTCTGACACAATAGAAAACAGATCCGTCCCCCATTGACTTACAATGGTTTTAGAGACGGATCCGTCATTGCTATGTTCAAGATAATACAACCGGATCCGTTCATATCGGATGCAGATGGTTGTATTATCATTAACTGAAGCGTTTTTTGCTGATCCATGATGGATCCATCAAAAACACTGGTGTGAAAGTAGCCTAAAATGCTACATTAAAAAAATCACCTGAAGCACATTGAAAATATACGTGGCATTGAGCATGTCAGCTGCTTTGAAATAGTAAGGTAAGATGTGAGGGAAATAGGTAGTAGTTTGTATTTATATGAGAAATGTAGAATCTGTAAGTGTTAGATACAAATTCTAGATATGTACTTACTATATTTTCTTCCTAAAGGAATTTAAAAGCATGATTGTGTCTCCCATTGATGTATTTGCTGCAAATTGGGTCCAAGCACCGACATTTCGGGTCTTCCGAGGCTGTCAGTGGTTGGAAGAGGATGCAGTATAATTAATCCACCTTGGCTTTTACATTAAAGTATTGTCTGAGTTAAATAGAGCTTGGACAATTTTTAAGTCTTTCGTGATGTCAAAATGTTTCTATGTGGTATACATACGCTACTGAAAGAAAGTTAGGGATATTTGGCTTTCGGGTGAAATTTATGGAAAACGTAAAGTTTACGCTACAGTGATATTATATCATGAAAGTAGGTAATTTAAGTAGAAGCATGCAGTGGTGATTTCCTTATCTCAAACAACTTATTGAAACAGAAGCCAACAACAGTGGTGGGCAGAGGTCGCAATAACGCCTGTACAAGCGTCTATGACGCTTGTTCAGCTGATTTTACTCCCTGAAAAAAGTCTAAGGTGTACCAATACGCCTTAGACTTTTCCCCCACATTCATCAGTGCAGTGAGCGCTGTAAATGGCACAACCAGCTCAGCGATGCTGCCTGTTCCTGAAATAGCCAATAACAAAGCTCCTTACAGCAAGGAGCTTTGTTATTGGTTGGGTATTGGTGCGCCAGAGTGATGCAGGTCAGATCAGGCAGCGGAAGCTGGAAGGAGGAGGGGCCAGCTCCTAGGGGTAGCTGTAGTAAGGAGAGCAGGGCGTGCTGCCCAAGGACCCCGGGAAACATGACAGGGCCGCTGGAGAGCTAAGGAGCCACAGACTCGCGTGACTGATCTGAGAGAAGAGCTTCCCTCGGGCCTGTGAACCCCCCGGCCGTGTTGTGGCAGTGAAAAGCACGTCCTATCAGTCTTCAAGTAAGTGATTCCCCCCTCCCCCAATCATGGTTCTGTTCAGTCTCCCAGTTCTCTGCTCCCCCTCCTCCTGTCACCCCACTAGTAACCCTTCTCCCCCTCCTCCTGTCACCCCATTAGTGACCCTGCTCCCCCCTCCTCCTGTCACCCCACAGGGAGGAAGCTGAACAGACTCTGCCAACTATGATGGGATCCATTCAGTGTCCTGTCTTTTTACCAGACAAAAAAAGTGCTGCATATGAAGCTTTTTTGTCTGGTCTTTCAACAGAATCTGCAACAGAGGCTCCAAATGCAGCCTCCAACACATATGTGAGCGAGTGCAGGCCTATGTATTACCATATGTATGTTAATTACCGTAACTTTCGCACTCCTCCTCAGGTAAAAATACTCTTCAAAAATGGTCAGAGGAGTATTTTTACTCTTCTGCGACCTCTGGTGGTGGGTAAACCCCAACAAAAATGTCAATGTCTCAGTTTAGAGAAGGTCACATTAAGTTCCCCTGTAAAGGTTAGAGTGCATTTTAGGTTCATCCTGAAATTTCACCCACAATACAAATATCCCTAACTTTTTGTGAGTAATGTATATTTTTGTATGGTTTTGTCTACCATGACAGATTTCTAGTACTGACGGCCCTCCAATTCACGGTTTAGCATGTGCCATATATTGCATATGCCAGTGAGACTATACAGTTGATTAAAAAAAAGTCTACACACCCCTGTTAAAATTTCAGGTTTTTGTGCTGTAAAAAAATGAGACAAAGATAAATCATTTCACAACTTTTTCCACCTTTAATGTGACCTATAAACTGTACAACTCAATTGAAAAACAAACTGAAATCTTTTAGGTGGAGGAAAGAAAAAAAACTAAAAACTAAAATAATGTGGTTGCATAAGTGTGCACACCCTCTTATAACTGGGGATGTAGCTGTGTTCAGAATTAAGCAACCACATTCAAAATCATGTTAAATAGGAGTCAGCATACACCTGCCATCATTTGAAGTGCCTCTGATTAACCCCAAATAAAGTTCAGCTGCTCTAGTTGGTCTTTCCTGAAATTTTCTTAGTCGCATCCCACAGAAAAAGCCATGGTCCACAGAGAGCTTCCAAAGCATCAGAGGGATCTCATTGTCAAAAGGTGTCAGTCAGGAGAAGGGTACAAAAGAATTTCCAAGGCATTAGATATACCATGGAACACAGTGAAGACAGTCATCATCAAGTGGAGAAAATATGGCACAACAGTGACTTTACCAAGAACTGGACGTCCCTCCAAAATTGATGAAAATACGAGAAGAAAACTGGTCTGGGAGACTACCAAGAGGCCTACAGCAACATTAAAGGAGCTGCAGGAATATCTGGCAAGTACTGGCTGTGTGGTACATGTGACAACAATCTCCCGTATTCTTCATATGTCTGGGCTATGGGGTAGAGTGGCAAGACGAAAGCCTTTTCTTACGAAGAAAAACATCCAAGCTAGGCTACATTTTGCAAAAACACATTTGAAGTCTCCCAAAATCATGTGAGAAAAGGTGTTATGGTCTGATGAAACCAAGGTTGAACTTTTTGGCCATAATTCCAAAAGATATGTTTGGCGCAAAAACAACACTGCACATCACCAAAAGAACACCATACCCACAGTGAAGCGTGGTGGTGGCAGCATCATGCTTTGGGGCTGTTTTTTTCAGCTGGAACTGGGGCCTTAGTTAAGCTAGAGGGAATTATGAACAGTTCCAAATACCAGTCAATATTGGCACAAAACCTTCAGGCTTCTGCTAGAAAGCTGATCATGAAGAGGAACTTCATCTTTCAGCAACGACCCAAAGCATACATCCAAATCAACAAAGGAATGGCTTCATCAGAAGAAGATTAAAGTTTTGGAATGGCCCAGCCAGAGCCCAGACCTGAATCCGATTGAAAATCTGTGGGGTGATTTGAAGAGGGCTGTGCACAGGAGATGCCCAATATGACAGATTTGGAGTGTTTTTGCAAAGGAGAGTGGGCAAATCTTGCCAAGTCAAAATTTGCCATGCTGATAGACTCATACCCAAAAAGACTGAGTGCTGTAATAAAATCAAAAGGTGCTTCAACAAAGTATTAGTTTAAGGGTGTGCACACTTATGCAACCATATCATTTTATTTTTATATTTTTTCTTCCCTCTACCTAAAAGATTTCAGTTTGTTTTTCAATTGAGTTGTGCAGTTTATAGGTCACATTAAAGGTGGAAAATGTTCTGAAATGATTTATCTTTGTCTCATTTTTTTTACATCACAGAAAGCTGACATTTAACAGGGGTGTGTAGACTTTATATATCCACTGTATGCAGGGGCGTAGCTATAGGGGATGCAGAGGTAGCAGTCGCTACCGGGATCAGGAGCCTGAGGGGGCCCAAAGACCCTTGTGCCACATAAGAAGACACCGTTATCATAGAAAGTACTTGCTGGTCAAGTTACACCTCTTGCTGGACAGAAGGTGCTAGGTCAAGAATTTTGGTGCCGTTTCAATTTTTGCCTCAGGCAGCACGAAGGCAATGTGTTTCCCTGGCCACAAAGCACTGAGGAAATGAGGGCCCAAGCTGACCTCTTGCATCGGGGCCCATGAGCTTTTAGCTATGCCCCTAAATATATGGGATCACCATACCTTTCATGAGCCTTTCACACAGCAAAATACGTGTCAGAAAAATGTGTTTTCTGTGAAATCTGTAGTAAACATCTAAGCTGACCCTAGGATTTCAGCCATGGATTTGTAGTTTATCATGGCAAAGATTAGTAGGGCTAATCTGCCTGCGGCACCTGCACAGGAACTGTGCCAAGAAGGGACATGTCGCTTTTTCCCACCGAAACTTCTGTATTACTTATAGTTTATTTTTTGTACTGAGAGAAATCCTAGAAGTGACAGTGGTACCAGCTATTGATGGATGAACCACAGGCTCTGAGGCTGTCACTATTCATCATGTGGTGCCCGCAGGATTAACATTCAGCTGGATTCCCTAATTGTATGTTTGTCATCTATCCAAACCTGTATGCCGGTAGGTGCAGAAATGTTGTGTTCCATAAAGTGATGAAAAAGCTTCCAAAATACAACAATTCTACATTAAGAGAAAAAGATTATCATGGAGGGAAGACGTACTGAGCAGTGCAGAGGTGACTCCTATAAATGTATGGATTATGATTTGAGATGAAGATTGCAAAACGGAATATTCAGTTTCAAAAGGAGGTACTTTTTTGGTGGAGGGGGTGGAAGCAGAATCATCAGCGTTAAATACTTTGGCTTCTTTGAGAGGATTTGTTGTGACTTTTTCAACTACAGCATTGCAACTGGAATAATTCTAGTCATTGTTGCATAAGACTTTTGGAAGGCATAGGTTCCCCATTCAGTACATCTGTGACTTCCTGATCACTAAGGGTACGGCCATGTGTACAGGTTTTTAAGCCAAAAGTAGATCATAAAAGGAGTAAAAGTATTAAAGATGTCCTCCAGGATTTAAAAAAACGAATTGGTCGAGGTCTGACACCCTGCCGATGAGCTGTTCAGAAGTAGCTCTGGAGCCTTCTATTGTGAGCTGGTTACTACATTGTTGCTCCCATTAAAGTGAATGGGAGGAACGCTGCAGTTACAAGTATTGACCACTAGGCCATCAATATTAAATTTGTGGAAAAAATCTTTCATTCCCATAGCCCCACTATAGGAAAAAATCTATAAAAAAAAAATCCTGAAACCTGCATCACTCATGCATATAGTATTTAGCTAGAAATGTAAAACTAGATCTTAAAGGGGTTTTCCGGGATTTTAACATTGATGACCTATCCTTTGGATAGGTAATCAGTATCAGATCGGCGGGGGTCTGACTGACACCTTGCACCCCCTCCGATCAACTGGTTGAAGAGAAGGCTGCCCTCCGTGCGAGCGCAGCCTTCCCTTCATTGTTTACCTGCTCGCTATCGACATCGCAGCGGTAAGCAGGTGTAGTTACAAGAATCCGTCCTTTTCATCTCTTTGGGACGGCTCTGCAGTATACACGTGAATAGGGCGGCTTGTAGTTACACCTGCTCGCTGCTGCACTGTCGACGGCGAGCAGGTAAACAATGAACAGAAGGTTGCACTCGCACAGAGCGTGGCCGCCTCTTCACCCAGCTGGGGTGCTGGGTGTCGGACCCCCACCGATCTGATATCGATGACCTATCCAGAGAATAGGTCTTCAATATTAAAATTCTGGATAGCCCCTTTAAGGTACCCATAACCCTTTCAAATCTGACACCCAAATGCTTGTTCGACCGACAACAATTTTTTTTATTTTTGCAAATCGCCACTTGGCATAGAGCGTTAGTACGTGCCCCAAGTGATTTCTATTAAGTTCCTGACATTTCACGGATATGTATTTGTGAGTATTGAAAGCAGATTTTTCCCATAAAGCCATGTAGCAGTCTATGGGGGTTGATCCTGGGTAAAGTTGTCATTATTTCTGGCACGATACACGTCGGTCTGTTGTCTGCACATTGTACTCCCCACATCAGGATTCAGCTGTTTTCGCCTATTTAGAAATGCTGAGACGGGGAGAGGAGTTGTAATTGCTCTTCATGTCTCAGGGTTATTATAATATTGTATCTGTTTTGCTTTGATTAATTGGCTGTCTCCCTAGTGGGAAAGAGACAGTGTGCCATTAATTGCTCTCACAAAAATATTTACAAGTGGGGAAAAAAGGCTAGGTTTTGTCAAGCCAGACATTAGTATTCCAGCACTGTCCTGTTGCTGCCTGTCTAGAAACTCCTGCTTATCTGCACTCTCATACGCCTTCCTACAGTCAATGCCTGGTTTCCAGTACAAGCATTTCTGAAAGATACTGGGCTAATGTGTGAATGCAGACAAAAGCCTGACCGGTAGAATAGCTGGCAGGAAAGTTGGATGTCTCTGGTGATGCATTTAAAGGCGCATTTACATTTGTCGACTGAGCGGGCAGTAACTTAGCAGGAACCCTTTTTTTACTTAGGTTTTCCAGGATTTGACTACTAATGACTTATCCTCACAATAGGTCATCAGTATCTGATCGGTGGGGGTCTGACACCTGGGACCCCCGGCGATCAGATACTGATGATCTATTGAGAGGATAGGCCATCTTTATCAGAATCTCAGAAAACCCCTTTAATGTGCAGCATGAATGATGATTTCACCTGACGAACGAGCGTTTTTCTCATTCATCTAGTGATCTGTGGCACCTTTACAAGGGCCAATTATCGGGAACAAGCGTTTGTGCTAAGCTTAAATACAGATAATCAGCCTGACAATTGCCCCATGTAAATCTGCCTTGGGACCCCCAACGATCACGAGTATGGGAGCCCTGTACCCCTTCAGGCCCCCTGCTGCTGCACATGTGCACGGAACTCTGGAACTCCCATAGAAATGAATGGAGCGCCATGCACATATGCGACTGGCCACTCCAATCATTTCAGGGGAACAGCAGGGGTTATGGGGCATCTGTTCTTGTGATCAGTGGGGGGCCCTGCTGTAGGACCCCTACCAAACTTTTATAGTCCCCATAGTTACAGGGCAAGTTTTACAGAAATTGGGGCTCTGGCAACAGTTTTTTCACCATAATCATAATCGAGATAAAATCACCTTCCTATGGCCAGATAGAGCCCACTTAATACCACCATATATTGCGGCAAGTAATATGTAGAATCCAAATAGTACTGTGGCCAGATATAGCCTACTTAAATGGGTTATCCCGTGATTAATGTAAATAATGAAAATCCGACATCATACAGTACATGGCAATCTCTTTTTAACAAAGCTAGAACCAGCCCTGTACCTCACATGGATCCAGAGATCGCCTCATTCATTGCTCTGCTAGATTTATATCAAGCTGACAGCTCAAGGGGAGTGTCTTTTATGCTGCAGCTAAAGGGGCGTGTCCATGCTCTGCCTATCACAGCTCAGGAGGCAGTTGAAGGATACAGCTGAGCATGTGCGGCCTTCTCAGTGAGCGGGACAAAGAAATAAGAAAAAGAATGAACAAAAATTTTTATTACATACAATTACAAAAGTATTCAGATCAAGGTGCTGGCGTGAAAACTGTATAATATTTTTAGTGGGACAACCCCTTTAATACCACCTTCCAGTGCCTAAATAATATGTGGAATCCAAATAATACTGCTACATGATTCTGACATAGTACTTACATATAGTTTCATAATACTAAAGTTCAATTCCCAAATAAAACCTCCACACAATGTTTATTAAAGTAGATTTCCCTTTTCGCTGTCTCATGGCTGAGATGGGAATAACTACCGTAAGCAGCAACCAGTTACGGCAGTTATGGAGACATCTGACCGGCCATTGTTTCGCTCTTTCCATAACTCGCATAGCAGTGAATAGGAACTACGAAGACAGCATAGCACAGCAAGCTATGTTGTTTCCTTAACCCAGGAGTTATGGGAACATCATAGCTTTCTGTGCTATGCCGTTTGACAGAAATGGGACAATCCCTTTGAATAATGTAAAAAATTTAATCATACATAGACTAGTACATGGCATCTTTCTAACAAAGCTAGAACCAGCCCTGTACCCCACATGGATCCAGAGATCTCCCCATTCATTGCCCCAGTTGTTCTGCTAGATTTATTTCAAGCTGTCAGCTTAGCGGGTGTGTTTTTTCTGCTGCAGCTGGTGGCAGTTAAGCGTAGAACTGAGCAGGTGCTTCCATCTCAGTGAGCAGGACAGAGAAATTAGAAAAAGAGCAAACAGCAGGTGGCGCTAGACAGATAGATAGATTTCAGTGAATAACTCAGTAGCTATAATTTTTAATTACATGCAGTTACAAAAAGTATTAAGATCCAGGTGCTGGCTTCAAAACTGTAGGATATTGTTTGTGGGACAACCCCTTTAATAGTGGGTGGGTTTGGTTTGCTGTTTAGGCTCCTGTCTTGGGGTGCTCTAGGAAAATGAGCCCTAGACAGTTGCCCAGTTTGCCAGTCCCTGGCTTCCATATTTTTAAATTGTGTCTCATACCAGTGAATATCTGTAAAGCTCCTGATTTCTAGTTCTTCGTTCATAAATTTCCAAATTGACGTTTGCTTGGGATAAGCACACACGGGCAGGTTGTCTTACTGCTATTAGGAGACGTTTTGGAACCAAACCATTTGGACAGATTTACTAAACTTGTCTAAAATGTAGAAAGAGTAAACCTAGACAGATGCGCCAAATTTGCCATGGTGGCCTATGCTGCACGATATATTGGTGCACTGCTAGACAGTTTTGACTTTATTATACCACTTTGTTGTTGGCTTATTTAGAGCCAAAAATTTGTCCCAGAATTTTGGCAGAGTTTGGGTGCCTCTTAAGCCACTCCTCCTTTCTACTAAGCCACATCCTATTTCCCACTAACCCACGCCCCCTTGGTGAGTTTGGCAAAGTGGATATCTCTTTTTAGTGCATTTGCTTTATAAATGACATCTTGGGGTAATGTGGCTCCTCAGCCTAAAGCCCAGGAACACTGATTTCCCATAAGTGCCCTGTGTCAAGATGCCGCTGATCACCCAATGAATGAGCAACTGCTCATTCATCGGGTGAAAGAATCACTGATGTGGGCACTAACACCATCTTTAAACAGGGATCTGCGGCCTAGAAACAATGATTCTCTATGGGATCAAACAGTGATCGTTCATATCCATACAGAGGAGGTGACTGCAGCATGTAAATGCAGTTCTCACCTCATCTGATGAACCAGCAATTGTTGGGAACATATTCTACTCTTACAGAAATATGTATCCCTTTATATTTTGCACAAATATGATTGACAGGGATCTACAGGGGCGGACTGAGAACTTAAAGTGGCCCTGGAAAAAAATAAGTGGTCTCACTTTGTAGGTAGGTCCAAATTAACAGAAGGCGGGGCAACACAAGTAGGTGGGGTCAACAATACCATAGCGCAAAATAGCATCCCAGCAGAACCAAATAACACAGTGTTGCACAATATACTGTCCCAAACGCTGTCCCTCTGTGGTGGCCATCAATACCTACCATCTTCTGTCCTCCTCCTCCAGTTGTCTATGAAGCAGGGGGCTTAGAAGGTGAGGTTCAGGCCAAAGCAGTTGAATTCAGGAGGACATGTGCAATATCTGTCTGGGTACATGGGTACCTGATTATCACAGCGTTAATTACTGTTGAGAGCTCATTATGTACCTGGTCAGCTGCAGAGATGGGGGCTTGGGTGGCCCCCTGAGACATCAGCCCACCGGGAAATTTCCCTGTAGGGTCTATGGCCAATCTGCTCCTGGTAATCTATGTGAAGAGTCATACCGGTCCAAGACAGTGTTGCATTAAGAGACAGACCTCCCTCCTGCAGAACTGATAGAAGGTAAATGGCGTATTTATTGCTCTGTGAACGCTGTCCATCTAGATTTTCCACAGGACACAGTCTGCACCGCAGCATTTTACTTGTATATTTTTGTTGATATGTTTAGCATTAACATTTTGTCGGTACAGAGTACGTCTCCTCTTAAGTGATCCCATAGGGTATTTGAACAGTGAATGAAATATTAGGAGTTCAGCATTACATCACCATTGAATACATTTTTGGCAGTAGTATGAACACCATAACTTTATGCCACATACTTGAATTTTATTTCTTAACTTTTACCCTGACCCTTCTTTTACGCTGACCCTTCTCCATTTCCGCTGCAGTTATCATCACTGCGTATGCAGTGTAGAGGTCTCACTTTGCTACTGCCCATCGTCTGTTCTTGGTGGTCCTCTGTGCATAGCATAACTACCAGTGACCACAGCTATTAGTCTATTATGTACAAACATAGTGTAATCAACAGCATAGGAAGTCATTAAGAAGAGCAGGAGAGGACTGGCCATAGACCTTACAGGGAAACTTCCTGATGGGCTGATGCCCAGGTGGCCGACCAAGCCCTTCACACGGCTGCTGGCCACGTACATAACGATCTAATGATCTCAACCTTAATTAACGTAGGTGCATCAGGTACTTATGAACCTGGCCAGCAGGTGCCCTCCTGAACACAACTGTATTGCTGTCCTCAAAATGGCGATAGGACAGTATTTTATGCTACACTGTTGTATTTGGTTTTGCTGGGGCGGTATTTTGTGTTTCACCACAGTATTTCAGGCCCTGCCTACTTCTGTTGTCCCTGCCTACCTATGGCTTGTGTTGGCCCTGCCTACATGTGTTGCCCAGCTTTTTCTCAATTTGGCCTCATCTACAACGCGGGGCCACTTTTATTTTTATTTTTTTCCTAAGGACACTTTAAGTTCCCAATCTGCCCTCGGAGAGGAGGAGGAAGCATAATACGAAGAAGGGATTTACCTGGGAAGATGGTAGCGTGCTACAGGGTACTATATTGTTTATGGGTCAAAGAAAGGTAGTTGATTAGTGTTTGCATTTTTTAGCAAATGTCTCTACTACCTACAGTTTAATACACTGTCATTTTCCTGTATTTGCAGTTTTATATGGCTGAAGAGCCTGATGCCATTACACATGAAGAAAGGGTATTGGCACATTATACGTTACTGGGTCTGGGGAAGTGATCAGCATAATGGCAGTTTCAGACCTCTTAATTGGCAGTAGTACTGTGCCGGATGTAATAAAGCATGACCAGTTCTCATGTTAAATAATTCAGACTGCAGTAGAAACAAATAAGGACATACACATTAGTTGGATTTGTTAATTCAGGTTCTGCCACCAGGAGTAAAATGGGCAGAAGGGCATTTACCCTTTTAAAGTGCCATCTAACTCATGTGTTAAGATGATATTAATGTATATAGCGTAGGCAAATCTCTTTTTGAGCTAAAGCAATAACCGTTTTTTGACACTAGTCACCAGGGGCGGACTGGGAACTTAAAGTGGCCCTGGAAAAAAACTAAAAGTGGTGCCCATGTTGTAAGCAGGTTCAGATTGGTAGAAGGCGGTAGGCAGGGTCAACAATACCATACATAGTGCAGCACAAAATACCACCCTAGCAGAAATAAATACCACAGTGCAGCACTAGATCCTGCCCCAGCAGCTCTCCCTCAATGGTGGCCATCAATAGCTGCAGGTTCTGTCCTCCTCCAGTTGTCTCTAGTTAAGATATGGAGCCACCAGCTGAAATGCCCTGCTGCAGTACTCAACTCTATCACCGTCCTGAGGACAGCCATGCAATTAAATTCAGAAAGGCAGCTGCTGGCCAAGTACATGAGTACCTGATGCTCTTTACATCTCTTGGGTGTTCCCCACAGGAATAAATAGTACCCCCTTGATCCCTGACAAAGGCCTCTTATCCAGTTAAGCCAGTGCTCTCTTCTCTGCACTGATGAGGGGCAATCACCCTGAAACAGCTGTCTGCAGATGAAGCACTAACTTGGCTTTTATCCTAAATTACGTTGCAAGGCCTATTTAAAAGGTTGAGCGTTGACATACTGTATAAGATAACTATTTTCCAACTGGTGGCAGCTAAGGCACAGCTTTCATTTCTTTTTTTTTTGGAAAGAGAGCTAGTTTACCTGATCCTGCTGAAAGCGATCCCAAACTGGATAGTTAAAGGGGTTCTGCAGTTTGTTTAAACTGATGATCTATCCTCTGTTCACTTGAACAGAGCTTAGCCGCGCCCATGCCAGTTGATACTAGTTGTGACGTCACTGGGCCTGCGGTAAACAGTGAGAAGGCCGTGGCACTCCTAGAGCGCCACTGCCTTCTCAAACAGCTGATCGGACCCCCGCCGATCAGATGCTGATGATCTATCTAGAGGATAGATTATTAGTTTAATAAAAAACTGCAGAACCCCTTTAAAGGGTTTGTTCGAGATAATTAACAATCTCGGATAAGCCCTATAATGTATTAACATTTAAAAAATGAAAAGAAAAAAAAAAAACATTATATACTCACCCCTTATTCCAGCACCGTTCAAGTGATTATATCTTAGCAGAGATTATTGGAAATGGTTTTCACATTTGTATTGTGCACTAAAGTGGCTTTTTTTTTTAACTTTCTCCTGATCAATTTTAAGTGCTGACCAAACCAGTTGATCAAAGTCAGTATGATATGTACATGCTATATATGCTATATGTAGTATAATACATCGATATGTCATCCGAAGTAGGGTACTCATCATATTAGTACTAGCGATGAAAATCTTTCATGTAAAGGGGTCTCTACTTTGTTTGGTCTAACATAGTTGGAGGCAAGATATTTCACAAGCCGGCTGGTCACTTGGAGAACACTTACACGGACAGTAGCTGCTACTTGCTTCTCGACTGGACAGGTTTTCCGCCTGACACCTTCTGTTTTTCATATCAGACTGCAGTCCAAATGAGCTGTAGATCTGGTTATTGGAAACAAATCCAGGTTTTGTGGCTTGGACAGGGAGCCTGCTGAAACGATGAATGCTCGGCAGTTTCCTTTTTGAACACTTTCCTGCATTCTCTCAATAAATGGGTTGTCCGTGGGGCCCTGTAAAAATGGGGGAAGTATTGCTTCTCCATTGACTTTGGAACTGATTAGGCTAAAAACTGGCAAACACTGTATTATATTAATAATCTTGGATGTAACTAGAGTCTCTGGCAGCAAAGGGGTTTTCTTTCTTGCATAAGTATGCATTTTTCTTAATATACCTTTATTTAATCTCTTAATCCTTTAGGTCAATGGTCTACAATTAAGGACTTCTGGAAATCAATTTTACTTAAGACGAGGCTTCCCAAATTCTGTATATTTGAGCCTGTATTTGGGCAGTAGATGGTGTTTGAAGACTTTTACATTGACCCAAGAAGCCACTTAACTTCTTCTTACCATATATATGCACTGAAGAGGATGATGACTGCTAGTGCAGTCTACTTTAATTGTGGTTTTTAAGGAGGACCTGTTTTTAAGGAGCACCCGTCATCAGATTTTACATGTTCCTTCTAGAATACCTCCTCCCCTGCTGCTGAAAGTGTCTTTGCAGTCCTTGCTTCTTGCGTCAACATCAGTTTCAGTGTGGAATTACAGCATTTTACTCAGTTTGCTGGTTTATTTGACTGCAGACTGCAGCTTGCACTGACCAGTGTGAGATGTCAGCAGCAGGGGAGGAGGAACACTGAGAGGAACTTAACAATCAGAGTTTAGCTTGTGAACGGCCCAGACTCACAAGCTACCTCACTCACCAGCAGGATGCATAAACTGCTCATCGTTACAGACAGTGGGTGTGCACCCACTGTGCCAACTAACCACTTTGGCTTTGGGCTAAACCTAAGGGCGTTGTCCTGGTGCTTTTCTGGTATTCATCCTTTAACCCCTGAACAAGGATCCGGACTTTGCAGCAGGGAACCAACCAAGCTGCTACCTCCTGGTGTAGCTGGCTGCTGACCCACAGGGGTCAGAGACACCAGTGCAAAGCACCAAGGACACAGGCAAAAACATACTCTGAATACAATCCAATAGTCAGGACAGGATGAGTACTTGCGGAAGATAAGCAAAGTTTAATATACAGATATCCAGACGAGATCACCTTCACTGGTTACAATCAAGGAATTAACTCAAAGCTTAGGCTAGGAGGTGGAACCACAGCCCAGCTACATATGGAGGCTGATCGTGGGGCAGGGGGAAAGCATTAACTCTCTCAATGCTGAAGGAAAGTTTACAGAGCTCTAATCCCAGTTCACACAGGGAGAGCAGAGAGATGTCCACACCTGCCCGGGATAGCAAGACCACGGCGGGGTGGACTGCCAGCGTGACACTTATGTTAATATCTCCAGTCGGAAAACTTTTCAAAAGGATTATACAGATATTCCGACATGGATTTTTAAAGTAAGTATACCGGCCTCATCAGGTCTAGCAGTTCTAATTAATAATGTATGCATTGTGAAATCTGGGGGCAGATCCTCTTTAAAGCACAATATAATGCATAGGAATGACATTTAAGAAAACAACATGCAGTGACAAAAATACTAGGACTCCAGTGCATGCGGCAGATTTTCAGATCAGTAGCATGCCCTTTCTGTCCTGATTATAATTTATTTTTTTCTGATTTGCCTTTAAGGTATGTAATGGGTCAAATAGGCAACAAAATCCACATCTGCTAATTTCACAATGGATTTTGCTACGGATTTCAGGTCACTCTGGAGCACATGTCCCTTATCCTTTTCTGTTTCTGTGTGGAAATCCGGAATGTGGAATAGTCTATCACCTCTCAGGCACGCAGAGTTTAAAGGTCTGCACCTAGGTCATGTGACCATCCGTAGTCGCTTTGTTCAAAACTTCGGAATAATACTGTACGGAGATCGGTCTCCATACAGTATTAGAATGTATGGGCTCCGATGAGCTGAAGTAAGTTATTCACGAAGTTGCGCATGACTTCGTTGAATAACTTAGGTAATTGATTTTTAAAGTTGGAAAACCCCTTTAAAATTTGAAAACGAACTCGGCTTCTGTTCTGAGGTATTAGTTGGAACCGAAGCTGAGTTTCTTTTCAAGTTTTGAAGAGGTTTTCCACTTAAAAAATCAACTACAGAAGTTAATTAACTAAGTCACTCGCAACTTCGTGAATAACTTACTTGGGCTCATCGGAGCCCATACATTCTAATACTGTACGGAGACATATTCCGAAGTTTTGAACGAAGTGACTTCGGATAAAACATCCGAAGCTCGCTTCACTCAACACTAGTCATGACGTCACAGGCCTAGGGTAGGCAGCGAGAAGGCAGCGACGCTCACAGGAACGCCAGCTGATCAGGATGGGTCCTACTGAAGACCTATCCAGAGGACAGGTCATTCGTTACAAAGACTTGGATAGCCCCTTTAACATCGGATGCTGACCAAACCTGCTAAACATATACAGGTTGTCTGTTTATGCAGTTTTAGTTGAAGCACGTTGTGGTCAGGAGCAATGCTGGTACCTGTGATACGGTTTTTTCCGCTCAGCTTCTGAGCTTTACTGATGTTCTCCTCGGCATAGGCCTCAGGAGAAGTAAAGGATACCCCTGGGAGAGGTCCCGCTCCGATATTCCTGTGTAGGGTTGATCACACAGATACATGAGAATATGCCCGAATTCCTCTTCCACTGCTGTGCTGGAGAGTAGGAGCCAACAGTGCATGTGTGGACACCCGTCTGGTGAATCTACACATTAGTGACATTGGTAAACGACAAGAGCACCTCTACACCTCAGTCATTTGCAGAAATGATCATTATTAAGTACAGTAGATACATTATATTTGTTTGAACCATTTGAGGATTCTTAATGTACAATACCAAGAGAAAACTTGGGGTGCTGGTATCACTTTAGATCCATCAGCCCTGGCTCTGGGGATATGATTATTTCTAGGCCATTCTACTAAGTTCAACAATGCAGGCAGCAATGTTGTGGTTAAAAGAGGGGGAAAAAAAGTTGAGTTTGTCTTTCCGCACACTCCATTCATTTCTCAGGGGTATTAAAACTTTGTTTACTTGCTCAAGTAAGAAAGGAAATGCTCTGTTCCCAGGCTTCAGCGCCCCGTCTTTCCATACTTACTATTCTTGCTCCAGCATGCACGCTGCTGAATACAGATAAGAACTGACCAGACAGATCCCCTTGTGTGTGATATACCTGCTTATGATGAGTTATAATGTACATTTTGATTGCACTTATTACGATTGAGGTGAAGGGCCTATTGGGTGCTCGAAAAATTGCATTGTGAACAGTTTTCTAATGTGATATTCTTGGCACAGACTAGTGCATTCCTGGTAGTTATGCATAGCAGATGTGAGAAATATATACAGCCATACACCTTAAAGGGGTGTTCCTCTTATCATCCCCTATCCACTATTAGGGAGGGGGGGGGCACAGCGGAAATAACTGAGTGCTGAACTCTGCTATTTCCGCAACTCCCATAGAAATGAATGGAGCGGCTCATTCCCGACCACACGCTCCGTTGATTTCAGGTCGGCTCACAGGGATCCATCCGGAATACTCCTTTAAGGCCCTTTTACACAGAACAATATATCGGCCAATTAAATGTTCCCGATAATTGCCTGACTGTCAGCCGAGATGAGGGCTGTACTTTACACGGGCTGAGAATTGCACAGATTATCGCTAACGAGCATTCAAAGTAATGCCCGTTAGCGATGATCGGCCGACGACCCCATGAATGAGCGAAACGCTTATTCATTGGGTAATCCCATCATTCATGCACGCAGCAAAGATGATTGTTTACCTATCATGCAGTGTAAACACGATCCTGCTGGCAAATAACGAGTCCTCATGGGGAAGAGCGATGACATTAGTGATCCTCCTCCTCATCCTCCCCATATACTTTTTTTTTTATTGTGACTTTATTAGGGCCCTTTTACACAGTTGGATACACATACAGTTATCTGGAACAAACCTTTTATTCCCGACAACTGTCTGATCGCTGATCCAATGTAGAACTACATTTGCTTGCAGCAATTATCCTCTCTGCAAGGGGATGAACAATCGCTACTGCGATTGTTCATTCACCTACAGAGTCATTGTTTGTAAGTAGCAGATACCTGTCTACACAGGACGGTTATCAGTAGCCCTAATTTCCAACAATAGCCCTGATCCTTGGCCCACGGAAAAACGGCCAATACAATTTAGCGTTTAAAGAGATTTTTACAGATTTTATGTTGTTTGTCATTAAAAGGATTTAAAACTATAATTAAAAGAATTTAAATTATAAAAATAAAATAAAAAATGTCCAGACGCAGTGTACTTCTGGCGCTGGAGCTACTGCAGAACAGCTGATTTTAGGGGTGTTAGATATTGATGGCCTGAGGATTATCCTTTAGTATAGGGGCTCATCAGACGACCGTTGTTTGGGTCCGCCTCTGAGCTACATTTTTTGTGGCTCGGATGCGGACCCATTCACTCCAATGGGGCCGCGAAAGATGTGGACCATACTCCGTGTGCCGTCCACCTCTGTTGCTCCATTCCGTGGCCCCGCCTAAAAGATAGAACATGTCCTATTCTTGTCCATTTTGCAGACAAGAATAGACATTTCTATTATGGGTGGCCCGTTCCATTCCACAAATTGCAAAACACACAGGGTTTGCATCCGTGTTTTGCGGATCCGCAATTTGCAGACCACAAAGCACGGTGCAGTCATGTGAATGAGCACTAAAAGGAGTGGACAACCCCCTTAAGGGCTCATGCACACGAACGTATTTTTCTTCCGTGTCCGTTCCGTTTTTGTTTTTTTTGTTTTTTTTTGCAGACCGTATGCGGAACCATTCACTTCAGTGGGTCAGCAAAAAAAAAATTTAAGTTACTCCATTGTGCATTCCGTTTCCGTGTGTCCGATTGTTCGTTCCGCAAAATAATAGAACATGTCCTATTATTGTCCACATTAGGGACAAGGATAGTACTGTTCTATTAGGGGCCAGCTGTTCCATTCCACAAAATACGGAATGCACACGGATGTCATCCGTATTTTTTGCGGATCTGTTTTTGCGGACCGTAAAATGCATACAGTTGTGTGCATGAGCCCTAAGGGGTATGCTGGTAATGTAAAATCTATTCTACAAGTGCAAATGCAATAGTAGGAGTTTATTTTCCTAGACATTGTACAGTAATTGCCTCTTTAACCAGCAGTATCCCAGTAATGACAATTCTGGTTGCATCGGGGGCACACTTGTTTGGGGGCGCACTCTTTTCCGTTACTCCCTCATAAACGCTTCACCTCATTTTACTTTCTCACAATTTTTGCTTATAGCCCCCATTCCAGGACGTATCATTGCTGTTATCGGGGTTCCTTTAGGAGGCAGGTTGTGCTCTGTAATCTCCTCGGAGCTGAAAGATGCTGATTACGTTACATAAACAATGAACGGCTTACACAATGAGGAGAGACACCCTGCCGCACAGTAGGGGCCTTTTCCCGTCATGTACCATTCAATTAGCATAAATGATAAGAAGTTACTAATTGTATCTCAAGACTGAAAGGCCAGACTACAGAAACAGAGAGCAGTGATTAGGGTGGTCTCAGCCCCCAGGGCAAATGAAAATCCAATCTGACCCCTCTGAAATCTCCCAGAAAGAGCCACCCATTGAGATCAAGTACATTCTTGATGTGGCCCATCTTCAGTGATGTCCTTCTACTAAATGCAGTAGGTAGTCCACTTTTAGATATGTAATGTGATAGTAGAGGCTTTCCTTCTCTGGGACACACGCCAAATGGAGGAATTAGGGTCCTGTGATGTCTTTATCATTTTTATTGGAATGCCCTGATTTAGAGAGAGAGCAGGCCATACACATTAGGTTAAAGGGGTTATGCAGGCTTTTTTTCATTTTTTAATTAATGACCCCCCCCCCCCCTCGTTTGATGTGGATTATAACTTCCTTACCGCGCATGCGTATGCCCCCGTACATTGCAGGTTGTAGCCGGGCTAGGATCATGACCAAATGTATGGCACATGATCCCGGAAGTACTGGGAAGCTCAGTGCTGACGGTAGGGAAACTCTCAAATAACCCCTTTAATGTTGGCCAAACCTGCCAAGTTTGGCAAGATCGGCCGACCGTCTAATGTGTTTGGTGGGGCCTTCCAACTCATCCCCGATGCCAGGCATCAGGGGAGAAAAGGTTTAGACAGTTGAATTTCAACATGCCCGATCCTTTTGTTTTTAAGGGAGATAAGCCGCCATCGGAGGTCTCTGGGAGTGGCTATATATGGGTGGGGGGTCGGGAGGGGTAGCTGCTGACCAAACAAGCATTTAATCAACAGCTATCTAATGTGTATGGCCAGCCTAAAGGCCCCCATACACGTTAGAGCTCATTCACACGACCGTAGCATTTTGCAGAACGGATGCAGACTCAATCATACGGCCATCTGAATGAGCCCTTAGGCTTATTGCACACAAACGTGTGCGCCCCCGTGGCCGTATTGCGGACTGCATTTGTGGATCCGCAATACACAGGCACTGTTCCGTGTGCATTCCGCATCATGGATGCGGACCCATTCACTTCAGTGGGTCCGCAAATCCGGAGATGCGGAATGGTGCGTAACGGAAGCACGGAACTGAACCCTACGGAAGTACTACGGAGTGCTCCCGTGGGGTTTCATTCCGTACTTCCGTTCCGCAAAAAGATCGAACATGTCCTATCTTTTTGCGGAACGGCCGGACCACAGACCCACTAAAGTGATTGGGTCTGCGATCTGCTGCGGCTGCCCCATGGTGGGGCTTGTTCACACGAACGTGTGAAGCCCGTGACCGTGCTGTGGACCGCAAATTGGGTACCGTCCATGGGGCAGCCGCTTGAGGATCTCCGCGATCCGTCCATTCTGCAAATAGATAGAGCAAGTTCTATCTTTTTGCAGTGCGGTGGCACGGAATGGAACCCCAGAAAGCACTCCGTAGTGTTCCGTTCCATGCTTCCATTCCGCACTGTTCCGCCTCTCTGGATTTGCGGACCCATTGAAGTGAATGGGTCCACATCTGTGATGCGGAATGGACACGGAACGGTGCCCATGTATTGCGGATCCGCAAACGTGGTCCGCAGTTCGGCAACGGGCAGTAGTGCAGTAGGCCTTAGTGTATCTTCGTCCGAACCCGCTGAGAGCAGTAGGGTTGTCCGACAGTCCTTTTTGTATGGACGTCGGGAGTGATAGCTGTCACTATAGAATTTTGTATGGCAATCTTCACTGTTACTGCTGTTTAGGTGACAACTTATTGTAGTCCAAGCAGAGAATGTGAACATGTTGTAAATGTTTCCACTGTTTACTACATGTTGAGATGACATTTTCCAGACCGGAAACGCGTGACGACACTGTGGCGCATTGTCTCTAATCCTCTGTATAAAGACAGGTTACATTACCCCTTACTTTTCATAAACCCCAGAAATGGGCGGATAACCCATTTCCCTCTATCGCCCCACACTTATATAATGTTGTCCTTTTTTATGTTGGTCACATTTCTACACCTGCATAATAATCCGCAGCGCTTTACCACAAGAGGAGACACAGAAAATACAAATGTCACATAAATAAAAGGAAACGACATTGTCACTGTGCCACAAACAATGAAGTGAAAAGCAGCAAAGACACCGCCAGCTGGAATGAATACACGAGCCAGAATTCCAGCCAAGGTGTGTAGGATTCCCGTGAATGTCTGTTCCAAGGGGTCAGGGATCACTTGGGGGTCTTCCAGCAGGTACAGTAGGCAGAGGGTCAGGCACATTGTGTGCGCTCACCGAGGAGACAGTGAACAAAAGATGGAGGGGAGGAGGATGCTGGAGGGGGAGGGGGAGGTAGAGGAGGAGGAGGGGGGTGACAAGGAAGAGATTCCTGCATTTCCTTGCCCTGCCTGTAAACCAGCATGCTTAGCCAGAGAAAGGATACAAAGCTTTGCATGACTTCAATGTCTTCCTTACTTGTTGGATTTATCTGTGCACGTTCTTCAGAGCCACTTTGCTGCTTGCAGAACTCCTGCCCTCACAGGCCTTGTACGGTAGGTCATTGGTGGGCACTTGTGATGGTTGAGGGGCTGGCATGGGGTCCCTGAGAGCAGGTTTGTGCTCTAATAGATTCATGCTGGTTGGCTTCCTGGTATTAGAGCTATGCACTAAAGATGTCTGGACTATACAGTGTAGCAGGTACGGGTTCCTTCCTAGAATTATGCCGCATAACTGGAATATTTTCCCTGGAGTTGTCCACACCACTGGGAGAAGATGTCCGTTTTCATGGAGCTTATGAACGCTTACTCCCTCCCCCACAACACCAACTTTTGCACTTTTGATATCAGCGTGGCATGATTGATACATTGACATTATGGTATTTCTGTGTTTTTGTGGTGAAGTTCCTAAGCGTTGGGCTACTTTCACACTTTCGGCAGAGTGATCCGGCAAGCAGTTCCATCGCCGGAACTACCTGCCGGATCAGGCAATCTGCATGCAAACGGACAGCATTTGTAGACTGATCCGGATGCGGATCCGTCTCACAAATGCATTGCAAGAACGGATCCGTCTCTCCGTTTGTTTCTGTATTTTTTTTTTTTTTTTTTTTTACCGGTCTGCGCATGGACGGATCCGGCATTCCATTATTTTTACACTAATACATTTCATTGTAAATTAATGCCGGATCCGACATTCCAGCAACTGATCCAGAATTTTGGACGGAGACAATACCGCAGCACGCTGCGGTATTTCCTCCGTCCAAAACGCCATTCAGTGACTGAACTGATGCATCCAGAACGGATTTCTCTCCATTCAGAATGCATTAGGATAAAACTGATCAGTTCTTTTCCGGTATTGAGCCCCTAGGACGGAACTCAATACCGGAAAAGAATAACGCTAGTGTGAAAGTGCCCTAAGGTTTTACTCCCTTTGAAGCTTGCAGAGCTGTAATTGGATAGCGGCATGTAGTATTAATTGGAAACCATAATCAGTGGAACGCCTCATGAAATGTCACCAGACTAGTATCTGTAGTGCGGTGCATCCGGTGCTTGAGGATCTTGAAACGCATCCTTATGAGCCCATTTGTCTTTAGTGCGGTATTATACATGACATTATCGTCGTATGCAGCAGCTACTGAATGTGTAAGAGCAGTTTATTGCTGGCACATAAAGTTTACAGGTAGCGATGTTCCAGCATGCTATACGGCTGCTAATTGCATGGTATTGTGCACGTCACCTGAAGGCGGTATATGCTGCAACCTCTCGGCGGATGTTACTAGACGTTTGTTGTAGTTGTGTGGAATTTTATGTGAACAGCTGGGGCTTGACTTAATGGGTCTAGTATTGTTGAGGAGACGTTACACAAGAAGATGGACTAGTCTGGAAATGACCCAACTGGAAGATCCCTCCCGTAGGCAAGTCATGTGTGACAGATCCCGAATACATCATTATTTGGCTACTCCTTCCATTCCTCAATGGTAACAATGGCTTTCCGCACGTGGTAGGATTTAAAGGTTGACTCTTCTATTATTTCAGATCCAGATCTAGTGCGCCGTACTGGATAGTGTAGAACTGTGCACTTAAATTGGTGACATAGGAGAGAAAAGGCAACAGGAGGAACGTGGGGCAGCATGTGACAGTGCGAGGTATCCCCTAATCCTGACCTGCACCACGCAGAAGCAGAGAACAGCAGGATACCATATAGAAAATAATTTATTAAAACAATAAAATCTGCAACCTGACCTGGGCACTGCAGCACTCCATCATGGTAGAGGGTGGACGTGACATTGCATTGTACTGGTGACATGTGCTTGGTGGTGGCGCAGTGGGGTGTGTACAGTGACTGTGCATGTGCTCCGTAAGCCTCTATAGAAATATATTGCCACTTCTGTTTGCAGTGGCCATATCCGATATCCCTTCTGGGACCAGCGTTCTGCTGTAGACGGGCACTAGGGACGTTATGGGGGGTAGGTGCTCTTTCTTTATTGAGTTTATTCTGCTAACGAAGACATTAGCTGCTCTACAATTTACTAATCGACTGACTGCTCGGCAGTTTGTCACTTTTTTCTGCTTTCAGCTTTAGCTGCATTTTAGAAGATCAATTTGCATCCAGTTCACTGATCGCAGGAAATAAAAAAACATCTATCGTGCCACATCTATGGGAGTTTTTTTTTTTACATGATTGATTCAAGGATGCATAAGCAGGACTTCTGATTGGGTGCAGGCAAAGTCTTGTGTCTGGGGCTACAGCTGGTCATACACGATCAGGAGGAGCTGTTCCTCTTGTTCCACCTATACACATGCTTTCCTGCCTCAGATTGTGTTTGCAGTGGGAAGAAGAGAGTAAAGGTGGGCATACACATTAGATTTATGCTGTCATCTCTACTCCCCCCTATGGCTGATTTTATGAGAGATGAGGATTGGGCATGTTGGATTGCAACTGCCCCATCCTTTTGTTCGTGGGGAGATACGCTGCGGCCAGCATATGTATGGCCAGCTTAAAGAGCATGCTGCCTGGTAGGGTTGATCATGCAGAGTAAAACGGTACCTTATTCATGCCTCTACGATACCCCATTCACAAGAAAAGTATTTTCTTATTAATATGCAAATTGCCTTCTCGGAGCACAGAGGGGCCGCCCAGAGCCCCCAGAGTCTGTTTGTCAACACCCCACAACTATTGTCTCTCACCTTTCCCTGAATTGACATTGCCAGACATCTCTTCTTGGGAAGCAGTAGCGGATCCACTGCACATGTGTTGAGACAGAAAATCACTGCGCAGGCGCTTGAAGACAGGACCGGATGAGATATTTTGACTTTTGAGCTGTTTGTGCAGTAGATTAGCCCCATTTTGGAGAAGGAGATTTGTGTATGTCTTATGGATTACCAGATGGGTTTATGACATGAATCCGTCTAGGTGTTGTACTCATGTAGCCGCCATCTTTCTTGTCCATTCAGGCTGTGGCTATAGACACATTATACCAGGTTGCTCTGTATAATGGGCCCTTTTCTAAAGCTAGTGTGGGAGTTTTTTGAAATTTTGGACAGGATATAGTCTTGCAGATTTTCCGCTCTTTATATCCTTTTATCTTTATTGCTGGCTGGTTCTGATAGTGTCATCTTATAGAGGTATTCTGATTATTCAACTTTATCTCCAATCCACATAACTCTTATTGGTCCTACCCCTGGAACCCCCGCCGATTTACAAGAATGGGTGCCCAGTACCCCAAGGAGCCCTCTGCAATGAGGGGAACAGCCGGTCAGACATGTGCATGGCCAGTCCATTCATATGGGAATTCTGGGAGAGCTAAGCACTGTCCTCGACTATCTGTGGAACTCCCATAGAAATGAATAGAGCGTGCGCGCGTGCCTGACCAGCCACTCTATTCATTTCGGGTGCCTCCATGGGGTACATTACCCCCGCGATCTAATAGTTATCCCCCATTCTGTGAATAGGGGATACTGTTGAATAGCCCTTTAAATTGCTAATAATTGGCAGATCAGTATCTATCTTGTCCTTTGACCAGGAAGGGCCTCCATTGATCGGTGGCACACGTCATTTGTCCTGCACAACTTTCCAAACCTTGTCCAACAGCTGTAGCTGCAAGGACAGAAGAAAAAAAATCACAGTATATTGACCTTTCCTTAAAAACCAGCTTGTGGTGGGTGTTTTTCTCACATAAAGGCACCAAATGGAAAATGGCCATTTCAGCTATCTGAAATCTCTACAGCAGGGATCTCAAACTGCGGCCCTCCAGCTGTTGCAAAACTACAACTCCCAGCATGCCCGGACAGCCTACAGGTATCAGCCTACAGCAGGGCATTGTGGGAGTTGTAGTTTTGCAACAGCTAGAGGGCCGCAGTTTGAGATGCCTGCTCTACAGTATGGCTAGCAATAATCTGAAACATCTGTGTCATCAGAGGCTCAGGCCCCCAACTTCACCCTTCTCTATGCTTTACACTGCAGGTCTGTGAAATGACAAGCAGATGTGGCAGACAATATGTAAATGACTGTGTAGAATGTCTGGGAATACACTGCATGGTAATGCGCCAGTTCTCACATCTCTAAATCGCCAAAAGCAGAATCGGGCCATCATCGGTTTAACATTCTCATCTTGAGACCGAGAGCATTGAATTTCCCCTGCCTCCGCTGTAAGTTCATTAGATCCAGCCCCCGATTACAATTGACTGTGTATTATCATTTCTTCATCTTCCTTGGAAATATTGGGTTAGTTCTGGCCTTACAGCAAGAAATACCGATCATTTGAATTCCCATTAATGTTCTATGAGTTTCATTGCTGGAGCAGGCTGCCGTAATCACCCGCAGTGCCTAGGAGATAAATGAGCGGCGATCATCTCTCTTATCATCTGCAAGTCATTTTTCTGTGCCGCACGTTCCTCTCTCAGCAGCTTGTTGTTTTTTTTCTGTGCTTCATAGATTTGGAAATTTTTGCTTTGTGTCTTCCCAGTGCTGCCATAGGCTGATCCCTTCCAGGAATAAAATAGTGAAGTGCTTTTTCTAACTGCATTGAGTGGAAACGACTGATTTATGCAGCATTCACTACACAGACATTGCTGCTTTCATGTTCAGATGATTTGATCCACGCTTACCACTGATGTGCTTAGAAATCTATTATATTCGAGAAGACCTGCATGAAAACAATGTAAAAAAAAAGGCTGTTTAGTAAAGATGGGAAACCATTCTTTTAAAAGTGTTTTCCGGGACTTGAAAGGCGTTGTCTGAGATTTTGATATTGATGGCTTATCCTCGAGATAGGTCATCAGTATCTGATCGGTGGGGGTCTGCCTGTCAGCACCCCCGCTAATTAGTTGTTTGAAGACGCTGTGGCACTCCGGTAAGCGCTGCGGCGGCGGCCTAGACCATGTGACATCACGTTTATCATTCACTGGTCATACATGTTAGAAACCTTCCACTGAATGCTTGTTCTGCAGATAGAGGTCTCTCCCAACCTCCCATACACATGCATGCTCTTCTGGCAATGGCTTATCTTCCCATGAACAATAGGACTGGGCATGTTGATATCCAAGTGCCCTATCCTTCTACATCAGAATACCATATACATTAGAGGGTTGGCCGGTCCTGCTGAAATTGACAGGTTCGGCTGTCATTAAATAGAGTCTGTCCCCAGCGACCTTCCTATCTGACTATCCGCATATACATGTAGCTGTGGTTCATCTGATTATGATTAAAGCCTGGTGTTTCTTTTGCTGATCCGAAGCTCCGTTCCCTAGTTATGACATTTTTTCCTTATATGTAAATTAGACGTTTGGTGTAATGAATGCGTCACCATTGCTCTAATGCACCCAAGCTCCGCTCCTTTCTGTGTCCGGCAGGTGAAAGCATTGTTGATGCAGACACCAAGATCATTGTTCCGGGCAGTAGATTTTTTCTGTGTAGGGGAACTCCCGGGAGACCCTTAAAATAATAATAATACGAAAAAACTTCTCGCCTTCCTGTGCCCAGCGCTTGTCCTCTTCCCTACATTGCAGCAGTGCCCTGAATACCCGTGGTCCACATGCAGGGTGAGCAGAGACTTGAAGGTTGAAGTAGAGGGTTTGGAGATGCATATTGTATAACTGGGACTTCAATTACAGAACGGATGGCGTGGTAATGCTCCAGATTCTGGTTGGTGGTTGTGGTAAAGTTAGATCTCCAGCCTCAATTCATTAGAAGTCTCAGGGATGGGGGCGAACGTGCGAAAACACTTGGAATTAGTTTCTTGTGACATGGTAGTGTGACTCAGGGGGAGGCTGGGTGTCTGTGCTGCAGTTATCGTCACCTTAGAAAACGTTATGGAGGTGTCTGTATTGAGACTTCAGAGCGTGTTCTCTAAAATAATAGCAGAGAAAACATTGTTCTACAAATGGCTGAATAGAATTTTTGACACCCAACTTTCCCATGGTGACGAATGGCAGATTGGCCAAGGTAGGCAGCAGTATTGGAGTTGAGGGACGTATAACCAGGCAGGGTATAAACTGAGTCACTGCAAGAGCTGTAATCACACCCCTGTGGGTGGTCACCCATTTTTCCTAAAATGAACTTGTCAGCAGATAACCTGAGGAATTATTTTGGGTAGAGGACGCCTTGTCTGGTGATCGGATGGTTTTAGGGAAATCTCTGTAGGAGGCCTATATATACAGTATATAATTGTAATTTCCCTTCTTCATTTTGAAACATGTGATCCAGTTTTGAGTGGGAGAGATTCTTATTGATAAATCCAATGTTCATTTTCTCCAAGGCGAAGATCTCGACTGAAACAAATCATTTTTTGTTTGAAACAAATTGACGTTTTCTGGCCCTTAATTAAATGAAAGTCTTTGTTGTATCGTGATTGAACAGAAGTTTGAAATCAAAGACGCCTCGCTGTTTTATTGCCCGCAGCACTATCGATCCTCCCAACGGCCCCGCAGCTGTAATTATGCAGAATCTCTGTCGTAACGATCAAAAATAAGCTATTTCTTCTTGCACGGGTAACAAGTGGTCATAGATTTGGATACGTACTGGAACTATTTATTGATGGCGCACAATCCATCTTAAGTATTCAGATTGACATATTCGGTGCGAAAAAGCTCTCCTGTTTTGGTCGGTGATGTAGATGTCCTGTCTATTCAACGTCTTATTTTAGCAGTTGTGAAATGTCAGTGTATTACCTCTTTTTGAGTATAAGGTTAAAAAAAAAAACTCTTTTGCAACAGGTTTTCTGTACAGGTAGCACATAAATAATAAGATAGTGTAATGACTAATGTTCTGCGCTGTGCTGCTGGAGACTAGATAGGCAGGATCATCACCAAAAGCAGAAGGGAGTTATGGAGTAGGTGGTACTTCTCTACAGTCTGCCCCCTGTTGATTGGTACTCTCGCCTGTAATAGAGTAACACATACATTAGTCGTCTAAAATATTGGTTATTCTGGGCAAACTATTGACTTTTAATTTTGACCAGATTGTTTGTCCTGCAGCAAACTGATCTGTCTAGACCAGTGATGGCGAACCTTTTACAGACCGAGTGCCCAAACTGCAACCCAAAACACACTTATTTATCTCAAAGTGCCAACACGCACTTTAACCTGAATGCCAATATAGTATATCTTCCATGTACTTTATCATGTAGCTGTAATAGCTTGCCTACATTCAGTGCGCTGCCTGTGCTGTTCATAGTGAGCCCTGCGCTGATGAATGGCAGGAAAAGTCTAAGGCATACTGGTACACCATACCAGGGAGCGGGTGCCCACAGAGAGGGCTCTGAGTGCCACCTCTGGCACCCGTGCCATAGGTTCGCCACCACTGGTCTAGACAAAGACTAAGGATACTATTACACTGGCCGATGTTCGGGCTGGACGAGCACCCTTCGACAAGAAACAGGTCGATCGGTGCTTATTTGCATCGGCTTATTCCCCAGCCAGATGCAGAGTGAATGAGGGAGAAACAATTGTTACCACTGTTGTTCTTCCCCCATTAACTTCTACTGATTATCGGCAGCACATCCCTAATTACACATAGAGATGCACTGGCGAAAATTGTCCATATTTCATCCATTACGAGACCAGTTTTTAGGAATGAGCATTCCTATGAGTGCTTGTTCCCGACAATTGGTCTGAAAATTGTCCAGCCTAAGGCTACTTTCACACTAGCGTTTTTTGCGGATCCGTCATGGATCTGCAAAAAACACTTCCATTACAATAATACAACTGTATGCATCCATCATGAACGGATCCGGTTGTATTATGTCTTCTATAGCCATGACGGATCCGTCTTAAACACCATTGAAATTTAATGGGGGAGAGATCCTTTTTCTATTGTGTCGGAGAAAACTGATTCGTCCCCATTGACTTACATTGTGTGTCAGGACGGATCCGTTTGGCTCCGCTTTGTCAGGCGGACAGCAAAACGCAGCAGGCAGCCATTTGGGGTCCGCCTCCAAAACAGAATGGTGACAGAACGGAGGCAAACTGATGCATTCTGAGCGGATCCTTTTCCATTCAGAATGCATTGGGGCAAAACTGATCCGTTTTAGACCGCTTGTGAGAGCTCATGACGGATCTCACAATCGGAAAGCCAAAATGTGTGAAAGTAGCCTAAAGAAGGCTTTTACAAGGGTCGACCTTGGCTGGTTCCCAATCATTGCCCCATGTCTACTTGCTGCTGATCACCCGACAAACAAACGATTTTCTGTTGGTTAATCACATCATTTATGCATCTTTTATCCGGTGCCAAAAGTCATTGTTTGTCAGCAGTACATCGTCCAGTATAAACGGGATGTGCTGCAGGCAGGATGCAAACCATGTGGGAATGTATGATCATAGTAATAATTCTTTGTACCGCATTCACTTTGCATTGGGCCGTGTAGGGGGCCTTTTAAATGAGCAACTTAGTAATCTTTATTTATATAGCACCAACATAGTCAAAAATAGCAAACAGTTCATCAACTCAAACAAGACGAACAAGGACCTTGCTCGCAAGAGCTTACAATCTATGAGGAGATAGGGGTGACACAAAAGGTAACAAGTGCTTGATTTGTATAATGATCCACCCATCTTACGGGGGAAGAGATATAAAGCTGCAGGAGCCAGTCACCAGCCGATATCTGTAGTGCTTCTGAGTGCATGGGGTGTGGATGTTTGATGGATCAGGTTCAGAAGAATGATGCTATAGGGTAGAAGGATGGTGAATGGAGGATAGTTAAGCTTATATTACACTGGCAGATCACACAGGTGATTTTCGGGAGGGACGCGTTCCTTTACGGCAATTGCTTGCTCATCGGGGGAGGAGACCACTGCTATTACATGTAGCGATCTCCTCTACAGTATCGGGAGCAGTGATCGGCAGCAGATAGTGATTATACAGCACGATCTACTGCCGGCAAACAAGGATTTTTAAACCTGTTGAAAGATTCCAATTACCTGATGAACAAGCGTTTGCTCGTTCGTCGGGTAATCGGGGGCAGTATTACACTGCCAGATTATCGCTAACGAACGTTCATACGAATGCTTGTTAGCGATGATCTGAAAGGTTATCTGCCCGTGTAATATAAACTTTATTTAGATCAAGGGGTTGCGATAGGCTAGCCTAAAAATATTTTTTAGAGAGCACCTAAAACTGTGGATGTTATCAATTATCTTGAGATAGGACATTCCAGAGAACTGGTGCAGCCCAGGAGAAGTCTTGAAGACAAGAGTGGGAGAGTTCCGATTACGGTAGATGTCAGTCTTAAGTCATTGGCTGAACAGAGAGCACGGGTGGGGTGGTAGACAGATATTGAGGGAGGAGATGTGTGTGTGTGTGGTGGGGAGGTGCAGCACTGTGAAGAGCTTTGTGGGTGAGAATAAGGATTTTAAATTGAATCCTGTACTGTATGATCAACCAGGACAATGACTGGCACAGGGCGGAGGCATCGGAATAGCATCGGGTTAGACAGATAGATGAGCCGCCTTGTATATAGTTGATCACTACTCGTTCAAGGCAGAAATGGCCCGTGTAAAAAGGATCCTAAAGGCCCTATACACATAAGTCTAATGTGTACGCAACAAAGGATGACATCAAGGGAGAGCAGGATCGGGCAAAGTGAATATTTTTGCCCAATCTTCTTCTCCTGGGAGATAAGCTGCCGCCAAAGGTGTCTTGCAGCAGTCTTTCCCCCTCTCCCCATTGAATACACACACATTCGGTCGTGGAGTCTGGAAAGATAGCTGTTGGACGAATTATTGTTTGGTCAACAGCCATTAAATGTGTATTGCCACCCAAACAGTTTAGGATAAGTTCACATCTGCATCTTGAGGCTCAGTTAGGGTTTCCACTGCAAATTCCATCAAACATTTCAGACCAAAAAGTCCTGAATGCAAGATTACCCAACTTAATCCCGACGGATCCCATTAGAGTCAGTGGGGTCTGTCCATTATTTTCGTTGTTGTACTCCAATAACCCAGCAGAACTCTGGAAATCGATAGTGCTGGTGTGAAAGCACTTAGGCCCCTTGCAGACGAGCCTTCCTCCCGCTACAAGTCTGCATCGCAGCACCCGGCCTGACCTCCCATCGCTGCCGGGAGTCATATAGCATTATATTGATTTATGATGCTATTTAACCCTTACAGTTCTGGAATGTACTGGATAACACTGGCATAATGCTGCCAGTGTTATCCAGTACATTCCAGAACTGTAAGGGTTACACAGCATTATATTGATTTATGATGCTATGTGACTCCCGGCAGCGATGGGAGGTCAGGCCGGGTGCTGTGATGCGGACTCGCTGCGGTAGGAACACTCGTCTGCAAGGGGCCTTAGCATTATTTTCAAACTATTCTCCAAGTATTTTCCTTCCATCCATCTCTAAGTTGGAGTAGTAATTAGGACTCGTACACACGACCGTTGTTTTTGTCCACATCCGATTTGCATTTTTTATAGGTCCGATGCAGACCCATTCACCTCAGTGCTGTCCGCATCCATATGTCCGTTCTGCGGCATCCGCAAAAAAAATAGAATGTAATACAGACAAGTATAGGACAGTTGTATGCATGGCAGGACTTTCCGTTCTGCAAGATGCGGAACGCACACGGCCGGTATCTTTGTTTTGCAGATCTGCTACGGCCATATGCATGAGCCCTCCTGTGATTTTCTGGACGCGCAGCACCCTAGAATAGTTGTGATTATAGATCTTCTGTGCACAGTTCTGACATAGTATGACTATATCATGGCTTCTCATTAGAGACTGTAAAAGGAGGTCGTATGCTTTCGCCATGTTCCCCTCCACACGCACGTAGACACATGCATGCACATTCCAAAAACCTTATGTAATAGACGTGCTAGGAAATTGACCCTTGTGTATATGTGGATGCTACGAAAAAGGAAATAAGATTATGGGCTTGTATGGGTCAAGGGGGTCACATTAGTGTCTTTTTTGTATGGTGATGCTGAATATGTTGGTGCAATCTAAATAATGAATGGCAATAATAAGAAGAGAAATATCTAGAAATATGAGGCTTAAAATCAGTAGATGTTAAAGACGTAACTGTTGCGGCTGTGTATTGCGACTTGTGGTTCAGGGCCTCGTGATTCATGCTTTAATATGCTTGGGGACATTTTTATCTTCCTCGCACACAATATTGTTGCCTGGTCTTTTTATTGTCTGTTTTATGTTCAGGGTACAGACTTTCCACGTGATACCTGCATGAAGACAATGAGTTGTTCTACCATTCACTCGGTGTGAGATTCTTCATTTCTAAAATCCCTCATTTAAAGAGAAGTCTGTTAAATCTGCCAATATGTTATGTGTGATGGAGTCTTCCCAATCCTACCCAAGAGATGAAGAAAAGAACAATTGATCATGTTACATTTCCACGCCCGATCCTTTTGTTCTTAGGGGAGAGAAGGCACCACCAGATATGTCTGACAGCAGCTTTCTGCCCTCTCCCCATGAATTCTACTCGGGGTGCTGGTTTACTGACTACTGATACACAGACCATAGCTGCTATGTGAATGAGGTCAAATGGTCCTTTTACATGGACCGACAATCTGGCCAATTATGAGGGATGAGAACGTTCGTTCCTGGTAATGGCCATATATAAGGCGCTAGGAATTCATCCGAGTCATCGGTTAATCGCGTCTTTTGACCGGCAAATAAAATGATCATTTCTGTGCATCAGATCAGCCTTTAAAAACATTGATGAATTGGTATGAGGACAAGTGATTTCTGATCCTCATGCAGAAGAGGTGATTGCTGCATGTAAATGAACATCAGGCAATTACCGGGAACATTTTGTTCCCTGTTGATAATTGCCTGCTAAATTGGTTTGTGTAAAATGACCTTTTAAGGTGCCCATGCACATGTGCTTGGCCAACTTCTCCAGATGCCCCCCATAGACATGTACAGTCAGCTCACATGAGCATGCATATGTTCTGAATGGGGAGAGAGGCATAAGCTACTTCTAGACACCTCTGGCGTCGGATTATTGCCCCGAGAACAAGGGGATCAGGCATGTTGAATTCTAACAGCCCGATCCTTATATCCCCAAAACATCAGCTATTGAGACTCGGATAGTCTCCATGCACATTAGATGGTCAGTGGGTCCTGCCGAATTGTCAAGTTTAACCGATATACAGCTAATTATTTCCAAATGAGAAACAATCTACTCCATTGGGAATCTATAGTATTTCCTATCTTCATTTTATAACTAGCGCTCCACCCGCCAACTGTCTTCAGGATGGTCCATTATAATATTTTTAGCAAAGCAGACGGGCTTCTTTGAGCTGCAGTATACCTCCCCTCAGGTAGCGTGTGGGTTCCTGCGAAGATTTGCTTAGTTATACCAGTTGGCTATGTGTGTGTGAAAGAGTTGGCGTGTGTTTCATGCCCTGTGTTTCCCTTCTGCTGCCCACAGGCATTTCCCATCATTCTTTTCGCTTGATGAGATGAGGTTATGCGATGCATCCGCTCAGGGTTCATATATACAGCTGTTTGCACACCAATTAGTTCTTATTTTTCAGAATTCTTTGGATGCCCTGCTGGAAATCACATTAGGCCTCCATTAATGAGGAGAAATGTTCTTTTTTAATGAATGAATGGAAGCTCATTTAATGTGTTAAACTGATCGGAAGAAACCTTCTTCGCGTAAATTTAATTATTATTGGCCAGTGGGTTTTGTGGCAAAAATGACCACAGTCGAAAGTACTTGTAATTAAGAGCATTGAATTTTCACTGAGCAGCATGGTGCAAGGTAGCTGTACAATACCAGGTATGGAATTGGAAAAAAGGAATTGTGCAGGCATCATCTTCGCTGCAGTGCTTCCGTCATCACCCGCTAACCTCTTTATCATGTCTGGTTATGGTTGACCTCTGAAGAGTTAATCAGGATTATTGGCTGGGATCTTGGCTGCTTTTTAGAAATGTAATGTAATATAGATTGATTGTGAGAAGCAACCAAACCACCAGTAGAGGCCTCCATGCACAATAGTCTCTTGTCGTGCAAATCTGCCATTTTTAAGGAATGAGTACCTGACTCTTCCTGACAGATGATAGAATCAGGTGTGTTGAATTTCAATGTCCAATCCCTTTCTTCTTTGGGAGGATAAGCCACCAGAGGCGTCTGCCAGTGGCTTGCTTCTATGTGCCCATTGACAACACATACATCCTTGGCCAGAGGCGTATGTGTATGGGCAGTTGGAAGTAATAGCCGATTGAGCTATTGAAAGTGTATGGTCAACTTTAGAGACTGTGAATTGGGAGATCCCCTTCAACTCCTCAACAGAAAATGGTGGCACTTTGTGTGATAGTTACTGAAAATACCACTGTCTGTATTAGTCATGGAAGAATATGTACATGTATTATGAACATTAGGCTGATGTTCATGAGTAAAGTCTGTATTACACAGCTCAATTTAACAGGCAATTTTCGGGAAGGAAGAGTTCCCTCCTGGCAATCGCCTGCTCGCTAGCGGAGGGGAACGCTGCTATTATATGCAGTGATCTCCTTCTCAGTATAGGGAGGAGCGCTTGTTATGCCATCACTCTTACCTATACTAAATCATGATATTTTTTTTTACCTGTCAAAAGATTTGGATTGCCTGATGAACAAGCATTTGCTCGTTCATCGGTCAATTGGCGGAAGTATTACACTGCCAGATTATCTCTAATGAGAGTTTGTCAAGAAAGGGAGGGAAGAGTGCAGCCCTGAAATCCACCCGCACCTCTATCCCTACCTACTTGCGCGACAGCACGACCCGTCCTAACTGACGGTGTACAACATGGCGGCAGTCCCTAGCTTATACGTGCAGGGGCCTAAAGATGATAAGAGGAAAAACCGTGAACAGAGTCAGGGAAGCAAAAGGTCAAAGCCAGGAGGTCATGCTGGTACACAGGTAAAAACACAACAAGGTCAATACAATCCAAAGTCAATAGCCAAGAGGTCACGTCAAATCCAAGAAGGTCACAAGGTTGAGGTCAAAAACAGCTGAGGTCAAAACGCACAGAGTACATAATATAACAATATGCTGGTGAGGGTAGCAAGACCAATCACAGGCAACATGTGGCCAGCAGGCTGCCTGTTTAAATAACCCCTACAGGTGAGTCATGTGACGTGGCCATCATCGTGTGACTCGTATTGCTGATAATACAGCTGAGCGCCAATTCATTATTATCGGTGCTCAGATCTCCTGCTGCTCGTTGTCTAGGGGACGGAGGACGCCGGCCACACTAATGAGGCATACGTGGCCCCCGCCCCCTAGTCACGCAGGATGCTGGCGGCGCTGCGAAGGAAGAGCACTCCACCGGATTCCCGTGACAGTACCCCCCCTTCCACGAGGGGCCACCGGACCCATAATCACTAGAGTGGGTTTCTCCGGGTGAGCTAAATGGAAATTTTTTACCAACCTCTTAGCATGCATCTTGCAAGCTGGTACCCAAGACCTCTCCTCAGGACCATAACCCTTCCAGGGAACCAAATATTGCAATGAATTCCAGAACTTTTCTCACATCAAGGATTCTAGAAATTTAGAATTCTATTTGGCCAGCAACCTCCACTGGCGACTGAGATTCCTGAGTAGGGGATGCAGGCGATACATACTTTTTGAGTAATATCTGTAAAGAATAAATCAAGGCAACTGGACGTACCGTAGATTTCCTGGAAACGTTTCACCATGACCTGGATAAATGAGAACCTTCACAGACTTTTTGAGTAATGCTTTATGGAAAACATTATGGATACGAAAGAAGTCAGTTAACCATAACTTAAAAGACACAGGGTTAATGATTTAAATGATTTCATAAGGACCAATAAAGCGCGGTGCAAATTTACTTTAAGGTTCCTTCAGAGACAAATTCCTGGTAGACAACCACACTTTCAACCCAAAATCCACTCCTCGCGAGCGCCTCCTGTCAGCGTTGACCTTTTTTATGTCCTGAGCTTTTTTCAGGTTCAACTGAACCTGAGCCCAGACTGTGCACTGTTCTTTAACTACTACATCAGCTTCAGGAACCTGCAAGGAGGATGGCGAATTCTGCCACAGACAAATATTCCACCCACCGATGTTGGTTGTCGTAGACATAACACCTCAAATATTGTTCTAGAGATTGATTTAAATGTTCAGTTTGACTGTTGGTTTCAGGATGAAAGGCCAAAGAAAAAGACAAAGAGATATTAAACTTATGACAAGAATTCCGTGTAAGCATATCACATGATCTACAAACAGGGAGACCAAGGTCTTAGCATTGGGCAGCTTTGATAGAGGAATAAAATACACCATCTTACAAAATCTGTCAACAACCACCCATACCACCGACTTGCCCTCTGAAACCGATAGGTCGGAGATGAAATCCATGGAGATATGGGACCAAGGTCTACTAGGGGTGGGCAGCGGTCACAACTTGCCCACCAAACGGGACCTAGGAGTCTTGGACCTGGCACATACCTCACATGAGGACACATATAAATGGACATCTCTAGACAAAGTGGGCCACCAGTAAAACCTGGAGACGAGTTCCTTGGTGGCATTAATACCCGGATTTCCACTAAACACAGAATTTTGGCACTCACCCAACAGTCGGAGATGTAAATGACCGGGGGCAAATAATTTATCAGTAGGGAATTGTACCGAAACCATATGTTGTCCTGCAGTTATTTCGGTTGACAGATCGGAGGAGACCGAAACCACAATGACACCCGCTGGTAATATCTGTTCTGGTGGAGTATCAGGAGATTGAAAAGCACAAAACTCCAGGATAAGGCATCTGCCTTGATATTTTTACTTCCTGGCCAAAAGTTAAAATGTGTAAAGAATAATGCCTACCAAGCCTGTCTGGGATTCAAACGTTTAGCAGATTCCAAAAACAGTAGATTCTTATCATCCGTAAGAACCGTAATACAATATTGAGCCCCCTCCATAAAATGACGCCATTCTTCAAAGGCTCATTTAATAGCAAGTAACTCTCGGTTTCCAATATCATAATTTTTCTCAGTGGAAGAGAACTTACAAGAAAAGAACGCACTGGGCCTCAGATTAGTGAGAGTTGACCTCTGAGCGAGTACTGCTCCTACCTGACCCTCTGAGGTATTGACCTCAACTACAAAATGTACAAAACTACTTGAATGTTTCGAAAAACTTTTATGGCCTCCGGCGACCAGCTCACTAGATCTGCCCCCTTCCTGGTTAGGTTTGTGAGAAGTTTGGCAATAACATAAACATTTTCGATAATAATTAGAAAAACCCAAAAAGCATTGTAAGGCTACTTTCACACTAGCGTTCGTCTGTCCGCTCGTGAGCTCCGTTTGAAGGGGCTCACGAGCGGACCCGAACGCAGCCGTCCAGCCCTGATGCAGTCTGAATGGAGCGGATCTGCTCAGACTGCATCAGTCTGGCGGCGTTCAGCCTCCGCTCGCCTCCGCACGGACAGGCGGACAGCTGAACGCTGCTTGCAGCGTTCGGGTGTCCGCCTGGCCGTGCGGAGGCGTGCGGATCCGTCCAGACTTACAATGTAAGTCAATGGGGACGGATCCGTTTGAAGATGCCACAATATGGCTCAATCTTCAGGCGGATCCGTCCCCCATTGACTTTACATTGAAAGTCTGGACGGATCCGTACGAGGCTATTTTCACACTTAGCTGTTATATGCTAAAATAATGCAGACGGATCCGTTCTGAACGGAGCCTCCGTCTGCATTATTATGATCGGATCCGTTCAGAACGGATCCGATCGAACGCTAGTGTGAAAGTAGCCTAATGCTTTAAGAAAGAAGGGTCTTACCCATTCCAGAATAGCCTGCACCTTCCCTGGATCCATCTTATAGAATTGGGGTTTTCACAAAGAACCTCCAGTAACTGTCTAATGTGGCTAATGTGAGAATCCCATTCAGGTGAATAAATCAAAATATCATCCTAATACACAATCCTAAATTTCCCAATAAATTGTCTAAAAATATAATTGAATAAATGTATGTGGGAGTAGGACGCAAAAACAAAATAACGGATACTTTATTAAATTGTCTTAAAATTAAAATATAGGGGTATCTACCCAACACTGCACAAAGCAGCAACTGAAATCTTCACAGATTTATGGGACCACCCTCATAATGGCCACATAGATGGCAGTAAGGCCAACTCGGGATAAATGAAGGGTGGATCCCACAAACTGAAACCCACCAACACTTAAGATGGCTAAGACACCACAGGATCCTATGTGTGTGACCTGGGTGAGGTACTATCTAGGTGGATATCTGGTACCGTTAGGACACCAGGTATCACTCCTAACAGTGAATGTCAGCGCGCAGACATTCACTGCACTAACATAGTACAGGTGCAGAACTGTGGCAGAGCAACACCCTTGGCTCCGTTTGGTGTACTTGGAGCAACGATTGCCCTAACGCTTTCCTCAGTGGTACATTCCACAGTTCCGCCTACCAAAGGAGTAGAGGCAATAATATGGATAGGGTTAGGAAGAGACAACATGAGTACCCCAATGGAAAGTGCTAAATTATGGTGAATAAAATTAGAAGCGGACCCCGAGTCAATAAACGCCTTCCCAGAACCCTTACAAGATCCCAAAGAAATAACCACTGGTACTAATACTTTCTCTTTAACTACTTCTGAGAGTACCTTATCGTTCAAAATGTCCGGCCGTGAGGATCCCTGGGAGAGAGGAATCTTAGGGCATTGTCGTACCCAGTGGTCAAATTTTCTGCAATAAAAGCAGGCACCCCTTAGACATCTCTGATCCCTTCTGGTCATTCCGAGCTGCATGGGTTCTTCGGGATAATTCTCACCCATGGGAGTCAAGGTAAAGGAGTCTGGCTTGACCACCACCTGTGGAAAGGTCAGATGTTCTCGTTGCCTTTCCCTAATACGTCGGTCCAGTCTAACAGCTAGAGTCATAGTCTGTTCTAAGGAGTCGGGGCAGGGATAACTGACCAACATGTCCTTATGATTTTCAGAGAGTCCTGATCTAAACTGGCACTTAAGCGCTGGCTCATTCCAGCCAGAGGGAACACACCACTTCTGGAACTGAGTGCAGTATTCCTACACCGGTCTGTCCCCCTGAGTGAGAGACTTCAACTGAGATCCTGCCACAGTCGACTTATTGGGTTCATCATATAGTACCGCTAACGCCTAAATAAAGGCTTCCACAGAAGCTAGACAAGGCAAGTCCGTGGGGAGGGACAACAAAGAGATAATTAATTATTCCTTCTTTTTGCTGTTCGGAACCCGAAAAATGAGGGCGTAAACTAAAATATAACTTACAACTTTCCTTAAACGTCAGAAAATACTTACGATCCCCGGAAAAACGATCAGGAAGCTTAACACAGGGTTTGAGATTCAGAAGGGAGGTGGCCACCATAGGTGGGGGCTGAACCAATTCCTGCTTCTGCGTCCTCGCACCACTATATGTGAGGGATGGCGGCGGCGCTGCAAAGGAAGAGCTCGCCGCTGGCTCCCCGTGACAGAGTTACTATGAATGCTCGTTCACAATCATCCGCCAAAAAATCAGCAGGGTTAATACACCCTTAAAGGGGTTAGCCACTTTCTGGTTACTGTTGACCAAAGGGTTTGTGAGATGATTATATGACACTTACTAATATAGACTTGTTGAAATTCTGCACAATTTTCTATATTTAGAATGTATTCTGTGCATAAAATGGCTGCCGATGGAGGATCATGTGATCAGGCAAATCATCTCTAATTGATATCTCCTCCATTCAAACAGGTGCAGTGTATTTGAATGGAGGATATATCACAGGAGGTGATTTGCTTAGTCACTTGACCCTCCATCAGACCTCCATGTGAACAGCACAAAAGACTTTGTAAACAATGGAGCATACCTCATGAAATATTGAAAATGGCACATCATTTCAACAAAGACTATATTACTAAGTGACATATAATCATCTTACAAACACATTGGTAACAATAACCAGAGAGTGGCCAACCCCTTTAAGTATTTGATCTTTTATTGCAAAGGAAGATAATCCTCTGTCATAAGTGAAATAAATGTTGATTTGCATGTTTATAGGGGAACAGTGATGCATGAGCTTTTCCTATCACTTCTGGGGAGCTTTTTTCTATGTAAACTAATGGACTGTAATTTCAAGTCATCACTTCTACCTTTATTATGAAATTATACTTCAGTATTGCTTACTTCTTGTTTGGTAACGTAGTACAAGTCTTCCAAAAAGAACCAATTTGCCAATCCCTGAAGACCCTCTTTTTGAGTTGGAAAGCAGTCGTTCAGCAAGGCAAAAAATGTAGAGTGGAGCCAAAGGTGCACAGGTCTCATGACACAGGCCACCACTGATGTAAATTTACATTAATAGCTTAGATTATTTGGACAATTGAAATATCAGCCATAGTGTCTTATCCTTAAAGAATTTCTCTGTGTATACAAACAAGTCAAAGCATGTGTGCTAATGGAGCCCGGGAAGATTACATCATGGAATAGCCAAGATTGATTTTGTGTCATCGAGCTTGTTTTCTCTTAGTAAAACGGGGATTAAGAAAGGAAACTTTTTTTTTTTTTTTTTAAAGAGGATTCTGGGCTGAGATCTTACGATAAATCAGAGCTTAGAAGATGACCTCACTTCACACAAGATTCTGTTATTGATGACTTGGCTTTGAACAATCCTGTGAGTTTGCTACTGATGGCATCTGGCCATCCTTTCTTAGAGTCTCATCCGGCTTCCAGCAGCAATGAGCAGCCGGTTGGAATCGTTCTCATACATCTTGGCTGGAAGCGATGTCCCTGGCTCTCCCAAGTTCTTCGTGAGATCAGTTGAATCTGTCTCGAACTCTTACAATCAGGACAGAGCACACTAGAAGTACAGAGTACTTTTATCAGTCAGCCTTGTGAATCACTGGCTATGGTTTTGATCAAAAAAACATTATAGCTTAGGAGTCTTCAAGCTGATGCAACCCTGGCCCACCGTGGCCCATATGGTCCAGGAGCACAAAGATTTTCATTTTAACAAAAATGCACTATTTGTATATGAAAATTCATACAGTATGCTGCCGCAGACAATGAGAGCTTTATAAAGTTAACAGATATCAAGGATCAGTCTTAGGGCTCTTTCACACCTGCTTATTGTCTTCCGGCATAGAGTTCCGTCGTCGGGGCTCTATGCCGGAAGAATCCTGATCAGGATTTACCTAATGCATTCTGAATGGAGTGAAATCCGTTCAGGATGCATCAGGATGTCTTCAGTTCCAGAACGGAACGTTTTTTGGCCGGAGAAAATACTGCAGCATGCTGCGCTTTTTGCTCCGGCCAAAAATCCTGAAGACTTGCTGCAAGACCGGATCCGGAATGAATGCCCATTGAAAGGCATTGATCCGGATCCGGCCTTAAGATAAACGTCGTTTCGGCGCATTGCCGGATCCGACGTTTAGCTTTTTTAGAGTGGTTACCATGGCTGCCGGGACGCTAAAGTCCTGGCAGCCATGGTAAAGTGTAGCGGGGAGTGGGGGAGCAGCATACTTACCTCCCGGGGCGCTCCAGAGTGACGTCAGGGCGCCCCAAGCGCATGGATCACGTGATCGCATGGCAGAGGCCTTAACTGATAATGTAATGCCAAGTGAGGGGTTTGAAGGGTGGAGCATAACACAAGGATTCACCATTTGATGTTCTTCAGATCCTGATTTGGCAGTGTAATGGTGAAAATGCCTCCAGCATATGGAGCAGCTCGTTGCCAAGCTTAGACTGGCCATACTTATTTGATCACTGTCAGCCGAATGCTGGTTCTGCTGCTAGATATCCCTTGGCCGTCCCCTCCCCCATTCACATGCACGCTTGGCTCAGCCAAACATGCATTTGTTCTGAAAGGAAGGAGTGGGGTATGCTGCCGTCCATCAGGTTTCTGGATCAGGCCTGTTCTACCTTGTAATTTCTAACTTGCTCAATGTGGAGTATTGATTCCCTGACCTCTAGTCTTCCCTCTTATTCTTTCCCCGTAGTTTATTGAGTTATTGCTCTATACTTAAGATTTTGCTGTTTATTTCCAGTAAATGCAGAGGTGAAATCCGCACCAAAATCTGCATCCAACATGTTTGAGTTTTGCCCTTGATTTTCAGAGGATTTATGACAAAATCCTTGGCTCATCTGAACTCGTCCACACATTTTTATCTATTAGGCCTCTTGCACACAAACGTTTTTTTTTTTCCGTCTCCGTTCCGTTTTGTTTTTTTGCGTTCCGTATACGGAACCATTCATTTCAATGGATCTGCAAATAAACTGGAAGGTACTCCATATGCCTTCCGTTTCCATTTTTCTGTTCCGTTCAAAGATAGAACATGTCCTATTATTGTCCGCATAACGGACAAGGATAGTACTGTTCTATTAGGAGCCAGCTGTTCCGTTCCGCAAAAAACGGAATGCACACGGACGTCATCCATATTTTTTGCGGATCCGTTTTTTTGCGAAAAGCAAAATGCTGAAAAATCCATACGGTCGTGTGCAAGGGGCCTTATGTTGTTGCTTCCTTTTCTGCACTTTTGGGTTGTAATAGTTTTGTTATAAATCTTACAGTTTGTCCACATCTGCGTTAGGATATTCCGGTATTCTGTTCCATCAGCAGAGCAGAATACCGGAATTGCTGTAATCAGCATAGCGGATCACCGCTGGGCCATCCAGATCCCTGCTCCCTATAATGGGATCTGATTTCTGGTATTCTACTCTGCTGCCGGAACAGAGTACTGGAATGCCCTAATGCAGATTTGGACGTAGCCTTAGTAGTTTTTCCTTTAAAGATGATGACTGAGGAAACAAATCCTCTCTCTGCTCTTCCACATTCTGCGCCTCCTTTATGTGGTTAAAAAGAATTTTGCATTTCCCTGTCATTCTTTCTTTACCTCTGCTCTGTGTTTAAATGTGCTGCAGTGACAGAGATTTAGTATTGCAGTAACCTATTTTTCCTGAAGGTTTGTTTATTCTAAGCGGTTTTCCCTTAGGTAAGATGGTTACTCAGTTAAGATGCTGCTACCGATCATAGTCTCATAAATCATGTAATTTTGTTAAAAACAGTGCAGCTTCATGTGCATCTATCTATCCATAGAGCTCTCAAACTATTGATCACCTGATCTATTTATCCTTCTGAATCAGTTGATCTATTGAGCCATTTTGATCGCCTGATCTGTCAATCCCTCTCAATTGGTTGATCTGTTGAGCCCTCTCGATCGCCTTATCTATCGATCCTTCTCAATTGGTTGATCTATTGAGCTCTTTTGATCACCTGATCTATCAAGCTCTATCGATCTCTCTAAATATATCAAGCCCTAGCGATCTTTTGAGAACTATATTTTGACTGATCTATCGAGCCCTATCGATCAGTTGATGTATTAATCTATATCGATCAATTAATCTGTTGATCCCTATCAATCCCTATTGGTCATTCTATCTATTGATCCATATCAATCTATCATCTTCCCCCCCCCCCCTTCCCAAACATGTTTGAGTTTTTTAGGTCTCTGTAGAACTCTAGTGATAGATGTGAAGGTGCTGCCAGTGTTTTTCATGGAGCCCCAGCTGCAGTATTTTTCACATAGTCCCAGCTGCAGTGAAGATGCTGAAACCAATGGGTTAATGGAAAACCGAAAGTATCTACACCTCCTCCTGTCCCCTCCATCCCCTTGCGGAGGAGGCACACTGTGTGTCTGCAGCTGTAAGGCTGGTGCCTAGATACCTGTGCATCTGCTTCAGTGCACACACTGCAGTATGAGGCAGGCACCTAATGTGCTGCTCTGTCTTTCTCCTCCTTCAGCGTCCTTCATGAGCCCAGCAGAATGGTGCAGTGTTCCCGTCAGTTTTTACTGAGGTGAGAAGGTACTTTTCCTCTATGCTGTCCCTGACTTTCTGATGGTGTCCTATATGTATGAATGGATTGTGTGGTGTATGTATAATTGTTCTTTGCCTGCTGACCTCGAGAAGCTTCCCAAGTTGGTAATTATGCTGATGCAGATATAAAAATGCCCACAAAGCAATATGTTTTCCTGAGAAGATTCTTTGCACAATGCTGCACAATTATCATTGTCTGCTTGGAAATGGTCTTTATGTGTTGGTTGCATAGCGCTCCAATCTTGATTCCTGCCATCCCAGAAGAATTCACAAGATAAGCTGATGTTTCTCCTTGTGTTGGCGTTCACCACAATCCATCTCTCTATGTCACAGCTGTTTTGTAACAGAAGAATTTTAGTAGTCCATGTCTGGACGTTTATGATGAGTGCCCTCTGACAGTCCCCAAGGGTTAGGAATGGGACTGCTAATTTCCATTTGTGATGGTTCCAACTATGGGGAACTTGTAGAATTGTCTTAACATTTAAGGTTACCTGTAGAGTTTATTTTTGCCTTGCATTATAAACCTATATTCTTGGCTTTGCTCTGCACAGTCTGGATGTCCCCTTCAATCTTGCTGATTCACCAGTCCTTGTGCTTTGGATCACCAGTCTGGAACCAAATCTCCCCGACTGTCTGCAGTTGCCTCTTCTCAGCATGAAACTATTTGCTGTATGAAGGGCTATGCAGAAGTGGGGCATGGGACAACCTCACTGTGCTTGTGTATATGTCCTAGGAGACATACGTCATGGAGATGGCTGATCTGTACATTCTCCTTGTTGTCAATGGGATATGCAGGTTTAATAGGATTGCTTGAACATTTTGATTTATTGGCATTTTGACTAGCTAGCGATTGACTGGTAAGAGCTTTTGACTATGTCAAGAAATCTATCATATAAAGGATCAATCTAATCACTGAAGGGTTTTATCATGTACATATCCATTTCAGAGCGGCTGATTGAGTGATTAGAATCATCACTGGGATGTGAGTCACTGAGTGACTAATAATGATTTCATATGTTTCATATAAACTAATGTGGTTTCTATTTGGGTCTCCCTAAAGCTGGCCATACACATAATACTTCTGTTGGCCGACCCTACTGTGAATGGCAGGTTTGGTGTGGGGAGCTTTAACTCTCCCCCGACAGATGATGTTGGGGGAGACAAAGATTGGGCAAAATGAATATTTTTGCCCAATTCTCTGTTGACAATGTTTAGCTGTGGCTTTTTCAGCTCTCCTCATAGTATACACAGATGCGTTGGCCAAGCCGAACGTGTATGGGGAAACCAGGAGGGGAGAGATAGCGGTTGGCCAAATATTTTTTTGGCCCACAGCTATTGAATGTGTTACACAGAAAGAAGTTGAACAATCTTTGAACGAATAATCATCTGGTGAACAATTATTTTGCTGATCTAGCTATATACATTTTAGTCCCTATGGGCCATTACAGATGTTCGGATGGTCCAGACACGCTAAATGACGTTGGATGAAGGATGAACGATCTTTCAGAAACGTTCTTTCAAAGGAACAAATTAATAATCTTTCTTTGAACAAAAGTTCATTCATTTGATGAGTCCAACCTTGAATGAAATTTCAAATACAGCCAACTTTTCAAACGATGATGGTCAGTCTTCGGTTGGCTAAAATGAACTTTTTGGTTGAAATTGTCCATTTTGACCATGTAATGTGTATGGGTACCTGATTTGGCTGCCTCCAGTGCATTGATCCCCCACCCTTGTAGCATTTCATAGTTAGCACATATACCATTTGGAACTGTGAGCAAGCTAGTAGGAAATGGAAGGAAAGCCAATAGTGGTTGCCCATTTTGGAAACAGAGAATGAATTAAAGTTGCCCATCACTCCCAATCTCCCTAGTAAGCTACACATTCAATTAGGCAGAACATGCATAGTAAAGACTACTCGGGGTCCTGTATTTACTGGCAAAATTTGCATTTTTCATGTCAATTTTACTTGGAATCTAACGTGTTTCACCGTTTTAAGGAATCGTCACCTAGACAGTTCTGTCTATATGTTTGGATATCTTAAAAGGGTCACCAGGTTGGGACTATCATCTTTTAAAGACCGAAAACTGCTACAAAAATATATTTTCTCTGGCGTACTTGGAATGGTCATACAGTGAGTGTATGTACTTATCAACCAGTACTGGTGAAATTTTGTTTATTTCTTATGGAAAGGAGGCACTGTTCTCTTATATCTTTTTTTTTTTTTTTCATGTTTCCTTCTTCTTGTATAAAGACACCCTAGTGGTGGTGGGGATCTCTGCTGCATAATTTAGCAAAATGTATTATTTTTCTATTAACATTTGTTAAGAAAGGGATTTAATCAAGAGGGATTATGCTTTTTTTACTGAAATGTTAATTGTTTTAATGCATAATCTCTCTCAAAACTAATTTTTGTTCCTTGGAATATTAACAATTTTTCTCAATTCTACTGCAGTAGAAAGACTATACTGTCCATACAGAAACGTGCATGCCCTACACACAGAAACAGTGCTAGACCGCACTCGTGTCCAGAACATCTTCGCTCGTTGGGATGAAGCCGAAGTGCGGTCTAGCGTTGTCAATCAAAAGGCGGGGTGGGGGTTCATGATGAAAAGCAGAGGGGCGTCATTATGGAGCACTAGTGGCATCGCTGGAGTGGTGCTCGAACTGCATAAACCCGCCTATTTGAGTTCGAGTAGTTCATTTGCTTCATTCTAAAAGTTCATTTTTCTTATTTTAATCAATGCTGTATGCCTGGTAGGATAGGGTTGATTCGGATGACAGAGCTGCTTTAAAGGGAACTTGCCACAATGGAAGTCTACTGTAAACTGCAGGCAGCAAGATATAGAGCAGGAGGAGCTGAGCAGATTGAGATATAGTTTTATGGGAAAAGATTCAGTATAGATTGCATTTAATACATTTAAATTCCTGCTCATTCTGGGCTTTGAAGTCCAGGAGGTGGTCCTATCAGTGATTGGCAGCCTTCTCTCTATGACTGCATTCACAGATAGCTGTCAATCACTGATAGCTCCGCCTCCCTGATGTCAAAGCCGAGAATGAGCAGGAATTTTAATAAATTACCGTATATAGAAGTTTTACTCAATGTTTTATCACAAAAACTACATATCGATCTGCCTGCTCTTTAGCATGCTGCCTATAACTCAGTCATCATGATCAATGAGACAAATCTCCTTTAAAGGAAAAGTCCAACTTCAAAGAACAATTGACAGCATTGCACAGGAGAAATGTAGATAATATTCTTTATAAATAATTGACAGATTTTTTTTTTCATATCATTCAAAATTTCGCTGATTTCCTGTTTGCATAGAATAGTGCATTGTGAGGGTTCAAATGAGAGTTACAATTATTATACCACATGACCGGTGCACTTTCCAAGGGCCGAAAGTCAGATTGTGAAATCAGCTACCAGAATGGAGAAAATGGCGTGAATAACTTAAAACTATACAAGCCCATTGAAGCACAGTTATTACGTCTGTAAGGACTTTAAGGTGGGAAATGGCTGCTACTTGAGTTGTCTCATAAAACACCCCACCATGACATCCACAAAGCTGCTGACCTGGCTTCAGAAAAAACTGTGATCAGATGTTATTGCCGGTCAGTCATACAATGCAGGAGAAATCTGGTATCTGCCCGCTGACCAGTCTGTCTACATAATTCATGGATAGGCTAGATCCACCAAAGTGAAACACTTCTGCTTGGTGGATCCTTTAAAGGGAAGAAATAATCCAAAGACAAAAAAAAGCAACCAACAAACACACAGGGAGATTATGTTAGGTTTTGTTTCTTGCTCATCATTAGATATCATAATTGCAGACCATAATACGATAGAAAAGCAGTGCGTTGTTTTCTCAGGCTGCAGCCATGTGTGCAACCCCTCCCCTTCCCCCTTAGTGCAGGCTGCTGTGCCTTCTTCTCACTTTACTCCTTCCCAGTCTCTGCCTTTGCCCAATCGATGAGGCAAGAGACTTGGAGGGCGGGCAAAGGCAGAGGCTGGGGAGGAGTAAAGTGAAAAGAAGGCAGAGCAGCCTGGGCACCTACACACTGAACGCCGCCCCTGGGCACTTGCGAGTGCTCATTTGCATATGAATTAAACTTAGTTTTTCCTGCTTGTGCAAGTCTAAAGACAAAGACAAAGGTACCGTTACATGCCTGTATAGGTGTGCTACAGAGCCATGTAAGCACTGTATATGGCCATATGGAGGTGACAGACTCCCTTTAAATTCCTCTGTAGTGCTAGTTATTACTCAAGCATGTAAGGCTGTTATGGGGCATCAGTGGACATTATAGGGAAAAGGGTATTAGAGGAGAGAACTACAACTCCCAGCATGTTCAGACTGTTATTATTGGGTGTCAGTGACATTACATAGAGGGGAATATGAGGAGAGAACTACAACTCCCAGCATTTCTAGGATCTTTTGGGCTATCTGAGGACATTACAGGAAGTGTGGATAAGGAAAGAACTACAACTCATAGTATTTGACAGCTTATAAAGGCAAACACTAATCTCTCTCATACAAACACAGAGCACATTTCACCCAGCCATTCTGTAGCCGAAGATGGAGTGTGGAAAAGAAAAGTTCTATGTCTGCAAGATATCTACTACACTGCTTATGAAAGCAGTTTGGGCAGCACCTTATAGACACAGCTGTGGGGTTTAGTTCCCCTTTAACTATTGTGCTTATTCATAGTAGGGATCATACAGTTACATCTGGCCTTGATAAAATATCCATCCAGTTGACGATTGTAGAGAAACGGGAAAGGATTTATTTTGCTACCATAGGGACAATTTTTCTTTTTTCCATCTTGGCAAAATATCCTTATTGTGTAGATGACAGATGAACATCCTAGTGATTTATTATTACTACCATCTGATGGCGTGGAGAACCATGTATTTAGTCCAAGCCTGAGTAGTTAAATGACGGCAGCAGTCAAGCTATGCATTTGTTCACATTTAGACGGTGACCCAGTAACAGCTATGCACATCTGCAAATTATTCTGGAACTAATGACTTTCTTGCTCTGAGTTTTCTTCATTTGCAAAAGCCCAGGGCAAAAGGCCACACTGCCTGGCTGTAAAACCGCTACTGGCACCTTGTATATACTCTTCAGTTTCTGTGAACCTATACCCACTGATGATTAAATACACAAACATCCCAGTGCGCTGCGGCATGTGTCAGTCCATTTCACACATTACTGGGCAAACTCTCATGTAGGAAATATGGCTAATTGTGACTAAGAGGCTACAAAGCCGCCTGCTTCTCTATAGCTGCCAAAGTCATGCCTGTTCTCTATTATTTGCAGTAAGCAGACATTGCCCTGCAGTCAAGCCTAGAGAAGTGTATCTGCCTCTGAGAAGGGCAACCCCTATGAGAGGAGGCATAGGCAGACGCCAGCCCTTTGCCATTCATTATTTATGCCAAGCTGGCAGACTTGATTGTAATTACTGCGCAGCCGCTGTGCTCCCCTTGGCAGAAGGCTTTGAAATATTTACAAGGTAAACTTGCAGATCTTGAGAGGAACTTTGCCAAGCATGACATCTTTTTCCCTGTAATGCCTATTAATTGAGCTGGCAAGGAGTAGTGGCAGAGCAGGTGATCTTAAGAAATTCATTCACATTTTTAGTAAATAACACTTCTTGAGGCTCTTTTCTTAGAACTTTGAAGTGAGCTCCCCCTCTGTTATTCTTCCTAGAAATACATGGTTAAAATGACCACTGGGTTCTTTGTTAACAGGGCATGTCTTAACGCACTCCGACACTGTCCAGTCTCTGTTAAACTGTTGACCAGTTGAATGGTGATGTTCAGTTGTCAATTTAAGAAGAACAGAAGAATGAGGCAACACAGAATTGTAGGAAAAACTGCCTTGTTGTCACTTCTTTGGGACATACAAGTATTTAGTAAAATAGGCATGTCAGGTCCTTTGTAAGGATAAATGCTGGCCATACACATTAGATGCACGTTGGCCGAACCCGCGGATTTCGACATGCAGATGTTGGGGCGGATAGGAGAGTTGGATTTCAATTGCCCGATCCTTTTGTTTTGAGGGAGATAAGCCGCAGCCGTAGGTGTCTGTCAGCTGCTTTCTTCTCTCTCCTCATTCAGTCCAAGCCGTGTTTGTGTGTGTGAAGGGGATATTTAGGAGATGTGGCTGTCTGCCAAACATGTCGTTTTCAGCGGGACAGGTTGGCAGTCTAGTAGTTATGGGAAGCTCTTGACTGACTTCTCTTCCCATTGAAAACAGATATATCCTCAGCTGTGCCAATTGTGTATGTTGGAGTTGTGAGAGAGAGCCGAAAGCTATTGAAGGTGTATGCACACCTTCAAAACCATGGTCATATTGGTAGCAGACAAATTCCTAGGAATATATTTAAAGGGGTTATCCGGGAAATTATAATGTTGACCAAGTCCTGGCAGCCACCACCAATAAGCTGTTGGAGGGAGACACTATGCTCACTGGAGCTCTGGTCAGTGCTGTGGCCTCCCAGCAGCTTACCAAGCACAGCGATATACATTGTATAGTGGCAGTGCTTGGTATTGCAGCTCTGCCCCATTCAAGTCAATGCAGCTAGCCCACGTGACTAATGTATGATGATGCCGTGGTGGTCACTGAGCGCCCAGCCTCATCTAACAGCTGGTCAGTTTGGGTCCCATGATAGGTGCTGAGGATAGGGAATCATTCTCTTCCTGTTAAATCCCTTTAAGTTGGCCATACAGATTAGATAGAAGTTGGTTGATGGTTGAACAGCAGTTGAACAAACATCTGGTAAACGATTGTTTCACAGGTGCAGCCATACACATTTGAGTCCGTATTGGCCACTTTGATGCCCATACACATTTAAAGTGGCCCTAAATAAAAATAAAAAAATAACTAAAAGTGGCCCCATTTTGTAGTCTGTTCCAAATTGACAGAAGGCAGCTGCCAGATGTCATATTCTGTCCTCCTACTCCGGTTGCCTCAGGATAGAAATGCAATTAAATTAAGGAGTCAGGAGAGGAGAATCCCCCTGGGCATCAGTCCCATCAAGAAGTTTTTCTGTAGAGTCTATGGCCAGTCCGCCCCTGGTGGCTTATCTCCCACGAGAACAAAATGATCAGGCATAAAAATATTTACTTTTCCCGATACTTCTCTCCTGTTGACATCATCTGTTGAAGTAGCACTACCACAATTTTTTTTATTCTCTGACCTGTTAGAAAGGTACATGATGTAAACGGTAGTGAATGTAATCTTCTCACTAGTGACTGTATTTGTGATTTATAACCTCCCTTCTGATCCTCAGCTGTATCATGTGACTAGCTCTCTGATCTCCAACGAACACAGGACTGGAAGTTAGTTACTTCTGTATTCATTCCTATGAGATTGACATTGAGGCTGAGTGACACAGCTGAGGACCAGAAGGGAGGGGGTGACTCACAAATACAGACACTGGTAAGAAGATTATCTTCACTGCATTTTACCTGTACCTTTACATATACCTTTCCCTTTCCACAGGTCAGAGAATAAAAATCTTTGTGGGAGTGCTTTTTTTAGTGCGCCGTAATCTCGCGCATGCTCCCTGGATCCACTCGTCCCGGCCCGTGCAGTGTCATGGGCTGCAGTGGTGCAGGTGACCATGCCCAGGCCAGAAGCAAAAGCAAACCAGAGAACAAAATATGGACAGACGAAAGTGCACAGAACCAGAGCGGAGCTGAGCGCTTACATATGAATCGTTCCATCCATCTAATCTTTAAGGTCTGTTTCCTCAGGAACAATCATTTAGATGTCAATATAGGTGTTTGCTTGTTCATCAGGTGATCAGCTGCACCTTCACTTAGGCAATTATCAGGAATGGGCGTGTCAAGCTTATGCATTCATTTTTGGCGAGCACAAGCAGGGAAGTCACAATGTCCTTGATGTCTACTTTGTAAATAAATAGTGGGTTTAGGGTGGGTTCACACTAGCGTAAGGAATTCCGTTATGGCTTTCCATTATAACATGGAAAGACAGATGCCCAGACAGAATGCAAAACTGAAGCCTTTAAAAGGCATTCCGTTTACTTTCCGTCCTAATAGAAGTCTATGGGAAAGCATAACGGATCCATCTGGGTCCCTTTATGCAAGATGGAAAACATAGTCCTGTCGACAGGACTTTGTTTTCCGTCTTGCATAACGGGACCCAGACGGATCCGTTTTTGATTCCCATAGACTTCTGTTAGGACGGAAAGCAAACGGAATGGCTTTTAAAGGCTTCCATTTTACATTCCGTCATAATAAAAGTCTATGGGCAGAAGAACGGATCTGTCCTTCCGTCTTATGGATTCCGTTATTTTCCGTTATAACCATGTTAAAACGGAAAGCTATAACGCAATCCCTAACGCTAGTGTGAACCCACCCTTATCATCTCCTAAGGTCATCTCTGTGGACTAAAGGGTTTAGATAAGTTCCTTCTACTTCCAACTTATCTCATGCTGAGATGTGATGACATTGATCAGGTCTCAGATGTTGTTACCTGCAAAGGTATTTGCCAAAAACTAGTTTTTTATGTAAAATGGTTAAACAGCCTGCTATTATTCAGCAGTAGTATCTCATGAATCATTTGCCGCTCTCTCACTGCATTTTCTTGTTGCTGATTGGAGACTGAGTCACCTCCTTTTCCCTGCTTTAGATTTGGTGTTTCAACTTTGTTCACAGTAGTGAAATCACTGAGCAATATCTGTAGGCTTATTACATGCTCCACATCCGCAGTGCATCCACAAGCAAAGGTTAGCAAGTCTCTAATCTTAAGCTGGTCATACACAGTAGCCTCAGCTTGATCAAAATGGACGATTTCAACTAAAAAGAACGTTCGTCATTATTGTTTGAAAAGAAGTCGGACATATTTTTTCATCCAATAGTTGGATGAAAGCTCTTTTGTTAAAAGAAAGATCGTTCATGAATAAAAGATCTTTCTTTGAAAGAACGTTCCACGAAAGATCTTTTGTCCATCGCTCCAATATCATTGGACATGTATGGGCAGTTTGATCGACTTTAACGGCAAATATGGACTAAGATGTGCATGGTCATGTCTGTGAAACGAACGCTCACCAGATGTTTGCATGTTCAACTGGTGTTCAACCATCAACCAACTTCTATCTAATGTGTATGGCCAGCTTTAGTCTTTGATTGTGGGACTTGATATCCCTGTGAAACAGTGGACCGCCTTACACAACACAGTGTGAAAACAGACCGACCTATGTCATGTATTGTGTGGGCAGCTTATTGATTTTATTGGGCATCGTGTAATTCTTAATTTGCCGTCTGAGGATATTGTTGGGGATGGATCACTTGCTGCTAGGTTCCCTGCACATTATAGCTGATCACTGGAGGTCCCAAATGTGGGATGGCCTTTGATTAAAGGAATTGCTTTGGATTTTGATATTGATGGGTTATCCTCAGGATATGTCATGAGTATCTGATCAGTGGGGGACTGTCTTCTGGCACCCCTGCTGATTAGCTGTTTAAAGAGGCCATAGTGAGTCCAGTGACGATACATTCATCGGTCATATGGCCTAGGTGCAGCTCAGTCCTATTCAAGTAAATAGGTCTGAAATGCAATACCAAGGACAGACACTATACAATGGGTAGTGCTGTGCTTGGTAAGCAGTGAGAAGGCTGCAGCACTCGCCTCAGCCTCTTCAAACAGCTGATTGCTGGGGGGGGGGGGGGGGTGTCGGTAGTTGTACCTCCACCTATCAGATATTGATGACCTACCCTGAGGATAGCCCATCAATATCAAAATCTCAAGCAACCTATTAACTATTTTTTGTTGGAAGTGTTCCCTGAAAATGATTGTTTTGAAGTGGACAAGAACCAGCATTAGATGATTGTCTTGGGATTTCCCCAGATAGGTCCTGGAAGCTTTTAGAGACACAGCAATGTATGGAGACATCATTTTCAGGCAGTGCTCTGTGGGGAAAAAAGTGCAAAATATATCATACCAGCCAGACCAAAGACATCCATCTATAGACATCTGTTTAAGGATTCTTGTCCCTCATCAGTATAGAGCTGGTTCCCAAAAGTTTTGATCGTGCCACTAGACGAGACAAAAAAAGTTAAGATGTGGTGCCTTCATGAACGACAGGATAACCCGATGAATGAGCGGCACATTTAGATGGCTAGATGATTGGATGATTGGGAGCGGTCATTCCTGATAATCTGGACGATTATTGGTGCGTCTTAATCCACCTTTAAGGCGATATGAAGAAAAATCTGTTATTTTTTTTGTTTTTGTGGCCTGAAGATTGGAAGTTTTTTTTAAAAAAGTGTATGAATGTAATGATACTATCAGATACAGCATCCTGAGCTTAGTGCCCTGGAATGGCTGGAATTTCAATGCCTTTTAGGGCAGCTAATGTCATAGAATGATCTTCTAGCCTCAGGTACACTGGAACGATGTGTCCACCACCAGTCCTAGGTTTCCTATTCCTGGCTTGCTTAGTGAATGGTTCTGGTACCTCTGTGCTGGGTACCGATAGTAAGGAAAGTGCTTGGCCTGCAGCATGCTTCTGTGAATAATTATTGGCCGAGACACACTGATTTATCCGCATTAATATCCCTGCTGTCCGTTGGACGTGCAGTGACGCCGGGCATAAATATATTGAATATGAATATTTATGAGCCTGCCACATCAGATTAGTTCTGATTTAAAGGGCTCTGAGTAGGCAGCAGCTGGAAGAGTGTTACATATTCTGGCAGATACAGCCTCCATGGGCCACGCTGTCTGACCTGTCTCCTGACCCTGTCCAACCTCCGGACCTAATTCTCTGGCTTTCAGAACAGGTTAGACTTGAGACAATGAATGCATTTCCAGATATCTACAGAGCTACGAGTTACCTGGTAATTCCAGCGCTTATTAAAAAGGATAAGTGTACAATGGAGTTAATCTTAAGGCTTACATATAGTGACTATCATTACATTTCCAGTGATTTGCAGCATTAATAGCGATTAATGGCTGTTTCACAAGGCAGAGCCACACTGTGGAGCAAACGGCTGCTTATGGTGCCGTCTGGTACCATATTATGGAGTAGTGCGCCGTAGATTCTAGGGGAAAATGCCTTCTTAGTACATAATCTTTTTTCTCTATAGAATTCTCTATGTGTCAGTATGAAATCTGAGCCATACGGAGGGGCAGTAGTGCCACATAATCTTCTATGGGTGCCATAGACTTCTATAAATGTCCTATTATGGATCATACAGTGAGGTAGTAAGTGCCACATAAACTTCTATGGGTGCCATAGACTTCTGAGTGTCCTATTATAGTCCATACAGAGGTGTAGTAGTGCCACATAAACTTCTATGGGTGCCATACTTTGAGCCATACGGTGGTGTAGAAATGCCACATATACTAATATGAGTGTCGTATTATGGCCCATAAGGAGGTATAGTTGTGCAATAAAGACTTCTATGGACCATGCAGAGGTGTAGTAGTGCCACATAAACTTCTATAAGTGCCATATTTTGGGCCACGCGGTGGGGTAGTAATGCCACATAGACTTCTATGGGTATTGTATTATGGCCCATACAGAGGTATAGTAGTGCCACAAAGACTTTTATGGGTGCCGTATTATGGAAAAAACAAAAGTGTAGTCGTGCCACATAGAATTTTATGGGTGCCATATTATGGACCATAAGGAGGTATAGTAGTGCCTCATAGACTAATATAAGTGTCATATTATGGGCCATACTGTTCTGTACTATTACTACATAGACTTCTGTGGGTGTCGTATTATGGGCCATGCAGAGGTATAGTAGTGCCACATAGATTTCCTTGGTGCCATATTATGGCTCTGTACATGAACCCTAAAATTACAAAATGATCAACAATAAAAAAAATCTCTCAAAAATTGATGGTCCACAATTAAAAATGGGTATGGACATAGAAGTGGACTGTCCTGGGGTTTGACCCTACTGGATAAGGTGAGGGTCTTTTTCCAAACTCCCCAGAACGAGAGCTAATCTTTGAACAAGTTAGTTACTCTCATTTCCATGATGCATATGAACAATCGTTCGTGCATTGATTCGATTTCCCCGTCCTTTCCACAGTTGACATCTATCATGAATATTTCAAGTCACCCACAAGGCTTGGGATCCACATAAATGTAAAAACCTGATACGGTCTCACGGATGACTTATTTTGGGGATGTCTCCTCTTCATTACGTCAAAGAGACACAGGAGAATGGGTGAAAATCATGCGGGGTAAAAGGCCCTTAAGCCTCCATCTCACAACTTGGGAAAGTCACCTTGACCCTCATTAGACACGGGTTGGGATTTCTGACCTTTTACGGTGTTTCATAAAATTGTTTATGGCCAGTGTGTTTGACATGTCCATACTGTCTTCCAGGAACCTTGAGGAGCTCACATAATGAGACCATAGAAGTGACATATTAAGCTAGAATTGGAATTAAGAGTTTGGAATAAATATATATTTGCCTGATTCAATATTGAAGATATTGCTAACCCAATATTTTGAACATTTTTTTGTGGACCTGTGTAGTCTCAGTCACACAGATTTTAATCCAATTATTACGCCAGCGCAAACACGTTACAGGCAAAGTTATCATTGGTAGACAACTAATGCATCACCAGATGGTCCATTATCGTAGATTATATGCCCCATCGAAATGATTATATCCAATGACTGAGGAACAAAAGAAGAACATTCATTACGTTATGAATGTTTATTTTTTTTACAGTTTATCTTTCATTTTTTCAGTTCTGTATAAAAGCATTGCAGTTTTGTGAATATCATGCCAATCACACAAGACTAGGGGGGGAAAATCGCACTTCGCACATGACTTATTCTTTTGCAGAAAAATCTATTCCATACATCTAAATGTAATTTCTGCTGCAAGTGCATAGATTTCTCCAAACTCCCAAATCTGCCACATTTGAATATAATCCCTATGGAACATCCACGTGGGATAGAAATTCTGCGGAGCTCACGTGTGGAGTTGTGCATGGAGAATCTGCGCCGGATTACTGTACTAGCCATGTGGATGAGATGTAAATAATGTAGCAGGAGTGAAATCTGTTGCAAAGTCCTCCACAAATCTGTGGGTTACGCCGGTGGATTTGCAGCAGATTTTTCTCCTTCCCATGTGAATATACCCTAACGGTATATGCACATGGTACGTGTTTATATGTGGAAAGCTGCATGAAAAACCATGAAATATAAAGCCTGCAGTTTTTGGTGCTGATTTTCTGTGTGTGTTAACAATCCAGTTGAAGAGGTTGTTGCATGATTAATGTAAAAAATGAAAATCAGACCACATATAGTACATGGCAGCCTCTTTCTAACAAAGCTAGAACCAGCCCTGTACCTCACATGGATCCAGAGATCTCCCCATTCATTGCTCTAATTGCTCTGCTAGATCTATATCCAGCTGACAGCTCAGGAGGCTTGTCCTTTCTGCTGTGGCCCTCTGAAGCATGTGTGGCCTTCTCAGTGAGCCGGGACTAAGAAATGAGAAAAAAACAGCAGTAATAAAAAAAAACTAAGTGGGTATGCAAAATTTTTATTACACACAATTACAAAAGTATTTAGATCCAGGTGCTGGTTTGAGAACTGTAGGATATTTATTTTGTGGGACAACCTGTCCGTCATCACAAAATTCGTTATGTAGCTGGCTGACATTAGCGATGTGCTAATGTCAGTAGTACATAACTGTGTAACTTTTATCTGCCTACATGCCGCCGTTCGCCCAGAAAACAAACTTTTAAAATAGGCAAATAAGCCTCTAGGTGCTATTGGGGCGTTGCTGCAGCACCTAGGGGCTCCGTCTCCTCACCGTTCGGCACGCCCATTTTGCTTTGATGGACATCTCTGCTCTGCGCTTTGAAAGTAAAATCCAGCGCCGGCCCGTTTAGTGTTCGGCGCAGTGAGTGAAGGACACTCGCCTGCTGCCAGCTATCTTCACTTCCAGGGAGCTCTGTGACGCATTCGACGCAGGCGCAGTGAGAAAGCCGGCAGCAGCCGAGCGTCCTTCACTCACTGCACCTGCGCTGAACACTGAACGGGACGGCGCAGGCACGGGATTTTACTTTCAAAGCGCAGAGCAGAGATGTCCATCAAAGCAAAATGGGCGTGCCAAACGGGGAGGCGGCAGGATGCATGGGACACTTCTCAGCATCTGAACACAACGGGACCACTGTCGGACTGTGCCTCCTATGAGTTGGAGTTGATGTGACACTTCACTATTTAACTTCAGTACTATATTTCCCTGATGAATCCTATGATGAGGACGAAACGTGGCATGTAGGGATTAAGTGAGGGCAAGCATAGGGAATAGGCCCCTAACTAGAGACAGGTCCCATATGGGGTCGCCCCTGTGGGGGCGGGTGCTCTGTGTCTGCTAGGCAGTTAAATGGACTAGTTCTCCTCCTTAGTATAACTGTGAGGGAACCTTTGATTAGGGTCACTAGTTGTTGCTGCTCATGTGCAACCAAGCACCCGTCCTTATTATCCTTGGCCACTGCATTGAAGGATACCTTTCCAGTACACACCGTACATCCATCTGCAATCTACACGTCCGGAGGCGGTAGGACTGTATATTACCCTTTTTCTATCTTTGGGCAATTAGACGGTATATAACTAAGTTGGATGTGCTGGTAGTGGTTCACTCTATCTGCTCACCGTCGTTTGGTGTTTTTTAACTCGTTGAGTATTTTATGGCATATCTAGTAAAAGTTATGTTTTAATGAATAAGTATACCCGGTCAACAAAGGAATTTGATTTATATTTGGGAGTGTGACTACATACCTCTGCACGTTCAGGTGCACTTAGGTGTTGGATTAGCCATTGTTATCAATGGGAAGCCTCGCTGCCATTCTTGCCACCACGGTTTATCTTCCGCAACCCGTCAAGAAAGTACATGTCCTTTCTTGGCGCCGGGTCTATTGCTGTGCAATACATGGCAAATGTTGCCAAAGTCCGCTGTGTGTACTAGCCCTTAAAAAACATTACACCCAGAGCAAACTATGAGGTTAGGGAACGCTGGGAATTGTAGTTGTTGCTGGAGAGCCTCTACATCAAGCATGTCCAAACTGTGGCCCTCCAGCTGTTGCAAAACTACAACTCCCAGCATGCCCTAATAGCTGTAAGCTATCCAGGCATGCTGGGAGTTGTAGTTTTGGAACAGCTGGAGGGCCGCAGTTTGGACATGCCTGTGTCTACATAGTGTATGATATCTACAGTCCTTTGCTTCCTTTCCAGCAGTTGTTCCCCAGAGTCTTCAGAGTTCATATAGTAGACTTTTTCTTGTGAAGTTAAATTTCTCTGAAATATTCATGCAGTAATGTTTGATCTAAATCTGCAATCTGATGAGAGAGGAGGTCAGGTAAGGTAAACTGTGCAGGGGATAGACATGTCATCTGACTTGAGCTACAACAAGGGTTTCCAAGGTTTATGTGTAGGCTGTGTCTGGACAAGAAGGGTGCAGTTTGGATAGGACCTCTTTTGCCAAAGATGTGTTGCTTTGGCCTAGTATGAGGTGACAAGGCGAAAGGAGAAGCAGAAGGTGGAATTTTCAGTCAAGGTGGCAGAGGAGAAGAGGAGGACATTTTGGGCAAAGAGAATTGTACCTGCCATCACATGCTGTAGAAGAATTATGAGCAAGACTATGAGAATCTCGCTGTAATGTGGCACTGTCACACAGCCCTCATTTATGCTAATCAGATTTCTCTGTGATGCAATTAGCAAATGCTAACGAGAAGCCTTTCCTGACAAGACATCACACGCCTGACGAAGAAACTATGCTCTTCGGAGGTCTTTGGGGGTGATAAAGTGAGGCTGGGGTGTCGTGGCGTGTAGAACCTGTGATCCTCCTATGACTCAGAGACCTGGGACAATAGTGCAGCAGGTTTTGAATGCTCTTAATGTATGTTCCTCCATCTCCTAATAGCTTGAAGCTAATGATTAGAATTACAAGCTTTTTGTTTTCAGCGCCCTTTTAGAAGCCCAAAGGCTTTTACACCTTTTGTGCTCAGGTTCTTCTGATTTTCTCATCATCCTTCCAATTACAGTCACTTTTATGACAAACCTGTTCTGTAGCCTAACTGTATACAATGGTGCAGATTTACTAATCCTGTCTGATATTAACACAGTGAAAAATTAAACCAGGCAGTCTAAAGATGCACCAAATTGTTAAGGCATAGCTGTTCTGAAAATCCGCCATATGTTCTACAGCAGCAACCGTTTGTATGCCGCTGAACTGCTCATGTGTGAACCCCTTTACATGGAGCTAAACCACAAACTGATACCCGCCATGGCGTCGATCTGGACACCACACCAAGAAAAGGCATGTCTTTTCTTGGTGTGGTCGCGTCAGTGGGGTCTCCTGTTGGAAACTATTGGCGACTTATTCCGTGTAGACATGATGGGCTTTTTGGTTAGGAATCGGATTTACATACTTCGAGACCTGTGGAGAGCTCCATACTAACCTGGTCCCTGCCTCTCAATTTCTGTTCCCAGGCTGTCATCACTGGATTTTTGATCCCTATTTTTGAGTTTCCTGCATAGATGGGGCAACATGTTGATCTGCAGCCAATGACTAGCCTCAGCAGTGATATTGTCCCCACACGGCACGTCACTGCTGGGTCATGTGCAACTTTGGGACATGTCAACGGCGAGGGCAGTCATTGGCTGTAGCAGCACACGTGTCTCCCACCTGTGCGCAAATTATAGAGAGTAGTGACACCTTGCATATTAGATGGTCAGCCAGTCCCCCGAAATCAGTGGGTTCTGCTAATCTGCATGTGTTTTATGGACATAATTGTCCCTAAAATATGTTTGTGTAATATCTATGCTTAGCTGCTAGAACTTGTTTGTGATATAGACAACAAAAAAATTCTCAGATTGTAGCAGCTCAGGAAACAAGTGTATAATCGCCTCATTTATTCCTCCTACAATCTCTTGTGATAATGACGTAAGCTTTTCCAGGTTCACAAGTGTTTACGTGCTTTACTTGTGGGGTGAACTGGGAGCTGCCTGAGTCATGTAGTCCTCATGGGCATCATGCTGTGTGTTGACATGGTTACTGTGACATCAACAGATCATCTAGATAGGATGGAGGAACTGCCTTGGGGTAAAGCATCCATCCCCTCATTTTTCTGTCACAGGTTTGTGTCTCCTGCATCCAGTCTAGCCTAATCGATTAAATTCTTGCAGATAATGGCAGCCCTCCTTCAATGACTGTGTAAAGTTTAAAAACACGAGTAGCATTCAGTGAAAATTTTGTCAGAAGTCTCATGCATTAAGTTCCCCATACACGACCACTGTCGGCAGGTTTGGCCAACACTATGATGTGTATAGGGATCTCCCAACTCTCCCCCAATAGATGATGATGGCGGAGGGGATAGAAGGATCGGGTAAAATGAATATTTTCGCTGGATCCTTTTTTGTTCTCCTTGTAGATAAGACCCCCCACCTTTCTCCGCTTTTCTCATAGAATACACAAAACCATTCAGGCAAGCCGAACAAGCATTAAGAATGTATTACGTCGGCCGATGTTTGGGCAGCGCGAGTGCTGATGGATGATACCACATCCATCGGCACTCATTTGATCGCCTCGTTGCTCATTATTGGCTCCCACATACAGCACACCTATGATTACACAGGGAGATGTGCTGCCGAAAATCGGGAATGCCCACCAGCTGCTCCTCGATAATACAAGCCAATTATCAGAAACTAGCTGTCTAATAGGGCTCTGAAAGGTGTTGTTCACTTATGACTAATATCTAGATTGTAGTAGCTTAGACCCCATTCACAGTTGTGTTTGGAATCTGGTTGCCTGATCCGGCTAAAGTCAGGCTCCTGGAGCTCACCGGTAGGCTCAACAGTTTTTTCTGTTCAAATCCTGGCATATTTGCTGGGGAGTGTCCTGATCTACGCCGAATACCATTATAGACAATGGGGATCTAGTGGAACACTGTTGTATCTGGCAATGCCCGATACAGTGAGCTCTGATAGCCTGATCCTCAGCAGGATCAGGCTACTGGATTCCAAACGCAATTGTGAACAGGGCCTTACATTGGTCCTTAGAGCCACAGATGATAAGGTGAGTTCACATGTTATGGTTGCTCTTTTGCCTGCAATTTGGACAAAATTGTGGCAAAATTATATAGCTTTGCTTTGATGTAGTGTTAAAAATTACAAAAACTGCAGTTTGATTGTGATGTGTAAATTTTCCTGAGGGTTTATTTATCCGTCGAGGGTACATTGCTTCAAATTTTCAGTTGGTTCTTCAAGAAAAATATTCTGAATCCTAAATACTGCAGATGACCAGAGGACGGCGGTGTCCTTGACTGATGTCTAGAAACGCTCCTGCACGGAGAAGTGGTCTTCAGGCCGCTCTTCATCTGTAGATTTACTATTCAGTAATAAGGAATGTTTGCATCGATCTGAAGTCTGCAGCTCCCGGCCAAAATCTCAGATACCTATCAGATAATTAATAAATGCTGCAGTGTGAAGGCTGGAAATTCAGGTGTCTGGGCAATATGATCATTTTAATTGATTGCATATGTTATTGCTATGTATGAACGACCACGATCCAAATCTAACCCAGAACCAGTAATGGTCTTAAAAGGCAGAAAACATAGTTGTATATGTCAAGCTGTAGGACACCGCCATCACCAAGTTCTTTGTTCTCTGCATGGCCAATGAGCAAGTCACTTCCTGTCGATCCGTGTCTTCTCCGGAGGTTCAATGTTGTATATTATTCAGCGGCTGTAAGAGCCGAGCTATAACTGACGTAAAGCCTCACCTCATCTTCGCCTCTGGATAAGGTGGCAGAACACGAAAGATGGGGGGGTGGAGAGAGGACTCATTGTTTCCTCCGCAGACCTTACACAAACTGCTTAGTCACTCGCTGCAGGCTCAGGATTAGTTTATATGGTTCAGTTAAGCTTGTCTCGTTCTCTTTCTTCATGTGGTCCTCGCCGTTCCAGGAAAAGGGGCTGTCGCTGCCTGCCGACACGCTGACCTTGCAAAAAAAAAGTAAGGGGTAACAAGGCAGCTAGTACTCAGCCTGCAAGCCCTGGGTCTTCAGTGGTCTGGAATACATCCAGATGTATTAGACGGCTCAGGTAGAAAGGTAGGGAGCCAGAAATGCCTGCGAGATGAAATCCACAGTAACCTAAACCAAGAACACGTTGTATCCTCTCTGACCGCGCATGCCATCGGAGAAGAGTCTTATGTTCTTGTACTGTGCGGTTTCTTTAATTGTACCACTTACCCAGATGAGGGAAAGCGAGGTGTGAGCTGTAATTTCTACTGTCGCTTCATATTTCTCCGCTAAATGACTTTGGAAATTGTGCAAAAATAGATCTGATCTAATCACACAGCCTCTTTCACACAAACGTATTGGTTCCGTTCCGTGCATTGGGGACCGTAATTTTAAATGGGTCCGTGATCCATCCGTTCCGCAAAAAGATAGAACAAGTTCTATTTTTTTTGGGCGAAACGGATGCACGGATCAGAACCCCACAGAAGCACTCCGTAGTGCTTCCGCGGGGTTCCGTTCCTGCTTCCATTCTGCACCGCATCCCCGGATTTGCAAACCCATTCAAGTGAATGGGTCCGCATCCGTGATGCGGAATGCACACAGCCGGTGCCCAGTGTATTGCGGAACCGCTGTATGCGGCCTGGAATACGGCCACGGGAGCACTACGGCCGTGTGAAAGAGGCCTTACAACCTCAAGTCAAGATGATGTGGCAAACCATGTAGTGTCTTGAGAGGTGGAGATTTGTAAATGGTAGGGATCAAAGGTTTAGATGTAGTCCTCTCCTGCAACTGGATCTCTATGTATGGATCTTGGTTGTTATGTCGTTCAGCTGCCTCATGGAGCAAATCCAGGTTCAGGTGCATCTTTTGTGCAAGCTGTGCCCAGTAGACCTTTTTCAAAGGTACCCTTTAGGCTACCTGCACACCATGTGGATTTATGAGCAGAAAATCCGCATGAAAACACCATGCAGAAACGCAAGAAAAAAATGCACATAAGGCTGCACCATTTATTGCTGTTTTGTGCGATTTTTGGTGTGGATTTTCTGTTTGTTACCAACCCCATTGAAATCTATAGGGAAAACCACTCTATATAAGGCGTGGAATCGTACAGACAATTGACAGGCTGCAGATTTTTAAATCCGCATTGCAGGTCAATTTCATGTACGAAATATGCAATATGCATGTGAGATTTGGCAAATCGTTTACTTTGCTGGTACCCTATTAGAGCTCATGCACGTGACCGTTGTTTTAGTCTGCATCCAATCCGCTTTTTATTTTCAGGTCGGATGTGGAGACATTCACTTTCATTGGGGCCGCAAAAGATGCGTACAGCACACCGTTTGCTGTCCGCATCCGTATGTCTGTTCTGCGGCACTAGCGAAGAAATAGAACATGTCCTATTCTTGTCCATATTATGAACAAGGATAGGACTGTTCTATTATGAGCCGGACTTTCTGTTCTGCAAAATGTGGAATGCACACGCCCAGTATGCGTGCTTTGCGGATTGGCATTTGCGTATTGCAAAAATGGCTACGGCTGTGTTCAAGAGCCCTGACTGAGTTTTTTTTCTTCCAAAAGCAAAGGGTGTGACGCTCACCTGCTGCCAATCATATAAGGAAGCTTGTTTTTCTGTATGAAAATCCTCACAAAAAAATATTGCGTGCGGTTACCCTTATGATCTTGCCAGCTGCATAGTGTCAGTAGGAGGTTTGGTTGTCTAGTTAGTTAACCATCTGACATGAGATGCGTCTCATGCGAGAGAGGGTTAATTTTTAGAGGACCTGTCCCCTCTCCTGCCGTGTGTTTTAGTCATTACTTCCATTTCCATGTAGTAGCATCTGGAACATCTATTCTTATGACTCTATGATGTGCCATTCCTTTATTATTATTGCTAGAAGATATGAATGAATTACTAGCAGTTTGCAATGAAGGTCCATCTGGGTGTTACCAGTTGGGGGTGTGTCCCTGCACAGTCTTACATTATCCAATCAGTGCAGCCAATATTAGACTGTGCAGGGACCCCCCTCCCCTAACTAATGCAGCGTAACTGCTGGGCCATCCAGCTTCCAACAACAAATTCACTTGTTTGCAAGGAGTTTGAAAGGGGCTGTCCTGATGAGACCACCCATTTAAAGGGATTATCCCAGGAAAAGTATTTATTTCCCATCCACATGATAGGTGATAAATGTTGGATCACTGAGAGCCCGACACCTTTATTTTCAAGTAGCATTGAGCTTGCTGGGTATTATATATGGTGATTGTCCATCAAACACATCTGCAGTATGGACTCCATCTTGCAGAGCAGCCACCTAGTACATGGGAGGCGTAACATCTACAGAGAAGTGTATATGCAGTTCTCCAGCTTTATTCCGGTCTGCTCTCTATTCATATAGTGATTGAATAGTGGTTGAAACGCGTTACAAGCAAAAGGAGCCTAAAGCTGGCCATACACATTAGACAGAAGTGGTTGATGGTCTAATGTCAGTGGAACATCTGGTGAACGTTCCTTTCACAGACAGGGCCATACACGTCTTGGTCCATATTGGCCCATACTCTTTCAATGGAACCGGGCGATGGAGGAAAGATCTTTCTGGGAACTTTCTTTGAAAGACAGATCTTCATGAACGATTCCTCTGAGTGAAAGACCTTTTGGCGACTATCAGAGGAAAATATTAAACACGGCGGACTTCTTTTGACATAATCATGCTCAGTTGGCTGGCTAAAACAATCGTTTCTTGTTAAAGTAGCTTTTCAGGATTTTTTTTTTACTGATGACCTATCCTCTGGATAAGTCATCAGTATCTGATCGGTGGAGGTCTGACACCAGGGACCCTTGCCGAGCAGCTGCCTGAGAAGGCGCTCCTGTGAGGGCCTCTGCCTTCTCTCTGCTCACCAAGCACAGCGCCGTACCTAGTATAGTGACTGTACTTGGTATTGCACTCGGCCTCATTTACTTCTATGAGGCTGAGCTGCTCCTAGGCCATGTGATTGATGAACATGTCTTCACTGGTTTACAGCTGATCGGCGGGGGTCCCATGTGTTGGACCACCATCGATCAGATACTGATGACCTATCCAGAGGATAAGTTATCAGTATAAAAGTCTTGGCATTAAATTACAACGGACCTAACGTTCATTATGGCTGAAATCATTCTTTTTGAACAACCTTAGACTTATTTGTATGGCCACCTAGACACCTAGCTGTGGCGATTGTCTCATAAGTGACAGAAAGGCTTCATGGGAAGTGTGAATCCGATGGGGTTTATCAGACATTCACCTGCTGACATTATGGATTTTAGGGTGAGAACGGTTGCAGATGATTGAAGTCGTCTGGGCAGTAAATGTGACTGGAGTGCTCACAAATGTCAGATGTCCCATTACCACCGGGTTGTCATGATTGTGGTGGCGCTCAGCAGAGGACTCGCTGTGGTTTATGATGGACTTGTGCTTTTATAACGTTATTGGGCACGGAGCTAGATCAGAAAGGGTCATCTCTGTACGATATAGTGTGAAGTCCCTGTTGCAGCTGAGTGTGTCCTGAAAAGACTCGGGTGATGAAAAGGATTACACGTCGTCTCCTTTCTGCTCCTTAAAGAGAACTGGCAGGCTCCAGAAAAACACATCAAACTGGAGCAAGAGAGCAAATTAGTGACAGCTCAGTAATGAATAATTAATGGCTGTGCTGACTTGCAAGGGCTGCTCCTAACAAGAATGCTAACCGAAAAGCAGGCAACTGTACTGCCTGCAGAGCAGCGCGGGGCCCATACCCAGATCGCACCCGATATTGGCCATCTAACTGCTATAAGGGAATATAAGCCTTATGTCTCAATCTGATCACTTTAACATTAGGAGCTAAGTGTACCGCACTATAGTCGTACTTTAGTATTGGCTTTTACTTCAGTTCAGCTCATAGATCAATGTACTGCAGTGGTGACCCAACTTTTAGATGAAGGTACTGTCAAGTGTATGCCCCTTTTCCCACAATGCCATTTTGCTACTGTCAGTAAATGCTACGTTGTACCATTCATGTAGAATTCTTTCTAGAATTTAAGAATGAATTGACAGCAGTTTGCAATAAAGGTCCAGCTGGGTGTTACCAGTTGGCAGGAGGGTGTCTTGCACAGTCTGACATTATCCAATCAGTGCTGCCAGTGTCAGACTGTGCAGGGACAAACCAGCCGGACGTTCATTGCAAACTGCTAGAAATTCATGCGTCATTTTTAGCAGGAGTAATAAAGGAATGGCACAACATACAGTCATAAGAATAGATGCTCCAGAATTGTTATTACATGGGGAATGCAAGTTCTAAAAACAGACATGTCAGGAGAGGGGACAGGGCTTCTTTAAGCATAGGGGCTGTATATGTCTTCTATAGTTAGAATATGTACAGGTACTCCCAACATGCCCAAAGCCTTTAAGGACATCCTGGTAGTTGTAGTACAAAACTGCAATATCTACTATAGTATTATGACATCTGGCCTTTAAAGGACCTGTCCCACGAAAAATATTCTACAGTTTTCAAACCAGCACCTGGATCTGAATACTTTTGTAGTTGCATGTAATTACTAAGTTATTCACTGAAATCTATCTGTATAGCGCCACCTGCTGTTTGCTCTTTTTCTAATTTCTCTGTCCCGCTCACTAAGATGGTAGCACCTGCTCAGTTCCATTCTTCAACTGCCACCAGCTGCAGCAGAAAGGACACTCACGGTGAGAAAGTGCACGCCCCCTAAGCTGTCAGCTTGAAATAAATCTAGCATAACAACTGGAGCAATGAATGGGGAGATCTCTGCATCCATGTGAGGTACAGGGCTGGTTCTAGCTTTGTTAGAAAGAGGTTGTCATGTACTAGACTATGATTTTCATTTTTAAGATTATTCATGGGATAACCTCTTTAAGGATGATTATCTTCCTTATTTAACCCTTTGATTGAGTTGATATCCATTAACAGAACAATGCTGGATTTTCAGGTTTAGTAAATCCTTTGTTTTTCTCCTCTGGGATAGCACTCCAGCCATGTCCTTGTTGGGTGGTTGCCATGGTCCCTATTCAGTCCCAGAGCATGAACTTTTGATTCTGTGGAAATTTCCTGTATTCTGTAGCTGACATTATTCGATTGCCTCCCTTCCTTCCAAAGTGGAAGATATTAAGGCTTTCCTGCGCTGTAACAGTTGTTCTGTACAATAACTAGATTCCGGGCCGGATGAAGGTTGGTGGAGGCCACGCCCTCTTAGTAACAGTGACATGTAATGCAAGGCTAGACATAGTATATCATTGTCAGCGGGGTCTTTGGGTGGGAGCACCTTTTCAGTCCTCAGTAAGCAAGAACGATGGAACCCCGAGGGGGGGAGTGACAATTACTGAAACATACGGTATCTTTTACTGATATATATATATATATATATATATATATATATATTAATATATATATTAAAAATAGAACAAAACCAATGTGTGATGCATCAATAATTAAAACTGAGGGTCCAAGACTGGTACCCCAACACTGGTAGAGAAGTAGAATTAATATATCCTTCTCCACCTAGGAATAGGTGCGAGCAGTCTTACCAGAACCAGTACACGTAGTGGGACCAGATTCTCCTGGGGGTATCAGGGATGGCAATTCCGGATGGACATGTGGTGTAGGTCTGGTGGAACAAGCCAGGGGTGTAGGACGGGGTCTGTGCAGATGGAGGAGCTCTGTACCCTATTGAGCCCTATTTGAGGGAACTGGTCTATTACAGTCCTACCTGTCTATACAGAGCACCCGCCACGAAAGGGGCGACCCTGTTTGGATACCTGTCCCTGCTCGGGCCTAGTCCCTGGTTCTAGATGCTAATGAATACCTTAATGAGCTCCTAATAACATCCCGACGTGGCACGTTTCTGTCCGTGTCAACTCTTCATGGGATATATTGTACAAAGGAACCACCGCAGCCAAAGGTTGTTAGACTGCAGTGAGAAAATTCTATAACTCAAAAGGTCAGCACCTCGGGTGAGAGGAGGCACCAGAAAAAGGAGTTGGGGGAACTAGGGAACCCCCAACTACCAGCCTAGTTCCCCCAACCATAGGTGATATCAGTAGCCAAGTATTAGCATAGGATTATCAACTCCTTTTGCTGGTGCCTCCTCTCACCCGACGGGCAGGCCTTTTGATTTATAGAATCTTCTCACTGCAGTCTAACAACCTTTGGCTGTGGTGGTTCCTTTGTACATTATATCCCCTGAAGAGTCGAGACAGACAGAAATGTGCCACGTCGGGATGTTATTAGGAGCTCATTAAGGTGTTCATTAGCATCTAGAACCAGGGACTAGGCCCAAACAGGGACAGGTAACCGGACGGCGTCGCCCCTTTCAGGGCGAGTGCTCTGTATAGACAGGTAGGTAATGGACCCCCTTCCCCTCAAGTAGGGCTTAATAGGGCCTAATAGGGTACAGAGCTCCTCCACCTGCACAGACCCCGTCCTACACCCCTGGCTTGTTCCACCAGACCTACACCACATGTCCATCCGGAATTGCAATCCCTGATGCCTCCAGGAGAATCCAGTCCACTACGTGTATTGGTTCTGGTAAGACTGCTCGCACCTATCCCTAGGTGGAGCAGGATATATTCATTCTACTTCTCTACTAGTGTTGGGGTACCAGTCTTGGACCCTCAGTTTTTATTATTGATGCATCACACATTGGTTTTGTTCTCTTTTTAATATATATCCGTAAAAGTTATGTTTTAGTAATTGTCACTTCCCCCTCGGGGTTGCATTGTTTTGAATTTGGAGTGCTTACTGAGCTTGCACACTACATTGCTCTCATTAGTGATTTATACCTCTGTAAGCAAGGACTGATCATGTTATATTTTAACATACTTTGTTATCTATGGTGGTAAATGGAGGTGCAGCATATGCCAGGCGCTTATCGTTTATCCTCCTACGGTAATAGACATAGATGCTGGGGCACCAGATTACTTTTAGCTGGTAGAACAGACAAATACTAGTTACACCTGCAGAGCCATCTCTTCTGCTGCATATGACATCTTTATATTTTTTAGGTACATTACAAAACGTCACATTCTTATATTTTGATGCTGAAAGTGCCTAGAAAGAGACTGAAGGAAGTGTAAGGTAGAGGTCCATGGGCACCTGCCCCTTTTACCATCCAATCCCAATAAAGGATGAGTCTCCCTATACTGTTGTAGGATTGTGAGAACCCCTGAAATCAGTATTTGCCATTTTTGTTATTTTTATTTGGTTGAATTCCCCATTGCTTCCTGCTACCTCTAGATGAGTATTGAGTATGTAAGCATCGGCGGATACTATACTCCTTATGGAAAGCGTCTAAATGGCTTGAGAAGTTTTATAGACCAGGCAACGTTCCTCTGGAATTCTGGGAAGATGGTATGCAATTGAGCTCTTAGCAAGCTCTGCCTATAATGTTACCCGATGTAATGCAGCTATCTTATATGTCTGCAGATGAGATGCTGGCTTAGCTGTTATCCAAGTCATGTCAGATTCTCAGCATATTTGGATATCCAAAATGGGGGGTGAACGGCAACGCTGTAGCATCCCGCATTGCCTGCCAGATGAACAAGTGCTAGTGTGAAACTAGCCTTATACCTAAATGTGAGACTAGGGAAACTTAGAAGTGGACATGGTGAATAGTAAGGTGGTGGCGACATCACAACAACCCCTCCTTACCATAAGCCCTACTACTCATATGAGAGGGTCCTCTATAACAGCCATAGGGACCTTTTCTAGGAGTCAAAAGGGAGAGGAGCAACTTCCCTCAGCCACAATAGCAGGTAACCTGGGGGATTCTAAGGAAATATTCTTCTGACTCTGTGCCTTGAAGAAACTTCATAAAACAGCGGCACTGGTATTTCCTGGTAATATTACATTATAGGAAAATCTCTAGAGAAAAGACATTTAAAATTTGATTCTAATTATCTTACACGGTAAAGCACATTCTTATGATATCTGCCCTTCAATGGCAAAAGGAGTAAGCGGTATCACATTGTATCCCCCACCCCAGCAGCTGGAACACGTGTTACACGCAGATATGTTTTCTGTACACAGCCCCCACCAGTTGTCCTACTGGAATATTGGTTACTGTTTGCATGTAAACAGCAGACGTTGCATTTTCTACAAGTCTCAAGGTTAACCGGGACGTGCAGTCTGTATGCGAAGAAATAGCCACTTGTTTAATTTTTAAGTATGTGACCTCAGTGCGCTTCCCGTGAGACGTCCACTCCCCATCTGCATCTCCTTTCTCTTAAGCATTACTCTGCAATTTTATGCTAAAATCACAGCGCAAGACGCAGCGTGCAAAACAGATTACATTTCAGGAATAGGCAGTCATAGAAATTCCACACTGGCAAAATGTGTTCGCTGCGGAACATCATTAGCATTTTCTCAGCATTTTTTATGCTCAGGGTTTAAATTGTTTTTGCGCGATTATCTAGAATTTTCTTTAATGACCCACAAGTTTGATTGCCTTTTTGTATGTTGTCTTATTGTCAGGAGTCAGTGACTAGAGAACTAAGAGTGTAAAGGTGTTGTATGAGGTTAGGAAAAAAGATCCGTTCCCTTCCCCCAACCTTCCGAAAGAGCGTCAGGTATTGGACCGTAGGTTAATTCCAATCATGGGAAGCCTATTCAGGTGAATGGTGCTGGGCTTCAATACCAGACACCTTCTTTTGATGGAGTTGGGTGTAGACCCTTCTTTCAGGTCTCTTACAACTCCTTTAAGCAGCAGAACTAACAGAGGCAATTAATTAGCATTCTTTAAATTTGTGGGCTCCAGTCAGTCAAGTCCAGCTTGTCCTGTGGCAACCAGTTTTCAGTCAAGGATCTGGCAGTCATTGAGCAGTCTATTCCAGATCAGGTATGCTAATTCCATGCTGATTTTTTGTCCCTCTCCATAAAGAAGCGTCACCGTTACGACATGGTTTGGATCTTTTGTTGCGTCTAATAGAAAACCTTTCAATACTTAAAATACTTGATGAGAAGCCAAAACATAAGTGAAATTTGTGTAATTATTTTTTACCTTCAGAGGCATAGGTATAGGGGTTCAGAAGGTGTAGGTCTATCTGATTTCTGGTGTCCCTCTGCCACGTATGAAGACTGGTATTAAGTGGCGGTGGGAGGGGGGGCATGTTACAGATTTGCATTGGGTCTCTGTAGGTTCATGTGGTGCATCTGGCTTCCTTCAATCTGAACCCTCCTGGTTGATTGCTCAGTCAGTCTTACCACATTTCGACACTCTGGCATGTGAGCAATTATATCTTAAGGGGTATATCTCCAAATATCACCATGGCTTTGAAAGTCTTTCTTATATACGTAGACACAGGAGGAAACTGCAGCAGCAGAATAGATTAGGCAGACTGCACTGCAGAGTTTTTGTGCATAGCCGTGGTCTCAGGCTATCAATCAGCGCTCGCCCCTCCACCAGGCAAGCTCCTTTGTAGGTTTATCGCTGCTGTGTTCATAAAGAAAGGGGCATTAAACTTATTATTACTAAGCAGCAATGCAGCGTATTAACCACGAGTCTCATGTAGACATGTATTTTCCTGATATTTTGCTGATCACTAATTACTGCCCCAGTCCATTTTAATTATTAACCTTTTTGTATGGTATTGAGGGTTTGTTCAAACAGGTTGTGGACCTGATTACTTTATGGCTGTAACAACTTTGTGATGACCTTTCAGGAGAACACAACTTGAGATATATTGGTGGGGTTAGCTGAGCTAGTGTTTATGGTACCTGATCACTGAACTTCACGGTGTCATAATCTCGCTCAGTGCCCATGGTCTTGATCTAAAAGTTGTATATTGTTCCAATCAAGCCAGGAAGCACGCCCGGCCCTTTGATATACAGTTTATGGAGTCTCAGCGTTTGCTTCCTGTTTGCTGAAGACGTTCTTGACCTGAATCTTCAACGGTACTATCTAATAGATCATCAGAGGTGTCTGAACATGTTCCTCAGATTGTTGATCCAGAACCAGTTTAGACTGAGTAATAGTAGACGTTGGTTTCACATTTTCCAGTTACTGTATTTCATGGAATGACGTGTCTCTATTTTGGGGTGATACGTTGTATCCTGTTCGCTCACTCTTTTCTTCTCTTCCAGATGGGGGGAATGAGGAGCCACAGGAGCGGAGGCAGCACAGTGTAGACTCCCGCCACGGCCGGGCTTCACAAGGTAAGAAATTAAGAACTTCATTCATTTTTGGCACTGAACAACCGTCATGATCTCAGTGTGCATTTTTTTTTTTCCTGAAACGATTCATAGGAACTACTTATTCAACACGCCCACTTATACCCTCTCCCATGAACTGAATTGTGCAAGCCACACAAAAAAAAATGAATGCTAAGTTTAGAAACCTGTCCTTAACGATTCTAACACGTACCTCTTTTCTCGCTCTCTGCTTTGTCTGCTTTGGTATTTGACTGTTCATTCTGTTCTCTTTTTGTGTGTAGATTCTCTGTATTCCCTTAATAGATATGTCCAATTTTGCAACCACTTATATTGCTCCACTGCATCTAAAATGGAAAAAAACAATCTGGAACTTTGCAACTAACCTACAGTTTTGTGTATACGTCATCCGTGCCGACCTATGTGTCTCCACGGTTACAGACTACAGACAGACCAATGTAGTCGGATTCCTTGTACTTGTCCCTTATTTCTTGAAGCCTACTGAATGGAGGCTGACAAGAAGTAAAAGGAGCCTACTGTAGTTTGCAGGCAGAGGCACAAATTTGGCTTTCATGCCTGCTTTTTGCTAAACCGTTTTGAGATCCGTCACAGGATATCAAAACCGCAGCTAAACGCTTGTTTTCTCCCAATTCATTTTCAATGGGGACAAAACTGAGCGAACTTGAATAAAGTGCAGCAAGCAGCGCCTTTTGTGTGTCATGGGATACTGAGCAAGACTGATCCGTCATGAAACACAATGTAAGTCAATAGAGACGGACACAAAGAAAAAACTGATCTGTCCCCCATTGACTTTCAATGGTTTTAGTGACTGATTCATCTTGTTCATTTTGGAGATAATACAACTGGATCCATTCTGAATGGATGCAGACAGTTGTATTATTAAACACATTTGTTTTTGCTGATCCCCTGACTGATCCAGCAAAAACGCGGATGTGAAAGTAGCCTATGTTTGAGTGCTGCATGAGAACATGGAAGCTTGTTTTTACGTGCTCCCTTTAATCTAAAGGCCCCTATACACATTAGTGTATTGTCGACAACCTTAAGTGTATGGGGAGCTCCCGACTTTCCCCCAACAGGTAATGTCAGGGAAGCGAGGAACTGGGCAGAATGATAAGTCTGCTCCAGAAGTGTCTAGCGGCAGCTGTCTCCTCTGTCTCCCATCGGGCCAAACCAAGAGTGTATGTTTATGTGTTGTACATATTGTACTTGTATGTCCAGCTTTATGTGTCAGCTAACCATTCTGATCTTAAAGGGCTGATTTCATTTGTTGATTTCGCTGTGCAAAAGGGTGAAATCCAACAAAATCGGCATTCAGATCTACATGTAATACATTCACATTTTTCTTTAGATTAGTTAGGCTCACAGATGCAAACAGAAAATCTGCATCATATATAATCCTGTGTGCATGTAGCCTTAAAGGGAATCTGTCACCAGGATATTGGACTATTATCTGCAGATAAGGAGTCCAGATCACTGTTTGTCATTTACCTACTTCTCTCCGTTCCTCTGCTATCAGCGCTCATAGCTGCACTGAAATACATGGTCAGGACTGCTTCGCATGTGCACAGGAGTCCTCTCTATTATGTTGGCACAACAGTCCGGACTGTGCATTTCAGCGCAGCTTTGATGGCTGCCAGCAAGGGAAGGGGGCAGGAGGGAAATGGTAAAATGTAAATCTGGACTCGTATGCAGTACTACTCATGTATTTCTGCAGATAATAGTCCACAATCGTGGTGACAGATTCCCTTTCAGAACAGCAGGAACTGCAAATCCCTAGTCATGCCCGGGGATGCCCTAATGTATTAGCAGGGTTAATAGACAGAGCGTCTGTGATCATTCAGTGCAATCCAAGACTTTACTTCTCGATGCTCATCCATCATCCGGGACTCGCAATAATTGGGTTACCCTTCCTCGAGATATTTTATGAAGCAGTACTGAAATGTAATCCCAGTCATCTACTCTCCAGGAATTTTACGCTGTTATATTCATCGAGAACCTTACATTGTAAAAACCATCAAACATACCATTAGATATATGCATTTTTCCATAATTATATTCTCCCCGCTTTTAAACCGTTTATATCCTCAGAAAAGTGCGATTCACCTGCCACATTTTTCACAGACTTTCAGCTGGGCAGATTGAGGCATTCGTCTTCATTATTAGCAAAATTGCCCAAAGGGATGTAATTTGCCCCAGTTTGACCAGTGTTATAATATTTTTCATTATGAGGAAGTTTGCATACGGGTAAAGCTACTGGTAATATAACATGAAGGGCTTTATTGATGACTTTCCCGCTTTCCCTGTTGAAATCTGTGGATGTAAATGTGTAAGATGTCAATGGATATACTGATGCAAAATACATAGCATGCATGTAAATATGTCTTTAGTCAGTATATGTCATTTGGGTAGAAAAGGAAACAGGCAAATCATTTTAGGAAAGGATATACTTCATATGCTTCTGACATCTGCAATGCTCACCGGAACGCCTTGGCCTCCTCAAATAGCTGATCAGCAAGGGTGTCGGGAGTCGGACCCCCACCGATTAGATATTGATGACCTACCCTGAGAATGGGTCATCAATATTAAACTCCTGGACAATCACTTTAAAGGGCATCTGTCAGCAGATTTGTACCTATGAACCTGGCTGACCTGTTACATGAACGCTTGGCAGCTGAAGGCATCTGTGTTGGTCCCATGTTCATATGTGCCCACATTGCTGAGAAAAATGAAGTTTTAATATATGCAAATGAACCTCTAGGAGCAACGGGGGCGTTGCCTTTACACCTAGAGGCTCTGCTCTCTCTGCAACTTTTGTGCCCTCTGAACTTTAATTGACAGGACAGGCAGGTGTGATGACATTTTAGGTGCAGCCCAGTCTCATTTAAGTGAACAGGGCTGAGTTGCAAAGCCAAGCACAGCCACTGTCCAATAGCCGCCACTGTGTTTGGAAAGCTGCGAGGTGGCGCCGCAGCCATGGGTGTCAGACCCCACCAATCAGGTATTGATGACCTATCCTGATTATACACTCGCCTAAAGAATTGTTAGGAACACCATACTAATACGGTGTTGGACCCCCTTTTGCGTTCAGAACTGCCTTAATTCTACGTGGCATTGATTCAACAAGGTGCTGATAGCATTCTTTAGAAATGTTGGCCCATATTCATAGGATAGCATCTTGCAGTTGATGGAGATTTGAGGGATGCACATCCAGGGCACGAAGCTCCCGTTCCACCACATCCCAAAGATGCTCTATTGGGTTGAGATCTGGTGACTGTGGGGGCCATTTTAGTACAGTGAACTCATTGTCATGTTCAAAAAACCGATTTGAAATGATTCGAGCTTTGTGACATGGTGCATTATCCTGCTGGAAGTAGCCATCAGAGGATGGGTACATGGTGGTCATGAAGGGATGGACATAGTCAGAAACAATGCTCAGGTAGCCCGTGGCATTTAAACGATGGCCAATTGGCACTAAGGGGCCTAAAGTGTGCCCAGAAAACATCCCCCACACCATTACACCACCACCACCAGCCTGCAAAGTGGTAACAAGGCATGATGGATACATGTTCTCATTCTGTTTACGCCAAATTTGGACTCTACCATTTGAATGTCTCAACAGAAATCGAGACTCATCAGACCAGGCAATATTTTTCCGGTCTTCAACAGTCCAATTTTGGTGAGCTCGTGCAAATTGTAGCCTCTTTTTCCTATTTGTAGTGGAGATGAGTGGTACCCGGTGCGGTCTTCTGCTGTTGTAGCCCACCTTTCTTTCCCATTCTGACATTCAGTTTGGAGTTCAGGAGATTGTCTTGACCAGGACCACAACCCTACATGCATTGAAGCAACTGCCATGTGATTGGTTGACTAGATAATCGTATTAATGAGAAATAGAACAGGTGTTCCTAATAATTCTTTAGGTGAGTGTACATCATCAATATTAAACACTCGTAAAACTCTTTAGAAGGGGTTCTCCGGGAATAAGGATCTAATGCTCTCAGCCTGCTTCAGTAAATCGAAGATTCATACTAACCTGCTCCGGTCCTCCATGCTGGCTTCCGCATGTCCATGGTCTGGTCCCTGGAGTGTTTACATCTGGCGCTGCATGGACATGGTCGCAATTGGCACATGACTGCAGAAGCCAGTTATTTGCTGCAATGGAGATTGTGACCATTCAGTGCCGGCTGTAAACACTTCGGAGACCGGAACATGGACACGTGGGAACCAGCGGGGAGCAGGCAAGTATGAATCTTCTACTTACAGAGTCCAGTAGGTGTTCCTATCAGTGATAGACAAAAGAGCAGACTTTGAAATGAATAAAATACAACTTATCAGTTAAAGTGAATCTTTTCCCAAAAAACTGTACGTCAATCTGCTTAGCCCCTCCTGCTCTATAACTTGCTGTCTGCACAATATGGCGGATTCCCTTCAATCCAGCCCTGGGAAGTCCTCATTTTCAAAAACGTCATTTTAGTTTTTATTGTATAACATTTACATTTTCTTAAAGCCCAATATATGATCTACTGAAAAAGTGTGATTACTATATTCTATGCATTATCTTTTAAATCAGGGGTAGGGAGTCATCATCACATGATGATGTGAGCACAACACATTAAACCCACAATCAGATAGTAACTAACAATATCATAAAACACCATGATGCAGTCTGTTTGGGTCAAGGAAGCCGCGGTCGGGCCGGGACTCACGGTCTAGTGAATCAGTGATTAGACGCAGTCACAGGTGACATCTTCTCAGCTTCTTCATTCAGGCCAGGCTGCCATGAATACCTCTTACGGCCATAACTCATCTCTGCAGATACTGCGCTCAATCAGCAATTGTGACCACAAAGTAACTGTACCCATTGGAGTGAACCCAAATCTATATCACCCAACTTGGGAAGTTGGAAACATTATATGGCAAGTTTTTTTTTCTCCTTGAGCCACGCATCTAGCTATGCCCAATCCTCACACAAACCTACCCAAGCTCCAGACCAACTTTACAGACCGCCACCGAACTTCAGGTGGGAGAAGGATGCAGGCAGGATCTGAATTTTCACTGTGTTCCATCAGACAGCTAAGCTGATGGCTCCTTTTCTTTTATCTCATACATTTTCATTATAGCTCAATTCTTATTTTACTGTGGCTAAAGCTGGATTTACACAGGCCGACTGAGGGCCCCATTGTCAGACAGTCAGCTGCTCGTTCAGTAAAGGAGAGCGCTGCACCTACTTCACTGTATGAGGATGCGGGCTCGCTATATTGCGGTCCCTCGTCCTTATACAGAATTATGGTTTCTGAGCAGCAGATCGCTGTTTATACCACACATCGGTGGTGCCTGCATGAACGACAGGATCACCCGATGAATGAGCGAGCCACTCGTTCATCGGGTGATTGGTGGCACATTCACACGGCCTGATTGTCAGGAACAACCATTCCTTCCCGATAATCTGCCCCATTCTTTGGCCATGTAAATGCTCTTTTAAATAACTGTTAATGACCTTTCAGTAATTGAGAGATAAGGTTTATTAGATGCTAGAAAACCCTTTGTGACAGAATGGCTCAATAGGCAGCACGGTGGCTCAGTGGTTAGCACTGTTGCCTTGCAGTGCTGGGTTCGAATCTGACCAAGGACAATATCTTCATGGAGTTTATATGTTAATGTTCTCCCCATGTTTGCGTGGGTTTCCTCCGGGTACTCATCCCAAAGAGATACTGATAGGAACCTCAGATTTGAGCCCCATAGGGGACAGCTTGATGCTAATGTCTGTAAAGCGCTGCGGAATATTTCAGCGCTATATAAGCGTGTAAAATGAATTAAAAAAAAATATATTTAATAAAGACGAATTGAAAAAAATTATTTTTAGCTCAAAATTACTAAAATGCAATCATAAAAAATTGACCACAAAGGTACCGTATACTTAGCATTTACATAGGTTTTCTGAGACTTAAATAATTCTGACCTATCCTCTGTATAGGTCATCAGTATCTGATCGGTTGGGTCCGACACCCGAGACCCCCACTGATCAGCTGTTGAAGAAGGCACCAGCTCTCACAGCTTTTACTAGGCCTGTGACAACACGATCATCGGTCTTGTGGCCTAGGTGCAGCTCACTCCATAGAAGTGAATGGGACTGAGCTCCGATACCGAGCACAGCCGCTATATAATGTACGGCACTGTGCTTGACAAGTATGGAGAAGTCCGTATTATCATGAGGATAGGTCATCAGTAGTAAAATGTTGGAAAACTCTTAAAGATTTCCAGACTGCCTTTCTGTGATGGAAGATCCTAGCAGATTGCAAGGATTACGTTTTTCTTTGTCCTGCCCCCCGACTTCATGACTGTTATCTGCTTCAGGCCGATTAATAAACCTATGATATGTTTCCCGCCCGGTCACTATCTTTAAGTGCTGTGATGTCATGAGTTCTACTCCTGCTTCTCTGTACGACTGGTAAATAATATACTGCGGACTGCAGAGCTCAGTTGTACTGCCACCTAGTGGACGTTTATGTACTTGTCACCCGTTTCGTACTAGCTAAGAAGGACAGCGCCTTTACAGCTGGCCAAATATACTGCATTTTACTTGGCACAAACTACCTACTTTCTTTTGATAATAGCCTAATATTTGCCATTGGAAAAACAATGATCAGACTTTTTGGATTTGTTACACCCGCCTCATCTGAAAATGTACCATACAAGAGCTATATGGCTGTGGCTTGTTTTCTAAAGCCATTGTCAGAATTGAGCAGGCATATTAGTCGGGGAGTCACTGACGAGCAGGAGATCATAGTCCATTGCATCAATAATTCAGCTGATAGGATGGCTAATTAGCCTCATACAAGCGATGTATGTGGATGTATTAGTCCTGGTGGATGTATGCTGGAGATTCCTTCCCTATGTCAGGCTATTTATCAGACTTGCCTAGCAAACATAGAATCCTATAGATTTTTTCTGCGATCTGTAGAGTTCTCTGGATAAATAGTTTAGATCATAGACCGACTTATCTGCACGCATGTCCTCTCAGAAGACACCATAGACCACGTTCTTCTGTCTGAGTCTATGGGCAGCTACAGTTATGTTTTTTCAGCACTAGACCCATAGAACCTTCTTTATGGACATACCTGTGCAAGCGACCATAGAACCTTCTTTATGTACATACCTGTGCAAGCCACCATAGAACCTTCTTTATGTACATACCTGTGCAAGCGACCATAAAATCTTCTTTATGGACATGCCTGTTCAGACAACCATAGAACCTTCTTTATGGACATACCTGTGCAAGCCACCATAGAACCTTCTTTATGGACATACCTGTGCAAGCCACCATAGAACCTTCTTTATGGACATACCTGTGCAAGCAACCATAAAACCTTCTTTATGGACATACCTGTGCAAGCCACCATAGAACCTTCTTTATGTACATACCTGTGCAAGCGACCATAAAATCTTCTTTATGGACATGCCTGTTCAGACAACCATAGAACCTTCTTTATGGACATACCTGTGCAAGCCACCATAGAACCTTCTTTATGGACATACCTGTGCAAGCCACCATAGAACCTTCTTTATGGACATACCTGTGCAAGCAACCATAAAACCTTCTTTATGGACATGCCTGTGCAAGCGACCATAAAACCTTCTTTATGGACATACCTGTGCAAGCGACCATAAAACCTTCTTTATGGACATACCTGTGCAAGCGACCATATAATCTTCTTTATGTACATACCTGTGCAAGCGACAATAGAACCTTCTTTATGTACATACCTGTGCAAGCGACCATAAAACCTTCTTTATGGACATGCCTATTCAGACGACCATAGAACCTTATTTATGGACATACCTGTGCAAGCCACCATAGAACCTTCTTTATGTACATACCCGTGCAAGCGATCATAAAACCTTCCTTATGGACATGCCTGTTCAGACGACCATAGAACCTTATTTATGGACATACCTGTACATTGACCATAGAACCATCTTTAAGGACATACCTATGCAAGAGACCATAGAACCTTCTTTATGTACATACCTGTGCAAGCGACCTTAGAACCTTCTTTATGGACATGCCTGTGCAAGCGACCATAGAACCTTCTTTTTGGACTTACCTGTGCAAGCGACCATAGAACCTTCTTTATGGACATACCTGTTCAAGCGACCATAGAACCTTCTCATATACACAACTGCATCTGATCTGCATTTTTTTTTTGCAGATCAGGTTCGGACCTATTATTTTTTTCATGTGCTGTCCGCATCCGTATGCCTGTTCCGTGGTCCTGCAAAAAAAAAAAAAAATAGAGCATGCCCTACTCTTGTTCGCTCTTCGGACAAGGATAGGACATTTCTAGGCACATTAAAAAAAAATGTCATTCACCAGGCCTGGATCCATGTTTTACGGATCCCCGATTTACATATTGCAAAACGGATACAGTCCTGTGCATGAAGCCTTATGGACATACCTGTGCAAGTGACCACTACCTTATCCTGCAGCTAGAGTCCCCTTCTGTATGTAGAGCTTTGCGCCACATTTGGCATCCATTTGGATATGATGCCGTATCATACTTGGATGCGTGCAGTTCCTCAGTGATAGAACTGTCATCCCTGTGGCATTGATTTTGCTATCCCTTTAATACAAGGCTCCCGTGAATACAATAGTAAAATTGGTAGTCAAGATGGGGTTATAATGGAAGGAGAAGATTAACCAAGCACTTGGCCGAGTTCCCAGACTGCTGCTATAGCAATGACTTGTCTTATCTTCCACAGAAGAAAGATAAGACTTCTGTGTACAGTCTTCTGTAGGCTATCCATATGTGTAGTTATTTGCTATCAGCCAACCTAAATAATCCCGTACGCTGCGCCTAGATGAGGGCGGTACTTTTGTTGGAGGTGTAAATATATCTACAGTGTGTTTGGTGCAAACAGGATTGTTGCTTATTTAGCAGGTGGTTCCATGAACATAAGGACTTTTGTTTCTTATACTGTTTATGGAACAGATGGTGGTTTATCTGTCTACAAACAGAAGATATGAATCTTTTTTATTTATATTATTAAATATAATAAATATTATTTAATATTAGTTTTCGTGTTGCCGAGAAGATATTAAGTATGTCTAGTTTCTAGTTTTGGTGCATCTCCTAGGGCTTGTGGACATCATAGAGAAGTGATAACCCTGCCTCTGTAATACATGCCCCCAGCAGTAGGCCAGACATGACGTGCTTTTTAGAAGCGGTTATCCAGTTACAACAGTCCCTTTGACGTGTTAGCCTACTTTCACCCCTGCGTTAAGTGCGGATCCGTCTGGTATCTGCACAGACGGATCCGCACCTATAATGCAAACGCTTGTATCAGTTCAGAATGGATTTGTTTACATTATGAAGAACAAAGTCAAAACGGATCCGTCGTGACTTGCATTGAAAGTAAATGGGGGACGGATCCGTTTTCAATTGCACCATATTGTGTCAGTGAAAACGGATCCGCTCCCATTGACTTACATTGTAAGTTAGGGCGGATCAGTTTGGCTCTGCATCGCCAGGCGGACACCAAAAGTCCGCATCCAGAGCGGAATGGAGGCGGAACGAACCAAAACTGCTGCATTCTGAGCGGATCCTTATCCATTCAGAATGCATTGGGGCTGAACTGATCCGTTTTGAACCGTTTGTGAGATCCCTGAAACGGATCTCACAAACGGAATTCAAAACGCCAGTGTGAAAGTAGCCTTACACATGGCGGCAGACATTGCATTTTGCCACTTTGCCTTACGGGCCGCCAAGTGCAGCACTGTTTCCGTCAACCTCATACAGTTTAAAGGGATCTGTCAACTCCAACCCCCCCACCCCAAACAAGAGTAAGAGATGTATAGTGTAAGTGACGCCGAGTCCAGTTATGTCATTTTTATCTTCATACTCATTTGCATTCCGACATGGTGCTCCCCCAGACCTAGGGTGCCACGTGTCCCAGTCCCGCATTTGGAGAGTCTGTCCCAGGTCCCGGTCACCCTCATTCTGGGACAATGCAGTGTCCCGGAATGACCTGAGCCACCGACCGCTGCTGTGACCAGGGCCGTTTCTTGGACCGGGCGGGCCGGGTGGCCGCCCAGGGCAGAGCGCGGCGCTGTCAGAAGGGGGGCGCCGGCAGGGCACAGCAGTAGATGAGCGCTGCGCTTCCATTGTGGAAGCGCTCACTCATCTCTATAGTCATCTGTATTGCCGTCCTCAGGACGCCGATACAAATGTCTGTGCTGCGGCAGCCGGCAGGGGAGGGAGAGGTGTGTCCCCTCCCTGTTCCTCTGATAGGCTGCCAGCACTAGGTCAGGACAGCACTAACGTCATCGCACCTCCTGAGCCAGCGAGGGACACAGGCCGGAAGAGGCCTGCATCGCATCCTGGAGGAGGTAAGTATAAGTTTATTTTATTTTATATATATGTACAAATTCATAATTAGAGGACCTCATACAACACAGTTTCAGGACTCTTGAGAAACCGATCATCTCCAACTAAGAAAATCATTACCCCATTGTGGTTATATTTACTTTAGTGTTATTTTATAAAGTTATTGTTTTAAGAAGTTTTATATGCTATTATATACATTTTTATTAATTCAAATAAATGTGTACCAAATGGTAGAGTGCTCGTCCTTACACCTTTGATCAAAATATGTACAAATTACAATATTGGCACATAAGGGGGGCTACTGGCACAGACATAAGGGGGACTACTGGCGCATAAGGGGGACTACTGGCACATAAGGGGGGCTACTGGCACATAAGGGGGGCTACTGGCACATAAGGGGGGCTACTGGCACATAAGGGGGACTACTGGCACATAATGGGGGCTACTGGCACATAATGGGAGCTACTGGCATATAAGGGGGGCTACTGGCACATGATAGGGGGGCTACTGGCACATGATAGAAGGTTGCTGGCACATAAGGGGGGCTACTGGCACATAAGGGGGGCTTCTGGCATATAAGGGGGACTACTGGCACTTGATAGGGGGCTACTGGCACATAAGGGGAGCTACTGGCACTTGATAGGGGGCTACTGGCACATGATGGGGGGCACTCAGGCTACTGGCACATGATGGTGGGGGGGCTATTATTACTGGCACATGATTGGGGGCATATCTTACTGGCACATGATTAGGGGGCATCTATGGGGGCACATCTTAATGGCACATTATTGGGTGGCACTATAGGGGCATCTACTGAGGCTAAAAAGAAGGGGTATTTTATATGGGGGGCTCTGTATAGGGGCATTTTATACTGGGACACATTATGGTGGGTACTATGGTAAAGGGGGGAGAGGAGCACTATGGGGTCATCTACGGGGGCATTGAGAAGGGGTATTTTAAATTGGCCCATTATGGGAACATTAGCTCAACTGGGGGCATTACAAGGAGAATTATTTCTACTGGGGGGGCATTATGGTGGGCTTTATTACTCCCCCACGGTATGACCCCCTAGTAGCACCACCAGCCTCTCCCTGCTCTGCTATCCCTCTGCCCCTTCTCCAAATCCTTTTTATGAAATCTTTCTCATTAGGATAAAACACAACATCAGCTCCGCCGAGCCCCCGGCCAAAGTGTGGAAGTGGTGTCCGAGATCCCCAAGGGCCAAGCCAAGTAATGGTAAGTTTTCATGTGGAGTATGTTTATGTTATACACATATAGCATACACTGTGCCCCACAATATACAGTATACGGTATAAATCTATTTCTTAAGAGATGTCTAAGTAGCCAGTTAATGTCTGCAGAAATACAGAAAAATGCACAGGCAGATATGTTTTTGCTAGTCTCAAGTATAAGCTTGACGAAATGCACTTGTGAAAGTAAGTGTCCCTGAATGGCAGTTAGGAAATGTGGTCACCCTACCCAGACCAGCAGTAAAATGAATTGAGAGGACTTCTCTTTGAGTCCTCTCCATTATGTACATGAGCTCAGGAGTCCTCTCAATGCATTTTATTGCTGGTTTGTGGGAGCACAGTGTCAGAATGCAAGTGAGTGTGAAGATAAAAATGACATAATCAGCCCAAGCACCACTTACACTATACACCACTTACTCTCATTTGGAGGTGTTTCGGAGCTGACTCCCTTCCCTTAAACCCTTTAGTGACCACCCATACACCTTTTTGTGGCATTCACTAAGGGGCCTTAGGCTAGGCTTTTCACGGCGGCCCAGTCTAAGCATTGCATGGGTCCCCAGTGCAGCGGAGAGCAGGGGCTTGGCTCTTACATGAGACCCGCAATCCTGCTCTAACAGCCCAGACCAGCAGGAGTGCCAATCTGGGCTGTTTTAACCCCTTAAGTGCCTCTGTCCCCCATTGGAACCCCGCAAATGTGATCTCCGGGTGCAGATGCATGTATAGGCTGGCTGGGACCTGATGTAGGCCTCAAGCCTACCTTGAGTGTTCCCCAGCAGGCTGTAAGACTATTAAGTGGTTAAAAAAAAAGTTAAAAACAAAAACAAACATTTATTAAGTTAAGCAATACGCTTTTTTTTATTGAAAATATGCTTTTCAATGAAAAAATTGCAAAAATAAAATCTCTAATATCACACGACTAAATTGCTATAGTCAAAGCTTGGTGGCTGTATCAGCAGCCAAAATAAGACAAATTGATATCACATGGGGTAGTAAGCGGATATTAAAACTTAACATTTAATAAATATACATTGTAAAAAATATTAGCCCAAAAATAGTTTGATCGTGCAATGTACATACAATACATATATAAAGTTATGCCTAGTCATCCAGAACTGTATGATGGATAAATGCGAGTGGGAAGGAGGGAGTAGCAAGGACAGTAGTTAAGAGATAAGGTAGCGGGTCTTTGTCCCTATATATCCTTATATGCTAATCCTCAGACCCATAAGACTAAAAGTCCCTACCTCTCACTCTTGAAAACAGGACAGTGACTGCCCAGCTTCGTCAAGATGTATAAGGAAAGGAGAGGAGAAACAGTAGTAACTAAAGGTGTTCCAACGCATTTCTTTGACTCACACCAAATCATCAGGGGACAGATACATCGAATGATGTTACACATACAAAATCTATAGTATAGATGATTGTTCAAAGCGGGGACTAATCGCTTAAGAGGACTACTTGGCTGTCCGATGAGGTCCAAAGTAAAGGTCCGCTGTAGCGTTTCAGAGGTCCTGCGTATGACAGTCCATAATGGCCTTACTTACATTTATAGCGTGCGCCGGCCCGCTCTTCCCACGGCCCCTGCGTCACATGACCGGTCACGTGATGCGTCACCTGACGCAGCGGCACACGTGACCAGAAGTGTGCGGCAGTCTCGATCTTAATAAACCCCTAAGCTGGCGGTGGTTCCACCGAACGTATCCTTCCTAGTTGTCTTGCATTTAGAACTTTTTTTTTCTATGCCTGAAACAGGCGTAGAAAATGGTAAATGAGCAGGCCTACCGCCCCGTCCCCACGCACGCCAAACCCATTATTTTAGACCTGGCATGAGCGAGAGAAGTTGCAGATTGCGGCACAACTAGGCGTATTTCAGCTTAATAAATGACCCCCTACATGTATTTGGTATTGCTGTAATCGTACTGACTCAGAGAATAAAGAAATTCTGTTATTTATGCAGAGAAATGAATGCTGCAAAATTTATAAAACTCAGTGGCAGTATTGTTGTTGTTTTTTCACATCTCCCTCTCAGAAAGGGTTGATAAAAGTTATGTCTAGCTCAAAATGGCACCATTAAAAACTACAGGATATGGCTACATAGCAGAAAAATAAAAAAAAGTTATAGCTCTTGGAAGGCAACGATGAAAAAAGGAACAAAAATGCTTGGTTAGTAAGGCCCAAATCAGGCTGGTCACTAAGGGTTAACCCCTTAGTAACCAGCCTGATTTGGGCCTTACTGACCAAACGCACACACAGCGGCAGCACACATGCTCTTTGTCACTGTTGTTTGGAGAGGAATAACAGAGGACTTGGGACCCCAGTTTAACTGGTGGAAGTTCAGCATTGAGATCCACAGGAATCATGCATTAAATGCATCTTTCTCCACTTGTATAATGCTTCTTCTCCTCCTTCTGCCTCCTGAACTGATCATTCACTCTCAATTCACAGCTGAAATCTGTCTTGAGAGATTAAATGGACTATCAGCTTATTGGGGGACTGGATTACTTGCTGCCATTGAAGTCCATGGAGGAGGAGACCAAGGCACAGACAGATGCTGGAGTCCCCCCCCCCCCCATCCCTTCCCAGTGATTGATTCACAGCAACACTGCTCAGTACTGTTTTTTAAAGAGAACTTGTAGCCATGAAAATGCAAAGTAATCTGCAGGCTGTGTGATGTAGAGCAGGAGGAGCTGAGAAGATTGATATATAGTTTTGTAGGAAAAGATTCAGTTTTTCATTCATTTTAATTTTTGCTCATTTTGGGCATTGAAGTCCAGGAGGCGGTCCCAGAACGAGCAGTAATTTAAATGTATAAATTACAGGTTTTATTGATTTTTATTTTCCCCACAAAACTATATATCAATCCGCCTGCGCTCTTCAACACTATTTTCAACCTTATAGGTTGCATTTAAAGGGGTTCTCCGAGAATGAAGACAATGAAAATACATAAATATTACTTTATTATAAATATTTTCTCAAATACCTTTTTTATTAGTTATAATGAATTGTTTTGTCTGTGGAGCAATCATCAGGGGAAACAAAATGGCCGCCGTCCTATTAGTGCACACATAACCTGTCCTAATCACACAGGAGGACAAGTTACTTCACAGCACTGAGCTAAAGAGCTGCCTCATCCTCCTCTCTGTAAGGAATTATGATCCTGAATACAGTTTAATATGATCTTCAGCTGAATCTCTGGGGAATGGAGTTTATGAGGAGAGGAAATGAGCAGCAGTTCTTGTATGCAGTCTCCATAACCACAGTCTGTCCTGTCCATCCTCTCTATACTTCCTTTCCTACGGAGATTCAGGTGAAGATCTTATCATCTGTATTTAGGATCATAATCCCTGACAAGCATCGCAGAGAGGAGGATGAGGCAGCTCTTTAGCTCAGTGTTGTGAAGTAACTTATCCTGCTGTGTGATTAGGACAGGTTTTATATACTAATAGGACAGCGGCCATTTTGTTTCCCCTGATGATTGCTCCCCAGACAAAACGATCCATTATATCTAATGAAAGGTATTTGAGAATACATTTATAATAAAGTAATATTTAAGTATTTTCATTTTCTTAATTCCCGGAGAACCCCTTTAATGTACTATAAAGAGATAGCAGAGCAGAGTCTCCTCTTCTCTATGTAGAGTGGAGCTCACGGGGAAATAACAATTTGAGACTGAGCTTATAGAGGGACAAACTGGTGATTAAATACAAAATATAGGTATGTAATGGGCAGAAATAGTGCCACTCCTCATGTACACAGAATACCTTAGTCTGAAAAATCACCTGAAATGACAGGTATGTCCAACCCTCAGTTGGTTGGGGCATCGCTATCGTTGGGGGTCTGACATCCTGTACCCCCTCTGATCACCTGTTGGAACTACACGGCTCTGTCTGTTGTGCAATGGATGGAGCTGGTTAACGCAGTGTCGATCCCATTCACGTCAGTAGGAGCAGTGCTGCAGTGCTGTCCGTCCACAGCTCAATAGGTGGAGCTATATAGTTCCCACGCTGGAGATACTGCAGAACAGCTGATTGGCAGGGTGCAGGACGCCAGGCCCCCATGATCAGGTAGTGACTCGGGATCACCATCACTTGTAAAGGGTTGGACAACCCCTTTAAGTCCACAGCATGCCTATGTTCTTAGTGTATAATGCATGTTGTTGTTATGATAGAGAATGTCTTTCATTAATAACTGCTTGTATCCAACAGGTGGCTCCTCTTCTGAAAACGACTGTGCGTTTGAGCCGGATTACTCCATCACCTCTCTCCCTGTGCCAGAGGGCATGCAGCATATACGTATGATGGAGGGCATGTCCCGCTCGCTGCCCTCCTCGCCCCTTCTTACTCACCAAGCCATCAGTGTGCGGCTTCAGCCAGTCAAGAAACTAACTGGTAAGGGCAGTTCCTAGTAATTAAGACTTCTTCAAAAGTACTTGCCGACCATTATCGATGATTCATCCAGGTATGAAGGCCAGGAGGGGTTCAGTGATGCACATGTTCAGATTGTACAGCACGTGGGAGCCTGGCATTGGACCACATCCTTAAAGGCTTCAATTGTACTTCCTAGAGTTTTTCTTGCTTTTCATTTCATGTTTGAGTTTGGCCATTTTCAGATGGCCATAATGCAGCTGCATTTTAGTATCCGTTACCCCTCAGTCCTAGACTTCTATAGTAATCCACTTGGTTCAGAAGAACCTTAGCATTGAAATTTAGGTAAAAAAAAAAAACTGGCCACTTTATGGCTGTCTGAATGTGGTCTTATGTTTATGAATCGTTCCACATATGAATGTTCCAAATGTTTTTGTGCCCTATTCAGACAGTATGCAGTGCCTGCTGGTGTTCTAGTTAGCATCGCTATATCTTCCATGCAAGGTTCAGCCTTTGGGCCTGGCATGTAGGTGTCAGCTTGGTGACCGGCACATTCGGCATTACATCTACCTCCCTTTACAAAACACGTGCTTCTACCTCCTGTATCACGAGACGCATTCCTATTAGGCCGTCTGTCTAGACCAGCACTAGATTTATCAACCAGGCTCAGCCTGGATGATAGATCTGCTGCAGGGATAGACACTTTAGTCTAATTCTATAGCAATTATTGGTTGGCTTACTTTTAAACAGAATTTATTTTGTGGCGCTTTGTAGGTCCCACCATTTTTTCAGCAAAGGCTTGCCCTGTTCCCACTAAGTCACTCCAGCTTTTTGAAAATGCCAGAAAATTCGGTAGAAATCCTAGTTGTACCAAATTGTGCCACTTTTTAGACAGAATCAAGGCACAGACACATTAGTAAATCTGGGCCGCAGGGTAGGAGCGTATATATGTCTATTAATACGGTAGTATGGCACAAAGCTATGACAGAAAATAAGCCAAACAATAGCAAGACTAGAACAGTGTCTAGCCCTGCACAGGGGTGCACCTAGCCTTTCTCCTGCCTGAGGCGAAAACTGAAACGGCGCCCTTAGATGGGTGTATTTCAGCAGTGCCTATGTGATTTGTACATTTCACCCTCAGGCTTCCGAGTTCTGCATTGGTTCCTCAGATTGTCTGCTTTTGGAAAGTGAATCATTACTGAGTAACATACGTGTATCTCCGCTTCTTTGTATACATGTACAATGCACCTATATTTCTGTATTAAATTATTAAGAGCTGCTGAGCGGGGTGAGAGACCATTGTGATTCATAGGAAGGCTCACTGACAATGTGTCTTCTGTCTGAGCGCATGAATAATGGACGAGCACCTCATACAGGTCATTATTATATAACATCCCTCTACGCCCCCGTCAGGGTGGCACATGGACATAGCATGGTTACTAAGCCCTGGAATAGTTGGGGTTTTCTTATACTAAGTGACTGAATACTTTAGGGGAGATTTATCATCCCCTTTGGCCACTTTTCCAATGTAAAAAAAACAAACAAACAAAAAAAAAACGTGATTTTTTTTAAATGCCATTGATTCTAAATCTATGTGCAAGTGACATTTCCACACTGCCCTCGCCACTTTCCGAAATGGGGCACAGCAGGGCCACTAGCCCTGGCAAACTTATTATCAGTTATGCCAGTTTTCTGGGGGGAAGGAGGTTTGTTGCAAACGTCGGTCTCGATAAATGACCCCCTTGCATTGTTCAACTAGTGGCAAACATAAAAAAACTTAAAGCCTGGGATTACAGCTTAGCCTTCTTCTATTTAAAGGGAACCTGTCACCATGAAAATGCAATGTAAGGTACAGGCAGCATGTTATAGAGCAGGAGGAGATGAGCAGATTGATATTTAGTTTTATGGGAAACGAATCAGTAAAACTTGTATTTGTTTTATTTACTTGCTGATTCTGGGCTATGAAGTCCAGGAGGCGGTCCTATCAGTGATTGACAGTTATCTCTGTATACACAGTCATAGGGGAGAGGCTGTCAATCACTGATAGGGCCGCCTCCTGGACTTCAAAGCCCAGAATGAGCAGGAATTTAAATGAGTAAAATAAGTTTTGCAGAATCTTTTCCCGTAAAACAATTTAGTCATCCATGTCATGTCGACAACACGTGGTCACTGCAGCCAATAACTGGCCTTGTCAGATGCACTGCTGAGGCCAGTGATTGGCTGCAGCACTCATGTGTTGTCATTGTGACGTCACCCCTGAAGCTGGGTAAATAGAGCCTGGCCAGAAGAAATGGAGTAGCTGCACAGAACTGTCAGGTAAGTACTTACCTGTTCTTTATTTCAGGTGGATCATGCGGGTTGTCTGGTTTCCTGCTGAAACTGGACAACACCTTTATTGGGGGTGTTAGACACAGTCCATTGAAAAGAATGGGACTGGTTCTGGAAAATAGCATTTTTCAGAATACCCCTGACATTTTACCGTCACACGAGACTCCTATTGTGGACCACACCCACATGGAGGAGACTTCTCCCAGTCATGGCTACACATGCCCATTGTTTCCAGTCATAACACAGACTTTTTGTAAATGTGCAAAACTGGGTTGTGGTATTGGGTCATCCAAAGATAAAATGGCAGCTTCCTCTGCCTGCAGACAGGAGCACTATGAACCATGGCAAATGTGCACCTGATCATGGGCTAGTGGGCGCCATGTGACGCTGCTGCTGTATTAATACCCATCTTCTTCACGCCGTTAACCCTGACTAGCGTTGGTGTCTATAGAGCAGCTGCTACTGTACGATTCTCGATGCTGTCACCTTAAGAGGCTTAAAGACTTGCTTATTGAGTTAACTGGCTTGATTGTCTAATGAGGCTCTGCAGGTCTGACTCACACAGCGAGCCCAGCGTTATTCGTCTCCCAGAGGGGCCACTACGCCATAAATTTTGCTTTAGAGATCGATGCGGACTCTGCAAACCTTCATCTATTGCAGCAAGGCAATGTGTTATGTAAGTGGCGTGTGCTCCTTTCAGACGGCATTAAATTCTTAATGTGGTAGAGACGCCTGTGTATTACAGGGCCATGATGATTGCGTAGACAAGCTGTACAGCTCGGCCACCTTTTTAGCAGTATGTATAGTAAAATGTTTGCTGTTAATAAAGTTATAAGAAGCAGAGGAAAACAACGCAGCTTACAAATCGTAGCGCAGTGGGAACCAGCCCTTACATTACATCCTCCACTCAGATATTAAAGGGGTTTTCCGAGATTTTGATACCGATGACCTGTCCTTCGGGGACCCCCGCTGATCAGCTGTTTAAGAAGGCACCAGCGCTGTGAGCGCCGCGCCCTTCTCTCTGCTCACCAAGCACAGCGCCGTAGACTATGCTTGGTATGGCACTCAGCCCCATTGAAGTAAATAGGGATGAGCTGCAATCTAAGCACAGCCGCTATACAATGTACGGCACTGTGCTTGGTGAGCTGCGTGAAGGAGCACTGGTGCCTTCTTAAACAGCTGATTGGCAGGGCTGTCAGATACTGATGACCTATCCTGAGGAAAACCCCTTTAAAGGGGTTGTGCAGGATTAGAAAACCTGGCTGCTTTCTTCTAGAAACAGCGCCACCCCTGTCTAGGGTTGTGCCTGGTAATGCAAGTAGGCTTGCCTAGAGTGAATGGGGCGGTACTGCAATACCACACCCAACCTGTGAACAGGTGTGGCGCTGTTTTTTGCAATACAGCAGCAAAGCCTTCCTAATCCAGAACAACCCCCTATTGTACTAATAATCCTTATGTATTATGATTTCTATTATTTTACTAGAATGCTCATGACAGCAGGTTAAGCTATTCCGATGCTCAAAAACGGATGGAAACCCGACGAGGAGAGCTGTCATAAGTTACAGACCTAGTGTAACGGTGCACACGCATGTACCATAGAGGAGATTCACTACTCAAAATGCAGTTTGTGCCAAAACCTTGTGTCCGTTCGTTGGACCCCATTTTGTTACCGTTTTAGACACTGTTAGTGTTGAGCGAACTTGTGTTTTAAGTTCGGCGTCTAAAGTTCGAGTTCAGGTTATCAAAGTATCCCGTTATGGATTCTAAATTCCGTTATGGTCCGTGGTAGCGGAATCCATAACGGGATTCTTCGATAACCCGAACTTTAGACGCCGAACTTAAAACACAAGTTCGCTCAACACTAGACACTATTATACAGTTTTTGTGACTTCTACAGAAAAGGGGGTCTGGCTTAAATGAGAAAAGGGGAGAGGTGTAAATTTGGACTAGACAGTCTAATAATGCACCAGATTTATCATCATCATCATCATCATCATGTGACTAGAGTACAATAGACCAGTGGTCAGATTGGAACTCACTGCATCATAAATCACCAGAATGCTGTGAGTTCATGTCAGAGAAGCTGCTGCCAGTCCAGGGGATACAGACAACACACGGGCAGTGTTTCCCGGACAGCACGTGGTCGTGTGCGTGTGGCCTAAGACTGACTAACAACTGATTAAAGGAGTTGTCAAAAGCCGTTTTGCTGACATCTTCAAGAGCAAATGTTGGACAACTTCTACATGGTCAGAGCAGCTGTACATATTCAAAAAGTTGCAGAAAAAACTACGTAGCATTTACAGCGATTCGGTAAGTTAGAATTTGGCATATCTCACTTTTTACATATGTGCCCCAAAATTTTGCACACAGAAATGTTGTGAAAATATATGAATGATGTTATATAACATTGATCTCAGTTTGGTGATGGTCAATGCAATGTCCACTCATTCAAATCAGATGACCTCAGATTGACTGGTCACACTTGACGGTAAGGCCTGTCTGATGACCAGAGTACACAACTGATTGAAGAGGTTGTCCATAATGATAAAACATCTCAGACAAGCTCTAAAATGGCTTAAAAAACATCTACTCCTCTTGTTCTCCAGCACTATTTTCTGTGGTGCTGATCCAGTTCTCCAGGCTCTACTTGTTGAGAGTCGGCAGTGGTGATGTGTCTGGTGCTGTATCCTGGGATGTCACAGTGATGTCACAGGATACGGTACCTCATTGCTGCAGCCAATCGCTGTCCTCAGACCGCTGAGAACGGTGATTTGTTGTAGTGGTCACGTGACTTACAGTATTCAGGCATGTCAACCACTCCAGGAGAACCGGGTGGTGCCACAGAAAATAGCGCTAGAGTAACAGCTGAGTGTAAGATGTTTGCTTTTATTAATTTTAAGTCATTTTAGAGCTTGTCCGAGATTTTTAGTTATCTTGTGCGAACTCTTTAAAACCAGAAATTATGATCACAAACTCTAGATGTCATTTACTCTCAACAATGATCACTAGATATGATTGGAATCCATAAAATTGCACAAAAATGTGTAATGTGGAAACTTGTTCAGTCCACAACTATCTCTCCCGACTTAAAAAAAAAAATGGAGCTATAGAATTCACAGCTGTTGTACACCTCTGCATAGGAACAGATGAGGGATAATTTTAAAATCCTACATCTCTGATCCTCGTATCCCCAACATTTTGCTGTCAGTGGACAGTTGGGAGTCCACTTTTGTACACATTGGCCAATTACACCAAAAGTAAAGAGTCTGGACAACGTTATCTGATGTGTATAAACCACTAAAGTAAGTGAATTTTTACATTGTGGTGATGAAATATCTCTAGGTGTAATTGGTGCCCAGGGAACTACTGTACTTTGTCAGCTCGCACACAGGGTTGACCACCAACACCTATAGTCCATGAGATACCTCCTGGTTCTAAACATGACCATACACACAGAAGTTGGGCGATAACTGAACAGCTATTTTGTTTATCGGACAAAAATTTCAAACATGGCCAGCTTCTTATCAGACGACAGTGGTCTTGCATCATTCGGCTTAAACAATCGTTCATTGTTAAATTTCAGACGATGAATGATCTTGGTTGAAATCGTCTGTTTTGATCAACCTTAACCCAAGGGTCTATTCACACGTCCGCATGTGTTTTGCGCAAAACACGGACACCGGTAACGTGCGTTCCGCATTTTGCGGACCGCACATCATCGGCACTCTCATAGAAAATGGCTATTCTTTTCCACAATTGCGGACAAGAATAGGACATGTTCTATTTTTTGCGGAACTGAAGTGCGGATCCGCAAATGCGGATGTGGACAGCACATTCCGGCCCCATTGAAAATTAATGGGTCCGCACCTGTTCCGTAAAATTGCGGAATGGATGCGGACCCATTTTGCGGACGTGTGAATGGACCCATAGGTGTATTGCGACCGTTAGACTACTGCAGAAGTAGCAGGAGACCAGTCTGTTTCTTTATGTAAAAAGTTGCTACAATATATTCACTATACTGCAGTATATTTTATTCTTGTACCAAATCATTAGGGGGAAGATGCCTTACTGGCTGTCATTCACTGCTGTCAGTCTTTGCAAAGTGAGGATGAAGATAAATACCTTCCACCAAAATCAAAATTTCATCTCATACATGCATATTACAATTCATTGACAAAAAAATATATAACTCACTCAGATAGAAATGTTGGATTGCTGCAAAACTCAGCATGTATTTATGTCTCAGCCAGATCTGTAAATGATTACTGGCGGAGTCTGATTAGACACTGGGTCTCCTCCTAGAAAAAGGCTTTCAGAAGCTACTTTGGGGCAGTTTACTTTTTTGTTAGAGATCGTTGACTGCTAGACATGTCTCTACAATGCACTTAAAGACTTTTTCTCCAGAAGACAGACTTTGAGAGGGGGCGCATCATTGAACTAAGAGAAGCAGGATGGTTATTTCGATTAATTGCCGGCCATTTAGTCCATTTTGACTTACACCAAGGTTTTGGGATCAGTAGTTACGTGAGGGCATGCACACACGAGGAACAGGTCCTGGACAGCTCAGACAGACTGCCAGTAGAGAGGATTGTTTGATCTCCCTACAAGCACGAGCTCCCAAAGTTTTGTTGTCCACCATCCAGACACAGGTAGCATCTTCATTTCACACCCCTTTGTCTGCCCGGACCATGACCTTCATTTGCAGTAGTGTCATGAAAGAGAAACTGGAACTGTATCATCTTTGGCGATAAATCCATGTTTTGTTTGGGATTTGATTATGGTTGGGTATGAAGGCCTGGTGGTGAGCGCTTCAATCCTGCCTTTGCTGTGGAGTGACACACTGCTCCAACTCCTGGTGTAATGAGCTAGTAAGCCATCACATATGAGAGTCAGTCACCACTAGTAGTTACACCAGGGACACTATCAGCTCAGAGATATGTGTAGGACATCCTGTGGCCACATGTGTTGCCTCTCATGGCAGGGCTTCCAACTGGTATTTTCCAGCAGGATAATACTCACCCACACAAGTGTTTCCCAGGAATGTCTCCACCAGATTGCAACACTTTCTTGCAGTGTCAGACTGGGGTGCCTAGGGCCCACCAGTAAAATTCATTCTAGGGGCCCACTGTATAACTGCATGTAAATCCTACCTGCTTGCACTGCAGCGGACAGCAGCAAGACTCTCAAGATGATTGATTATAGGTGTCCCTGAACGATTTTGAGAAGGCAGGTCCCTGGGGAAGGAGGGTACCTTGTTGGCTACCACCAGATGTGTCGTCTGTAATAATAAACTGCTTAGTTTTTTAATCTACCCACTTTTTATATGGATGCCTAGGCAGGTTGAGATGCTGTCGGCTGCCTCTCCTTATGTAGTGCAGTTAGTCTGTTGTGCCATGTGCCACTAATGCAAGAGGTGGAGGACTTGGAGCCCACAATGCTCACGGCACCACCGGTGGATTCCCCTGTCCCCATGTGGGAAAGTCTGAGCCTGCTTCCTTTTTCCTGTTTGGTTATCGGATTTATTAGCAATTGAGCATTTGTAGGACCAGCTAGAAATCCAGCTTCAGTAACCTACGAGCGTGCAGGATCTACAGGCCCATATGGAACATCTGTGGGCAAATGAGCCACAGGATATCTGCCTCAAACCCTCCCCACGCATGCACAATTCAGTAGAGCGTGCATGTGTTCTGAATGAGGCTAGGGGAGTAAGTCGCTGTTAGACACCTCAGCAGCTTATCTCCCCAGGAACAAAAGGATCAGGCATGTTGAAATCCAACTGTGCTCCGGCGAATACTTTGTCTATGGCCAGCCTGACCAATAGTGACACAATCTATAACTTATCACCACCGGTTTGTATATGGAACATATAATACTGCATATAGCACTTTAGTATGTTTCATGTCTGTGAGCTACAGATGTGCGCTGCTGTGAGCATTATTGTAGTAGTCTATCTGCAGTGCCAGTGCTGAGTGGGTAATGTTGTGCTGGCATAAAAAGCCGCAGTACATTGTCAGCAGAGCCCTTATGTCAAGGTGAGATTAATGCATTGTTCGTTTAATCCGCCGGCTCCTGTATGGCTTATTAAACATTCTGCCCATGCCCTCTGCTGAGCAGCAGGCTTTGCACACAGTGCAGGGTCGAGAAGATGTGTGAGGAATTAGCAAGACATGCCACGCTACAGAGCGTCAGAGTCAGGAGGAGTGACGTGCCGATTTCTAGCTTTGCGGCTAGCTGTGGGTCCCAATGACGTGCATGGGGGGCGTTGTTGCTGCTGTGGTCCCAGACATACAGATGCATCGCACACGCACTCTGTGCTTCCACAGCAGAGATCATGCACCATCCAGACATGTCCCTGATGATCAGAATTCTGGGAAATGATTGCTGCTATGTCTGCTCTGCACAACACCATCTCGTCTTGTTTTATACCTTCCAGGCTGTAAGTCGGAGACATGCAAATCAGTTATGAGGCGTATGAGGAGCGCGGCTTGAATTGTGCCAGGCTGTTTTCGTTGTTTCTTAGGTTTTATTTTAGCATGGGAGATTAGGAATAAAGAGCCCTTATGTTAGGATTTATGTATCTTGACAATCCTGCTGACTGAGACGTGCTCTAGTACTGCCATACATTTCTAGCAATTTTCAATACGAGGTCAGGTAGAACTTCCCAGGCCTTTCCAGTGACGTTTTGGGTCAGAATTTACTGTTAATGTAAAATTTTCAGTGCGCATCTAATTGCATTTCTTTATTGTATACCCAAAGTACATTCTGCTGTGTAGCCTTATGAGCCCATACTGTCCTCAGAGGCCATCTTCATGGCTTCCATGGGGTCAGATGGGGAAAAAAGGAACCCTGTTCCAGTTCACTCTTTATTCTGACAGGAAACAAGGGAACACACTGAAATGAATGATATAAGTAAGCAAGAAACATAGTTGCCTTCATTTTTATTTATTTTTTATAAATTTTATTGAGGGAAGAGTTATACAAGTTATTACTTGATTACAATAGTCGGTGTATACATGTACATTACAGATCTGTCATTGCTTACAACTATCATCCTATAAAAAATAAGTTTTTCTGCAATAATTGAGCAACAATTCCCATTTTATTATTTTATTACCACTTTTCAATCTTTTAACTCATAACATGTTAACCTTTTAACATCCCCTGCTCCATGACTGTATCAAAACCCTGTTGTCCTCCATCTTTTTATAGTCTGTTAATAGTCATTAATTTCCTCGTTGGGAATTAATCTCCCCAATGTCCCCTTCACTTGTTCCATAAGGTACCACTTACTTTCTTTGAACGGTGCCACCGCCTCCTCTAATTCCTTACTAGACATAGAGTGTAGCATAAATGTTTTCCATTTGTGGAAAAAGTACTTGGTCGCCTTTTCTTTTTCTGTGTCTAGTCTCTTTGTTTCATAGTACCAATCACTCAAAACTAGGAGATGTGGGGGATAGCCAGTGTCTCAGTATATTTTTTTTAACCGATAATAATAAAAGATGTACTCCCTTGATACCTATTTCCTTTGTTGAGTTTTCAGTAGGTTCCAATAATATAGCGGAAGAAGCATTGTTGTGGGGAAAGTGGTATATCTACAGTATGTCCCATACCTTCTTAATATATTCAATAGCTGCTTTCCACAACTGGTTTAAGTTGGGGCATTCCCATAGACCATGTAGTAAGTTAGCTTTCTGTAGATGACATTTTGGACACCATTTAAGGTAATGTGCCGGGGCATCCCTGTATGAAAGGTCAAAAGCCTATGTAGCTTTATGTATTATTCTAAATTGCATGCTACTGATAGCTTGTCTTACTTTTTCCATATCTGCCCTAATTTAAGGTGTTAAAGCAGGATCCCCTAACTCAGTCTCCCATTTTTTGAATACTCCTCTCCCAGTAGAATTGATTGTATATTCAGAATTTTCCTATATAGGATAATTAGCCTATTTTTCCCTCCTTACCCATCAAGGCCTCAAACCACACCATTCTTTCATGGTCCCCCAAGTTATCTGCTTGCGCTTTGCAATATGAAGTTAGTTGTCTGAAAGGCAGGAAATGTGAATTCGGGAGCTGGAATTTACCTTGAAACTCCAGCCAAGAGAGTATCATTGTTCCTGACGGTGATAAAAGTTGTCCCAACTTGTTAATACCTTTTATCCCTCCATATTTCAAACTTTTTGGATTGTCTCCCTTGCGGGAATGCCAGCAAGGCCCATAGTGGCATATATAGTGTAATATACATAGGTAGTCTATATATTTTCCTGACCGCCCTCCATGCTGCTGTTGTGTCTTTTATCAGAGTATAAGATTTGACCAAAGGTGGTGTGTCTTTAATTCTGGTATGTAAAAGTGCCACTAGGTCCCAAGGGGCCACCAGTTCCCTTTCCAAAGGAGTATTCAAGAACTTAGATGTATCCCAAATCCATTCTCTAACATGTCTAGTGAGGGCTGCCAGATTATATCTCCTTTTGATGGGTAGTTGTATTCCCCCCTCCCACTTCAGCAAGCATAGTTTTTCATAAGCTATCCTAGGTCTTTTCTTTTTCCATAGGAACAAAATAAAGGCTCTTTGTAGTTTAATATCTATGTGTCTTATTAATAAAGGTATTGTTTGCATGGGATAGAGTAGCCTAGCGAAGCTAACCATTTTTAAGAGATGAGCTCTGCCGAAAAGGGAGAGCGTTAAATTTGACCATCTTTCCAGCTCCTGTTCTATTTTCTTAAGGGTAGATAGTTCAACGCATATAGTGAAGATGGTTGTTTGCCTATCTCAATGCCCAGATATGTCAGATGTTGTGTTTTCACCTCTACTTCCTGGGAAAAAATGGGGCCACCCGTAGGCCCTCGGAGATATAGCAATTGACTCTTCTTTACATTGATCTTATATCCAGTGACTTCCCCATAATATAGCATGGTTTCCAGCACTTTTCCCAGGTGTTTGCTTGGGGAATTCAGAAACAACAAAATGCATCTGCAAAACAGGTAAGTTTAATCTCTTTTTCCCACTTGAATTCCTCGGAACGTATCTGATTGGATCATAAAGCGAACCAGTGGTTCCAAAGCCTGGAATGCTCACTCTTGCTTTTGGCCTCTCGTACATACTTTTCAGCATTCATCTGAACAAGCCCCTGCTACCAAATGCATCAAGAGTCCGCCTAAGCCGTTCCCAGTTCACATTATCAAAAGCCTTCACCAAGTCTATAGATAGAAGGGCGGAGTGGCTATTTTTTTTACCTGGTTGTGGAGAAGGAAGTCCTGAACTGCTAATACCATTCTTATGTTTGTTACCGCCGCTCTCCCCTTTGTAAATCCAACCTGATGTGGTCCTATAAGTTCTGGCATATAATCATAGGTATGTTTTGCTGTCACCCACTTAGTTTTGTTCAACTCTGTGGGCTCTGCTAAAAAGGCTGTATGTGTATTTTGTACCTTATCAGTAGCTTGTTTATAATGGACTTGTATGTTTTTTTTTTTTTATCTATGTGTACGAAATTATATTCCCTCTTATGACTACTTTTGCTGTCTCCCAATATAACAGATATTCTTCTTTGTGAATTGCGTTATTGTCCGAGAATCCTCAGCACCATCCCCTCAGTCTATCTATAAATTCTTCATCAGTGGCTAAATAGCTAGGGAGTCGCCATATATAGTCTGTCCCTCTAGGTGTATTTTCTGTTATCTCCATAAGTACCGGCACATGGTCCGATATTATCCTATCCGTTATTTCTGTCATGTTTGTTTTTCGCATAAGTTGTGGTGAGGCCAATACATAATCTATCCTCGGCCATAACTGTTGGGCATGAGAATAGTGTGTATACTTTCTTTGTCGGGTTATAGAATCTCCAGACAACTGTTAGGTTTGTAGAGGTCAGGAATGATTCAAGTGTGTATGTCACTGATGGTCTTGTGTATGTCCCTCGTCTATGGTGTCAGCGGTCTTCCTGTATATTTCGTACCACATTAAAATCTCTCGCCACCAATATTTGCCCCATATATTCCTGCAGGATTGCTGTTTCCAGTTCCCCAAAGAAGGGCACCTGGGCTGAATTAGGCCCATATACATTATATATAGTGAGCTGTCCTGCTTCTGTTTCTATTTTCACCTTCACATCTTCCCTTGTCATCATGCTGCACTAAAATTATTTTATGGCTTAAACGTTTCATGTGCCAGAAGTCGGCCTCCTCCAGGTGTGTCTCTTACAGCAGGGATGCTCAACCTGCGGCCCTCCAGCTGTTGTAACACTACAACTCCCACCATGCCCTGCTGTAGGCTGATAGCTGTAGGCTGTCCGAGCATGCTGGGAGTTGTAGTTTTGGAACAGCTGGAGGGCCGCAGGTTGGGCATCCCTGTCTTACAGTAATGCAATATCTACATTTAGGTGTCTAAGAATCATTATTCTTTTTTTTGGTGCCCTTAATCCTTTTACATTCCCCGTCACTATTTTCATTTTTTAATATTAATACAGAATTTGTTTGGATTTCGACCTGGAGGATACTTTCACTTCCTGAGCACACACTCCCATTACTCTACTGTACAGCCATGGAGCGTAACAAAACATATAACTTTACCCCCTTCCCTTATTCCCATGAACGCAATCTAGACCCCAGCATCTTACTCTTTTAGACTTCACTTTTTTGGCACATTTCTGACCAGAATTGCAGAATTTTTATTCACCAGAATAAATCATTTCTTTGTGTCGCTACCCCCTTTTTTTTTTTTTTTTTTTACCTGTTCCCTCACTTGAACTCAGATATATACTTCTTACTCCATATCCCATCTAAATCCCAGATAGGGTCTTATTATCCATAATATCTAGAAACGGCTATAACTCGTGTGTTTCATACTCTACTCGACCTCATCCTTTATATGATAGAGACGAATTATGTCCATCTTTGACATCAGAATTTCGCAGAAGTTGCTTGTCTATGTTTCTTTGTCTTTTCCCTCAGTCCCATTCCAGGTTCGCTTCTTGGCTCGATTTGACTCTGTGTTCGAGTTAGGGGGGGATCCATGTGATCGTTTACGGGACATCCCTTGATGGTAGTTGCCTCTTGGTGAGCCATAGCCTCTGGAAGTCGTTTCTTCAGTATCACTCTTGTGGGTATAATCCTCCTCTATGGTGGCCATTGCATCTTTTGGGGTTGAATACGTATCTATAGTACCGCTTTCTGAAAAATCTTAGTATTGCTGGATATATCAGTGCAAATTTTATTTTCCTCTGGACTGTGTGCAGTTGGAGGAGAATGCTCTTCTCCTTCTGGCCACTTCTGCGGAATAGTCTCCAAACAGTAAAATCTTGTGGCCCCTCACTATCAGCGGCGGGGTTGTTCGTCTGTATTTTGTCAGGAGGTATTCTTTCTCCGCATAGTTGAGATATCTTACTATTGTAAGTCTAGGCCTCCGTGTGGCTGTTTCTGTTCGATGATGTCTCATAGATCCCACTCGGTGGGCTCTTTCCATCATTAATGGGCCCTGAATTCCCAATGTTTGGGGTAGCCCCACTGCACATATCTGGGCCAGCTGGTTAGGGAGTATCGATTCTGACAGACCCACTATCCTGAGATTATTTCTTCTTGATCGGTTTTCTAGGTCTTCAACTTTATCTTTTAGGGTTTGGTTCGTCCTAAGTACTTCCCTAACCTTAATTTGTTCTTTTTTTTTCAGCTCATCTTCTATAAGCCCAACTCTTTGCTCTAGTTCCTGGATTTGCGCTGAGTGCTGCGACACCTCGCTTTGTATGAGTTTGATGGAGGAAGCGATGGTTGCCTCTAGCGTGGCTTTTATGTCAGGCACAAGTAGTCTAGCTACTGCTATCGCAATCTCCTTGCAAGGTATTTCCAGTCCTTGTAAATTCAGGGGGACCTCGTTATCCTCGGTTTTAGACTCACCAGTAACTAGCTGAGGAGGCGGTTGTGTCGAGGATGTCGTGAGTCTCTTGTCTTCTGTCGGACATCTTGCCTTTCTGTGGATTGCCATTCTCTCGTTGTGGGAGAGGAGATTCTAATGATGGGGAGCTGCTGCACATTATAAACTTCTCCATAATTAGCCGCTGGGCTGCGGGTATGATTTCCGGAGTATTGATCCTCCGATCAGTGGCTTTTACCAAGGGAATTGAAAATGAGTTCACAGAGCTCTTCTCCTGCACGTTCTCACATGTGCATGCCGGAACCGGAAGTCTTCATTTTTTATCAACCAGATAATTCTGGTGTACAAAGGGGTTAAATTCCAAGACATCTCTTTTATGTTGTACTGGACTGCTGGACTGGCTGAGGGCATGGCTATACTGGCAGTTGGTGCTTAGCCGGTGGGCACGGCTTCATCTCAACCTTTTTTTTCCTCCTACTGCAGAACTGGTAAAGCAGGGAGGCTCCAGCCACCAGGTGTCCCACAGCCAGATACAGGACAGTAAGGAGGAGGCTCTCTCCTGGGAACAGAGTGAAAATGTCTTTATATATTTCTCAGTTTAACATGAAATAAAGTAGGGCCAAAGGAGAGGGTAAAAGTGCTGCAATCTTTCATTGTTTATCGGTGCCTTTCTCTTAAGGTGGCACCAGTTGAACCTGCTGATTTTGTATGGGGGTATCCAAACACTCTCCTCATAGTAACATAGTATATAAGGCCGAAAAAAGACGTTTGTCGGCCTGTTCTCCTGCTAGTTGATCCAGAGGAAGGCAAAAAAAAAAACCTGTGAGGCAGAAGCCAATTTTATCCACTTAAGGGGAAAAAAATTCCTTCCCGACTCCTAATAGGCAATCAGAATAACTCCCTGGATCAACGACTCCTCTCTGGTAGCTATAACCTGTAATATTATTACACTCCAGAAATACATCCAGGCCCCTCTTGAATTCCTTTATTGTACTCACCATCACCACCTCCTCAGGCAGAGAGTTCTATAGTCTCACTGCTCTTACCGTAAAGAATCCTCTTCTATGTTTGTGTAGAAACCTTATTTCCTCCAGATGCAGAGGATGTCCCCTCGTCACAGTCACAGTCCTGGGGATAATAGATGATGGGATAGATCTCTGTACTGACCCCTGATATATTTATACATACTGTAGTAATTAGATCTCCCCTCAGTTGTCTTTTTTTTCTAAAGTGAATAACCCTAATGTTGATAATCTTTCACTGTACTGTAGTCTCCCCATTCCAGTTATTACTTTAGTTGCCCTCCTCTGGACCCTCTCCTGCTCTGCCTTGTTCACAGGAGCCCAGAACTGTACACAGTACTCCATGTGTGGTCTGTCTAGTGATTTGTAAAGTGGTAGGACTATGTTCTCATCACGGGCATCTATGCCCCTTTTGATGCAACCCATTATCTTATTGGTCTTGGCAGCAGCTACCTGACACTGTTTTTTACAGCTTAGTTTGCTGTTCACTTAAATTCATAGGTCCTTTTCCATGTCTGTGTTACCCAGTGTTTTACCATTTAGTATGTACGGTTGACTTGCATTATTCCTTCCCATGTGCATAACCTTACATTTGTCAGTGTTAAACCTCACCTGCCACTTATCTGCCCAAGCCTCCAATCTATCCAGATCGCTCTGTAGTAGTATACTGTCCTCTTCCGTGTCAATTACTTTACACAGTTTAGTGTCATTTGCAAAAATTTATATTTTACTGTGCAAGCCTTCTACAATGTTAAGATTTCGAGGGCAAAGAAGGATGTTGGCTTTTCAACATGTCTGATCCTTTGTTCCTGCAGAAAAAAGCCAGTGTCAGAGGTGTCTGGCCACCTTTTGTGTTTTTAAAGGTGAGAATTGCACAATTTTCAACAGTGCTTTAACTATTACAATTACCAGAACTTTAATAGAGGTCAATCACTAGGGTCAACTCGAGATTCGCTGTGATCTGTTTAAAAACGAATCCAGCTTTATGGAAGCTATGACTAGTGTGAACAGAGCCTTATCCATTGTGTATGTGAATGCGGGATATAAATGTTTTGTTTTTTAACAGCCGACCTGCAAACACAGGAGAGCACTCAGGTATAGACACGTGGGCATACATTTCATTAAATATACTATTGAGACAACGAGCCTGTGATAATAATGCTTTCCTAAAGCAAGTTTGTCAGCTGCACTCTGCTCCGTACGCTACCGGAGCTTGATATTCTTCTCCTATCTAGTTAATGATAATTCTGCTTTATCTCCAAATTAATGTCCCTGGCTGTAGTGGATCTTCACACAGGAACTCAAGAGAGAGAACAGTTTGGGGAGAAAGGAGGGGGAGAGGAAAGCAAAAATAGTACAGGAGTGGGCGGAGGGAGGAGAGCGTTTTATAAGCAAGTGGTGGGGTCCCTGCGACATTGATGAATGCAGAGTCACAGTTCTTTGTTGCCTTACATCGGGGGGTTTCATATCAGGTGTGGCTGAACTACCACACTCAGCACTACTTTCCACTACATCCAATGTGTATACATGTGTAAAGGTAGGTTCACACCACCGTTTAACTCTGTTCAGTCTGCCGGAGTTCACCAGATCCAGCCTAGCGAGATGCGTCACCGACAGACCCCATTAACTGTAATGGGATGTGGCCACTTTCTGGTGAAATGCGGCTTTCGGACCGAGAAAAAAACATTGCATGTCCTTATGCTGGAAGGCGGGCGGATCCCTGCCGGTTCGCATTCTATTCAATGAGGTCCGGCAGTATTCGGCTAGGCCGGATCCGGTGAACTCGGGCAGACTTTTCTCTGCTGGTACAACCTGCCGGATCCATTAAAAGCAAATGTGAGCCTACCCTAAGAAAAGTATACGTGTCTAGACAGGTGTGGGCATACTACATGGTAAATGGCTTACAGAAGGCCAGCCCATGCAGGGTCCAGCAGACCCACTTATAGCTTCGCCGTTTATTGCACTGATTACAGGAACGCGGGATATCTCACTAATGCCAATGGTTGGCTCATCTTTTCAGTTCAACAGATATTGAAGAAATGTTCCCTACAGGTACAAGTGGATCTCCCACCGTTTGTCTTGCCTTTCCTGAAGAGTCACATATTATGGTTCTTGCCTATTATTACTTCTAAGGGCTGATTCACATCTGTGTTTAACTGATCCGGCAGAAGAACAGCCTGCCGGAGTTCACCAAACTTATATAGCTGGATTTGACTGTAATAGGATATGGCGTCCCTTCGTCCACTTTCTGGCCTAAGTGCTGGACAAAAAAAACCTGCATGCAGGCAAGTTATGCCAAAACCAGCCAGATCACTGCCAGTTCCTATTATAGTCAATGAGGTCCAGCGGTGCATGGCTGTGTCGGGCTATGCCGGATCCGGTGAACAGATAGCCAGATCAGTTAAATGCTGAAGGGGTTGTGCACTTTTGGCCAAACCAGTGAAGTGAAGCATGCTTACCTGCTTTCCGACACTGGCTCCTGCGTTCTCCGGACTGAAATCTGCAGGTCTTCGCAGGCCAATCCGTGCGATTAATCTGCATCAATTGGTCCGGATTTGCATGCAGATTTTGTGTAGATTTTACTAAGTAAGTGAAAACCATCCTAAAATAAATTGACATGATGCGGATTTTAAAATCCGCACCGCAGGTCAAAGTCCGCGCTGAAAAAACCTGCATCGTGTGCATTGAGAATTTCCGATTTTCCGCACGCAATCCTGATCGTGTGCATTTAGCCTTAACCATTGGGCAGCTGCCAAAGCTTTGATGACATTTACATCCCAAACCTATGAAGTATCATAATCCTTTCTTGCCCATTGGGGGGCCCAGTAGGGTTTTTCTCCCCAGGTATCACTGTCTGCTCCTTCAGTACCTTCTTCCCCAGCCAATCCGCCATTGTTTGCATTGAGATTTCATCATTGATTACAGAGACTCACATTCCGTTAGGTGCTGCTAATTACAGGGTAATTAAAAAAGAACTGGTTGTAAATTTCTTTTGATGTAATTACTGTGATGTATACAGTGACTTTAGCTTCTTTGTGCTTAGGATTTCTTAATTAAGCTAGAGTCCTATGGGAACCTGAATCCAGCGGTCACAGACAGAGATCCATGATGTGCTTTCTCTCTCTTATTCGGCTTTCCAATAATTGTCATAAATAAGAGTGGGACGTGCCTGACATCATCTTCTACCCATTATTGACCAGACGCAGGTCAGCAGCGTTGGTTGTATCCCCCCCTTCTGGAATTAGGGCATCAAGAGAGCTGAAGTTTGAGAACATGTTGGATCCCTTTAACGGAACATATACCTTTATGGACAATCAGGAGGCCCCCATACACATTAGGTTGTCAGCCGATCCCACAAAACCACCAGGACGACTTGTGTATGGCCACCTAATGATAGGATGGCAGACATTTTGAATATGACATATGACATCTTCACAGAAAGGGCATGTGAACTTTATTTTCACTTAAAGAGGTTATGCCATGTAAAAATGAAAATCAGACATCATATACATCATGGCTATCTATTTCTAACAAAGTTAAAAGCAAGGCTACTTTCACACCTGCGTTAGGTGCAGAGCCGTCTTGTATCTGCACAGACAGATCCGCACCAATAATGCAAACGCTTGTATCCGTTAATAACTGATCCGTTTGCATTAATCATTAAAAAAACGGATCCATCTTGACTTACATTGATAGTCAATGGGGGACGGATCTGTTTTCAATTGCACCATATTGTGTCAGTTAAAAAACAGATCTGTCCCTATTGACTTACATTGTAAGTCAGGACGGATCCGTTAGGCTCCGCATAGTCAGACGGTCACCAAAACGATGCAAGCTGCGTTTTAGTGACCGTCTAAAAAACGCAACGAAGACTAAACGCAGCCAAACTGATGCATTCTGAGCGGATCCTTATCCATTCAGAATGCATTGGGGCTGAACTGATCCGTTTTGGGCCGCTTGTGAGAGCCCTGAAACGGATCTCACAAGCGGACCCAGAAATGCCAGTGTGAAAGTAGCCCAACCCTGTACCCATACCTCCCAACTTTCTAAATGAACAAAGAGGGACAGATCGTACGGTAAACTTTTTCCGCACTAGTCCATGCCTCTAACTCCGCTCAAAACATAACTATGCACCTAATCCCAACCAGTCCTCTTAATGCCCCCACATAGTAATTATTCCCCCTTCATGCCACCGAACAGTATTTATGCCCATATTGTGCCCCCTCACAGAATTATGCCCACCTGTGTCCCCAGTAATATGCCCAATTATGTGCCCCAATTAATATGCCCAGCTGTTCCCACAGTAATATGCCCAGTTATGTGCCCCCAGTAATATGCCCAGTTATGTGCCCCCAGTAATATGCCCAGCTGTGCCCCCAGTAATATGCCCAGCTGTGCCCCCAGTAATATGCCCAGCTGTGCCCCCAGTAATATGCCCAGCTTTCCCCCGTGCCCTGACAGTGGGACAGCCACTGAAATCCGGGACGGTTGGAGGTATGCTGTACCTCCTATAGATCCAGAGATTTTCCCTTTTCCGTGCTTCTATTGTTACTGCTAGATTCTCTTCAGGCTGGCAGCTCAGAGGGGGTGTATTTTCTCAGGGGCAGTGTCCTTTCTGCTATAGCCCTTTCCCTGGAACTGACACTGCTTCTAACAGAAGTCATGGCTGGTGAGAGTTGAATATTTAAACGGAGCGTGTGCGACCACCTCAGGCAGGTAGTAATATAAGGAAAAGAACAAACAGCAGAGGGCGCTATACAGATGTGTTTTATTGAATCGCTTAATAACTATGCTCCATTTTTAATTACATACAATTACTATAGTATTTAGATCCAGGTGCTGGTTTATAAATGTAGAATATGTTTTGTGGCACAACCCCTTTAAAGGAATCCGGTGGTGTCCAGCTATCGTTGTTCTGTTAGCCTGCTCCTCTACCATAACTGACTGCTGGAATATTGTACCGCAGATGTGAACCTAAGCTTAGAAGTCTTGACACAAGATCCCCCTGTAGGTTGCTGGGGGAGCAGTAATGAATCGAGTCCGGTAAACAGCCCGCACTGCAGTCCTTCTACATCAGTCAGCGAATGACTTCACCAAACACAGGGGTCACACCACGACGTATGGAGGACCACCAGTTTATTAACACTGGCTTACCGTCAGTGGGCGAAAGCCTCCGTCACTCTTGCTGAATAATTTACTGAGTGCAGTGTTACAGCAAAATGAGACATGGAAGGTTTGTGACCTGGGAGAAATGAGGAGCGTAGCAGCGCGCAGTGAATCGTGTGCGGCGAGGTATTAATCAGCTCTGCCTCTAATGCTGTTGTGTTATTTGTCTCCTGTCACCTCCTCACCCACACCCTTTTCATAAACTACTGGCGCAAGAGCGCTTTCTGTGACGTGGGGCTTCCTTTATTACACATACAGCTTTGCACTCCATTGTGTCGCCTGTATTTTGCTTTCATTTCCTTTGAGAATTGCTGTACAATTGTTATGTAATTATTATGTTAAGAAGAAGAATCCAACAAGTTTAAAGAGGACCTGTCTGTTTTAGGAACTACTTCCATTCCCTGTAATAACAATTCTAAAGCATCCATTCTTATGACTCCATGTTCTGCCGTTCCTCTATTATTCCTCCTAGAATTTAAGAATGAATTGCCAGCAGTGTGCAATTGAGGTGCAGCTTGAGGTTATCAGTTGGGGGGGGGGGGTGTCCTTGCAAACTATGCAGGGACACACACCCAATTGGTGCCAGCCATCTGGATCTTTATTGCAGACTGCTGGCAATTTATTTATAAACTTCTAGAAGGAATAATAAAGGATTAAGTACAACATACAGTCCTAAGAATAGATCCTTTAGAATCGTTATTAGATGGGGAATGCAAGCCATTCCCAAAACAGACATGTCAGTCGAGGTGACAGGAAAAACCTTTACCCAGCAGTTCATCTAGAGGAAGTACTTATGTGTACAGTATGTTTATTATGTCTGTGCTTTTATGTTTTGTCAACTCGGTGGGAGGTGAGCTGCAGAAACCTGGTACGACACATCCTCAGTGGACGGAGCTGTCTGTTGCCGGCTGCGTCCACTGTGTTTTTCCAGCGCAGGCGGCTGCTGAGAAATGACGATCGGTGACGGTGTCAGGTGCTGGACCCCCATTAATCTAATATTGATGAATAATCCTGACTTGGTTTTTACAGGGGCATTTCCAAAGCTATAATTATATATCATCTGCAAGAACTGTGTAAAGCTGCGGAACCACTGCAGTGGAACTGACCAGTTGCGTGCAGTTACCCAGGTGATAACAGGTGATCATTGAGGTTACAGAAGCCAGATCCATGGCAATCGGTAAAAATGTAGCTAAATAGATTCTACATATAAGGGGTTGTCTCATATCGACGTTACTAAGGCACAGACACAGTCCCGACCACCTCCCGGTCAGGAAACCACAGAGCGCTCCGGCGCTCGTTGTTTTAGCAGCTCCCATTGCGGTGCGGGCAGAAACTATGGCCTTGTGCATGAGCCCTAAGGCCACCTTCACACAGTCCGTGTTTGATCAGTCATTGTGAGCCAAAACCAGGAGTGGAGCCTCCACAGACATAAGGTATAAGGGAAAGACATGCACCTGTTCTGTGTTTAGAGCGGCAGCTGGTTTTGGCCTGTGTGAAAACGACCTTAATATTAGACAAATTTACTATTCTGGTGCATGGTTCTTTGTAAATTTGGAGTATTTACGCTAGAATTCTGTTCATGCCCCAGAATTTTGCCTGTGCACCTAAAAATGTTGGTGTTCTAAAGACCACCCATTTGTGTTGGTGATGTCACTGGGCTCACTGCTAGGAAGAAGTCTCCGCCTAGCATACCCATGTGAAGTCACGGTAGTAAAGAAAAAGGGAGCATCGGAGCAAGATGCTCTACTCGTACACGGTAAATAAGTGAAGGGGGGCTCATGTCTGGGTTCAGCTCTGAACCCAGACAACGCCTATAATTCAGATGGACCCTCCATCCAGTGGGTGTTTGTCCAGTCCCAAGTTTTCGAATGCATGATGGCAGGTGATGTTGTCAAACCTAATGTGTGATACGGTATACATGCTTGGTAGACCTTGTGGATGCCTGATCATCATCCAGTATAGCTGAACAGTTTCTTCCGAATATATCCTCTTTTATGCTTCTCTTCTGCAAAATTGGATTTTCGACGACACTGATAAATAGAGCCTCCCTCTGTGGTCTGCCAGTAGCTATTTTTGTAAGTTGCTGATGAGAACCGCAAAGTGCATTCCCATAATCTGCATATGGAAAAATATGTATTGCTAGGATTTTTATATTAAATTGTTCAATATTGCTTTAATCTCTTCCCCTCAAAATACTGCCTTCTTCAGGCACAAAGAGGTACTCCTTCCTGGATGGTGCACCCTGACCTTAAGGCAGCTTTGGGTCAGTGGCTGCAGTGTTGTTGCATAGCATGCAATGTAATATCTGCTATCCCAGTCACATAATTCACTTAGCTTGCCCTCTCTGACTAGTTTTCATGCAGAAACTACTTTTATGTAGGATCTCATTACAGACTAGGAGAATCTTCATATGACATCACTTGGGCTTTCTATCATCTGCAGATCTTACAATAAAAAAAATATTCAACAGTTTTTAAACCGGCACCTGGATCTGAATACTTTTATAATTGCATGTAATTATACATTTAGTATAGCCAATAAAATCTATCTGTATAGCGCCACCTGCTGTTTGTTCTTTTTATTTTCTCTGTCCACCTCATCAGTGAGGTGGACACACGTGCTCAGTTCCATCCTTCAACTGCCACCAGCTGTATCTACTGTTAGACGCTGTGACAGTTACAGCTGCAGCAGAACGCACACACCCCCTGAGAAAGGACACACCCCTGATCTGTGATTGGGAGAAAGCTGCAGCCAACCTTGAGGAGAGGAAAGACACGCCTCCTGAGCTGCCAGCTGGAAATAAATGTAACAGGGCAATTGGAGCAATGAATGGGGAGATCTCTCGATCCATGTGTGGTACATCCCTGTTCTAGCTTTGTTAGAAAGAGATTGTCAAGTACTATATGATGACTGATTTTAATGTTTTACATTCATCATAGGATAGCCCCTTTAAATGTGCAAAATAGATCTCGGCATAATGGAGTGTTTTTCTTCCTCTGTAATTATACGGATCTGTATGGTTAATCGAATAAATTTACTTCTAAAAGGAATTGATTGGCTGAGAGTGCCTTGTGGTATATGCATACTGTGACACTATGCCCACAATTAGGATGCGATTTATGGAGCACTGATTTTCTTTAATCCCTACTTAAGGGTAACATATGATCCATAATAATCGCCACTTTAGTTTACTCCTGGTTAGTAAGAGGTTAAAATTCTTTCAGCTTCATTGTGCGGTGGACAGGCTGCTTCTTCCTGTCATTGGGCCACCTGTCGCAGAAACCCCCCCCCCCCCCCCCCCTTTCATGCTATCGCTCCCTTCTGATCGCAGCAAGGCCTTGCTAGCACACACAGCCATGCCAGGATGTGCGCGGTCTACCCCGCTTTAGATCCCTTAGCAGCACCGTTCTGCCGTCAGTGAATTAAAATTTGTGTCAAACATTCACGGAGCGTACATCAGCAGCTTTCTTTCTTTCTTTTTTTTTTTTTTTTTCCCTTTTTATTTTATATATTCTAATTTGTTCCCAGAATCCATGTCACCTCTCCTTATATGGCGATGATTTTTTTCCTCTTATCGTTTCCATGACAACAAGAGCACTGCACCATTCATTAGCTCAGGACCGAACTGCATCCCTACGCCGCCTTTTGCATCTCTCTCTCCGTACCGTTCTGCACCATCCCACATCTCACTCCCTCCCGTGTGCTACCCTAGGAGGAGGGGAGTAACGAGGACTTGGGGGGGACAGTAATACACATTTTGATGCCCTCCGCAGCCTTGCTGGAAGAAGAGTGCTAGCTAGCTGTGATATGACGGAGAAGAAGAGAGGAGGGATGTGTCTGTAGGTTGAGCATCAGTGCCTGCTCTGACAGTATTGACTCCTGGGAGGCCAGGACACAGTTGGACCTGTGACAGAATAAAACCTGTACATGTACTACACATGAAGGACAGTGTATTATCTGCACCGTAGCTTCCAAAGTGCTGCTGGAAGGACAGAGCAAGTGGTGCTATTCTGGAGCTTGGGATTTTCAAAGACTGCTGTAGCCATGGTTCATGTAAGTAATTTTCCTAGGATAGCGGGGAGGGGGGGGGGGGGGGGGGGTGAAGCTACGTGGGAAAAGGGTCTGCTGAGATGATGGATGCCTTGGTGTTTCATGCTTGAGTTACATCCCAGTGGTGGTTTGTGCCTCTTTACTTGTAAGAAAGATCTTTTTCTCGAGCTGCGGTCTTCTTTTTGCCTTCCTTGTGCTGATTTCTTCTCTTTATGGTGTATTATTGAGGTGGGGTGCACAGAACGGTAGCGCAAGGCTTAACGTTAAGGAGGCCATCGTGGAACAGAGATGCTTCCTAGTGACCCCATGCTCTGGAGGACCAGAATGCACTGGGGTGCGGCACGCAGGAGTCATTACACTTGGTTGATCTGTAAGCAAGCGCCTACCGACCTGTAGATCTTGGTAACCTTGACCATGTTGTTATTGACACCCACTTGTTCAGGCCTTGACCGGTTCATATATGAATTTCCTCTTGTGTTCGGCACTGCAAGCCAAAGTGAATTGAGAATCGCCTCAGTCTTGTCATATTGCAGCCTAATTGGAAAATAGCCAGCCTTATTGGTACACGTCTACCCCAGGATTTTGAGGGAGCGATTTTCTAAAGCAACATTTATTTCCTCCTGCTTATTAGAAGACCCTGCAGCCATCTTGTTACGCCTCAATGGGCCAAGGTGATTGAAGTAAAGGATGCTTTGGTTGCAATTTGTCTTTTAGGTATAGATTTCATAGTATTATGTTTTGGTTGCCAGAACTGTACTGTTTTTCTGTGTCTATGTTATGTAACACTGCAGTGTTAGTATATGTACAAAGCTTCTGGAGGAAGCCATTTTATTAACCTCTGACCTCTGTCCTGTTGCAAAAGAGGAACCTAATCTGCAACTGCAATGTAAAAGATGGCTGCAACCAACAGGACCAGAAGGGCTGTGCAAATGGTCCTTTTTTGACTGAGGCATGAAGAGGCTTTAGTGTCAGTCATTCTCTTTGACCGTAAAAATGTTATAATATACATATTGTCTATATGGAAGATTGAGAAAGGTCCTGTGATAGGACTGATATGATAGATATATACAGATATATATAGATATAATTTGAGCTCCATACTCCTTAATATGCCATGACTGATATGGCCTGGAGGCTGAAATTACGTTTGGTATGGTGATGGATGGTTTGATGTTCCTCTAGAGCAGTGATTCACCAGTGAGGATTGATGTGCTCCTTGTGCACCCTTACGATGCATTTGAGCTGAGCCACAGCTTGTCGAGATGATTTGATACCTGGACATTTGAAAATGCATATATCACTTTACATATTGACGTGGTATTTTCATGTCCAATGTGGATAAACTAAGGACTGGCTGAGTGATCAAATGCTCGTAATATTCTTTTATTGTTAATTAGTATGATATATGAATGATGTCAAGACCATTCGTTTCCCTTATGAGCTATGCATCCAGCTTTTTATTAAATTTTATTTAATTTACTCCATTATTTTCATCTAGATGTTGGCACCATTATCCATCTAGGGATATAGTACTGGTTAACATAGTCCACAGTGTGTCTGTTCTACAGTACCACTTGTGACCAATAAGTGATGCTCAGTCAAATCATGTATCTTGGGCCTCATGCCCATGGCCATATTATGGATCTACCCGTCTTTTGGACTATACTGCAGCGCTATATGCTTCCGATGTTGAAGCACCCCATTGTATGGAGAATATGATGTCACAGGGAGGGCCAACGGATTTGTAATACAGAGACATAGAGACCCAGCGACACCATCCAGGCTCTATGCACATGGCTTTGCCAAGTTCATGAGGCCTTGGATCTTGTCCACATTACTACTGGAATAGCAAACCAGGTTTTGAAGGAATGAAGGCTTAAGGCTATAAGGTTCTGTGGCATCTTGGCAACACTGACTGGGCACTTACCTGTTGTACCCTATATTTAAAGATTTGCCTATTTCATAATGACCTCATATCAGTAGACCGGGTTCATACTTACTGTCCGTACCTTCACTATTCCTTCCTTGGCTGCACTACATGCCACTCAGTTCTAGTCTAATGGTATGGGCAGGGCTGCTATTTCTTTGCACCTGTTTTCCCTCTATGTGCCCTGATGTAGTTAAATCTTCTGGAGTGGAAGTTCTGAGCGCACAGAGAGCAGTTCTCATTTCCAGTAACCAGTTCAGGATTTTACAGTTCCCGTAAGACGTGGACACATTGATCTTCGCCCATAAACACTTGCTGAATGTTTGTAAATGTAGCTCATTGATCATATTGAGATACAAGAAGCGTGACGCTGGCGGAAAGGCCACGTGACTTTTATCTATCCAGCCGGCAACACAGACCGGAGAAGAGCATTTAGATGTCCATTTATAAGTCAACCAATAACTTGGGATGCTTTAAATCTTTCAAACCAAATTATTTCAAAATAAATAGGAGATGAATGATCCGTTTTCTTAGTTATTCACCTTGATTCTTGTTTGGCCTCATTAAGCTCCTCTGCATTACATCTCCTCGCTGCATTCTCCTGTATTACTAACCTGTGCCTGTTGTGTGTCATTGACTTCATATTAATTATCTATGTCTATGTTCCAGGAGACGTGCTCTCTTTATTCTGAACATCAGTGAGATGGAGTCACCATGTTGTGGCATAAAGATTCTGGTTATGTATTATGAGGTTTTTTATCATGGGATCTTCTCGCTGTATTTGCTATGTTAAGATGTTCTCCAGGTTATTCAGACAAGTTCATAGGTTACACAAATACAGACACGCACATTAGCCTATTGTTGGACGAACCCAACATGCTAATGTCAACAGATGATGCCAGGGGAGAAAATCGGCATGTTGATTGTGAAGGCACAATCCTTTTGCTCTTCCGGCATCGGCTTTCTCATCTCGCCCAATTGAAACCGCATACACGCTTAGCCAAGCCAAACATGTATGGATTAGTCTGGGGAGATGGCTGTTGGTTGAGTATGTATGTGTATTAGCATAGTTTCCAACTGTCCTGAATTTGCTGGGACTGTTCCTGGGAAATTTGGGCTGTCCTAAGACATAAAGTGCTGGCACACAGGTCATAATGTATATGCATGATGTATACATTAAGACAGATACCTATGATGGAATCCATACAGTGTCCCATTAGAAAATAAAGTATCCGTTTTCCATCTTTTTATTAAAAAGTGCAATATACTATGTTTTTTTCATCCATTTTTCTTGACGTAAAAGGGGACCTGAATACATTACCTTATTACTTCAAGCATGTTGTCCCACATGGTTATTCTGCTTTTGTGTTACATGGAACATGTTACATTGAAGTCAAGGAGTCTGGATCTTACAAGTCTGTTTATGTGCTCAAGCAGGAAAGTACTAAAACCTAGCGCTGTACACCAAGCTTTACTGTGCAGGCGCCGTGGAGGAGGTTGATTTGTTTTTTTTCCTGCAACCATGACATACAAAAGCAGAGTAACGTCACCATGGCCCTTTGTAATCAACCATTCTGGTAAAGCAGTGACATTCTCTCCCGCGGACTCATCAAGGTTGTGGTTGCTCCTAGCAACAACTTTACTGCACCTCCGCACTTCCTCTCTAGGACTCCGGACACAGTCGCAGGGAAGATATGCACTCCTGAGAACCGCACCGCTCTCCGTCCTCTTTATCTTCCGGACGGTTGCCCTTGGCAACGGCACATCTTTGCTTTTCCCCTGATAGTCCTGGCACACCACCAACCTCTTGGAACTTTGTACAGGGTCCATACAGTGTTGAGAACCCATTTCTCAAGGCCAGCTGCAACTGTGCCTCCAAAGCCTCTCGCTCTGCATCAAATTTCGCCAATTCATTTTTAGTGTAGCCAATTGCTATGGCCATTTCTTCTGCCTGCTGTATGCGCCAGCGCTGCCTGACATACTCTTCCCCGAGACCCATGGTAGCAGGAAAAGCTTTCAGCCACAAGTCCACTTTTGCTGGGCTACTGGCCCTTTAATTCACTGCAGTTTTACTTGCACCACAGCAAAAATAGTTTACACTCTTATGAGCAGCACCTGCTCCACTGGACAAAAAAAAGCTTCCGTTCCTTTAACGCCACACACGGCAAAAAACAGCATTTAGCAGCACCTGCAGTCTCAGCGTTGCCCCTAGCAACCGACCGTTGCCCTTCTCTCATGGACAACTTGCCGCATCCGACACCAATTGTAAGGGATCGCCTCTTATTTGGGGGTCATTCTCACAGATACGACTTTAGGACACCAGGTTTTAGGTCCAAACCATGCATTTATTGTGCACACTCCAACCAATACAGGTTATCGTGAAGTCGCAGCTTCACCTAACACATGTGACATCCACATAAAATAATAAACACTTGCCCGGCTAGGCTCTAACTAACACAGTTTCCAGACTCACCTAAGTCCTTGTTCACACCCTGTGAACACGTGCGGCTTTCTGAGCCAATGTCCCACAGCCTCCTGGCTGTACAGGGCACAGTACGCCCACTGCCTCCAGTCCAGTGTCTCAGCACACATGGGGAATAGTGGTCTCTCAGCCCTCCTGGCTTGGACCACACAGAGCCTCCAGGCCTCTGTCCACAGGCAACACACTCCCCCCTTGCTGACATCCTGGGAGGTGCTTTGTGCCAGCCTGATTACTTCCAGCTGGTCTCAGCTGTGGTGGAATAGGGGTGTGGACCGAAATATCCACCCCTTCCTTGCCTCTAACCTGCGTGAGACCTGTCACTGTCTCACACTACCCAACCCCTCCACAATATGAAGTATAGCTCACCTATACCTACCTAGCCCTCTACACAATATGAATTACAGCTCACCTTATACCTACCTGGCCCCCTCCACAATATGAATTAGGGCTCTCCTATACCTTCCTAGCCCCAATCCACAATATGAACTACAGCTCGCATATACCTACCTAGCCCCCTCCACAATATGAATTAGGGCTCTCCTAGCCCCCATCCACAATATGAATTACAGCTCACCTTATACCTACCTAGCCCCCTCCACAATATGAATTACAGCTCACCTTATACCTACCTGGCCCCCTCCACAATATGAATTGCAGCTCACCTTATACCTACCTAGCCCCCTCCACAATATGAATTACAGCTCACCTTATACCTACCTGGCCCCCTCCTTTGACATGATCTAAAAATTCTGTAGCATTCCAGGAAATATAGATTCTCTCATCTGTGGGACGTTGAGGAGTTGGCTCGCCCTATTCTACTTCAACTGCTGCATCTTGACTTAGCAGAATGTGCATCTTGGCATCCATCTATCCATGTGGATGTGTGACTGTGTATGTGCCATCTGCGGTTTTTCGGTGATGACATGTGCAGTTGTCTTATATTTCTGTATGTTTTCATGGATGTATATATAAGACACATACCACCTGTGTGTGTATCTCATATCCTATATGATCTGCACGTTGGGTGATCTGTCTTGCTCCGTTCACCTCACGTGGTCTGCCATACTCCCTGAACTGTAAGCAATTAATTAGTAGCCATGAAGCCACCTAATGTTTTGTAACACTGACGGATGACAAGCCTTTGTTACTGGGCCACCGAAGCTTTAAGAACCGCAGCTGAGGCATGTTGCCCATCTATAGCTAAAATAAATCCATGAAGAATGTAGATTGTGTCTTCAAACAATACAGTCATCTACCCTCTGGAAAAGCTGCATGTACAAATTGATATACATTAGAAAGTGTCTTTTCAGAGACACTAGCTCTTGGGCTAGTGTCTCTGAAAGGTTGCTAGTGGTTCTCCACATATAGCTTGTTCTTTGTCAACCAGCTTTACGCCAGCATTTCTGGTTGTCTGCCCTTGGGGTGACTTGATTTAGGTCAGGGCCTGGGATGCAAGCCTGTGTATGAGGGTGGGTGGGGGTGTATAGAGAAGACTGGAGCTGAGATGTAGGTGGAATTATTGATGCAGTGAAAGAAGTGAGTGGGCAGAGATTAGTATAATAAGGGTTGCAGACTGCAGTAGCTTTGTGGACAAGCATTGTATGTTAACCTCTGAAGAGTCTAGAGTGTAAGCTTCTTGGCACTGCTTCCCAACGCAGAACAGTACATGTTACATGGGCTTGGTTCAGAGGACAGTGCACCTAATATATAGAATATGGGCTTGGTTCAGAGGACAGTGCTCTTGATTATATTAAGTATGGACTTGATTCAGAAGACGAGTGCCCCTGATATATAGACTATGGGCTTGGTTCATAGGACAGTGCACCTAATGTATAGAATATGGGCTTGGTTCAGAGGACAGTGCTCCTTATATATAGAATATGGGCTTGGTTCAGAGGGCAGTGCACCTAATATATAGAATATGGGCTTGGTTCAGAGGACAGTGCTCCTTATATATAGAATATGGGCTTGGTTCAGAGGACAGTGCACCTAATATATAGAATATGGGCTAGGTTCAGAGGACAGTGCTCTTGATTATATTAAGTATGGACTTGATTCAGAAGACGAGTGCCCCTGATATATAGACTATGGGCTTGGTTCATAGGACAGTGCACCTAATGTATAGAATATGGGCTTGGTTCAGAGGACAGTGCTCCTTATATATAGAATATGGGCTTGGTTCAGAGGGCAGTGCTCTTGAATATGGGCTTGGTTCAGAGGACAGTGCTCTTGAATATGGGCTTGGTTCAGAGGACAGTGCACTGGATATATCGAATATGAGCTTGGTGCAGAGAACAGCGCTCCTGATATATAGAATATTGGCTTGGTTTAGAGGACAGTGCTCCTGATATATAGAATATGGGCTTGGTTCAGAGGACAGTGCTCCTGATATATAGAATTTTGGCTTGGTTTAGAGGACAGTGCTCTTGATATATAGAATATGGGCTTGGTGCAGAGAACAGTGCTCCTGATATATAGAATATGGGCTTGGTGCAGAGAACAGTGCTCCTGATATATAGAATATGGGCTTGGTGCAGAGGACAGTGCTCCTGATATATATTATATGGACTTGGTTTAGAGGACAGTGCTCCTGATATATAGAATATGGGCTTGGTTCAGAGAACAGCGCTCCTGATATATAGAATATTGACTTGGTTTAGAGGACAGTGCTCCTGATATATAGAATATTGGCTTGGTTCAGAGGACAGTGCTCCTGATATATAGAATATGGGCTTGGTTCAGAGGACAGTGCTCCTGATATATAGAATATTGGCTTGGTTTAGAGGACAGTGCTCCTGATATATAGAATATTGGCTTGGTTTAGAGGACAGTGCTCCTGATATATAGAATATGGGCTTGGTTTAGAGGACAGTGCTCCTGATATATAGAATATGGGCTTGGTTTAGAGAACAGTGCTCCTGATATATAGAATATGGGCTTGGTTCAGAGGACAATGCTCCTGATATATAGAATATGGGCTTGGTTCAGAGGACAGTGCTCTTGATATATAGAATATTGGCTTAGTTTAGAGGACAGTGCTCCTGATATATAGAATATGGGCTTGGTGCAGAGGACAGTGCTCCTGATATATAGAATATGGGCTTGGTTCAGAGGACAGTGCTCCTAATATATAGAATATGGGCTTGGTTTAGAGAACAGTGCTCCTAATATATAGAATATTGGCTTGGTGCAGAGAACAGTGCTCCTGATATATAGAATATGGGCTTGGTTCAGAGGACAGTCCTCCTGATATATAGAATATGGGCTTGGTTCAGAGGACAGTGCTCCTGATATATAGAATATGGGCTTGGTTCAGAGGACAGTGCTCCTGATATATAGAATATGGGCTTGGTTTAGAGGACAGTGCTCCCGATATATAGAATATAAGCTTGGTTTAGAGGACAGTGCTCCCGATATATAGAATATAAGCTTGGTTCAGAGAACAGTGCTCCCGATATATAGAATATAAGCTTGGTTCAGAGGACAGCGCTCCTGATATATAGAATATAAGCTTGGTTCAGAGAACAGTGCTCCTCATATATAGAATCTGGGCTTGGTTCAGAGGACAGTGCTCCTGATATATAGAATATGGGCTTGGTTTAGAGGACAGTGCTCCCGATATGTAGAATATAAGCTTGGTTTAGAGGACAGTGCTCCCGATATATAGAATATAAGCTTGGTTCAGAGAACAGTGCTCCCGATATATAGAATATAAGCTTGGTTCAGAGAACAGTGCTCCTGATATATAGAATATGGGCTTGGTGCAGAGAACAGTGCTCCTAATATATAGAATATGGGCTTGGTTCAGAGAACAGCGCTCCTGAAACCTAGTTCATTAATTACTGCTGTTATCGTCCCTAGAGGCTTATAGAGAGTGGTAACTAGTTGTAATTAATGTGCAGCTAACAAAATGATGGCTTAGGCTACTTTCATACTTGCGGCAGAGTGATCTGGCAAGCAGTTCCGTCTTAAAAATGCATTGAAATGCTGGATCCGTCTTTCCGGTGTCATCCGGAAAAACGGATCCGGCATTGAGATTTTTTTCACTTTTTTTTTCGGTCTGAGCATGCGTAGATCGGTAGGACAGATCCGGCATTCCGGTATTTTGAATGCTGCATCCGACCCTAAAACATTGCTATGGAGAAAAAAAATGCCGGATCCGTCATTCAGGCAAGTGTTCCGTTTTTTTGGCCGGAGATAAAACCGTAGCATGCTGCGGTTTTATCTCTGTCCTGATCATCAAAAAGACTGAACTGAAGACATCCTGATGCATCCTGAACGGATTGCTCTCCATTCAGAATGCATGGGGATACACCTCATCGGTTATTTTCTTGTATAGAGCCCCTAGGATGGAACTCTATGCTGGAAAAGAAAAACGCTAGTGTGAAAGTACCCTTAATTCTCTTCCCAACAGGTAAAGATGCTGTTTGCAGTGTCCTTGCAGTGAAGGGCTGATTTAACTGTCCTGGTGCAGACCATACATGAAGGGAACAATGTGGTCACCAGCACATTTTATTTCCTTGCAATACATCAGGGTCGAGGGAAACCTGGCTTTGGTTCCGATGCCCTGCTGAGCGTCACCTAAAGTTTCAGTGGTTTTCACTTTGCGCTCTCCAGCTAAACCAGTCCCTCAGTTTAATCCTGCAAGAAGCTATATAGATATGAACCTTATGTACCTCTGTATATGTGGTCTAGTGGGGTCATGAGTGTTTGTGGTAGGAAAACCCCTTTAGCTAAGTTCTCAGGGTTTCAAAGAAATTCTGAGGTTTTCCATGGTGCAATTTTTAGGAGCAAACTGCAGCGATGTAGTTAATAATAAAATAGTGCAGTCCGTGAGGTGTTGTTTTGGCTGCAGCGTCACAGGCCTCAGCGGTCTCATGTCATACACCACTGCAGTATGCCACTGCTACGGCCTGGTGGAGTGGAACAAGCAGCAGCGCTGGATCGGAGGGGCGTCCTGGAAGTTGGGTTTACGTTTGTACCCCTGCAGTTTGCCCTTAAAAATTGCAATAATATGATATGATTGTAATAATATTACCTGGTTATGCCTCGTGGTTGAACGTGCTGCACCTGATATAACCACGTTTTCATGCAGAAATAGATCATCTGATATTTCCACCTGTTTTGGATAGTGAATTTCTACATATCAGTATATAATTTCGGCTACACCGCAATCTAGGCTGAGACATCTCTCCTGCGACAGATCGCTGTGCAGCCTGCAGCCATAAAAATGAAAAAACTAACAATTGAACAGGGTTGGATATTTTTGCGATCCTGGTGGTCACAGCAGCTGCAACCACAGGATCGCAAAGAAATCCAACCCTGCTCGATTTTTATTTTTTTGCGATTCTAGGGCGCAGTGGCGGCAGCTTTTGAGTCGTTCTGTGACCCCATTCATTTCTGTGACTGCGGGCTTCACATGATCTTTGATCGTGCCACAGGTTCGTGGCCAAGATTGCCATGTAGTCCCAGCCTAAAGCTGCGGCTGCACAGCAGCATGACTTGTCTGCAACTTGCTTTCTCGCAGCTGTTTTCAAACTGAGATTTGGCTGTAAGGCGAGTCGCATGTGATTTACATTAAAGTCAATGGGGGTAAAAGTTGAATGCACCTTGCGACCTGCGCCACAAAATCCATCAGGTCTGGATTTTTTGCAACTGTTCTTTCGCATCTGCAGCATGTCGTATTGCGACAAGGTTGGCGGCCATTATGTGGGCTGAATGAGGTCATGGGCTGATGGTGAGACCTCAGTCAGAAAGGAAGAGATTTTAGTATAATGGACCAACTCTAAAAACAGGACAGATGAGTGCACTCACCTGTCACATTGCAGTTAAACCCCTCCCCCTGTTTCCAGGACAGGTGATTCTTCTGGTCTGCGGTCCCTCTTTCTCAGCCGGTTGAGGATTATGGATGCAGGGAAGCAGTTAAGGCCTCTTGCACACGAATGTATTTTCTTTCCGTGTCAGTTCCGTTTTTTTTTTTTTGCGGACCATATACGGAACCATTCATTTCAATAGGTCCGCAAAAAAACGGAAGTTACTCCGTGTGCATTCCTTTTCTATAGGTCTGTATTTCCGTTCCGCAAAAAAATAGAACACGTCCTATTATTGTCCGCATTACAGACAAGGATAGTACTGTTCTATTAGGGGCCAGTTGTTCCGTTCCGCAAAATACGGAATGCACACTGACATCATCTGTATTTTTTGAGGATCCGTTTTTTGCGGACCGCAAAATACATACGGTCGTGTGCAAGAGGCCTAAGGGATTGATCTGCTTTATTGAGGTAAGGACTCGTTTACACGACCATATGTCTTTTTCAGTGTTTTACGGGCGTTTTTTTTTTGTTTTTCCGGTTTTGTTTTGTTTTTCCGTTCCGTTTTTCCATATGGCATATACAGTATACAGTAATTACATAGAAAAAATTGGGCTAGGCATAACATTTTCAATAGATGGTTCCACCAAAACGGAACGGATACGGAAGACATACAGAGCACATTCCGTATGTGTTCCGTTTTTTATTTTTTTTGCGGACCCATTGATTTGAATGGAGCCACGGAACGTGATTTGCGGGCACTAATAGGACATGTTCTATCTTGGAACTGAAAAAACGGAAACAGAATGCATACGGAGTACATTCCAATTATTTTTTTTCGGAACCATTGAAATGAATGGTTCTGTATGCGGACCGTATACGGACCGAAAAAACGGCCCGTATACGGAACGCAAAAAAACGCCCTAAGGCTACTTTCATACTGGCGTTTTGGTTTCTGTTTGTGAGATCCGTTCAGGGCTCTCACAAGCGGTCCAAAACGGATCAGTTTTGCCCTTAATACATTCTGAATGGAAAAGGATCCGCTCAGAATGCATCAGTTTGCCTCCGTTCTGTCACCATTCCGCTTTGGGGTGGTGTTCGTCTGACGAAACTGAGCCAAACGGATCCGTCCTGACACACAATGTGCTAGTTTCACACTAGCGTTCGTCAGTCCGCTCGTGAGCTCAGTTTGAAGGAGCTCACGAGCGGACCCGAACGCCTCCGTCCAGCCCTGATGCAGTCTGAATGGAGCGGATCCGCTCAGACTGCATCAGTCTGGCGGCGTTCAGCCTCCGCTCGCCTCCGCACGGACAGGCGGACAGCTGAACGCTGCTTGCAGCGTTCAGCTGTCCGCCTGGCCGTGCGGAGGCGAGCGGATCCGTTCAGACTTACAATGTAAGTCAATGGGAACGAATCCGCTTGAAGAGGTCACCATATGGCTCAATCTTCAAGCGGATCCGTCCCCCATTGACTTTACATTGAAAGTCTGAACGAATCCGCTCAGGCATCTTGCGCACTTAGAAAATTTTCTACGTTATTAATGCAGACGGATCCGTACTGAACGGAGCCTCCGTCTGCATTAATATGATCGGATCTGTTCAGAACGGATCTGATCAAGCGCTAGTGTGAAAGTAGCCTAATGGGGACGGACCGTCCATGATGTTTTGTGCGTTTAATACTGGAGGAAATTCTGTTGTGCTTCTATTTGCAGATGGATAATGTCATTATTTCTAAGGTTATGGCAGCATTTTTTGTTTCCCTGCCACAGCTGCCTTCCTCTGGTCTTGACTCTAGATTGGCAGGGTCTAAACATGCTTTTTTTTGGTGCTTATTCCACTATCATTGGCAGTGGATTCACACATTTAAAAACCCCTCTCCGTAACAAGCGTTGTTGATGTGTCCAGCACACTCCAGGCTGCACGGTTTACAGACGACAGGATGACATCGCCTTGTCCTGAACACGATGCGTGACAGGCCTCATTAAATCCCACCAAGGCAAATGTCTCAATCATTCTCCCCATTTTGATATGGTTGGTGAAGCGGATCTAGGAAACACTGGGCTGTGTGAGGGCCTGGCAGAGGGGCCGTCATGTCTCGCCTCCATTACGGCTCAGATGGGCTGTGTAGAGCCAGCTTTTTACTTCAGGATGGTGCTGGGGGTGAGTCAGTACTCTACTGGGTAATACTGGACACTTTGCCAGCTCTCCCTGGAAGAGGCTGGTGTCCTTCCATGACCTTTCCATAGCAACAGGCTGCGGTTTGTAATACAGACCCCCTCCTCCTCTTCCTTTCCGTTATCAGCTTGGCACTGGGATCCTCTCCATATTATTGTTCAGCCCTTCACAGTATCTGAGCTCGCTGCAGCTAGACTTGCCCGTACCCTATTATCACACCTCGGAGAATGTGAATTCTGCCACACGCCACATCCTTTTACACATGAAGCCTGTCAGATCTTGCTGGCACAGGGCAGAGAGGAAGCAGCGAAGCGTTCCTCTAATGTATGAGTTTATACTACTTGAAATGTATGTGTCGGACTGGGAGATCGGTTTATTAGCTGTCATGGCCTATTCGTGTAGCCCCCTCTAAGTTATGTAATTCGTTAAAGATCACTTTGCCCCTAAATAAATAAAAAAATTGAAAGAAATCCCCCGTCATTAAGCTGTTAAACGTGTAAGCCATTTTATTTCTGATTCTGAGAACGCTGTACAGGTCAGGATGACCGCGATTACGGCCGCCTCAGGAAATCCAGCGGTTTAGGAGGGTTTTATGTATCCCTTTTTACTATAGCACTGCATTATGTGCAGATTTGCAGGGCTCTAAGAAGCAGCGAGCTGCCTCTGTGGGAAGTGTAATGGCAGCCATATTAGTTGACACCGCCCCCACCCCTCTAGATAAGAATGTAACTAAGGCCACATTTGTATCACCGTCTTGCATTCTGTTCTTCTGACGGATCAGAAATGTAAAAAAACGGATCTCAGACAGAACTGACAAAAATGGATGCAAAATAAACACAGCTGATGCGCAAAATAAAGGATCCGTATTTTTTTACTTTTCTGTTCTTCTGACGGCTGAGAAGAACGAAAAACAAAACGGTGATGTGAGTGTGGCCAAAGAGGATCAAACATTTTTTGACGCTTTTTTATTTTAGGCTACTTTCACACTGGCATTTCTGGGTCCGTTTGTGAGATCCGTTTCAGGGCTCTCACAAGCGGCCCAAAACGGATCAGTTCAGCCCCAATGCATTCTGAATGGATAAGGATCCGTTCAGAATGCATCAGTTTGGCGCATCATTCCGACTCCATCCGGTCAGACTGATCTACCACAGTCTTTCAGAGGAAACTGTGGGAAACTGTGTTTTTGGTGTCCGCTCTGGAGGCGGACACCAAAACGCTGCTTTTGGTGCCCGCCTGACGATGCAGAGCCAAACGGATCCGTCCTGACTTACAATGTAAGCCAAACGGATCCGTTCTGAACGGATACAAGCGTTTGTATTATCTGTGCGGATCCGTCTGTGCAGATACAAGACGGATTCGCCCTGAACGCAGGTGTGAAAGTAGCCTAAGAAATGTTGTTGTTTTTTTGCTTTCTGGATAATATGCATTTTTTTTTTGTCTGTAATTTTCTGTGCTAGAACTATCACTTTTTCCATGTATATGTAAATATATTGTATGTCATATTTGCCAAAATTGCTTTGAGGCTATAGTGCAAATAAATCTACTTTCACACTCTGTTTGCATTATTTATAAAAAAAAATAAGTTTAAGTCAAAACGAATCCGTCTTGACTTACACTGAAAGTCAATGGGGGACGGATCCGTTTTCAATTGCACCATTCATAGTCAGACGGTAACCAAAACGCTGCAAGCTGCGTTTTAGTGACCGTTTAAAAAGCGCAACGGAGACCAAACGCAGCCAAACTGATGCATTCTGAACAAATCCTTATCCATTCAAAATGCATTGGGGCTGAACTGCTCCATTTTAGGCCGCTTGTAAGAGCCCTGAAACTCACAAGCGGACCCAGTAACGCCAGTGTGAAAGTAGCCTAAGGTGTGATGTTTGCTCCTCTTTGATAATTGCATAAGGTAAAGGGTTTAAAAGTACGTACCTAACACTACAACTTCATTTTCTTTTAAGGCACATTTACATGGGCAGGCAGTTATTGGGAAGGGGCCATTCCTTCCTGATAATTGCCTGCTAGTCAGTGGAGGAGAAGAATTGCATTTATATGCAGCAGTCACCTGCACAGTATGGGGGTGAGTGATGACTACTGCAATCACACGTCCTCAGATTGATTGTTTCAGGGCAGCAGATTACTGTTCACACAGCACAATTATGCTAGAAACAATAATTTAGGTGTTCGCATCATTCCACCTTTACATGGGTTGATTATCGAAAAGGAGCCTTCGTTCCTGATAATCGGCCCAAGAATTGTGCTGTGTAAATCCACCTTTAGAACCCTATTAGACTGAACAATTTTTTAGGCCGATAATCAATAGAACTGAATGAGGAACGAATGACTGCAGAAGTGATCATTTCTCCGACATTCACGTTGTGTAATTGGCCAAGGACATGTTTATTGCACATCAGCACCCGTCCTTCCCAAACATTAGGCAGTCTAATAGGGTCCTCAGACAGGCCTGCATCACATTTATCACAGGGGATCAGGCTGGATAAATCTTGTGCAGGGAAAGACTTCTGTCTAACTCTATACCAACTATCGGTCGGCTTACTTTGCAACAGAATTTGTAGATCTGGGCCTTTGTGTTTGAGTTTTTTGTCTGCACCCCTTGTCATAAAATGTTGGTTCAAGATGTTTTTACACAGAAGGTATTGGTCCAGTTTTTCTAAGGGGTCTGCACCTAGAATATTTCTAAAAAGTGGAGCAAGTTGGTGCAACTAGGGTTTCAGCAGTTTTTTCCAATTGCTTGGGTCTGGGTCGTAGATGGAATGTATAGGCTTTTAGGGAAAGGGGCGTGGCCTAAGATTAGTTGTTTTATCCCAAAAGTATCTATCCCTGTACCACCGCTATCATCCAGTCTGAGCCCCTGTGATAAATCTGACACCTTGTCTAAAAGTGGACTTACCCTGGATGAGGAGAATCCGATTGTAGGGAAGGAAGCGTTCCTTCCCGATAATTGCCTGTCTGTTAAGTGGTGGTGAAGCGCTGCATTTACATGCAGCGATCACCTCCATAGTATGAGAGCGAGCGATCACTGCTGCGATCACTCGTCCTCATATAAAATCATTGGCTCCTGGGCAGCTGTTTAGACTGCCCAGGAACGAAGATTGAGGTATCCGCACCTTTGATCATTTCACTCAATGAATAAGCTTTTTGCTCATTCATTGGTTGACCTTTACAGGGGCATATTATCGCGAACAAGCATTCGCAGGAACGTTTATTCCCAATAATCGGCTCAATGCCCTGCTGTAGGCTGATACCTGTAGGCTGTTCGGGCATGCTGGGAGTTGTAGTTTTGCAACAGCTGGAGGGCCGCTGTTTGAGGATGCCTGGTCTACACCATTTATTAGATTAGTAACTCTTGGCCATCAATGACCTATTGATTTGATATCCCAACAAATGTCTGATCTTTTTCACCTAAACTGAAATTAAGGACACTATCCATTGTGGTCTGAGCAGTAGCGACTGCTTGACTGTTTCCTTATTTCCCATAGACATTAATGAAGCAAAACTGTACCTGCATGATTCCATTTCCACTAAGTGGTCAGACTGATCTGCCACAGTCTTTCAGAGGAAACTGTGGGAAACTGTGTTTTTGGAGATAATATATTACAAGTTTGCTTTCTTTTCTCTCTGATAAGTCCTGTCCTGGTCTCCATGATGGTGGACAGACTTGATGAGTTATGCCAGCAATGATGAAATTCGTGTTTCAGGACAGTCTGTCGGTCATTAGAAATGGTTTGTAGGCTGTCTCTGTGGGACTTCGGTGATGCATTCCCTGGGGAGTGCTGGCTCGAAGTGTGAACAAGTGAGTCTCATTTTGCTGTTCTTATGTATTGTGTTGGTGGGTGGAGGCGGATGAACGGGGATAATGGGAAGAAGGAGGTTAGTCATTACCTAGAAAGTGGTTGGAAAGAGAAGATGAGCTGAATATCAATCTCTTCATGCAAAAATGCTTTATATCTATTCTTCTCATCTCTAGGTGGTTGGTTGCTTTCAAACAGGGATGAAGGGTGGGCTCCACATAAATGACTCATGGGTCTTATCACTATGTACTATGAAGAATGCAGGCTCATCAGCAGACAGCACTAGTTTTCATCTGTTTGTAGGTTGGATCCGGAAATTTGGACTAGAGGAAATGTGTCAAATATGAATCCTCTGCAAAGTAGAGCTACCCTTTAACTGGACTTGTGTATACCCAGCTTCTTTGTATGGTTGTATGCACCTTATGAAATATTGGCATAGAGAATTGGTTGTGTGTGCAATCCCTCTCCACTAAAGTCTGACAGATGGAGAATCAAATCACTGTGGGTTTCAGTATGATGTATGGTCCCCTTCCATCCAGATATTGGACTTGCACTAATCATACCAATATGCCATCAGTTCTACTGGTGAGTTCTTAAAATTCTGAAGGGAAGGGGTGCGTTAATCATCTCGGATACATAACCCTTTTATACATGACTTGTCAACGGCATTTTTCAACCATACCATTTATGTTGTGTGTGTTTATATCTGCTTTAGGCCTCATGGACTCGACCGTAATTTTTTAGAGTTTTATTTGGGGACCGTAAAAAAAAAAATGCGGACACGTGCATCTATGTGTCCATCCCGCAAAAAAAAAAAATAGAACATGTCCTAGTCTTGTCCCTTTGACTGAGAAGAATAGGCTTTTTGACAATAGAACCCATGGAAATTGGATGATGCACACAGCTGGTATCTGTATTTTGTGGACCATACAGTCATGTGCATGAGGCCTTATATGTATACATGGCTGTAGAAGAGCACAATTGTGCACAGATTGTCACATATTGTGATGAGTCAATCTAGGGCCCACCTAGGAAAGCTGAAATGCGGATAGTACATGTGCTTGCCGGAGCTGTGTAGATACTTGGTCCTTCCACTGCCCAGAAAATGCACAAGGTAAAGGTATTGTCCAGTGTCAAGAGGAAGCCTGTAATGAAGAAAAGATAATTACTTACCTGACAGATCCCGTTTCTTCCATATGGTTGCAGGAGTGATGTCACATCAACAACATGTGACCACTGCAGCCAGTCACTGGCCTCAGAGGTGCACTGAAGGTCCACTGATTGGCGGCAGCAGTCAAGTGTTGTCGATGTGACGTCATTGCGGCAGCCAGGAAAACAAGAGACCTGCCTGGAGAACCGGGGGGCAGCACAGGATCTGTCAGGTAAGTAATCTTCTATTCTTTATTACAGGTCGATCCTCCAACTAGTCCTCTTGAAACCGTTGAGCCCTTTACAATATTGATTGTCCCATGTATAGCTAGCGGTGGGGTGGCCATTTTCTGTTTGTCCTGTGTAGTACCTAGATGATGACATCACAGGTCGCAGTGTTGCACTGAGACTCATGACGCCGCCGAACATCTAGCAGCTCATGGCTGCTCTGTGTGTATAACTAGAGTCCAGTAAAAGTCCTGATGATTGCTGCCTTGTGCCTTCACAGAAGGAAGCACAGTGGTGACTGAAGCGGTCATAAAGCCCACTCAATAACCTGCATTTACCGGTGACCATCTTGGTTACTATGGTTATATAGGATTCTTGTTTATCTCTCAAGAAGGTGATTAGTGTCAGCGGCTTCTGTTAATAACACTGCTGCCTGGGTGACCACACCGGCTTAAGGTGTTTGTCAGACCAATCAATTGTGTATTTTTACCTTTAGGGTACTTTCACACTTGCATTGTGAGGATCCGGCAGCCAGTTCTGTTCCTGAAACTGCCTGCCGGATCCGGAAATCCGTATGCAAACGAATATCATTTGTAGACGGATCCGGATCCGTCTGACAAATGCATTGATATTCCGGATTTGTCTCTCCAGTGTCATTCGGAAAAACAGATCCGGTATTTTTATTCTTTCCCATTTTTAAAGGTCTGCGCATGCGCAGACCGGGAAACCGATTCCGGTTTTCCAGAACACTTGGTACCGGATCTGACATTATTGACATTTCAATGGAAATTAATGCCGGATCCGGCATTCCGGCAAGTGTTCCGGAATGCTGCGGTATTTTCTCCGGCCAAATACCGTAAGAGGGACTGAAGACATCCTGATGCATACTGAACGGATTTCTCTCCATTCAGAATGCATTAGGATAAAACGGAAGCGTTTTTTTTTTTTCTGGTATTGAGCCCCTGTGACGGAACTCAATACCGGAAAAGAATAACGCTAGTGTGAAAGTACCCTTACCTATTTTTTTCTGGAACCCTAGTGGTAATTTTGCTGCTTCTTTTTTTGTTACACGTGTACTGATCTTGGATGAATAGTAAAATATGGAAAACATACTGTAGTAAAATGTGTGTCTTGGTCTCTTTCACACAAGCGGATTAAAATCTGTCCATATGACGGTTCCGGAATACTCATGGATTCCAGATGATGTGCCATTCAGATTGTCATCAGTATTACTTCAGTAATTGATCCGGATATACACGTGTATTCCTTCCTTCCTGCATTTTTGATGGGCGTATTTGGAAGTAAATATGCACAAATCTAGAACATGTAGTATATTTCAAATATTGAGGGAAATTATCCGCCAACGTGAATAGCCCTATTTATTAACATTAGCAGCGGATTCCAGTACACAAAATATGCGTCATATAACGTGGATCTAGGGAGCCACTTCCAATAGGTGGCACTAGCGAGATAGTTCTGTTTCTTGGGAAATACCTCTTGGCATATTTGTTGCCCATAGAGCAGGGATGCTAAACCTGCGGCCCTCCAGCTGTTGCAAAACTTCAACTCCCAGCATGCCCTAATAGCTGTAGGCTGTCCAGGCATGCTGGGCGTTGTGGTTTTGAAACGGTTGGAGGGCCGCAGGTTGGGTATGCCTTCCATAGAGCATTGCCAATAAGCCTCCATATCATGGAGCACTTCAGTAATTCTCCATACAGGGTTGGTCTCTTTTAGGAGATTCGGCACCCTACCTAAACAGACAGAATAACAGAGGGGCAGTGTAATGCGGGACTGCACGATGGGAACTTAACACACCCCATTATAGTCAGTAGGGTCCATTAGGTGTCACCCTGTGCTTCCGTTATCTTTGTTTTGTTGCTTTGGCGGAGCAGAGCAATAGAAAATAAAACTAATGGTGATGTGAACAAAGAATTTTACTTATTAACAAGTGTTTTACACAAGTTTCTATTTAAAACCTAAAAATCTCTCACTTCTCTTCAGCGACTGGGGTGATAATATCACTCATTAATGAATCATTTGAGCCAAATCTTTTATAAATAGGCTCTTAGTAATACAATACAGGATGTCAAAATTTGGTTTCTGAAGGAACCCTGTGGTTGCCGTAAGACACACACCTCTATAGGCAACTTACTATTGTATATAATCTTAAACATTTCTGTCCAGGTTTTCTCCATTTCTGAAGCTATGCCGCTTACCATCCGAGTCTTCTCCCTGTACAGGCTACCACTAAAGCCTGTATTACACCTGCCGATCTTTTGGCAGATTATCGCTAACAAGAGTTCATATGAACACTCGTTAGCAATCGTCTTGCAGTGTAATGCTGCCACCAATTGCCCGATGAATGAGAAAATGCAGATTTATCGGGCAATCCAAGTCTTTTGACATGTTAAAAAATTATCGTTTACAGGCAGCAGGTCATGGTGTCGATCTGCCTTCGGCAAACCACTATACGGCAATACAGCATGGGGACGAGTGATGGCATGGCGATCGCTCCTCCCCATGCTGCGGAGGGGATTTCTGCATGTAATAGCAGCATTCTCCTTCGCTAGCGAGCAGGCGATTGACGGGAGGGAACGCTTCCCTTCCAACAATCGTCTGCCACAAATGGCCGCTGCTCATAATGCAACCTCATTCATCCTTCGCCTCCCATTGAAACAGACTCTGCGCTTGCTCTAGTTTCCTTACTGGGCGCAGGTGGTGGACACCTAGGAAACTGGCGGAGTTCATTTCACTGGGTGATGCTGATGGATGATGTCAGATGCCCCTCCAGTGAAAAGACTTAAGCCTTGTATTACACAGCCCAATGAGGCAGACCATTGTCAGGAGGGAAACATTCCCTCCCGGTAATCGCCTGCTAACTAGTGGAGGAGACTGCTGCTATTACATGCAACGATCTCCTTTGCAGCATGTGGAGGAGCGATCGCTATTCCATCACTTGTCTCCATGCTGTATAGTGGTTTGCCGGTGGCAGATTGTGATCAGACACCACGGTCTGCCACCTGCAAATGATAATTTTGTAACATATCAAAAGATTTGCATTGCAAGATGAACGAGCATTTGCTCCTTCATCGGGCAATCGGCAGCAGTATTACACTGCCAGATGATCATTAACGATCATCATACAAGTGCTTGTTAGCGATCATCTGCCGAAAACTCGGCAGGTGTAATACAGGCTTTAGATGGCAAGTGAACGTCGCATCAGTAAGGGAGAAGACACGGTAGAACTTCCGAAGACTGCATATTAATAAGTTACCTATTTCTCTGTTACCCAATTTTCTCTTCTGATTATATGTAAGATGGTCAGCCCCTTTAACTTTCCTTTTGACTCGAGATACCTTGAGATTAATGGTATCAGATTACCAGCTTTAGGGAAAAAATGCGTTAGTCTTTCTAAAGTTATTTGTGCTAAATGTGCCTTTGTTAGAATATATTGACTTTTTATCATGAGATATTGGAGTCTTTACAGAATTTTCTGTATAAGAAACGACAATAAATGGCAGGATAACTTTACTGAGCTTTTTATGCGTAAGGAATCATGGATCAATCACTATCTGCTTGGTACTCATTTGACCGATGAGCAGATCTAGTCTCATCACTGAAATAGCACCACTAAGGTTGCTGAGTGGGCCAGGAACGGGAAGCGGTTATGGCCTCATTTCTGTGTCCTTGTGCTGTGATTGCAGAAGCAGTACATTCATCATATTTCTGTAGTGCCTTCTGTCGTTCTGAGGTTGTTGGGGCACCTTGGACATCAGCATCTGGAAAAACGTTTAAGTTCTACTTATAACATTGGGAGCTAAAACAGTAACTGCCCAACAGAGTCCTTGGCAGGTAGATTGATGGCTTTCTGGTTTCATGCTCCGCTTATGCACTTGGCATTCTTGGCATTGTCACGCGTGTCTGCTGGTGTACGTCAATCTGATTAATCATTTCTTGTTTGCTGAGCTTTCAGTAATGACTAGATAGGCATGGTTCAAGAGAACAATGCCTTGTCACATCACCCTTTTACAGCGAGGGATCTATACTTCATGGCCAAAGAAGATAAACACCTAAAAGTCACATGTATAAGAGCTACTTGAACAAAGCATTCCAAATTCATGGGCGTTTTAAGTTGGTCCCTCTTTGACTGCTCTAATAGTTTCCTCCTACTGGGAAGGCTTTCCTCTGCAGCAGGGATCAGCAACCTCTGGCACTCCAGCTGTTGTGAAACTACAACTCTCAGCATGCTCTATTCACTTCTTTGGGAGTTCTGAGAACAGCCAAGTAAGTGTGCATGTTGGGAGTCGTAGTTTCACCACAGCTGAAGGGCTGATTGTTGCTGACTCCTGCTGTACAGTTTGAATCAAGGCTGCAGAAAATTCATGATCATGCAGTCCAAGGAACATCAATGAGATTGGAAACTGATTGCTAAGATCTTTGGTTTGGATGAGGTCCCATGTATGCAGACCTTTAAAGTTCTTCCACACTTAACCCAGAAAACCAACACTTATGGACTACTCTATTGATGCAGTTCAAAAAGTCCTAAAAGTACTATTTCCACTTAGTTCAAACCATATAATTCTGTAGCGTGATACCCTATTTAGGACAGACTATAGTAGAGCAAGAAAAATAACTCAGGATACTTACTTATTTTTTTCCAATCTTTAGTTTGAAGTTCATGGTTGTCACTATACATTGATGCAGGAAATGTTTTCTTGGCATTCCCCAAATTCAATGTCATCCATCAGACTGCCAGTTGGTGAAGCCAAAGTCATGTCTCGAGTCCAGTAGTGGTATGGGTTACACCACTTCAGCCACTGGTTAATTTTGTGAGTGGATGTTCATGACCACAGGAGATCAACTGTGTTCAGAGACGGTCTGGAACTTGGTAGAAAATGTTTGGCATCGTTGGCTCTATGCACACTACCATTCAGATCATCTATGGGGGGATTATGTCATGGTTTCCATCACTTCAAGAATCATACAACATAGTATTTTTACCATAAAAAATGAAGATAGCTTATTAAAGTCAGTTGGGTCTGTCTGTGACTATTTTGGATTTATCAAAAGAGTGAGCAGTCCCTGCATCATAGCCATGATGCCAGTATGAACATAGCTAGACAATTTTTACTCCATACATGCTTTAGCATTGAGGAGCCCTGGTCTGTGGTCTTCTGTGGCTTACTGTTCCATAGTTTAGATGTTATTACTTCTTGATTTTTTTTTTTTCCACTTCACAAATACAGTTTACCAAGTCAGTTCTAACAGAGCAGAAGTGTGACTAACAAGCTTGTAGAAGAGGTGACACCCTGTGAAAGTGCCGTGTTGTAAGTCACTGAGCTCTGTGTGCTAGTTTATTTTAACCTGCTCTTTTATATGACTCTGATGCAGATTTTAGGTTTGTGAAAGTGAGGATCCCAATGTCATGTGATGATGGTCGCTATTCCTGGTAATTGCCCACCCGGTGGCATTAGTATTGTATTGTAGGAGTCAACCATTCCCACTCACCATAGCTTCAGCTTACTTTCATTATAGCATCAGGAATCCCCTGTGTGTATCTGTATCAATTTCTTAGCTCCGTCAGGCGAACTTCATCAGCATGTTTTCCAATCCCAGCAGCCATCTGTAGTGTGAACATGAACATTCTCTTCTCCTACACAGCTCAGGGCGACTGAATCCCTGACAGGTGTCTGCTGCAGGAAAGGACCAAGCTAGAAGATGTACAAGCTACCAAATATGTACAGGATAAAGTACTCCTGACGCCTACACACACCGGAGGCAGCCATTTTGTGATTGCTACCCGTCAGTTTAGCAGAAATGTTGTTCATCAGAAATGTCTCTGGCTTCTAGTAAATGGATTTTAAAGAAAAAAACATGTGAAATCTGTTCAGCCTCACCTAAGAAATATCAACTAGTATCTGTTAAAAGTCTTCATTCTTGCAAAAACACAATGTCAGTAAGGCCTCTTGCACACACATTTTTCACGTCTCTGATGCGGACCCATTCACCTCAATGGGGCCGCAAAAGATGCGTTCCGTGGCCCCCGCAAAAATTATAGATCATGTCTTATTCTTGTCCGTTTTGCGGACAAGAATAGGTATTTCTATAATGGGCCGTCTGTTCCGTTCCGCAAATTGCAGAAGGCACATGGGCGCAAAACATGGCACGTTCATGTGCAAGAGGATTTGGAAGAGGTGGGTTTCATATTTTTTTCTGTCACGTCTAGGTTTGTTTTTCTTTTAAATGATACTTTGGACAACATATGTACGTGGTCTTACACTATGTCTAGTAAAGTGCTTGAGGAGGAGGAGCATCAGATAGGGATCCTCTTTTTGTCATGCTCCACCCCCTCAGGCCTTGCACGAGGCTTACCACAGCTTTTTTGTTAATTATTACAATTTACTGGACATCAGGCATTAGGATTGCACTTGAAGGCTATTACACATTCACAATTTTATTAAATTAAGCAAGGTACTTCCTGGGTTAATTTGTATAAAGCCTCTATAACCTACTTTGTAGACTGAGTGAATATTATTTCTTTAATAATTAATATCCATTACTGTATTAGTGCAGCATCTAATGCAGTATTACTTCCGCAGGTACATCTACCCACCAAAGACAATAAGTGAAGTTATATATCTAAGTGACAAAAATATGAACGCTCAGATTATTGAACACTATGGAATTTACAGAAACTTACCAATGAGTTTAGTTGTGATATTTGACTTCCATTCATTCAATGTAGAGGGCACGTGCATAAGTGGGCAACTCTCTACTAACATTGAACTCTAGGACCTGCTTATTCTAGAACTTAGTGAGACTTGCCAGATGTCCAATCACATGACTTTTATCCCATGTCCATTTGGCATTTCAGATATGTGAAACCTGCTTCGTAGACCTCTGTTAAGGCCCCCATAAACATCAGGGTTCGTCCAACACTCCAACACAGTATGTGGGGATCTCCCGACTCTCCCCTACAGATCAGGCAAAATGATTAGTTTCGCCAGACCTTTTTGTTCTCTTGGGAGATGAGCTGCAGCTTTTTCCATAGAATACACATACACGTTTGGCCAAGCCCTAGCCTAGGGCATGGAGAGGTAGACAGAAACATGTGAGAATCAGAAATGATGTATTTAAAGGGTTTGTCCACTCATTAGAAGGTTTCTCATCGTTAAGCTAATCACAGGGTGGACTGAGACCACCATCAATAAGCTGTAATGTTCAGGGAAACCCAACAGTAATTGTTTAATTTTTCTGCCACCACTGCAGGTAAAATAAAGCATTACTTATGTATCATCTAAATCAGTATGCTGCCAGTATAACGTGTGGACATACCAGGTGGTCCTCCAGAGCAAGAGATGCCCTCTGTAGTAACTCTCTGTTCTGGCAAAGACATAACCCTCTGACAATGGCAGAATGAGTGGTTGGGCATTGAATATTTTTCAGTGGACTGGTATTTTGTTGGGCTCCTAGTCCTCAATTTCACCCGATTCAGACATTAAATACACTATAAAACCTACTCTGCAGACTTGAATATTATTTAATAATTCATATCCATTCCTGTACTAGCTCTGGACTGTCGCTACATGGGAACAGATCACTATTTCACGTGTCATCAAGATGCAACTGATTGACATCACCAGAATCTGTTGGAGGGGGTTCTTTTGGCCTCACTTTGTATCAGACTTTAGCCAAATGTATTCCATGCAAAGTTGTCCAGTAAAAAAGGATAACCAGGTGGAATATATATATTTATTTTAAAATAGGCACCTATGGAGGATAGATGCTCAGTGGCATTCATTATGGGTAAGTTTACCGGATGCACCAGGAGCTTCCCTGGTGAATATAAGGGATGCAAATGAGCTCTTAACAAGCTCTGCCTCTGATGCCACCAAATGTAAGGTGCTGGCTTATTTAATATCCTAGTCATGTCTTAAGGCCTATTCATAGGGTAGAACATTAAATTCTTATAGGATAGGTGTCTTACATCTGGTGGCATTAGAGGCAGAGCTTGTTAAGAGCTCATTTGCATCCCTTTCTTCTCAGAATTCCAGAGGAGCATGTATGGTCTATAAGTCTCCTCATGCCGACTGAGAGATAGTACTCCCCAAATCCTGGTCAATTAAATAAACCAACACAAAGGGCTAAAACTACTCTAGATGGTTATTTATCCAGCTTGGCAAGCTTACTACAGGACCACTAACAGCCCCATGATGGTTTCCTTTGCTCACATCTCTTTTAGATCTCTGTTCTTTGCTGATGGAAATCCTAAGTGATGCCTTACGAGTCTTCGAAATTGTTAACTCGCCAAAAAGGATATAGAGTTTGATAAGCAATTGGCCTGCACATGGTGATTAGCGAGTAACTGCCTTTAAATACCAGTTATCTGTTTGAGGATATTCAGGATCAATGACACTGCAGCACTTAAACTTTTATCTTGGAGAAGAATGCAGGATGTAGTGCTCTCTGCTGAATTAGTGCAGACATTTAGAGGGCAGCAGTGGCTGGAGTAAGCAGTCATATTGGGCAATAAAAGACACTCTTCACCTCCATCTAGGTGATTTATTTTACATTATATTAGGAGAAGAGCTATGTACCAAGATGTGTCACTACCAAGCAATTTAAATTCTGCTCATTAATAAAAGTAATAGCAGCTTGGACACGTTCCTGCTATGTAGTATTTTGTATTCTAGCAGGTTCAGGCTATGTAAGGTGGGCCTGAAGATCATTTTTCTTTCTGCAAGTTGCAGTAACCAAATATTTTTACATTCTGTGCTTAAAATTTTATGCATATAGTTCATGGGGTTGTCTACTCTTTATTAAGCGATCCTAGCAAAGTCAGTGGGAGCAGTACTGCAGTGACTAATGCTGTTCCATTACAAAGTAGACAGAGCCACCTGCATCTGGCGCCAAAACTTTTGCTGCAGAGTCCTCCCCGCCGATCATCTAGTGATGGCCTATTCTGAAGATAGGCCATCACTTTAAAGGAACCTGTCCCATTGAACATGTTGTCTCATCTGCCAGCAGCATATTATAGAGCAGGAGGAGCTGAGCAGATTGATATATAGTTTTATATAGTTTTATGGGAAAAGATTCAGTATAACTTGTAATTTATACATTTAAATTCCTGCTCATTCTGGGCTTTCAAGTCAAGGAGGCGGAGCTATCAGTGATTGACATTTGTCTTTGTATACACAGCCATAGAGGGAAGGCTGTCAATTACTGATAGGACCGCCTCCTTGACTATACTGAGTTATACTGAATCTTTTCCCATAAAACTATATATCAATCTGCTCAGCTCCTCCTGCTCTATAACATGCTGCCTTCAGCTCAGACACAATGTTCAATGTGAACAACCCCTTTAAAGGGATATTCCATGCTCCTGATTGATGAACTATCCTCAGGATAGGTCATTAATATCCAATCAGTGAGGGTCTGACACCCTGCAGCCCCACCACGGAACTATCTCTTGATAGAACAGGGTGCACATCTCCATTTAGAGTGTAGTGCTTGTGCTGGGTTACTGCAACTTAGCTCCTATTGAAGTGAATGGGAACTAAACTACAGTAAGCTGACATGGCGACTGTGCTTCCTGTTCAGAGCTCTGTCAGTGCTAGAGGCTTCAGGAAGCATAAGATTTGGCGGGGGTCCTATTGCTGGGGAGTGAAGCTCCTAGTGGAGCTTCCCTCAAATGGACGGAACGGCTGGTCGGAAACGGGCGCCACTGCTCCATTCATTTTATGGCAGCGAGATAGCTGAGCACTGTACCATCAGCTCAAGCTCTTATAATGTGCTGGTTAGACTGACTCTGAACAAGAAGGGTACTCTGACAGATTTATGTTATGTTCATACGTGGCACACCACAGATTTTTTTTGATGCGTAATTGCAGGCACAAAATCCATAGAATATAACAAGTGGATAAAATAAAATAAAAACTCATCCACACAGTGCAGTTCTTAAATCTCTAGCATGTCAATTGATGCTGCAGATGTCACCCTTTGCCGTTTCTGTGGCTTCTGTCCACATCTTTTGCAGCCCCACTGAAATGAATGGGCCCGCACCCGATCCACAGAAAATGTGGATTGTGTGCAGAGCAAATATACGGCCATCTGTATGAGCCCTAAGGGATTTTTTTTATTTATTTCTGCACCAAAATGCTGAAAATAAATGTTATAACAAAAAAAAAACACATTTAGACAGATTTTTGGGATGAGAAGAGTTTTTATTTTGTCATTTATTTGCCTAAACCGTTTTTCTGTTGTGAGCTCTCCATAAGCAGGGACAGCACCTGCAGAAACGGCATGTCATGTCTTACTTGGGGCGTGCAGCTAATCATTTTCTGTCCTTACTGTGCAGTTTGCTGTAAATGGATATTACTCATTTGCGTCCCTATCCTAGTGATTTGTGTATTTTCAATATCCAGCTTGCGTTGGCCACAAACCGCCCTCTTGTTGATAAGACTCAGTAAATTGGAGACAACTGTTGGTGAGTAGGTTCCCTGGCTACCCCTGCCTGCCCCTACTCTGACTTCCAAACTGATATGCATATGGTGAATGAGAAATGGCTTGGAATTAAGAAAATTGTGTTACCGCTGCCTCACTCAGAAGCTAAGGGAATTGGTTCTCTTTTTCAACTTTGTTTATGAATTTTCTGGTGACTTTTAACTGTAGCTGAATGTGATGACTTCTAATGGAGTATTAAAGGGGTTGTCTGGGAATTTTAAGGGGTTATCTGGTAATTTGATATTGATGGCCCTTGCTCAGAATAGATCATCAATATCAGATTGGCGGGGGTGCCAGGAGCACTTAGGCCTCTTCCAAGGCCAGTGACGTCACCGTACATTGGTCATGTGGCTAGGTGCAGCTCAGTCACATTCAAGTGTATGGGGGTTAAGCTACAATACCAAACATAGCCGCTATACAATGTACAGCACTGTGCTTAGTGAGCTCCGGTGAGTGCAGCGACTGGCAGGGGTTCCGCAAGTTGGACCTCCACCAGTGTGATATTGATGGCCTGTCCTGAGGATAGCACCGACCAAAGCTCCATGGCCTTTCCAACAGTTGACTGGCTGGAAGGACCCTCACTGATCTCATACAGATGACTTACCCTGAGGATAGGTCTTCAATATTTCACTCCCGGAAAAAAACGCTTTAAGGATGGTGATCCTCTGGGAAGGGATAACGTTCAATACAAGTGTGCATTTTAATGCACATAGAATGACACTGTGAAATCCAGAATAAGGCTACATGCACATGACTGTGGTGTGTTTTGCGGTCCGCAAATCGTGGATCCGCAAAAATCGAATGGCATCCGTGAGCGTTACGCAATTTGTGTAACGGCACAGACAGCCTTTAATATAACTGCCTATTCTTGTATATTTTTTTTTTTTTTGCGGGGCTACGGACCGGAGCAATGGATGCGGACAGCACACAGAGTGCTCTCCGCATATTTTACAGCCCCATTGAAGTGAATGGGTCCGCATCCGAGCCGCCAAAACTGCAGCTCAGATGCGGACCAAAACAGCGGCCGTGTGCATGAGGCCTAAAGCTGCTATTATCTACTGTCCTTTGGTTTTGTTGTTGTTTTAGACCCTCTTTACTGTATGTCCTTTGTGTCTGGCTAGCTATTTTTTGGCTGGGAGCCAGACACAACTGTACAGCACTTCAGTGTGCCGATCCACCATCTATGTATTGAGCATGCAGCATTTTTCTGCCCTGTGCTATTTGGCATTAGGCATCACAACGGATGCATCACAACTATGGGACCAGTTCTAGCTTCAGTTCCCCTCCAGAGTTTTCTGCTTCATGCCAGAAGGACATCTGAACCAGATCACCAGACACATGTGAAGTGGCCTTATGTGAATTTTTACCAGTGAAATTCCAGAATTCCATAAAATATTCCAGAGTATTGTATTTTGTTCCTGGGAAATGTTATGGCATGTGCATATTTCAGCTGAGGAGCAGAGCTTAAAATGATTGTTCCCATGTTCTCTATGATTCCATTCAGATGTCTAGGAAAGCTGGGCAACAATGCTTGTAATGGAAGCTCTATACCTGTAAATAATTTGTGTGGATGAAGACCACAAGAGAAACTCTAACAGGATCCAAATTCCTCCAAAGTCCTCATCGCTCATCGGACACAAGGTTGTTGACAATGCTCTTGGCTCATGTAAAAGCCTCTTTCCATTTGTCCTGGTATTTTTTTTAGGCAGAAAGTCCTATAAATAATTGTGGGGGTCACCCGAGGGCTGGGATGGAATGTTCTCATCAAGATGGAAACAACTTCATGGAAGCTGAGAAGATTGAAAGGAATGGCAGGCGACTACTGTGTACACATGTGTATGGACAGGCAGTGTAGCGACCAGCATTCATACATCTTCAGTCCTGAAGATACATGGACACCGTCTGTCTGCAATGCATCTGCCATATGTGAAGCCTCCATTTCTTTCATTAATTCCTCCTTTTTCCTTGTGAAAAAAAACATTCTTTAGTTCAGCTGATGAAGAATTTTGGAGGGAGGTTAGTGTAATGATGTCACTGAATCGTGTTCAGTCTCATGAGGGCATTATATGGCTAATTCTTGTGACTACCGTGACTAGACCTTGACAATGAACTTGCTCTGAGGTATTCACCGTGTGGCATTCCAGTCATCCTCGAGCAAGGAGCTGCACATGCCTTACCAATTCTGTGTTGTGCCGCAGGTTGCCACCCTCTGCCCTATAATTAGCTGTGAATTCTGGCACTATATTTAACTTTTCTTCCATTGCTATTTGACATTTTGTAACAAAACAAACTTTATTTAGGCTGGCTTCCTATAATCTAACAGGCAAGCAATTCCTGCCGTCTAAACCTTCTGTCCTGCTGTCTTCTAAACCTTCTGTAAGGCTGGAAAAGAAATTTATAAAATGAGCATAGTTGATCTCTAATCAGATGGTCTGGCAGAATCTTCTGAGATGATGCACCCACTTATATTTGATAGTAATTGGTGTTGATCAACCTTGAAGCAACATCTACAGGGGGTATGGTGAGTAGGCTTCATTGGAAGGGTGTGGGCATTTTATTATATTGAGCATTAAGGACCATGTTTGGAGAAGTAAAAAGTTCTGCAACTCCGTAAGATTTTTATAGAGTAGAGTGAGATAGTCATGTTGCTCAGACTGGGGATGTGTCTGTAAAGAAGTTTTGAGGAGCGAGGATTTGATGGAGACTAAAAGAAAGATGGCTAGAAACACGAAGAAAACACACAATGCAACAGCACTCTGCAAACACAATTAAAGTACAATAATGCCATAATTATGGAAAATATTCTGGTGCTAATACAAGGTTCCCGTCTTATAGAGATCGCCTTGACGTTTGGCAGAAGGGCCCAAATAATTTTGTACAAAATGTATTTGCCAAGAATCTCAAATTTACAAAATAAGTGTAGCATTAGCATTTGTGTTTGCAGAGTGCTGTTGCGTTGTGTTTTTTTTTTTTTTTTCCAGCTTTATGCTTAGGAATGAGTGGCTGTAATCTACTGTTAAAATGGCAGATTTATTTATTCAGGGACCTTCATGAAATATTGAACTTGATGAACGTTAGTCTTTATTTTATTTCTTAACCCAGTGATTACTTTAATACATTATAGGGTCCAGTATAAATGTTCCTGTCAGTGGTTAATAGACCGGTGGTTTCTGCAGACTCTAAGACCTGGTGTTTCTGCAGGATGAGGATAGTAATTGCTCATTGCTCTCACTCTGCTGCTTAACGTTAGAGATGCTTTTATGTGTTCTTAATGCATTTGTATCTTCATTGAATCTGTGTAAACACAGTACATTTGAGGTTGTGCATAGATCTTCCCATCTCGCCAGTCATTGATGGTGGTCTCAAAGAATTGACCTAGGTCATATGAGGGCTGTTTTATTTGTGATTCATCCCTTTGTCTTGGACTCTAAGATTATGGTGGGGTTATTATTTATATCTGGCAACGCGTGGTCCGTGTTGAGAAATAATAAGCGCACTTTGTGAACTGCCACACACATCAGGTAGTTTGCGTAGGGTTGTGTCCTTTGTGGTGTGACCCCATGTACATTTTGTCTGATCTCAAGTGACATCTCTAATGTTTCTGCATTATTTGTCATGACAGAATCTCATGGTGACAGTCATTTTGTCATGTTACACATTAGTCTAATCATTTTACAGAATTTACGTTGCTGATCCTTATGGTTTGCCTTCAACATTTGCTTTTAGTGTAACTGTAGAAGAAAGACTTGGACTTCTTTATGGTCTGCCGGTTGGCATTTCTCAAGAAAGGGCATTTGAATTTTCTTGTCATTAACCTAAAGCTGGTGCCAGTCTGCCCTTCTAAAGGCCACCGTAAACATTAGGACATTGCTTTGTTGAGATCCTGTCTAATTTTCTCTTCCTGGCAACAGAAAATGAGATTGATGATCTGGTAAGGTTTTGTAATGCCATTACTTGTATGAGAATGATAGTTTGTGCCCAAAAGAAGCCGATAGCATGTTCAGAGCATGGGGTATATTATTGATACTGAAATATTGGTGTTACATACAGTGTTGTGAAAAAGCACCATATTTGCCTCCTTAGAGATTTCTTTTGTTTTTGTACATTTGTCACACTTAAATGTTTCAGATTACACCACGCAACAAAAAAAAACTTTTTGTCTTCTACTGGGCAAAAACCATATGTCCTATACTAAATTGAGTGTGCGGATTACAAATCCGAAGTCAGAATTGTTGTAACACGTCACAAAATGTTACTATGCATAAGTATGTCTAAATGAATTAAGCACTTGGAAAGCATTGAATAAATTTGAACAGAACGAGTTTTACTCCAACAATTACCTGATCTACATCAAAGTCTGCATAGTAAACAGTGTATGAAAATGTAATGGGATACCAAAATTTCTAAAAGTCTTGTTTTTCAGTGCTTCAGGCATCTGCTTTTGCATTTGTGAACCGTCATATTTTCCCGTTGCAAAAACTAGCAGTAGTCCCCCATCATGTTGGGATTCCAGCGGCCTTGATACCTGTTCTCCGTTGTAGAAATATCTTTATGGAACCGCTCTCATCACTTATGTGTCCCAAATTGGTTGGGAAAAAGTCAAGATGGGAATGTAAGAAATGCACTTTCAATGACATTCGGCAGCCAAGTTGTTCATCTGCTGTAAGCATGTTGTCTACTAATTCAGCATAGTTTGCAGCTCGTCTGTTCCTAAGGAAGTTCTGCACTACTAGCACAAATGCATCCCAAGCTGCAAGACGCACTCGCTTTGTCAGATTCTTGCGCTGATCAGAAGTAGTGTATTTGCCACATATGTAGCAGAACTTGTCTGGATCGTTAACACACTTGCGTTTATCCATCTTAAGTTTTAAAACTGATAGAACTATAACGGATCACTTTAGCAAAATCTGTCCAGCTTGCCTTATATACTTACTGCTGACATCAGCCTGAGTGCGTCCGAACAGATTTGGACATGTCCATATTATAACTGAATAGGCTTTGCATGTACTTAACCCTTTAAGGATCCCCGCCGTACATGTACGTCAGAAGTCCGATACCCAAACATGGCGCCAGCTCGCACGTGCAGCAGGTGCCATAGCAGCCGGGTTTCTACTATTTTAAATAGCAGATACCCGCGGCACATGTATGCGATCAGCCATATGGCTGATCACATCCATTTTCCCTTTCAGATGTAGTGGTCAAATGTGACCACGGCATCTGCGCAGTCCGGAAGCGGAAGTCGCACACTTCCACTCCGGTAGCAGCGTTCCCCGGCTGAGATCGGGGAACCTGTTACATTGATCTAATAGGCTGAAGCCTCAAGCAGGCTTCGGTGCCTATTAGATGACTTTACCAATACAGACCACTGCAGCATTGTATTAGTATAGTGCAGGCATGCTCAACCTGCGGCCCTCCAGCTGTTGCAAAACTACAACTCCCGGCATGCCTGAACAGCCTACAGCTATCAGCCTACAGCAGGGAATTGTGGGAGTGGTAGTTTTACAACAACTGGAGGGCTGCAGGTTGAGCATTCCTGATATAGTGCAAATAAAGTGTTCAGTGGTGTCTATATAGACATCAACCTTTTTTTTTTTTTTTTTTTTTTTTCCAGGCCATTCAGAGGTAGTTCACAGCCGGTCCCATTCATTTTAATGGCAGGCGAACATGAAAAACCTTCAGCTCATTTTTGAAGCCAAGAAATAATTACTAGAAGTGCACAAATTGTCCCACAACATGGACAGTGACATACCAGATGTATTATGCGAATTTGTGATCTCCATTCATAATTTTTTTCTATGCAAAATATCGTCAATATAATTTTCGCGTACGCGCAAATGCACTAAACAGTACCCAAATACACTATAAAGAAAGTATATTGGTATATAACACCCCGCTTCAATCAGTTTTTTTTTGGGGGGGGGACTGGTATATCACACCAGTAGAAATTATTTGTTCCAATAACGCTTGTCCCTCTATATACCTGCAGTATCGCAGCAGAACTGCACACAACTGCCGCACAGTACAAATGCACTATAATATACTTTCTAACATAGAAAGTATATTATAACATTGTACACGGAAGGCAATCCATTAGAATATACATAAACCTAAAACGTAACCTTTAATAATGTTACTATGAGGGTTCATTCACACTTCCGTAAGTGTTTTGCGGATCCGCAAAACACGGACACTGGCAATGTGCATTCCACAATTTGCGGACCGCACATCACGGGCACTATAATAGAAAATGCCTAATCTTGTCTGCAATTGCGGACAAGAATAGGACATGTTCTATTTTTAGGCGGAAACGGAAGCAAGGATGCGGAAGTGCGGATCTACAAGTGCGGATGTGGACAGCACATTACGACTTTTGTGGAACGGATGCGGACCCATTTTGTGGACGTGTGAATGAAAAAGATATCCCTCAAAATGAAAATAAATTAAATTATTAAAGTTAAGAGAATCCACACAATCCAGGGGGTTCCAGTGCACATCCATAACTCCTGGAGGGAAAGCAAAAAACATCTATCCCAGGGCTAGATGATGATGTGGTATTGAAGGACAGGGTGTGCAAAGAACTGTCCCTGATATTGCCCTACAGGGGGGTGCTATTCTGGCCCTGATAGCCTAACCACCGACCACCCGCCCTGATAAGAGCGACCCCGGAACCTTACCCTATATAAAAATGGCCCTAGTAAGCCCCTGCTCCACACAGCAACCTCTCCCTACACTGGCAAAACACTGAATGTAAAATGGCAGCCAGATCAGTTTGGGTTATGTCCATGTGCTGAAACGTCTCAATTGGCTGTCCTGTACCACCTGATGGATGTGTCATGGGTCAAAGTTCATCACAATGTAAAAGAATATGGCTGGCGCGAATATGTCCATATGTTCGCATGTTCAGTGAATCACGAACACGCAAAGTTCGCAGGTGGACTTGCTGGTGTCCTTTGGATCATTGTCCTGTTGTAGGACCCAAGTATGATTGAGCTTCAGGTCACCAACTGATGGCTGGACATTCTCCTTCAGGATTTTCTGGTAGAGAGCAGAATTCATGGTTCCAATTACAGCAAGTTGTTTAGATCCTGAAGTAGCAAAGCAGCCCCAGACCATCACACTACTACCACCATGTTTGACTGTCTGTATGATATTCTTTTTCAGAAATGCTGTGTTAGTTTTACACTACATGTGATGGGACACACACCTTCCAAAAAGTTCCACTTTTGTCTTGTAAGTCCACAGAATATTTTCCCAGAAGGCTTGGGGATTAACGAGATGTTTTTTTGGAAAAATGACCTTTGTGTTGTTTTTGGTCAGCAATGGTTTTCCCCTTGGAACTCTCCCATGGATGCCATTTTAGCCCAGTCTTTTTCTTATTGTTGAATTATGAACACTGACCTCAACTGGGGAGGGGGGGGGGGGTGAATATTTTTTTCACATAGGGTGAGTATGTTTAGGATAGCTTTTTTTCCCTTATAAATTAAATCAACAGCTTCTAAGCTTAAAATGAATGAAGTAGGGGCTGCTAATGTGTCAAGATCTATTAATTGAAGTATATGGGAGTTATACAATAAGCACAGTATTAAGGGTCTGTTGATCGATGGGTCTTGTCTTCTGAGACCTATCCAATGATGGTTGTGAGAACAGCTGATTTCTACCTCGGCTGCTGTGCTGTCATTACTTGATCGTCTTCGGCCCAATTTTTTTTTTTTTTGTAAGTATGATTATAATTTGGGTTTTGTCATACAGGTCAATACAGATAGTAGAATACAAGATCTGATGAATCCACAAGCGTATGATTACTTGACAAGTATTATCATTACAAAAGGAATTGAACCTGTAAGGAATTTGCATAATAAAGCTATTCCACAGAGGCACTTATTGTATTTATCAGAAGTGTTCAAAGTCTTTAGGTAGACCCCGTTTTCTAATGTGCAAGATTTTGAGAACTTGCTTCTCAAAATCCTGCATGACCTTGCCAGTAGGTTATTCCTCCACATGCTACAAGATGTTTGGTAACGGTATAGATTGGAAAACGTCTGAAAGTTTTCAGCAATCAGCATTTTACACTTTTAAGTGGAATAAAAATATCTTTTAAACTCATCTTGTAGACTGCAGAACAGTTTTATTTAGCCATTTACCTGTTGGAGAATTCCATTAAAGCAGGGTTTCATGTAGAGAGTAACAGGGCCGTGCACCGCAGTAGGAAAGAGACATTTCAGGGAAAATGTCTGTGCTGATAGCCTTTATAGACAGTACTCATGCACGCCATGGATTTTTGAAGCATCACACATGGTTTGTACCACACGTATGCAGCTTCATAGAACCTTAAAGCTGAAGAATGGGATATATGGGATGTACCTGTAGCAACCAGTATGTTCTTTCTGGGCAGCAACATTATTAGGCCTTTTTCACACGTGTGTCATTGAAGATGACACAAGCCTGGTCAGTGGTTCATGCGTGAAGGATCCGTGTTTGGTCAAAGTGTCTTTTTTTTTGCCCTCTGTGTGTCATCTGTATTCCTCAGACTCTGCTAGTGTCACGGATGATATTGCAGATAGCTGGAAGTTATGGATAAACATCTGACTGTCTTGATCCCAAACTAAGGAGCATAAAGGTGACCCCTGTAAAACCCTAAGAGCTCACCCTGACTGATAAGCACATACAAGGGTCTCAGAGGTAGACTATTGCATGTCCTCGTACCTAGACTGTGTGACCCCTGAAAACCCTATAATAGTGAGGGGACACGACCACCGGCTCCCTGCACTAAATACGGAGGGAGTCAGGGTCACCTAGAATCAAGCCAGCAAAGAAACACAATACATGAAAGGACTTATCTGAACAAGCAGTAACAGAAGTCTCCAGCAGTGATCACTTCAATCCAGGAAGTAGTATAAACCGCAAAGTGAGGCAGTATGGGAGGGAATATAAAGGGAGGCAATTAGTGTGAATAGGTGACAGCTGGGAGAAGGAAAAGAGATGACAAAGTGAAACCAAAACAAAGAACATCATGCAAGAGGTACAGAAGAACGTCTGCCAGACCTTCTCAGAGAGCTGGCGGTGACAGCTAGGCTAAAAATGAGTTTCCAGAGCATCTCCTACCAGTGCTTGGTTTTGTGTTAGTGGTTATCATGGACCCACCAACTACATCACAAAACAAAATGGTGCATGGACCAGTAGTGCATGTCTCTAGGGTTTTTCCACTGACCCACAGTCAGTAGAAAATCACTAATGTGTGAATAAACACATTAAAGGGGTTGTCCAAGTGTTTAATACTGATGACCTATCCTGATTGATCGACTCCCCTGCCGATCAGCTGTTGGAAAAAAAACACGCAGCACTCCGTTGAGCACTGCAGCTTCCATGCACTTTACCAAGAGTATAGTTTTAAACACTTGGATAACCCTTTTAAAATCAATGGTTATGTTTGCTGTCCATGTGGAACATGGACTGCACACATCCGTGATTCACTGACATGTAAAAGAGGCCTTAGCCTTTGAGACAAGTGACAAAACTGTGGTAATTTGATTTTACGTAAATAACTCATTCATTGGGTAAGCCTCCATGTACGGTATTTTACATCTGGCGTACTTCTCTGCTGCTTTTCTCTGTCATCACTCCCTTGTATTCTCAGGGCTGAAGCTGGAGAGAAGAGTGAGGCTTCTCATTAGCCAGGAGGCTTCAGCATGCACAGCCAGAATAAAATAGTAATTTTCCATGGCTGCAGGAATCTTACGACTTGTCATGCAATAAATCCAAATGAGTGACAACTCATTCGAAATTGCAGTCACGTGTAGAGAAGATATGCCCTATACCACCTATACCAGCACTAAGATCTTCTCCTTGATTAATGAGGTAGAGGAGAATTCCTGAAATTGTACACTTCCAGCTATATACATATATATATATATATATATATATATATATATATATATACACACATGAGGGTCGTTCAAAATGTCCATATTCTTGATCACTTCTGACTAACGTAGATGTCTGAAATTGTGTGTGTATATTTTTATATATATATATATATATATATATACTGGTATATATTATATAAAGCTGAGTTTATGTATGTGTGTATGTATGTCCGCTAAAGGAATCCGCACCGGCTCATTTACAATCAAGAAATTTGGCACACAGGTACATCGGGTGTCCGGGAAGGTTTTAGACCAGGTCTCAGCTCTCTAGGATGTACCGTTCCTGAGATATTCCCAAAAATGCATTAGTCAATAGACGCTTGGTCATATAACCCTTATCAGCCAATAGAATCTCACAGGCCATTAGCCTCCACAGGCTGTCCAGCCTAAAACTGGACCTCTGGCTACCCTAGGGGCAGGCTGCTATGGAGGTCACAGTTAAGGGGATGGTCCGCTATGGAGGTCAGTGTTAATTGGCATATTGCTGTAAAGTCCACTGTTAAGGGGGCGGGCCCCTGTAGAGATCATTGTCAAGGGGGTAGTGTGCTGTGAAACTCACTGTTAAAGGGGCAGGTTGCTGTGAAGGTCAAGGTGAAGGGGGTGGGGTGCTGTGGAGGTCCCATTTTAAGGAGATGGGGCACTGTGGGGCGGTCAGTGTTAAGGGGTGGGGGGCTGTGGAGGTCACTGTTAAGGTGGCGGGGTACTGTAGATGTCACTGTTATGGGAGGATACTGTCGATATCTTTTAATGACACACAAACATTAAATGAAATAGATTAAATATACCCGAGCGAAACCGGGTCCTTCAGCTAGTATATATAAAAGGTGAGTGTTTGTGTGTGTATGTATGTATGTCCACTAAAGGAATCCGCACCGTTGCATTTACAATCACGAAATTTGGCACACAGGTACATGAGGTGTCCGGGAAGGTTTTAGACCGGGTCTCAGCTCTCTAGAATGTACCGTTCCTGAGATATTGACCTACATTAGCCAATAGAAGCCTGCAGGTCTTTCTCTTAATATCACTCACGGTCACATGTCCCTTATCAGCCAATACACACAGTTTTACACCAGATTTTTCTTCACTGCTGCAGGTCAGCTTTAAAGGGACAGGACACTGTGGATGACACTTTTAAGGGAGCGGAGTGCTGTGGAGGTCACAGCTCAGGGGGCAGGAAGGGTGGTCTTCAGGCCACCCTCAAAAGATGGACTTAAAAACCCTGTCCCCAGGTCCTGCTAAGCCACCCCCCCAATACGGTTAAGCTACACCCCCTCCCAGTCCACAGCCAACAGAGATTGAAGAATGAAGGTAAAAATCAACTTCTGTCAGCTGAAGGGGTGGGAGGGACGTTGACTTTCTCCCTGCAGCTCATGCTCAGACAGCACAGTGCTGCTGTCTAAGAGTGAGCTGTTCAAAAGGACATCCCTGCGTGAGATATTCCCAAAAAATGCATTAGCCAATAGAAGCCTGGTCACATGACGCTTATCAGCCAATAGAAGCTCGCAGGCCCTTAGTCTCTACATAAACACAGTTTTACACCAGGTTTCCATAACAAACCAGCCATTTTTCTTCACTGCTGTAGGTCAGCTTTAAAGAGGCAGGGCTCTGTGGATGACACTGTTAAGGGAGCGGAGTGCTGTGGAGGTCACAGTTCAGGGTGCAGGTATGGTGGCCATTCAGGCCACCTTAAAAAGATGGACTTAAAAACGCCCTCCCCAGGTCCCGCTAAGCCTCACCCCCTCCCACTTTGCAGCCGACAGGAGTTGAAAAAATGAAGGTACAAATCAACTTCTGTCTGCTGCAGAAGAGGGAGGGACAGTGACTTTCTCCCTGCAGCTCACGCTCAGACAGCACAGTGCTGCTGTCTGAGAGTGAGCTGTTCAAAAGGACATCCCTGTATCCGTCCAGGCCCTGTGCCGAACGGAAGACAGGGAGTCTGAAAGCCAGACTCTCCGGCCTAAAACTGGACCTCTGGCCTCCCTAGGGGCAGGCTGCTGTGGAGGTCACAGTTAAGGGGATAGTACACTATGGAGGTCAGCGTTAAGGGGCAGAATGCTGTAGAGGCCACTGTTAAGGGGGTGTGGTGTTGTGGAAATTACTGTTAAGGAGATGGGGTACTGTGGAGGTCACTAATAAAGGGGCGGCCGCTGTGGAGGTTACTATTAATAGGGCGGGCTGCTGTAAAGGTCTCTGGTAAGGGGACAGGGAACTGTGGAGGTCACAGTTAAGGGGAGGGTCTGCTATGGAGGCCAGTGTTGTGGAGGTCACATTTTTGGGAACAGAGCTCTGTAGAGGTCACTGTTAAGGGGGCGATTTATTGTGGAAATCACTGTTAACGAGACGCGGTACTGTGGAGGTCACTAATAAAGGGGCAGACGCTGTGGAATTTTACTGTTAAGGGGGCAGGCTGCTGTGGAGGTCACTGTTAAAGGGGTGGGGTACTGTAGATGTCACTGTTCTAGTGGATACTGTCGATATCTTTTAACGACACACACAAACATTAAATTAAATAGATTAACTATACCTGAGCGAAGTTGGGTTCTTCTGCTAGTATGTATGTGTGTGTGTGTGTGTGTGTGTGTGTGTGTGTGTATATACATACAGTGGAGGAAATAATTATTTGACCCCTCACTGATTTTGTAAGTTTGTCCAATGACAAAGAAATGAAAAGTCTCAGAACAGTATCATTTCAATGGTAGGTTTATTGTAACAGTGGCAGATAGCACATCAAAAGGAAAATCGAAAAAATAACTTTAAATAAAAGATAGCAACTGATTTGCATTTCATTGAGTGAAATAAGTATTTGAACCCTCTAACAAAAAAAGACTTAATACTTGGTGGAAAAACCCTTGTTTGCAAGCACAGAGGTCAAACGTTTCTTGTAATTGATGACCAAGTTTGCGCACATTTTAGGAGGAATGTTGGTCCACTCCTCTTTGCAGATCATCTCTAAATCCCTAAGGTTTCGAGGCTGTCTCTGTGCAACTCTGAGCTTGAGCTCCCTCCATAGGTTTTCGATTGGATTAAGGTCCGGAGACTGACTAGGCCACTCCATGACCTTAATGTGCTTCTTCTTGAGCCACTCCTTTGTTGCCTTTGCTGTATGTTTTGGGTCATTGTCGTGCTGGAACACCCATCCACGACCCATTTTCAGTTTCCTGGCAGAGGGAAGGAGGTTGTCGCTCAGGATTTCACGATACATGGCTCCGTCCATTTTCCCGTTTATGCGAATAAGTTGTCCTGTGCCCTTAGCAGAAAAACACCCCCAAAGCAAAATGTTTCCACCCCCATGCTTGACGGTGGGGACGGTGTTTTGGGGGTCATAGGCAGCATTTTTCTTCCTCCAAACACAGCGAGTTGAGTTAATGCCAAAGAGCTCTATTTTGGTCTCATCAGACCACAGCACCTTCTCCCAGTCACTCTCTGAATCATTCAGGTGTTCATTGGCAAACTTCAGACGGGCCTGCACATGTGCCTTCCTGAGCAGGGGGACCTTGCGAGCCCTGCAGGATTTTAATCCATTGCGGTGTAATGTGTTTCCAATGGTTTTCTTGGTGACTGTGGTCCCTGCTAATTTGAGGTCATTAACTAACTCCTTCCGTGTAGTTCTAGGATGCTTTTTCACCTTTCTCAGAACCATTGACACCCCACGAGGTGAGATCTTGCGTGGAGCCCCAGAGCGAGGTCGATTGATGGTCATTTTGTGCTCCTTCCATTTTCGAACAATCGCACCAACAGTTGTCACCTTCTCTCCCAGCTTCTTGCTAATGGTTTTGTAGCCCATTCCAGCCTTGTGCAGGTCTACAATTTTGTCTCTGACATCCTTGGACAGCTCTTTGGTCTTTCCCATGTTGGAGAGTTTGGAGTCTGCTTGATTGATTGATTCTGTGGACAGGTGTCTTTTATACAGGTGACTAGTTAAGACAGGTGTCCTTAATGAGGGTGACTAATTGAGTAGAAGTGTCTAACCACTCTGTGGGAGCCAGAACTCTTAATGGTTGGTAGGGGTTCAAATACTTATTTCACTCAATGAAATGCAAATCAGTTGCTATCTTTTATTTAAAGTTATTTTTTTGATTTTCCTTTTGATGTGCTATCTGCCACTGTTACAATAAACCTACCATTGAAATGATACTGTTCTGAGACTTTTCATTTCTTTGTCATTGGACAAACTTACAAAATCAGTGAGACAAACTTACAAAATCAGTGAGGGGTCAAATAATTATTTCCGCCACTGTATATATATACCGGTATATATCTATATCTGTGTTCACATCATGTTTTTGTCGCACGTTAACAAATGCCTCAGACAGATGTCGTAGAATGGAATCCACCACCTTAGAGTTCCATTGTAAAAAAAAAAAAACTGTATTCTTTTAACATAAACCTATTTTTTCTGGTCTTTGCAGGATAGAATAGCATTGTAGGCTGTGCTTTTCCATCCTTTATTCTACAGCGTATATGTTAAATGTAGAACAAAAAAGTGATGTAAACGCAGCCTTACCGAGATAAATATAGATAGACTAATTAGTTGCATTTGGTGCAAGTCACACAGTGAAAGTCTATTCCTGTGTGCCAGCAGAATTTACTCACCGATGCTCTAAAAATCGTACATTGGCACTTAGAGCATTACACATCAAATTGTCCATCAAAGAATTTGGGCAGAGACACAAATATTGTGCCCTTCCTTCTTAACGGCACCTTGCATAACCCTTGCCCTCTTGTGGTAGCTGACTACGCTGGCCCCCTGCAGATGACTGCTTAAGCTGGCCCCCTTCTGATGTCTGCCTAACCTGGCCCCTTTCTGTCGGCTGCCTAACCTGGCCCCTTTCTGTCGGCTGCCTAACCTGGCCCCTTTCTGTCGGCTGCCTAACCTGGCCCCTTTCTGTCGGCTGCCTAACCTGGCCCCTTTCTGTCGGCTGCCTAACCTGGCCCCTTTCTGTCGGCTGCCTAACCTGGCCCCTTTCTGTCGGCTGCCTAACCTGGCCCCTTTCTGTCGGCTGCCTAACTTGGCCCCTTTCTGACGGCTGCCTAACCTGGCCTCTTCCTGACGGCTGCCTAACCTGGCCTCTTCCTGACGGCTGCCTAACCTGGCCTCTTCCTGACGGCTGCCTAACCTGGCCTCTTCCTGGCGGCTGCCTAACCTGGCCTCTTCCTGGCGGCTGCCTAACCTGGCCTCTTCCTGACGGCTGCCTAACCTGGCCTCTTCCTGACGGCTGCCTAACCTGGCCTCTTCCTGACGGCTGCCTAACCTGGCCTCTTCCTGACGGCTGCCTAACCTGGCCTCTTCCTGACGGCTGCCTAACCTGGCCTCTTCCTGACGGCTGCCTAACCTGGCCTCTTCCTGACGGCTGCCTAACCTGGCCTCTTCCTGACGGCTGCCTAACCTGGCCTCTTCCTGACGGCTGCCTAACCTGGCCTCTTCCTGACGGCTGCCTAACCTGGCCTCTTCCTGACGGCTGCCTAACCTGGCCTCTTCCTGACGGCTGCCGAACCTGGCCTCTTCCTGACGGCTGCCGAACCTGGCCTCTTCCTGACGGCTGCCGAACCTGGCCTCTTCCTGACGGCTGCCGAACCTGGCCTCTTCCTGACGGCTGCCGAACCTGGCCTCTTCCTGACGGCTGCCGAACCTGGCCTCTTCCTGACGGCTGCCGAACCTGGCCTCTTCCTGACGGCTGCCGAACCTGGCCTCTTCCTGACTGCTGCCGAACCTGGCCTCTTCCTAACATCTGTCTAACCTCACCCCCTCCTGACGGCTGCCTAACCTCACCCCCTCCTGACGGCTGCCTAACCTGACCCTCTTTCTGACGGCTGCTTAACCTGCCCCCTTCCTGACGGCTGCCTAACCTGCCCCCTTCCTGGCGGCTGCCTAACCTGACCACTGCCTGACGCCTGCTTAACCTGCCCACTATGTAAGCTGCAGTAAGTAAGAGGTGTATCATAACCCTGCAGTACTTTGCTCTTGTCTGTTTTCAGCACATTTGCAATACAGCATTTTTTATGGGATTTTTGAATGATACAGCATTATAGAGGTCGCTGTATAGTATGAGATGATGCTATTGTAGCAGTTGTTGTCATTCTCCATGTACATTACTTTATACCACAACATCTCCAGAAGGAAAATGTTAATTTTCTGTGTGTACCTCAATATGTTCAAATCTGGTTCTGTCTCCAGAGGGCTAAAGTGACGCAGCAATCCTGATCATGATGCCTTTTAGAACTCTCTTTCTTTGAAACCGTCCTAATTAACAGTTCCTCTTGATGTTTCTGTACAATTACACCACTGCCACTCCTACCTCAGAGACATGGGGGGTTGGAATCGTTCTTCCTTCACTATGTACCCATAGAAAAAATGCAGAGCTGACAATGTTATTTTTTCCAGTACACAAAAGAAGGGGAAAAATTAGGGGTAACATGATCTTGGTTGGACACTGCTTGCATGCCGTTAACGGTTTCCATCTGCTGACTATTCTAGTAACTCAGAGCATTTTCTTTTCTTTCCTGTCTCTCTCCTCTGCCTCGCTTCTTTTTCCACTTCTTCTCCTCCATCCATTGAACATATGTCATCTGCTGCTCCGCTATCCTCTCCAATGTCCCCCCCCCCCTACTTTTCTTATCTGTACCCCTCAATCTCTACATCCGCACTCGCAGCCCCACTGAGGAAAGCAAAGTTTGTGGAGAGCCCCAGAATTCCAGAATCTGAATTGGGATCCCCAACTCTTGGCTCATCCCAGAAACTGGACGCTGATGCCTACCTGTTGGGTAAGTGAGATCCCACTGAATCTGCTGGAAAAGTGCTGCCATTTTGAGAATAATAATTAAAAAAACATATTGCGTAAATTACCAATCAGGCCCATATATTCTGCACACATACTATAGATTATATTACCAATCAGACCCATATATTCTGCACCCATACTATAGATTATATTACCAGTCAAAGCCATTCAGCACCCATACTATAGATTATATTACCAGTCAAAACCATTCAGCACACATACTATAGATTATATTGCCAGTCAGAACCATATATTCTGCACACATACTATAGATTATATTACCAGTCAGAACCATATATTCTGCACACATACTATTATATTACCAGTCAGAACCATATATTCTGCACACATACTATAGATTATATTACCCGTCACAACCATATATTCTGCACACATACTATAGATTATATTACCAGTCACAACCATATATTTTGCACACATACTATAGATTATATTACCAGTCAGACCCATATATTCAGCACACATACTATACATCATATTATTAGACACATATTCTGCACACATTATAGATTATATTACTGATCAGATACATATTATAGATTATAATATCAATCAGACCCATATTGTATTAGTACTAGTCTCTCTCATTTTTGTCTACCCCCCCTTTCCCCATATATTCGAAGCATGCACTTCAGACTATACACTGGATTATTTTCCACTATGAAGGGTAATGATGCCACAAGAGAACATCCAGATTAATACTGGGGTGAGAGGTGGGACAGCAGGCGAGAGAACATCACGTTCCTCTCTTTATAACTTTTATACGCCTCGAAAGGGCCAGCTAGAAAAGGCGATAAAATAGTCCATCTATGTGACTATGTCTGGAAACTGGAGCAGAAGTAGTGTAGATCCTATCATTACAATGGACGGTCACACGGTATAGCGTCAGTACGTCGCTGATTTATGTGCACCCCACATTTATAAATGGCACATTGACTTTTTCATTGCTGGATCAGCACGTAACGTGAAGATCTTTGTCCTGCAGCTGGCGCACCTGCCAGCATTCACAGCCTCCCACCTGGAAGGGAAGTATTGTTGGAACGGACACATCCCGTCCTCTTCTTCCCGGCTCACCCCAGCCTTTTCCTTCTTACCAACAGCTTGCTAAGTGAATCAGCATAAAATATGCAGAGTTTCTATGGCAACCTAGCAGCGGTGGGCACTGAGGCATTCTGGGAGATTGCCTGCATGAGGTAGCGGCTGCTGGGAAGACAACACCCAGCATCTGATTTTTGTAAGGATGATATGCCTCCATCTAATAGAATGGAAATATGGGATGATTTGCAATTTACTTTCTGTTACTTGATTTTTGTTGTAGGAGAGGAGGGGGTGGCATATGCTTGTCTTGTAGGTCAGGTACGGTAGACCTTGCTGCAACCAGCGAGATAGCTGTAGAGATGTCGGTGTCACCGACCTCCATAAATTGCCAGCAGCGAGTGATTCCGACTTTCCTGACCGATCATCAGTCATTCGACCTGCAACTGCTGCAGGATTGAGTCATCCTGCATTTTAGACAGCTCGCTCATCTTTGGCGTTGGAGGATGAACATATTTCAAAAACTACAGCCATGTGATGCCCGTAACAGATTGCAGATGTTAATATCCTTATTGCTTCTTTGTGAGAGACGCCATACAGCGACTGTGTAGTGTGAAACTGTAGGCACTTTTGCACATGGCACCTCCTTGGGCGTGAAGCCTTATCGTCAGCTTCTGGTGGGCTCGGGAATCACCTGTGCCATCAAACAAAGGTCATAGTTGCCAACTGTTCCGAATTTGCAGGGACTGTCCCTGATTTTCATACAGTCCCAGCAAATTCAGTCTGTCCCAGGTTGCAAATCGGTCGGGCTAATAATAACCCTGCCCAAATAACCCTGCTTTCCAGGCGGAATCTGGGGATTCTCATGGGCGGGGTTTTTGGATGCCCCTATTTTACCAACCTAGACGTTGGTAAGTATGAAAGTGTGTACTATTCTTCTGTCTTTGATATTCCATTGTACTCACTGGAGCCATAATTTTGCAGTCGTGAGACCGTCGACAGCTCAACTTGTATCAGTAATCTCAGCAATCAGGCACAATCAATGGCTGCCATTTACAAAAGCAGATTCTCTGTGGCAGAATCACACGTGGAGTGGTTGAGGTTTTAATAAATCTCATCTCATCCACACATATCTTGACTTGCGGTGTGGATTTTAAATTTGCAGCATGTCAATTTATGTTATGGATTTTTATTGTGTTTTTCACTCTTGGCAATGAGGCAAATTGGCAACATGTCCGCACAGAAATCCACAGCAAATCCAAATTTGGACCCACAACATGTGGCTGTACCTTCACAAATTATCCGAGTCTGATATTTTCATCAGGGCAGTAGATGCCTTCAAAAATCAAATCGATCAAGGGTATTTACCAAGCACCCCATTGGTAGTAGATGCCTTTAAAAAATCAAATCGATGTGAATGTTTCATACATGTGATTATTATACCCGGATGCTTGGCCAAGAGGTCATTCAGAATACACACATTTACTGAGCACCCCATTGCTAAAACTAGTCACCAAAGCTACTGCATTGGTCAGGATGATAATGAATGATGTCTATGTTCTTGTTCCTAGGGGAAGAGGAGTCTGTCTTGGGCCCTCCTCCATCTGTTGATGAGGCTGCCAACACCCTCATGACCCGACTGGGCTTCCTCCTGGGTGAAAAGGTCCCCGACGTCCAAGCTGCAGGTCCCCAGTACAGCATGGAGGGGCAAGAAGAAAACCAGGTGAGAAGGAGGGGTATAATGGTGATTGTGGCTCAAATTGTATGTACTAAAAGTTATTGAGGAAGACTAGAGTGCTAGTTTCAGCCTGCTGTGTACTATTCAGACTGATGGACGTCACTGACAGCAAGCAGAGATCTTCGAAATTATGACAGTCTATAAGAAAGTTATAGAATAATGAATAATTTTCTTTGTTTACTAATAAGTATGTTAAAAGCCAGCGCTAGTAGCCTCCACCCCTTATGGATGTTTGTCCCTAAAAATAATGAACCTGGTTATGATAGTTACACAAGCCAATGTGAATGAAGAAGATCTGCAATTAAACTATTCCTTGTCAACAGTCCTGTTATCACAAGGCATTGCTGCTCATCACATGGCTTTCAAGATGACTGTCACCAGGTGACACGATGCTTCCTCACCAATGGCTGAGATGTCCTGTAGAAATGTTCATCAGATCCTTGGGATTTACATTAACAGCAATCATACGTCAGCTATTTGAAGAGGACACAACAGTCCAGTGGGTGCTATGGCCTCTTCACAGCATACCAAGCACAGCGCTGGCTGTGGCCTTGCTTGGTATTGCAGGTCCGGCCCACTCACTTGAATGGGACTGAGCTGCACATAGGCCATGTGACTGATGAATGTGACATCACTGACTAAGGCCTCTTTCACACTACCGTATGGCTATTTCAGTGTTTTGCGGTCCATTTTTCACGGATCAGTCGTTCATTTTTTTTTGTTTCTGTTCCGTTCCGTTTTTCCATATGGCATATACAGTAATTACATAGAAAAAATTGGGCTGGGCATAACATTTTCAATAGATGGTTCCGCAAAAACGGAACGGATACGGAGGACATACGGATGCATTTCCGTATGTGTTCCGTTTATTTTTTTGCAGACCCATTGACTCGAATGGAGCCACGGAACTTGATTTGCGGGCAATAATAGGACATGTTCTATCTTTCAACGGAACGAGAAACAGAAATGCGTAAGCGGAATGCATACGGCGTACATTCTGTTTTTTTGCAGAACCAATGAAATGAATAGTTCCGTATACGGACCATATACGGAACGCAAAAAACGGCCTGCAAAATGGGAAAAAAAAACGGTAGTGTGAAAGAGGCCTTAGGAAGAGACTGCAGCACTCACCGGAGCACCAGGGTCTCTTCAAGCAACTGATCGGCAGGGGTGCTGGGAGTCAGACCCCCACCAATCAGATATTGATGACCTATCCCAGTGATGGGCAATCTGCGGCTCTCCAGATGTTGTAAAACTACAAATCCCATCATGCCCTGCTGTAGGCTGATAGCTGTAGTTAGACTGGGCATACTGGGAGTTGTAGTTTTACAACAGCTGGAGAGCCGCAGTTTGCCCATCCATGACCTATCCTCATCAATATTGTACTCTTGGAAAATCTCTTTAAGCAGAGAGGAGTAACAGAGTAATCTTCTCCTGTGTATGGGAATGAACAATCGCTATTGTGAACGCCTAGCCCCATCGAGAACCACTCTTTGCTGGCAGTAGATTGCTGTTTACACAGGGCAGTTATCAGGAATGAGCATTTCTAGGAATGCTGGTTCTCGATAATTGCCCCGATCATCAGTCTATGTAAAATATCTAACCTCCCACAATCCTTACAACCCCCGTCCTTTTATTGTCTTGTGCGGAGGATGGTTTACACGATAACCCATGCTGATCTTTCAACACTGTTGCCATGTTTTCTATGTATATGTAATACATAAGGCTTTTTGAATGTTTTACCCTTGGTGTGACCTTTAAAAAATTAGTTGGTGAGGTTACTAGATATTGCTGGTTCCAGAATGATGATTGTATTGTTCTTGATCCTTCCCAGGGCTCTGCAGTAACCCAGCGGATTAGTCCATGTTCCACCTTAACCAGCAGTACAGCCTCTCCACCTGCCAGCAGCCCGTGCTCCACCCTCCCTCCCCCCAACACTACTGCACCCACCAAGGATTGCAGCCCCACTTCCACCCTGGAGAGCAGGGACAGTGGCATTATTGGTAAGTGGACAATCATAGGAATTCAGTGCATGATGCCCCAAGTGGCATCAAATAGTTATTAGCTATAGTAGTATTGTCCTTCTCACTGCTTAGATTGGTTTCTAGTGGTTCCTCATTCCTGTACTCTTACTTTACACAGTGCTTAAAGGGGTTTTCCCATTAATACCGTACATGATAATCTCTTTCTAACAAAGCTAGAACCAGCCTGTACTTCACATGGATCCAAAGATCTCAACCCTTTCATTGCTTATTTTGCTACGCTAGAGCAAGAAGATCTTGCTGGTGGCACTGAAATGATGGCACTGAGCATGTGCGTCCATCTCGGCAATGTTAATGAGATAGAAGGAAATAAGGAAAATAACAAACAGCAGGTGGCACTATTCAGATAGACTTCATTTAATAATTTGGTGGCTATAATACATTTTAATTACATGCAGTTACAAAAGTATTCAGATCCAAGAGCTGCTTTAAAAACTGTAGTGTATTTTTCGTTGGACGACCCCTTTAACTAGCATTGAACTATTGTATTCTGCTTTTATCCAGCAGCCCCTTTCCTGACCTCAATCCCTGCACATTATATCTTCTGCTGACATTAATAGTCTGTCACGGCGGTGTCACGGTCTCGGTGTTGTTCACCGTGACACGATAGCCGGGCATGCTGGTTGCCTGGGGCAACGTGTTGTTTTTTTCAGCATATGTGTGAACTGCTCCTGTTTCCCTGTTCCTTCCCTGTCTGGTGCTGGATGGATTAACTTCTTGGCTAGGTGTGTTCTGCGTGTGGCCTCATGGCTCTACTTAATCTGGTGTTGTGAGTACGAGGTCAGTAGTTCTCCAGCCTTGGTGTGTGCTGGAGCTATGCTCCTGCCCTGGATATTCCATCCGTCCAGTGTGAGAGCCACCTAGTTAGACATCGAGGTCATCCAATGTCATCCTTATTTATTTTACCCTTCCTTCCCTTATATGTTTGGTGAGGGTTTATGTACTGGGTGTGTTGTTATGTCTAGTGTTGTGTTCCATGTTTGGTGTGTGGTACACCATGTTTGCTAGACATTCCCCTGTCTGTCTGTGCCCAAAAAAAAAAAAGGCCAAGAAGTTGACCCCACCAGCACCAGACAGGGAAAGAACCAGGAGAGGGGGGAAAGCACAAACATGCTGCACAACCAGCATGCATAGCTAACGTGTCACTGCGCACAACAACCAGACCAAGACACAGCCGTGGCATAGTCTTAGTGCATATGTCCTATCTCACTCTGAACAGTCTCACTGAGTGCTGTCTGACGTGGAAGGCAAAAAGCAATCCTTTTCCTCCCACAGAGAGGTCTACAATATATGATTGATTTACCTCTGTCAGAGGAACATGGGTCTGCTGAGTAACCCCTTCCTACACACGGCAAGACCCATCATTTTGACCAGGCGTGCTCTTTCTACTCTGGGTATATTTTTTAATGCCCCAGGTTTTCTTTCTTATTTCTTCTTCCTAGGCCACTGGTATCACTTTCATCGGTCACGTGGCCTAGGCACAGCTGTCACATTCAAGTGAATAGGCCTGAGCTGCAATACCAAGCACACCTGCTATACAATGTGTGGGACTGCTTAGTAAGCTATAAGGAGGCCATAGTGCTCACCGGAGCGCCGCATCCTCTTCAAACAGCTGATAGATGGTGGTGCTGGGAGTCGGACCCCTCCGATAAGATATTGTTGACCGATCCTCAGGATAGGTCATCTATACTATACTTCCAGAAGACTCTTTTAATTAAAGGAAATCTGTCACCAGCATAATCGCTATTGAAGTAAAGCCATAGTCTAATATCACTTAGTACCTTATTTCCAGATGTGCCTTTGTTTTAGCAATAGATGTTTTCTATCTACTGAAAATCCAGTTTATTTGGTATGCAAATGAGCCAGTAATGTGCCCAGAGGGGCGTTACTCTTGCAGGAAGGAGCCCAGGCACGCGTCCTGCTAGTGCCCAAGCCCGCCCTCATGCTGGACGACCCCTCTATAAGCTCAGAAATCCCCAATAGTGTATTTGCAAATGGGTTTTCAAAATCCTACATATAATGCCACTCCCTGGTGAACATTCAGTTGTAAGAGCTACATGGCTACCAGGCAATCCTTCAGACTTAATGGGAACCCGTCATCAACGTTATGCTGAGCTCACTGAGGGCAGCATAAAATAGTGACATAAATGCTGATCTCAGCGGTGTGTCACTCATCAGCTAAAAGTAAGTGGTTGCCTGAGAACCAGCATCATAATCATTGCAGCCAAGGACCTGGAAAAGAGTCACATCTACCTGAGAAGAGTCCTGGTTATACATAATCTCCTGCACTCTCAGCCCATCTGCTGATGATTGGCAGTTCTCTCCTAGAGAGAATGGGACAAAACTAGGTAGAAGCCTCTCAGTCATCAGCAGGTGGCAGGGAGAGCAGGAATTCATCAGTAACCAGGACTCTTCTCAGGAGGCCATGACTCTTTTCCAGGCCCAGTCTGCAATGATTGTGATGTTGGTTCTCGGCAACCACTTACTTTTAACTTTTAAATGACAGACCGGTGATATGAACTCACCTGTCTCTACTTTATACTGCTGTTAGTATGGACAGCATACAGTTGATGACAGGTTACCTTTAAAGGGCACATGCCCTGAGGAGCGATTTCTTCCTGTATGATTCAAGTCTCTGGGATTTCCCCTTACTGGGGCTTATAGGTCTCAATATACTATTATTTACCTAAGGTTTATGGCATGAAGTGGAGGCTCCCAGTTATGTCAATCTTCAGTGTGCCCACCCCTCTAGAACCGATTGGTGCAGCTCGGTCCCATTTTTTTTGAAAGTCCATTTCTACCACAAGGAAATTCAATATCTTTCACTCATTCGATACTTAAATGGAAGTTGTAAGTTGTACTTCCAAAAGTCACCGTTTGCTATAAGCAGTGGCATCAGTTGTATGGTCTCTATCTCGGAGACTCTTGGAAGTACTTATTGTTCCATTTGGATTAAGGAGTAGAAGATGTGAAGATTTTGTATTTCCTTGTGGCGAGTCTGAAATCTCACAAAAAACCTCCTGGGCTGAGCTGACAAATTTAGTGTTTTGGTGAGAAAGTAGAAATAACGCCACCATACTTGTTACTGCACAGCGCTCATTATTCTTGTCATCATCTAAATTCCACCGGACCACCATTAGTTGCTGCTGATTTTGTCCTGCTGTTCACCAGTTGAAGACATACGCCATGCATGACACCAGACATAACTGATTTGCATATTCATGAGGCTAATTTGCGTACATTGTCACACTTAAATAGGCATGAGATTAATTTATACGCCCAGCTATTTTAATTTCTTATTATTTTGCATTGATAGAGGGAAATATAATTTTAACTCATTGGAGCAGAGAGATATGTCAGAGCCGATGTCTCTGTACTAGTAAAGTATTTCACTCTGGTATACAACATGATTGTATATTTGCACAGTTGTAGGAAAGGATAATGTTCCAGCTTTGTAGTTGGAAAGCCAGAACTTACATATCCTCGTGTGTTTTAGGAAGAAGTGATACTCATTTGTTCTGTCGCCCGTGTGTTCAGAGAAGTCTGAATTCTGTGTTTGGAGAACATTTGAGATACATGGTCAGGACTGTGGTAGTCGTGATGGATTTTCATCCTAGGTGTTAGTATATTCAAATGCATATATGTCTTTCCAGAGGAGGATAGTGTAATCTAATGTGATGTAATCGTACAAACTGTGTGTTTTAGGCTCATTTATACAGAGTGTTTCCACTTCCTATGCTAGATTATTGCTTCCTGTGCTTGTCAGAGGAGTGCATTGTATTAGAATGATGTCAGAGGAGTGCATTGTATTAGAATGATGTCAGAGGAGTGCATTGTATTAGAATGATGTCAGAGGAGTGCTTTGTATTAGAATGATGTCAGGGGAGTGCTTTGTATTAGAATGATGTCACAGGAGTGCTTTGTATTAGAATGATGTCACAGGAGTGCATTGTATTAGAATGATGTCAGAGCAGTGCATTGTATTAGAATGATGTCAGAGGAGTGCTTTGTATTAGAATGATGTCAGAGGAGTGCATTGTATTAGAATGATGTCAGAGGAGTGCATTGTATTAGAATGATGTCAGAGGAGTGCATTGTATTAGAATGATGTCAGAGGAGTGCATTGTATTAGAATGATGTCAGAGGAGTGCATTGTATTAGAATGATGTCAGAGGAGTGCATTGTATTAGAATGATGTCAGAGGAGTGCTTTGTATTAGAATGATGTCAGGGGAGTGCTTTGTATTAGAATGATGTCACAGGAGTGCTTTGTATTAGAATGATGTCAGAGGAGTGCTTTGTATTAGAATGATGTCAGAGGAGTGCTTTGTATTAGAATGATGTCAGAGGAGTGCTTTGTATTAGAATGATGTCAGAGGAGTGCTTTGTATTAGAATGATGTCAGAGGAGTGCTTTGTATTAGAATGATGTCACAGGAGTGCTTTGTATTAGAATGATGTCAGAGGAGTGCTTTGTATTAGAATGATGTCAGAGGAGTGCTTTGTATTAGAATGATGTCAGAGGAGTGCTTTGTATTAGAAGTGCAGATCCGCAATTGTGGATGCAGACAGCACATTCCGGCCCCATTGAAAATGAATTGGTACACACCTGTTCCTTTAAAATTGCGGAACGGATGCATACCCATTTTGCAGACGTGTGAATGGACCCTTAGACCTCCTGCACACTAACGTGTGCTGCCGTTGCTGTATTGCAGACCACATTTGCGGATTCGCAATACACAGGCAGCGTTCCATGTTAATTCCGCATCACAGATGCAGACCCATTCACTTCAATGGGTCTGGAAATCCGGAGATGCGGAACGGAAGCACGGAACGGAACACTATGGAAGCATTACGGAGTGCTTTCGTGGGGTTTCGTCCCGTACTTCCGTTCCGCAAAAAGATAGAACATGTCCTATCTTTTTGCGGAACAGCCTGTTCACGGACCCATTAAAGTGAATGGGTCCGCTGCGGCTGCCCCACGGTCGATGTTCGTGCATTGTGGCCCGCATTTTGCGGGACGCAGCATGGCCACGGGGCGCACATGTTCGTGTGCAGGAGGCCTTAGAATGATATCAGAGGAGTGCTTTGTATTAAAATGATGTCAGAGGGATGCTTTGTATTAGGCCTCATGCACACGACCGTATTTTGTTTCCGTGTCCGTCCAGTTTTTTTTTTGCGGATAAGATGCAGACCCATTCATATCAATGGGTCTGCAAAAAACGCCATGTGCTGTCCACATCAGTATGTCCGTTCCGTTGCGCCGCAAAAAAAAAATATAGTGCATGTCCTATTTTTTTCTAGTTTGCGGACAAGGATAGGCATTATTAAAATGTATCCGCAAAAAAAAAAACAGATCCGCAAAGAAAAAGGATGCCATATGGAACGTCGTCCTTTTTTTTTTTCGGATCCGCAATTTGCAGACCGCAAAACACATACGGTCGTGTGCATGTAGCCTTATAATAATGTCAGACGAGTGCTTTGTATTGGAATGATGTCAGACGAGTGCTTTGTATTAGAATTATGTCAGAGCAGTACTTTGTGATAGAATGATGTCATAGGAGTGTTTTGTATTTAAATGATGTTAGATGAGTGCTTTGTATTAGAATGATGTCAGAAGAGTGATTTGTATTTGTATGATGTTAGTGGAATCCTTTGTATTGGGCCTCTTTCACACAGACGAGATTTCTGCGCAGGTGCAATGCGTGAGGTGAACGCATTGCACCCGCACTGAATCTGGAACCATTCATTTCTATGGGGCTGTGCACATGAGCGGTGATTTTCACGCATCACTTGTGCTTTGCGTCAGAATCGCAGTATGCTCTATTTTGTGCGTTTTTCACGCAACGCAGGCCCCATAGAAGTTAATGGGGCTGCGTGAAAATCGCAAGCATCCGCAAGAAATTGCGGAAGCGGTGCAATTTTCATGCATGGTTGCTTAATCCACTTGTTCGAGCAGCCCGGCTTCTCTTCTTTCTTCTTCTTTGCTGTGCAGGAGCAAAAGGACCTGTGGTGACATCACTGTGCTCATCACATGGTCCGTCACATGATCCATCACCATGGTGATGGATCATGTAATGGACCATGTGATCAGCGCAGTGAGGTCATCAAAGGTCCTTTACCCAGGTCCTGAAGAAAGAAGAGAAGCCTGGCTGCGCGAACAAGTGGATTAAGGTGAGTTAAATGATTATTATTATTTTTTTTAACCCCTCCAGCCCTATTTTACTATGCATTCTGTATTAAGAATGCTATTATTTTCCCTTATAACCTTGTTATAAGGGAAAATAATACAATCTACACAACACCTAACCCAAACCCGAATTTCTGTGAAGAAGTTCGGGTTTGGGTACCAAACATGCAGATTTTTCTCACACGCGTGCAAAACGCATTAAAATGTTTTGCACTCGTGCTGAAAAATCGCGCATTTTCCCACTACGCACCCGCATCTTTTCTGGCCAAAATCCATGACGCCCGTTTGAAAGAGGCCTTAGACTGATGTCAGAGGAATCATTTGTATTATAATGATATCAGACGAGTGCTTTGTATTAGAATGATGTCACAGGAGTGCTTTGTATTACAATGATGTCAGAGGAGTGCTTTGTATTAGAATGATGTCAGACGAGTGCTTTGTATTAGAATGATGTCACAGGAGGGCTTTGTATTAGAATGATGTCACAGGAGTGCTTTGTATTAGAATGATGTCAGAGGAGTACTTTGTATTAGAATGATGTCAGACGAGTGCTTTGTATTAGAATGATGTCACAGGAGTGCTTTGTATTAGAATGATGTCAGAGGAGTGCTTTGTATTAGAATGATGTCACAGGAGTGCTTTGTATTAGAATGATGTCACAGGAGTGCTTTGTATTAGAATGATGTCACAGGAGTGCTTTGTATTAAAATGATGTCAAAGGAGTGCTTTGTATTAGAATGATGTCACAGGGGTGCTTTGTATTAGAATGATGTCACAGGGGTGCTTTGTATTAGAATGATGTCACAGGGGTGCTTTGTATTAGAATGATGTCAGAGGAGTGCTTTGTATTAGAATGATGTCACAGGAGTGCTTTGTATTAGAATGATGTCACAGGAGTGCTTTGTATTAGAATGATGTCACAGGAGTGCTTTGTATTACAATGATGTCAGAGGAGTGCTTTGTATTAGAATGATGTCACAGGAGTGCTTTGTATTAGAATGATGTCAGAGGAGTGCTTTGTATTAGAATGATGTCAGAGGAGTGCTTTGTATTAGAATGATGTCAGAGGAGTGCTTTGTATTAGAATGATGTCAGAGGAGTGCTTTGTATTAGAATGATTTCACAGGAGTGCTTTGTATTAGAATGATGTCACAGGAGTGCTTTGTATTACAATGATGTCAGAGGAGTGCTTTGTATTAGAATGATGTCAGAGGAGTGCTTTGTATTAGAATGATGTCAGAGGAGTGCTTTGTATTAGAATGATGTCAGAGGAGTGCTTTGTATTACAATGATGTCAGAGGAGTGCTTTGTATTAGAATGATGTCACAGGAGTGCTTTGTATTAGAATGATGTCAGGGGAGTGCTTTGTATTAGAATGATGTCAGAGGAGTGCTTTGTATTAGAATGATGTCAGAGGAGTGCTTTGTATTAGAATGATTTCACAGGAGTGCTTTGTATTAGAATGATGTCACAGGAGTGCTTTGTATTACAATGATGTCAGAGGAGTGCTTTGTATTAGAATGATGTCACAGGAGTGCTTTGTATTAGAATGATGTCAGAGGAGTGCTTTGTATTAGAATGATGTCAGAGGAGTGCTTTGTATTAGAATGATGTCAGAGGAGTGCTTTGTATTACAATGATGTCAGAGGAGTGCTTTGTATTAGAATGATGTCACAGGAGTGCTTTGTATTAGAATGATGTCAGAGGAGTGCTTTGTATTAGAATGATGTCAGAGGAGTGCTTTGTATTAGAATGATGTCAGAGGAGTGCTTTGTATTACAATGATGTCAGAGGAGTGCTTTGTATTACAATGATGTCAGAGGAGTGCTTTGTATTAGAATGATGTCACAGGAGTGCTTTGTATTAGAATGATGTCAGAGGAGTGCTTTGTATTAGAATGATGTCAGGGGAGTGCTTTGTATTAGAATGATGTCAGAGGAGTGCTTTGTATTAGAATGATGTCAGAGGAGTGCTTTGTATTAGAATGATGTCAGAGGAGTGCTTTGTATTAGAATGATGTCAGAGGAGTGCTTTGTATTAGAATGATGTCAGAGGAGTGCTTTGTATTAGAATGATGTCAGAGGAGTGCTTTGTATTAGAATGATGCCGAAGGTATGTACGATGTTAGAATGATGTCAGAAGAAATAGATTAGAAGGATATGAAGGATACACTGGATTTAACTGGCGTCATATGGATCATCGGAGTACAATAATTTCAGGGAGTGCATCATATTGAAATTGTTAGAGGATTGTGTTGCATTAAATGATGTCAGAATTGTGCAGTAATAGGGAGATGTCAGAATTTCACTTCTCTCTGCATCTTTCCTCAGCAGAAGGTTAGAGGGACGTGCCCATGATGCCTCTATTAGCTTTACTCTATATACTGACGTACGCAGTGTGTCCGTGGTTTGGATGTATAATGTCTGTGCCCCTGTCTGCTATGCTTTACTGCAGACAACTGTTATTTCAACAAGGAAACTGCCTTCAGATGCCATCGATCTGCCTTTCCACCGGCTGCTGCTGGAATGGAGGGGGAGAGGAATGACAATATCTCCTTCTCAGCTTCATGTTGCAGAAGAAGATCGAAGATTATGAATCGATATGTCAGATTCCGCCATAGCCCATTATTTTCCTTAGGCAATTTGTCAATAATAAGAACTCGGACATGAAAGTCATACGCATGGCTGTGTGCCTTACTTATTAGCTTTTAATTTCCATTTGCAGGGTTCCCAATTGAATGTGCTCTGCCAACAACCTGCAGTGCAGGTATAACAGTTGTACTGCTGGGAAGAAGGAGCAGGACACTGTAAATCATGTGTGTGACAGTTTCCTGCCATAATGCTGACTCTCTCCCCTTACCGGCAGCTACCCTGACCAGCTACTCGGAGAACGTGGACCGTTCCAAGTATGGCGCAGACAACAAGGAGCTTGGCTCTCGAGGGTGTGTGAAGCAAGGCCAGAAGTCAGTGGATTCAAGTCTCTACCGGGTGGATGAGAATATAATGGCCTCTACTTTCAGCTTAAATAAAATCCCAGAGAGGGGACTGGACACTGGACTCTCCCAATCCGTACAGTCCATCCCACTCTACCTCATGCCCCGCCCCAACTCCGTCGCAGGTAAGGAAATGCGTCGTGGTGCGGTTTAGTTTCACTTATTTACCGTATAACGTGTAAAAGTTAAATGGAGTAGCGCCGTTCTCGGAAGTCACTGTGCTTGTGCCTAGAATGTTAATGCTGCCTACTTTCCGTGGGTGTAAGGGGGAGTGAGAGAAAGATGCAGGACTGCAGAAGGTGGGAGGGATGCGAAGCGAGCTCAAAGGAGCCATTACTGTTAATTGTTCTGCTGCCCCCTTTGGCAGTGAAAAGGTTAACAAGGAGCACAAACCTCTTGAATTTCTGGTTCCTTAGAAATTGCTTGGTCCAGGGTACTCTTTCTAACTGGAAAGGGTGTCTGTGGCTCAGCAAGGGGTATGCGGCAGTGCAGATGGATGAAAGCACTAACGCTCTGCAATACCCTCGGCGTATAGTGACACTGCTTGATTAAAGGACTCCCCACCCCCGACTAGGGATTTCAAACACTGAAATGCACCTAGCTTGCTTTTAAAGCATTATTAAGAATTCTCCTTGAAGCCCCACTTTGCATGGTACATGAAGCCATGCCTCCAAAATCCTATACAGGCACAGTTTAGGGGATATCCTTTAGTGGACTTCAGATAGTGATTCTCATTGTTATAAAATTTGAGACAGTGCTGAACTCTTGCACAAGGCTGCAGGACCGTTTGTGTGTCCTAGTAACGTCTAGTACAATGCACGTTCCATAACCTTTGGCGGTACATTTTGCCCATGGCCTCTTCCCCTTCTGCTCTTCTAACGCTTCCTTCCTCTATCCTTTGATTTTCCATTTGCAGCCACGAGCTCTGCCCACCTGGAGGACCTTGCATACCTGGATGAGCAGAGACATACACCCTTGCGGACCTCCTTACGAATGCCACGTCAGACCCTTGCCGGACCACGTACCCCACAAGATCTCCGAGGTCAGCGCAGGATTTATGTCTCTATTTTTGACATTATGGTCTTTAATATTATTGATCGGTTGATGGTTCCTTGTAGAGTATATTAGTATTTCAGTGTACAGGGCTGATGACAACGTAGCCCAAATTTCTATTTTTTATGTTTTTTTTGTGTAGTCCGCTTTGCGCCGTATCGGCCGCCGGACATCTCCTTGAAACCGCTGCTCTTTGAGGTGCCGAGTATCACAACAGACGCCACGTTTGTTGGTCGAGATTGGCTTTTCCATGAGATTGATGCACAACTGCAGAGCGAAGATGAGAGTGTGAATCGGGGTGTAGTGATCTGTGGCAATATTGGGTTCGGCAAAACTGCTATTATCTCTCGGCTGGTATCTCTTAGCTGCCATGGGACACGCTTGAGACAGCTCACATCCGACAGCCCCCATGCATCACCAAAGCGTGAGTTACTGTTCAATGTTCTTTGTGTTGTCTCACTAGATTTTCATCCATGTTTACATCTGGATTGTCAGGCGTATGTTCTCCCATGGTGCAGATACAGTTGCAGGGAAAATTTGGAGATAAAATACAGCTTTTCATAGATTTTCCTTGAAATATTACAGCCTCAGGGATTGTCGGAACATCGTCATATACAGTATCTTGTGACAGTGAAGAAGTCACCGCAGAGTTTTACAGGAACACTATAGCATGGTCACACCAAAATTCCTCCTAGTCTGGACTGGGTTAGAAAGTAATTACTGGAGAAGACCTGGAATAAGGATTAATCTCCCCATGGGTGGAAAAAAACAACTAAATGATCTAATTTCCCAAGTCATTGTATTCAATATAATAATCTATGGACGGGGAGGGGTTAAACATGGATGCTTTTAGACAGTACAGGTCCCACAGGGAATGATATTAATCACATGCAGTATTGTACAGTAAGGTCAAAATGAGAAAAGCAAACTGCATCTGTGTGCCTTCAGAAAGAAATTGGAGTTTTGGATTGATCCTGACCAAAGTTCTAATATCAGCCCAAAAGAGACGCAGTGAAAATAAAATAAGTTCATGCAAAATACCTAACACACTGTGTCTGCCATTTAACATGGCTTTTACTTTTTCACATAGATGAAGTTGGGGTAGAATAACTTTTTTTTTCTCACTTAAATTGTGTATTTCTTCAGGTCTGTTTGTCTGTAAAAACTATTCAGTGTAACAGACGTACAACTGGAAGAGGTCATACTTTTTTTTTTTCAAAACAGTTAAAAACCAGTGAAAAACTTTAAATTCACAAGTGTCTTTAGCAAAGTGAAATAATACTCCCCTCTACACGTCATAGTCATAGGTCTGGGAGGACGGTGCAGGAGGACATATTCAGTGATGTCCGCACACGGAGGACGTGCTCTGTGTTTTCGGATATATTTTTCCATTTTTTTCACCCACAGATTCTGAGGCTAATCGTGAATTGGCACAGACAGGACAGAGTCATTCTGGAATCTCTAGTGGTAGTTGCCCAGGAACTCCTGAAATGCGTAGAAGACAAGAAGAAGCTATGCGGAGGATAGCAGCACAGGTATGCCAGTGACCTAACATGATGATCTTTAAAGAATAAACTCCAGAAACCCCTTCAGTGATTTCACCATTTAAAATAATAATTGGGGACTGGAGCCTAAGGAAGAATGTAACCAGAACAATAGTCCTTTCTTTTACTTCTTGCCAGTCTGTGAGCTGAATGTCCTCTCAATTAATGGACCAGTTATAAGGTACCATCCCAAGTCCTGTTCTGTGACTTCTTAGGTGGGATTTAACAGCTTCCCATGAAACGAAAAGACTTTGTGCACATAGAGACCAACCCTAAAGCGGGATTACACACTCCGACCAGCAGCCAGTTATCGGAAAAGTACCGTTCCTTCCCGAAAATCGGCTGCTCATTCGTTGGAGGAGCAGAGCTGCATTTAAATGCAGGCCTCACCTCCACAGTATGAGGCCAGGTGGTGGCTGCTGCTATTGCTCGTCCTCATACAGCTGCATTGTGTCTGGGCAGCAAAACCTGCTTCTCAGAACTGATAATTTACTTTTCTCCATCAACGATTGTTTCACCCGATGAATAAGCAATTTGCTTGTTCATCAGGTGATCAGCGGCACCTTTAGACGGTGGTATTATTGGGAAAGTGCGTTCATATGAACGTTCATACATGATAATCGGCCAAAATATAAGGCAGTTTAAAGGGACCTTAAAGGGGTTATCTAGTAAGATATAGTGATGACCTATCCTCAGGATAGGTCATCATTATCAGCTCGGCAGGGGTCTGAGTCCCGGCACCCCCGCTGATCACCTGTTACGGGGAGCCGCCGCGCTCACCAGAGCTCTGGTGAGCACCACCAGCTCCTGGGATCTCTCCGAAGCTCAGCGCTGTATATTGTATAGTGGCTGTGCTTGGTATTGCAGCTCAGCCCAGTGAACTTGGGGCTAAGCCGCCACTAGGCGATGGATGTGACATCACATGGCCTAGGAAGAGGCATCTTCTAACAGCTGATCTGATATTGCGGACCTATCCAGATGGTAGGTCATTAATATAAATTACAGGATAACCCCTTTAAGAATGGGTGCGAAGGGGGGATAAAAAAAAACCTGTGAAATCACAACAGTGAAAAGCTACTTTTGGTCACTCAGAGCTGATATACTATAATATTTTATTATTCTAATCCAGTGTTATTGATTTTTATGATTTATTTACCATGTCCCTCTGTTTTTCTCCTCTAGGTGGTGGCGTATCACTACTGCCAGGCTGACAATGCATATACCTGCCTAGTGCCTGAATTTGTTCACAATGTGGCTGCTCTGCTGTGTCGTGCACCCCAGCTAGTAGCTTACCGGGAGCAGCTACTACGTGAACCACATTTACAGAGCCTGCTTAGTCTAAGGTCCTGTGTTCAAGACCCAGCGGCATCTTTTCGCAGGGGTGTTCTTGAGCCACTAGAAAATCTATACAAAGGTAAGTGACCCTGTACCATTCATTGGATCCAAACAGTATGGGTGTCCTCTATCAACAATTTTACGCCACGCCGTATTTATGTGGCAGATTTTGTTCCAAAGGTGTTTCGCAGCAAAATCTGCAACTTTTCACCGCTCACTCTAGTTTTGCAAATTGGCGAAAAAAGGGTGTGTGACATGGGCAGGGATGAGGGCAGGCCCGCATATTTATCTTAAACTACCTTAGCTATCTTAAAATAGCTTAAAGCATGTCACACAGCCAGCAGTAGCAAGTGGCAAAGTTATGTAGAGGCCGTGCCGCAACATAACTTTGGTGCATCCACCAGCAGTGCAGAGGGATTAAGACCTGCTTAGTAAATGTGCCCCTATGTATTTTAGTTTTTTAAAGGGGTCCCACCCCATTGAATGTCGTCACCTTTATTATATAGCCTCCTATTCTATCCTTTCCTCCTTTTCATTGCCAACCAAATTGCAGTACATGACTGATCTGGATCTACCATTCTAGTGATTTTAGAGGTTCCAGGAATGAGACCCCCCACTTTTCATAAGCTGACAATAAAAATGAGAACTGTTCATCTGACAGCTATGTCTCCCAATCACCCCATACATATGTATGCGCAAGCGAGCATACATATGTATTGAACAGGGAGAGGGGATAAAGCCGAAGCCAAACACCTGACAGAACAAAACGGATCGGGAAGTTGAAATCTAATGTGCTGAGTCCCATCTCTTCCAACATCAGCTGTAAGGGAAGAGTCTGGAGCTCCCCATGTACATTAGATGGTCATAGACATAGATCTATTGTGTATGACGAGCTTCGCAGGTATCCAGAACCTGTCCGGCCAGTGCAGTGCTGAATTCGCCAAGTTTCTATAAATATGTCCAAATCTTTTGTTCTTCCTATTTGATTGCCCCATCACGTTACAATACCTTACAGCATGTCATTGTTTCCAATCTACAAGTTGTATATTGCGAAAGTCGTTTTCCGACACTTTTTAACTGCTCAGTGGGGTCTGACACCCGGGACCCCTACCAATAAGTCTACTTTTACACTGTCGTTTTGGCTTTCCATTTGTGAGATCCGTTCAGGGGTCTCACAATCTGTCCAAAACGGATCAGTTTTGCCCTAATGCATTCTGAATGGAAAAGGATCCGCTCAGAATGCATCAGTTTGCATCAGTTCAGTCTCCATTCCGCTTTGGAGACGGACGTTTTGGTGTGCGTTTGATGAAACTGAGCCAAACGGATCCGTCCTGGCACACAATGTAAGTCAATAGGGACGGATCCGTTTTTACTGACACAATCTGGCACTATAGTAATCAGATCCGTCCTCCATTGACTTTCAATGGTGTTCAAGACGGATCCATCTTGGCTATGTTAAAGATAATACAAACGGATCAGTTCTGAACGGATGCAGACGGTTGTATTATCGGTGCGGATCGGTCTATGACGGATCTGCACAAAACGCGAGTGTGAAAGTAGCCTAAGCTGTTTAAAAGGACACCAGCTCTCCTGTGAACACCACGCCCTTCTCTCAGCTTTAGCCTAGGCCATTGATGTCACTTTTATTTGTTGCATGGCCTAGGTGCAGCTCATTCCCATTCAAGTGAACGGGGCTGAGCGCAATACCAAGAACAGCTCACAAAGCACTGTGCTTTGTGAGCTGTCAGGAGGCTGTGGCACCCACTGGAGCGCCGTTGCCCTCTCAAACAGCTGATCGGCAGGGGTCCAGGGTGTCAGACCCCCACCGATCAATTCGATAACTTGGATGAGAGAGAAGACACCGAGCACCCCCATGATTTGGCCTGTAAATTGTGCAGAAGGATTAATCAAAGTGCATAGCATCTGGATGTTTCTGTGCCAGACAGGAATACAGTTTTTGCAATTAGTGTTATTTAAATGACATTTTGACTTTATTTTCACTTTTATTTAGAGAGAAAGATTCCAGATGAAGATTACATTATCCTAATAGACGGGCTAAATGAAGCAGAGTTCCACAAGCCAGACTACGGCGATACCATTGTGTCCTTCCTAAGCAAGATGATAGGAAAATTCCCCCATTGGTTGAAGCTCATTGTTACTGTGAGGACCACCCTGCAGGTGGGTGAGAGACTGGTCATTTTTCTCTCTAGTGCCCCCCATATTCCTCAGAGCTTCCTGGATTTTATGCTCTAGTTACAACCATTACACATCGTCATAATGGGCACCAGATAAGTGATTACAGATGGGGTATCTAAAGCTTTTTTGTACCATATCTGATGTACCTATATATTCTTTTCTTACAATACACTAACAGGAAATCACCAAACTTCTTCCCTTTCACCGAATTTTCTTGGATCGATTGGAAGAAAATGAGGCCATAGATCAGGATCTTCAGGCCTACATCTTGCAACGCATACACAGCAGCTCTGAAATCCAGAACAATATCTCACTCAATGGTAAAATGGACAACACGACATTTGGAAAACTCAGTTCCCACCTCAAGACTTTGAGCCAAGGTTCCTACCTATACCTGAAGCTTACATTTGACCTCATAGAGAAGGGCTACTTGGTACTCAAGAGCTCCAGTTACAAAGTTGTTCCTGTTTCGCTGTCTGAGGTGTATCTCTTGCAATGTAATATGAGGTTTCCCACACAATCCTCCTTTGAGAGGGCCCTTCCTCTTCTCAATGTTGCTGTGGCTTCTCTCCACCCATTGACAGATGAGCACATCTTCCAGGCCATCAATGCAGGTAGTGTGGATGAAGGTTTAGAGTGGGAGGACTTTCAACAGCGTATGGAAAACCTTTCCATGTTCTTGATTAAACGGAGAGACCTGACCCGAATGTTCGTTCATCCGTCCTTCAGAGAATGGTTAATATGGAGAGAAGATGGAGAGAAAACCAAGTTTCTTTGTGATCCCAGGTGATGCTCCTTTGAGATTTTTTTGTTGGCTGCCATGGGTGGGCATGGCTTAGTCGCCAGCTGCACCATGTGGTTGTACCGTTAAATGTTTTCCTATATATGTTAGTGTGTACAGATGAAGCATGTGTAGGCTAGGTACAGCCCATCAGTCTAACGCTATAACCATGGGGAAATCCCAAACCAATTTTCCTTTCTCCCGGAGCCCCTATGTCCATCCCGATCTTGAAGCGGTGGGTACAGCATTCTCTAATTCTTGACTAACACTATATTCTGGCTAAAATATGTTACCTCTTTGACAGGTCTAAATCAGTTTGCCATTTTTTACTTTAAAAGTGACCAGTCATGCTGCTATGGAATCCTTGACCAGAGTGACTAACCCCTCGTGAACCCTTTTGGGAAATAATGGCTCTGATAGAAACTGCTGAGAAATTCACTATGCACACTATGAACCACAATAGCCCCGCAGCAATGGAACATCAATGATCAGACTCTACTGCAGACTGGGCTACAGACTTCTCACTCTGTGTATAGCCCTAGACTTAAAGGGGGTCTGTCGGCTAATTTTCTCCACTCAAATTGAGTTCACAAATGCTATCCTGTTTCCTGCGTCTGTGATGCTAATAAAAAATAACTTTGAAGTGATATGCTAATGAGCTCTCAAATGCCCACAGGTGTTCTCTGTTGCTCCAAGTGCCCCCTCCTGTTGGCATTACTGGTCAATACCTCCTCCCTTGTCTTTCTGTAAGCCAACCCAGTGTCCTGCTTACATCACTGTCTCTGCTCCTGAAACACCTGAGCACATCCCCTCTAGGCCCACGCATGCCTGTACAATACCCTTATCTTATTTCGCGCCATCAATTCTGCTGCCCAAGGTGGGTATTGTACGACGCATGCGCGGACCCGGCGGTGAGATCTGCGGAAATTCCAGAGCAGAGACAGTGACCTAAGCAGGACAACTGGGGCTGGCTTACAGGAAGACAGGGGAGGGAAAATTGACAAGTAACACCTAGGGGACAGGGCAATTTCAGCAATCGAAAACGCCCCTGGGCACTTGCAAGCTCAATAGCATAACACTGCAAGGTTCGTTTTTTTTTAGCACCCATTTGCAGACAGGGGAAACAAAGGTACTATTTGTGAACTGTGTATGAACTACAATGTGATTCAAGCAGTTTGAGTTGAGAACATTAGCTGACAGACTCCCTTTTAAGGTGTCCATGTACTAGAGATTTTGGATGTCCAAAAAGCCAGATTGCCACAGGTAGACTTTCATGCTGCGAATGAAGGGGGCAGATGCCAACCAACGGTAGATATCTGTTGAAAGTTGATCTACCGGGTTACTGTTTTTTTTTTTTTTTTGTTGCTGTCTGGTGCTGTAGCTGAAATATCATTCACGAGGCACCTTGTATATATTTTGGTCAAAGTGCATGGGCCCACTCAACACGTCACGGTGGCCTCTTTTGATTGGGTCCCTACACTAATTTGGTGCACAAGGTCGACGGTGAGCTCCAACAGCTCATACTCACAATACTATTATTGATATTCAATGTTTAACGCGAGTATGAAAGTGTCAATCGATTTCATTCTCTATTATACCATGATAAATGCAGCATCCAACAGATTATGTGATGTGCATAGTCCTCCATGAGTACACCAACGCTAGATAGACACGTATTTACACCGCAGCCCCTGTATATGTGCTCGACGCAGCAGGTCACCTGTAAATGGCTAAAAATAAATAATTTTGTGGTTTAAGTGAACAGCGAAGAGTTTTCCTTCAGCTGTAAATGACACTGTATGTTTTACCGGAGTCATCCAGTAGGCCACGAGCCCAGCAGAGGAGTGGAGCGTTCACCGTTTTAATCTAACTCCCTGTTGTGTTAATGGTCGCACCATCAATCTGGTGCCTCACTCCACATACCGCCATGCTGAGCCTCTGATGGATGTAAGTGATAACCCTACCTGTTGTCCTCAGGAACGGACATATCCTGCTGGCCTTCTGGTTTTCTCGTCAGGAGGGGAAGCTGAACAGGCAACAGACCATAGAGCTCGGCCATCACATCCTGAAAGCACATATCTTCAAGGTACGGAGCCCGGGGTGGCGGGTTGCGGTGGGAAGTTACCAGACCTATTTAGCACAAATTAATGCCTGGCTATGTTATTCTTTTTTTCTAGCCCTTTTATAGCCACCTGCTCTTTTCTAAGTGTAACCTTAGCATTATTGCAATGGGGTTTTTCTGTATGAATGACTTAAAAGCCTCATGCAAACCGCGGATTTGCAGATCACGGATACTGACCGTGTGCTTCCAGTATTTTCCCTTCCGCAGATCCCACAGGATGTTACAAAAGCCTAAACTTGTCCGCAAAAACGGACAAGAATAGGACATGTTCTATTTTTTTCCGGGGCTCAGATGTGGTTCATATGTTTTGTGTCCCCATTGAAATGAACGGGTCCACATCCTATGTTACTATGGACAACATGTATCTAAGTATGTATGTTCACGTGTGCACCATGATTTACATTCCCATATCTTTACAATATTGTCTAGGGTACCCTCCTGTGTGCGTAGAAATATATTCCACATATAAAGATTCTCAGAATTTATCTTGTTCAGTAAAGATATAATATTGTTAAATGACAGAATTAACTTCCTGGTGGTTGTGTTCAGTACCTTGCCTTCTGTCACTGGGATGCACCAGCGCCCCCTACTGCATGACCACAGGAAGTGTCTCTGTGTAATCCAGTACTTACTGAAATGTACAGATCTATTGTAGACCCTGTGTATCTGTGCACTGGTATCAGCCAGCAGGGACCTAAGGAGGGTAGAGAAGGCAGCTGCAAAAAGTTGAAATCTGGAGGGGGAGCAGAGCGAGCAGGCAGGAGTTTACCAATGGCAACCATACCAAGCTTCAAGCCTGCTGCAAACTCCCATTATAATTAATACAGGCTTTGCATCCATTTCCCTAGATACACTACCGCCCACTCTGCCTTTACCTGGAAAATGTACTTGTTTTGCAACTTGCCTGATCCTTACTGTTTAAGATAAACTTTTCAAGATGCATTTTAGAGTTGGTCGGGTGTTCAGTGCACATAAAGCACCTCCTACAGTTTTCAATGGGAGTTTGAAAGGAGGTGTGCTCGCGGATTAGCCCCACAAATATATCCAAAGCTGAGAGCTGATCCGCTGCATTCAAAACCAAAGGGTTCTGCCATGCCATCATTTACAGATGACGTTTACACTGCCTGGCCCTTTCAGTCAAAGTGCAGAGGGTGCAGCAGTTGCAGAGAGAGCAGAGCCTCTAGGTGTAAAGACAACGCCCCCGTTGCTCCTAGAGGCTCATGTGCATATATTAAAACCTAATTTTTCTCAGCAATGCAGCTGTTCTGCTATATTCCTATATCTTGCCAGAATGCTATACCCGGAAGTGACGCCGCCGCAGCAATCAGCTAGAGGAGGGTGTGTGTGGATCTGCGCAAAAATAATTGCACCGCCGCGGGAGAAGCACCTACTTAACTTGCATGCGCAAAACCGTACACCGCGTGTGCACACTCAGGGACCGCGCATGTGCACTCAGGGGTAGGTAGATTTTCAAGTGCAAAATGTTCCATCAGATCTCCCTACCCCTGAGTGCTCACGCGTGGTGTACGGTTTCGGGCATGCAAATGAAGTGGTGCGGTTTCGCACATGCAAATAAAGTAGGTGCTTCTTCCACAGCGGTGCAATTATTTTTACGTATCCAGTGGATTTCTGTGCGGCCGCGTCACTTCCGGGTATAGCATTCTGGCAAGGTATAGGAATATGACAGAACACAGGCACATCCATGGCACTAACACCGATGCCTTCAGCTGCCAAGTGCACATGTAACAGGTCAGCCAGTGTCATAGGTACAAGTACAAAATTGCTGACAGATGCCCCTTAAAGGAACACTTCGATCAATTTTTTCTCACATAGTAACAAACGGTATGTAAATATTCTATGTAATTTTTTTTAACAAAAAACCTCCCCAAAAAAATGGGTAGATGGTTTTCTGGATATAACTGTTTGAAGTCACTCCATGCATTCTACTTCCTGTCCTGGCTCTTTAACTTCCTTCTGTGTTTGGACGGCAAACATCCTCGGTGACTTTCTCACTCTCCATTCACTGCAGCCAGAGACGGACGGGGGATGAGTGACTCAATCAGAGCATCGCACAATACACTGAGTGCACTGCTCTACTGTGGACAATCTTTACCGAGATGTATCAAGAGAACAGCAGAGCTGTCATGTTGTTGTCCCAGTTCTACTAATCTACTATTTTACTAACAGATAACATATTTCCCTCGCAGCAGCAGTAAACTAACAATATATTTTCTATATATTTAATTAGGACAAAGGTTTGTATGTCATTTTCAGTGGTCTAGTACTGCCAAGGAAAATACATAAGATAAACCACTAAAAATGATAAAAGAAAATGTTTTCAATGAATATTAAGTTTGAAAAAAAATACCCCTTTCTGAAGGAAAGGTAAATTAATAATGCAGAAACTAGGGTAAATCCAAAGTGCCAAATCCAAATCTTTATATGTCATATTTTGTGTTGCTGTGGAATATTTGTAAAATGTGAATGCTATTTTGATATTAAAGGGGTTGTCTCATCAGGAACAATGGGGGCATATCGCTAGGATATGCCCCCATTGTCTTATAGGTGCAGGTCCTACCGCTGGGACCCGCACCTATATCGAGAACGGAGACCCGCAAGGTGGTGGCTGGAGGACCCCGGTCTGGCCACCACCAAGCCAGCTCTCCATAGAAGCAAATGGGAGCGTACCGCGCATGCGCGGCCCCCGCTCCCATTCATTTGTATGGCCCCATAGAAAATGAAAGGAGGGTGTCTGCGCATGCGCAGTGCTCCCTCCTTCTCTTGCGGGGCTTCGTTCTTGATATAGGTCTGGGTCCCAGCGGTGGGACCCGCATCTATAAGACAATGGGGGCATTTCCTAGCGATATGCCCCCATTGTCCATGATGAGACAACCCCTTTAACATTAAAATAGCATTCACATGATACATTACACAGGTTTTCTGAATCTGCTAAATCTAATTCTCTTTACACAGGGTCTTAGTAAGAAGGTTGGTGTCTCCTCATCTATCTTGCAAGCACTGTGGATTTCCTACAGCACAGATGGCCTTTCCATGGCACTAGCATCTCTAAGAAACCTCTACACTCCTAATATCAAAGTAAGGAACTGGCCATCATGGGGGACTATTATTTTAGTGTCTTTGCGCAGAGACCTGATAACAGTTCTGATATTTCGTGATGTTGCTTTCTATTATAAATATCTCCTGTTGGCAAAAAAACGCCTAGTACAGGAGACCTCTACATAATGCAAATGGTGAGGAGGAAATGTGTCCCTCTTTATTCATTTACAGAGTTGGGAGGTACGGACGCCCAGTGTTAATTAGACCCCAGCTCAGACCCCCAATAACACCACTGATAAGATCGCCAATGCTAATAAGACCTCAGATCCGGAAAAAAAAATGAACTGGCCTCTCCAGTTCCAGATGCCGCAGACGCTCCTGAGATCCAGTGCTCTTCCTACCATGCTGTGACTTGTTGTGAGTCCATGGTGCGCACCTATGTCCTAATGTTGTGCGCAGAAGAAGACCACGGAGCAGTGAGTTCTGCCAGCACAAGGAGCACTGTATTCACTGCTCCCCGGTTGTACTGTTACTAATGAGCGCTTCCATAATGGAAGAGCTCATCACTATTCGCCCCATAAGACGAACTACGATATATCTCCCACTTTTGGGAGTTCTTCCTTTTTTGTGCATCTTATAGGGTAAAAATATGGTAGGTAAATAAAAATATATATAAATAATAATAAAAAACAATCCAAGGAGAAATGGAAGCTAAAGTAATTGATGAAGATACATTAGTTCCCAAAACCTTTAGGTGGTTGTTGGGAACTATTGATTGTAGGATGCCATTACAGGATAGGTATCAGTAACAGATTGGTGGGGGTCGACCGTCTGACACCCGACCCCCACCGATCAGCCATTTAGGGCAACTGCTGGAGGTGGAAACTATACAGTGAATTGCGCTGCAGCTAAACTCCCTTTCACTTGAATGGGGGCTAGGCTGCCTTACCCAGACATGGCCACTACACAGTCTGCAGAGCTGTCTGCTTCCTGCTCCCTACACTTTGTAGTTTCTGGCTTTGGCTGCCTGGAACAGCTGATCGGTGGGGGTTCCCGGGGTCCTTCCCCCACCAGTCATCAATATCATAGGTTATCAATATCAAAGTCCTGGAAACCCCTTTGTTCCATAGGATACTATTATGGAGGTGTTTTTCCCTAGAAACATTGCTAGAATATCTAATAAGGCGCTGAAGGCACCATCCCCAGCCATGTACTGCCATATAGAGGGGTCTGTGCAGGAGTCCTTAGTTTTAAATAACAGTCCTTTCTGCTATTCTGGTACTTGCTGGATTCTCTGGTGCACCCTCTTTATTTCTGGTTGATCTCCTGGAAACTTTTTGCTTAAAAGTGATCAAACTATGATCCTATGGGTCATATAGCAAAAGTTGTCATGTAGCAGATTTGTGTATACAATGTGCAAAAACCTGGCAAACTAACGATCAGCTGAGCAGTCCTTTTCCCTGCGTTTCTTTTTCACTCTCTTGTCCCGCTGATTTCCTGTTGGGACTGGACACACGGACAGGTTTTTTTTTTTTTTTTTGTTTGGTCATTTCAGTCTTGTGCAATTCATGGCCACAAAGGTTCTTCCTGTGTAATTAACAATATAAGGCTACTTTCACACTTGCGGCAGTTATCCGGCAATCTGCATGCAAACGGACAGCATTTGTAGACAGATCTGGATTCTGATCCGTTTTACAAATGCATTGCAAGAACGGATCCGTCTCTCCAGATGTCGTCCGGAGAGACGGATCCGTTATATATTCTTTTCACATTTTTACCGGTCTGCGCATGTGCAGACCGGAAGGACGGATCCGGCATTGCGGTATTTTTGCACTAATGTAAATTACACTAGTTTTACACTAATGTAAATTAATGCTGGATCTGGCATTCCTTCGTCCAAAATGCTGTTCAGTGACTGAACTGAAGACATCCTGATGCATCCTGAACGGATTACTCTCCATTCAGAATGCATTAGGATAAAACTGATCAGTTCTTTTCTAGTATAGAGCCCCTAGGACGTAACTCAGTGCCATAAAAGAATAACGCTAGTGTGAATGTACCCTAAGATCATTACATTTAATTCGTCTGGGAAGGTAATCTCCGGATTATGTGGACATCTTATTACGAGTCTTCGCATTTATGTAATGTACTGGAAGCTCTGTACGCATGCGTGTGAGTACATTCAGTAAAACAGGACTCCACAGTGTGGCTCGGTTCAGTTCTGCAGAGGTGTCAGCTCTGCATGCGGGGGTGCTGTGTTTCCCATCCATCTAGGATTGGGATTATCAGGCAGTTCTTGGAATTACTGGACGGTTAGATAGTAATCTTTCATAGCATGATTTCTCATCTATAGGACCTCATAGATACAGGATTATTACTAGACTATTGGATGTCATAGTAAAGTATATGAAGACCACTTTTAAAGGGGTTGGCACACTTTTGGGAGTTTTTTTTTTTTACAACCCCACCCCTGTTCCTGGGCATAGCTGCAAAGAGAAACATACTTACCTGCTCCCTGGCTCCTTTGCTCCCCGGCCTGGGCTGCCTTGCTTGGATCCCGCACTGTCAACATCCTCTTTGACACCACTGCAAGCAATCAATGCCCGCAGCGGTCATCTTCTCCCCTTGCATCATGTCAATTGGTCATGTGATGCAAGAGAAACAGGTCACCACTGTGGGCAGAGATAGCTTATAGTGGTGCCATAACAGATGTCAGCGGGAGACCCAAATGAGGCAGCTAAAGCCAGGAAGCAAAGGTGCCAGGATTTCCTAAAAAAACCCTATAACCATGGCCAACATCAAAAGGGCGGTCCTACTCTGTGATTGACAGCCTTTCCCTGTACAGATAACTGCCAATTACTGGTAAGACCTCCTACTTGACTCCAAAGCATAGAAAGAGCAGTTCACTAATTTACTAAATCTTTCCCCACAAATTATATATCAATCTGCTGCCTCCAGATGGCACTGGATTTTGTGGTGACATGTATTCCTTTAATGACAGTTTTGTGAACCTTTGCATTTTTAGTCACATTTTTGCACCTGCAGTTTTTGGTGGATTTTTGCTGGGTTATTGCTGTTAAAAAAACAACCGCTTGCTTCAGATATTAGCTCAAGGTCTAGAGCAGTGTTTCTCAACTCCGGTCCTCGGGACCCACCTACCGGTCATGTTTTCAGGATTTCCTTAGTATTGAGCAGGTGATATAATTAGTGTCAGTGCATCAGTACTTACCAAAGGTATTCATTCTGTGGGATATTCTCAAATCCTGACCGGTAGGTGGGTCCCGAGTACTGGAGTCGAGGAAATATAAAAAATGCAGAACACACAAGGTTTTTTTGTTGTTGTTTTTTGTTACTAGTGTTTTTTGGGCCTCTATTGAAGCTGTGGCATTTTGACAGTTACTTCTCTATAGGAAATAAAAAAGGCAAAAAAAAATATATGGTTCACACAGTTGTTTGGAAAAAGCAAAAGCCACAAAAAAACTGCCATTAAACTTACACACACTATGATAAACAGTGAGCGTTTTCTTTGGGGGGGTTTTGTGAAACAAATACCAGTGTAAATGTTCTAAGTGTAGGACAGAAAATGATGAATGAGACAGTCCTGCGGGCCCTTAAGGCTGACTTACGCCTAATTTAGGCATATTTCGGATTAATAAATGACCCCCATCGTATATGTGTGTGTGTCTATTCTCCTATATAATGTATATATTAGTGGTGCTTCCTCCAGTTCTTTACATCCACGTCTTGACTCTCTTGCAGGTGAGCCGCCTTCTGATAATGGGTGGAGCCAATGTAAACTACCGCACTGAAGTGCTGAACAATGCCCCGATCCTGTGTGTTCAGGCCCATCTAGGGTACACTGAGATGGTGGCACTGCTGCTAGAGTTCTCCGTTAACGTTGATGCCAGTTCGGAGAGTGGCATGACCCCTCTAGCATACTCTGCAGCCTCAGGTCATCTGACAATTGCCATGTTACTGTGTAAGAGGAGAGCCAAGGTTAGTATGTCAGCTGCCACCCAATAATGAGTCTACAGAGGTCAGTCCAATTACAACAATCAGTGAAGGTTCCCTTTAAACTTAAAATTAGATATGTTCTGTATAGTGGCTCTTATATCCCACCCCGCATATAAAACAATTATCAATACCTGCCTTTCATCTTTAATGAGGCAAACATGGTAATTATATGGTGCCATGGGTTAAATAGACGGTTTGTTTTATTGCTGTGCTGCTGTATTATATGTGCCTTCCACATAAGCCTCTACTGATGGCGGGGCCATGGTGGGAGTTGGAAGGGTTATATACAGCAGAGGCATTCGGTCCTCTCCCCCGCATGTCCCAGTGTCTGGGAACCTGCCCAAACCTGTCACTTGACAGTTTACTGGCTGCCAGACAAGGTGACGACAGGGGAGAGAACAAGGAAACACAATAGCGTTCAATCTTTAGATCATGTTCTGCGTTCTAATGCCTTCTTCTGCCTTATGCCGTTCTCTGCTGTATCAATAGGTGGATCTTCTGGATAAGAACGGACAGTGTGCGCTAGTGCACGCTGCTCTGCGGGGCCACCTGGAGGTTGTAAAATACCTTATCCAGTGTGACTGGACAATGGCTGGACAACAACCTGGAGTCCTAAAGAAAAGTCAAGCCATACAGCAAGCGCTGATTGCAGCTGCCAGCATGGGATACTCAGAGGTGAGAAGGAACATGACAAAACACTGGTGATTGCCGTGCCAGGAAGGGTTTACATTGCTTGTCTATTGTCTGCTTTTTCTGGGCTCCCCTGGTAGATATATAGAAAGAGTGAAAGAATAATCAGGCCTGCCCAAGACGCATCCCGCTGCTTGCTCATGCTGGCCATGGTGGGAGAGGCAGCCGTACATTCAGTAGCAGAAGTAGGCACACAGGACTCATTTCCACCTCCTGAGATCCTAATAGCTGAACAATTGAAAACAAGACAGAACATTTCTTGTTCTCGGTCTCCGCAAATCTATAGCGACATGTCCCTCTAAACTTAAAGGAACCTTACTCCTGTGAACAGATTCTATTTTGCTTTGTGAGCTAATGAAATGTCTAGTAAATGACAGACATTTTTCTTCCTAGATCGTCTCTTATCTTCTGGACCTACCAGAAAAAGACGAGGAGGAGGAACAGAGAGCTCAGATTAATAGCTTTGATGGGCTGTGGGGGGAGACGGGTAAGTGATGTGAAGATGGAAAGAGACAAGCCATTGCAGTAGTTCATGTGATACCACCTCTCATATGTCCGTCAGCACAGTTCTTCTCCATTCAATTCTTTGTACATCGGTCCATCTCACATGATTTCTTCTGATTTCAGCTTTAACAGCTGCTTCAGGTCGTGGAAAACTTGATGTTTGCCGCCTACTTCTTGAACAAGGAGCAGCTGTATCCCAACCCAACCGGAGAGGTGTTGTTCCAATATTCAGTGCTGTACGACAAGGACACTGGCAGGTAATTTCAGAATTTTGTTACTGTCCTTGGTGCTTACGGACAGAAAAAGCAGAGAGAGGACAGAACAAACTTTTTTTTTTTTTTTATAACAGATTGTGGACCTGCTGCTTACACACGGTGCAGATGTTAACATGGCAGACAAGCAGGGTCGTACTCCATTAATGACCGCTGCATCAGAAGGGCATGTAGCCACTGTGGAGTTTCTGTTGGCACAAGGTTGGTGTTCACATAGGTTTATAATACTGTTAGATTGGAATCAGAGCATTGTGGGTTAAATTATTATTTTTTTCTTACGCTAAACATCAGTCATGTAGATATGCTATCAGTGTCTGACATTCAGTGATTGTCAGTTCGCAGTGTTCGCCAGCGAACACATGCGGGCTGCCATCTTGACTCACCCGTCCGGCGATGCACAGGTAAGCCCTTATCTGTGCCTGTGTCGGGAGCCGGTCTAAAATCAAATGCGGTCACCGGGAGCAGGCAGTTCCGAGAACAGCCGCCGGGGGCCTTCATTGGGCTGTTCTCTGAATGGACGTCAGAGACCAAGTCAGCAGACAAAGGCGAGGTCACCAACTAGCAATACAATACAGTGTCCAGTATCCAGGAGGTCACGTCAGAGGCAAAATCAGAATACAGTGGTAAAGTCAGAAAAAAAAGGGGAAAAGGTCAGCGATCCAGAGTAACGAACACAAAAATAGCTAGTGAGGCAGGAATACCAATCACAGGCAACTGAACCATTGGGCAGACAACATCAAATTAGAGGCTAGTGTGTAAAATCTCATGTCTATGACCAGCTTAAATGCATCCCTACCCTCACTGAGTGGGCCATGTTATAAAAGTTTGACTAAATCGGTTCCAGTCTTGGCAGTGACAGTGAAGAGAAAAAGAGGTGGTCGTGTCATTTCTATCCTTTCACTGATTCTACTTTTAAGGGTCTTCCATTGGGCTTATGGACAAAGAGGGACTGACAGCTCTCAGCTGGGCCTGCCTCAAAGGGCATCTTGCTGTGGTGAGGTTGTTGGTGGAAAATGGAGCAGCCACTGACCATGCAGACAAAAATGGGCGCACACCGCTTGATCTTGCAGCTTTTTATGGAGATGCTGATGTGGTAAGTGGCATTCTGTCTTTGATAACGATGGATAATAAATTGTATTGGATTCAAAGTGGTTAAGGATCGTCTTTTTGTGTCACGTAGCATTAGTAAAGCTGGTCTTTGTATGTCTGCAGGTGCAGTTCCTGGTAGACCACGGTGCAATGATTGAACATGTGGACTACAGTGGGATGCGACCCCTCGACAGAGCCGTGGGCTGCAGGAACACTTCCGTTGTGGTAGCCCTTCTGAAGAAAGGGGCCAAAATAGGTATGGGAAAGTGCAGTGACCTCCAACCGCTGCCACCCTCTCTCTGGGGGAAACACAGTTGTCCAGATGTTAACTTTCCCATTCTGTTAAATGTCAGTATACGCGGGCTTGCATGTCCTTGTCAGCTTCAGCCGCATATTGTGGATGTGTCTCAGTTTGGTCCGAAGACCAGAAAAGCGGCTATTAAGTACAGCCTGGAATGCATGACGGCCAGCAGCGGCCCCAAGCCCCTTTACAATTGACTAAATCAGTGATTGGCTTAGCAGAATGAGATTCCTCGTTAATTTCACTGCTGCCAGAATCTCTGTTCCTGCGTGTTGTAATGTCCGCCACTGGTTAGCTGCGTCCCCCTCGTCACTGCTGCTTGTTTATTATCTGCTGCTCAGACATTAAGCTTCTGTGCTCGCTGCTTTCTCACTCCTGCTACATGGTTTGTTTTCTCTCCTTCGTCACTCCATCCGTTGTTACTCCCCACGCTCCCTCACACTACTTTTGTCACAATTGCTTTTTGACACCACCTTGCCCCTTCCATTTTTTCTTCTTGCTCTCCAATTTTTGTCTTCTACAACTCCTTTGTCCGTTTTCTTCAATCCACCCCCGTTCTCTGTGCTACAAATCTCCGGTGTCCTCTGCCTGTTCTTTCCACTCCTTTCTACTGTGTCTTTTTGTCTTACCATATTGCATTGCTCTCTGTCACCTTTTTGCCCCTCCTGTCTTATTACTCTCATTTCTCACCTCACACTTTTCTGTCACCCCCCCTTCACCCCCACCCCGTTGTATATTTTTTTTCTAATTGCGCCCCTACTTGCTGCTTTAAGGCTGTCAGACCTTACCAAGCCGCCCGAAAGGTTAGAACGTTGCTCATAGCTTTGCGCCGCATGCCTTACCAGATATGCACATTAACTAAGCGCCCATTCACTAAAAGACTAACTGAGCTACTCATTAACCTCCTGACGTAGGAGCAGCATTTAGTGCACCAACCATATGCATTGTGATATGGTAGCACATGAACTCCCTTCAGATACTCACTTTGCATGTTGATTTAGGTCCCCCTAGTGGTCATAGTGTTGTCTTGCTCTGTCGAGATAACAAAAATATATTCATTAGGCCTCATGCACAAAACAGTATTTCTTTCCGCATCTGATCCTCATTTTTGCTGAATTAGATGCAGACCCATTCATTTTAACGAGACTGCAAAAAAAGCTGACAGCACACTGTGTAGTACTGTCCCCATCCGTAGGTCCACATGTCCGTCCTTCAAAAAAATAGAACATATCCTATTCTTGTTCGTTTTACCAATATCTGCGGGCCATAATAATGGGGCCCGCAGATATTGTGGAACGTGCATGTCCAATATCTGTATTTTGTGGATCAGTGTGCAGACTACAAAATCCATACGGTCGTGTGCATGAGGCTTTATTATTCCTGCCAAGAGTGCCTAATACTCATTAGTGTTATAATCAGCTTTGATACCTGTAGTGTATCATGAATATCCTGAAAGAGGCGTTGTGGATAAGTAATCATCAGTAGCACAAGCCTTTCTGTATATGGCTCCTCTTGTTTTATAATCTTTCAAATATCCCATGATCCTACAAAACTGGAAGACCGGAGTCATTTCCTTAAGTAAATAACCCATATATTAATATCCCACATCCCATTGTTTGAGTTTCAGACATCCTTAGCTTTTCTTTGCACAGTATCATTCTAGAGGTGGCGTCGCAGAAGGGTTCCTGTACTTTGGAAGGAGGGTAGAAAAATGTCATCAGAATTATGGTCCAAAAATGTATTTTTCTCCCTTAGTGGTGGACATTGTCCACTTCTTTCTTTATCATTTGCTTGCCATAGTAACATAGTTTGTAAGGCGGAAAAAAGACATCCGTCCAGTCTGTTGTACTGAAAAATTAATCCAGAGGAAGGCAAAAAAAAACATGAGGTGGAAGCCAATTTTCCTAATTTCAGGGGAAAAATTCCCGTCTCCAATCAGGCATTCAGAATAGCTCCCTGGATCAACAACCTCTCCAGAAATCTAGTTGCCCTCCTTAGTATATTAAGACCACTTAGGTTTCAGCTATAGTTATACCCCAGGTTCCAGTATTTTTATCTCTGTACCATTCTGCATCTTGCCCTGGTCTCTCTTGTTTCACCTGGTCCTCTCTGTCTCCCATTTGTATGACTCCCAATGTTGTATCTTCTTCTTCCTCTTGATTTTTCTTTCCTCTCCTGTTTGGTTCTTCCCTTGCATTGTATTAGTTTTTTTACCCATCATGCATCCTGTACACTACAGGTCCAGCCACCTGGGCCATGGCAACGTCCAAACCAGACATCATGGTCATTCTGCTGAGTAAACTGATGGAAGAGGGCGACATGTTCTACAAGGTGAGAAGACTAGGGGAGGGTTAGGGAAGATACAATGTATAAGGTAAAGGTTGGTTTACACACTACAGATTTTTCAAACAACTGGCCAGTAATCGGTGGTCTGTAAAATCACTTGCAAGAATCTCATGTACATTTCCACCAGGATGATTCCAGCAGGGAGGTCAATTGAGGAAGGGCATTGTTGCCCAGCAATGGCTGATGAGATTGTACTGCAAATATCTCCGAAGCGCCATTTAGTGATCATTTTTACAGCAGCACAATCAGTCGAGATCAACGATTTTCATTACTGATCATCTTCATTTCTTCTGGCCAATTATTATAAAAAGTGAATTGTGAAGATGATAACTGACCAGTGTAAATGCGCCTAAGGGTACTTTCACACCAGCGCTTTTGCTCCTGGATCCGTCATGTATCAGCAAAAACGCTTCCGTCATAATAATACAATCGTCTGCATCCGTTCTGAATGGATCTAGTTGTATTATCTCTAAAATAGTCTCTAAAACCATTGTAAGTCAATGGGGGACTGATCTGTTTTCTTTTGTGTCCAAGAAAACGGATCCGCCACTATTGACTTACATTATGTGTCATGACGGATCTGTCTTGCGCCACACCACATCGCGGACAGAAAAACGCAGGAGTGAAAGTAGCCTTAATGGGGTTCTCTGATGAATGATTTAAAATGTCCACAAGCAACCTGACCTACAGTTTAAGCAAGAGTGGTTGCCTCTATTTGCAGAGCTGCCTAGGTGGGGGAGGGGGTAAAGCGTTACTATACATTACGCTCTCTCACTTGCATGTACTACATATTGGTCAGTTTTCCTGTCAGGCTGCTCAGTCATGATGGCATATCGTAGGCAGTACAACATCATTACCAACTATTTGTAGAGCTGTGTATTGAAGCCAGAGGCGAACTGGCCATAGACCCTATGGGGAACATTTCCAGTGGGCCGAAGCCCAGGGGGCTTCCTGAGCCCTCCTCATGGCCACTGGCCAGGTACTGGTACTGGTCTGCCTGCTTTTGTTGGTCCTGTCTACTTGTGGCCCGCCTTCTGTCAATTTGGACTTGCCCACAAAATGGGGACATTTGTAAGTATTTTTTTCCAGAGCCACTTTAAGTTCCCAGTCTTCATTCTGCCCCTGAATGAAGCCCTGTCCCTTTACTGCCCACCCCCCTTCCTAGGCAACTCTAAGTGCTGGCATTCTACGAAAGGTTGCTGGTGGCTATTTTAACTCATTCCTGGAGAACCCCTTAAAAAAGTTGTACAGGATTTGACAAATACGGCTGCTTTCTTCAGAAAACAGTGCCGTTCCTGCATTTTACAGATCAGCCCCATTCACTTCAGTATAGCTGGGCTGCAACACCAGACAACCCATGTACATATGTGGTGCTGTTTTTTAACCCTATACAACCCCTTAAGACAGTAATGAGAAGCAGGGAAGAGGAGAGCAAATATCTTTTAGTTAAAATAACTTCAGCCCAGTAGTTATTAGGATTTGTATTAATTAATGAACAGTGAAAATGGAAAATAACAGCAATAAATAATAAAATTATCCATCATGCCATTTACAAATTTTCACCGTTGCGACCAGTAAATGCCAGACATCACTTCTAGTACACGGCTCATGCAGCAGCCAGTGTTGTAACAGTGATGCCCCCTGCCCTCTAGTGAGGAATAATCTGATAGAAATGTCGATCAGATCCCTGCCACATGACTTTTCAAACTGCCAACTAGTTGTCATTGGTATACAAAGTTGTCCCATGTAAAAGGACCTTCAAGGGATTGTCCTCTCATTTTATATGGATGGCCTATCCTCAGGATAAGCCATCATTAGCTGATTGGTGGAAGTTGGACATCAGAACTGCACAGCTCTGTCCATTACTTGCTGGTTATAGTAACATTGCTCCCATTCAATGCAATGGGATCAGCGCTGCTGTAACCAGCATCATCCACCACACAGTGGACACAGCTGTGTAGGCTGGAGCTGCTCGGGAACAGCTGATCAGCAAGGGTGTGGGATGTTGAGGAGGCAACCCCTTTAATAGGGTTATTCCCAACTTATTTATACACAGGATAGGTGATAATTATCTGATCAGTGGGGAACTGACTGCTGGAACCCCCCATGATCATGAAAACAGAATCCCGAAGAGTAGGAGCCAACAGTTGCGTGTCTACCTTGGCACTCCATTTATTTTTATGGGACTGTTGAAGGGAAGCCATGTATCTGGCAGTCTCACTACCATCGAGCCATTCTCTTCAGGGACTCAGACCCCATTCTTGTGTTCGGTGAATGTCCCATCGGTTGATAGGTGATAAGTTCAACCCCCTTTAAGTGACAAACCTGAGAGATGAAGGGGTGAGGGAGGAGGCATGGTGTAGAGGAAGAAGATAGAAGAATGTATAAAGAGGTTAGGCTCTGGTCACATCACATCAGAGCCCTACACTTGCAGTACACATCGAGAATACACCAGTAATGATTGATAAATGAGCTCCATACAGGTAAAGCAACCTGAAGCAAGCTTAGTAATAAAGGGGGCGGGAAAATTTTTAAGTGGACCATAATTTTCAAATGGCTCAGGAAGTAGTTGTATTTCTAGAGAACATAATGTTTGTGAGATCGAATCTCTTTACTCCCTTAGAAAGGGAAAGTAAAAGAAGCTGCTCAGAGATACCAGTACGCCATGAAGAAGTTTCCTCGGGAGGGCTTTGGAGAAGATTTAAAGACTTTTCGAGAACTGAAGGTGTCACTTCTACTCAACCTGTCCCGATGTCGTCGGAAGATGAACGTAAGTGTTGTTCTTCATACCATAAAACTTACAACTTGTGTTCTACAAAAAGTAGAATTAGTCACTAAAATTACTAATTTACTGCATTGCTAGCAAATCCATAAATGGTACAGTGCCTGGTTGGAATTTGGAATAATAAGGGCAGAGACTTGTGGTGGTCAGTGTGCCAGCTGATAATTTGAATTTACTATGGTCAAGTAATTATTTTATCCCCTTCAAATGCAGAAGGTTTACCCCCTTAAAGGGGTTGTCCAGGTTCAGAGCTGTACCCGGACATACCCATATTTTCACCCAGGCAGCCCCCCTAATGCTAGCATCGGAGCATCTCATGCGCCGATGCGCTCCCTTGCCCTGCGCTAGGTCGCCCAGGGAACGGGCTCTATTGTTTACAACAACACACTGCCGGGCGGAAACTTCCACCCGGCAGTGTGTTCGTGACGTCACCAACTCTGATGGGTGTGTTTTAGTGCTGCCCTAGCAGATTTACTGCTTAGGGCAGTGCTAAAGCCCTCCCATCAGTGCCGGTGACGTCACCGGGCTTCCTGGCAGTCCCATGGAGAGCCCAGTTCGTCACCGGAACTCTTGAAAATGCCTTTGTCCTGCACGATTTAGTGCAGGGCAAAGGAGAGCATCGGTGCATGAACTGCTCCAATGCTCAAGTCAGGGGGCTTCCTGGGTGAAAATGGAGGTATGTCCCGGTTCAGCTCTGAACCCGGACAACCCCTTTAACGTGTTATGCCATGATTGTCATGTACTATATGATGTCTGATTTTACATCAATCTCTGTCTAACAAAGAACCAGCCCTGTACCTCACATGGATCCAGATATCTCACTGTCCATTGTTCTGCTAGATCTTCAGCCTGGCAGCTCAGAGACATGTGCTTTCTGCTGAAGCTCTCTCCCTGTAACTGCCACAGCTTCTAACAGAACATATGGCTGGTGGCAGTTGAAGACTTAAATTGAGCACGTTCAACCAGCTTAGGGCTCTTTCACACTTGCGTTCTTTTCTTCAGGCATAGAGTTCCGTCGTCGGGGCTCTATGCCGGAAGAATCCTGATCAGTTTTATCCTTATGCATTCTGAATGGAGTGAAATCCGTTCAGGATGTCTTCAGTTCCGGAACGTAAAGTTTTTTGGCCGGAGAAAATACCGCAGCATGCTGCGCTTTTTGCTCCGGCCAAAAATCCTGAAGACTTGCCGCAAGGCCGGATCCTGAATTAATGCCCATTGAAAGGCATTGATCCGGATCCGGCCTTAAGCTAAACGTCGTTTCGGCGCATTGCCGGATCCGACGTTTAGCTTTTTCTGAATGGTTACCATGGCTGCCGGGACGCTAAAGTCCTGGCAGCCATGGTAAAATGTAGCGGGGAGCGGGGGAGCAGCATACTTACCGTCCGTGCGGCTCCCGGGGCGCTCCAGAGTGACGTCAGGGCGCTCCACGCACATAGATGACGTGATCGCATGGCACGTCATCCATGCGGATGGGGCGCTCTGACGTCACTCTGGAGCGCCCCGGGAGCAGCGCGGACTGTAAGTATACCGCTCCCCGCTCCTACTATGGCAACCAGGACTTTAATAGCGTCCTGGGTGCCATAGTAACACTGAAAGCATTTTAAAGACGGATCCGCCTCCCTCCTTATCCTTGACTTGTCCCCACTGTGTATTAGCGCTCTGTTAGATGCTGCTTGGCTGAGCTATGTGTCTCTCTCAGCTGGTTCTGTGTCCATAAGACGCAGAGACAGCTGATTGTAATGGTGAAGCAGGAAGCCGTCCTCTCACCACTTCACCATTCACCTAAGCAGCCGGCTCTCTCCAGGAGCTGCAAGATGTACTGTCACACATCGTAGAAGGAGCAGTGCCGGCTGGGAGTCAACTGTGTGACAGGCAGTGCAGCTCGAGGCGTGGGGGGAAGCATGTGACTGTCGACAAACCAGTTTACATGACTTGTTTGTAAAGTGAGCAAATGGAGCAGAATAGGTAATACAACTATATTAGATATATGTTAGTATGGCCAGGGCATGTTTAATGGAACATAAAAGTTTAATCCCGGAAAACCACTTTAAAGAAGCACTACCACAAAAATATTTATTTTCTGTTCCATTAGAAAGGTGCATAATGTAATGTAGTGAAGGTAGTTATAACCTCCCTGCTGATCCTTAGCTGTATTATGTGACCAGCACACTGCATTTCCAATTGACACAGGACATGAAGTCAGTTTCTCTATTCATTCCTATGATACTGATATTCAGGCTCCCATAGGAATACATATAGAAACTGTCTATATAAACATAAGATGCTGTGTTATTTGGAGAGTTAATGTTGGTCACATGACACAGCTGAGGATTAGAAGGGAGGTTGTACCTTCACTACAGATTACTCATGTACCTTTGTAACAGGTCAGAGAATAAACATTTTTGTGGAAGTGCTTCTTTGAAAAAAAGGTTAATCAGTAAGTTTTGTATACCCCAAAATGGTGCCATTAAACACTACAACATGTCCCGCAAAAAAAATGCGCACTCATATGGCTGCGTCGGAAAAATAAAGGCGACAATCCCAAAAATTCAAAAAAAAAATTGCCTTAATATTCATACCAAGGGAAGGGGTTAACCATAAATCCTACTGATACACTCCAGTCTCATTTGACTAATAAATTGCTATAACCAATATGAAATAAAGGATTTTCATATATTCCCAAAAAAGTACTGTCAATAGTCTACTTGAATCCAGTAGTTGCTATTAATCTTGCTTGCATCTGATAGTAACTTTAAAGAGGACCTGTCACCACTCCTGACATGCCTATTTTAATGGCTACATGCATTCCCCATGTAATAACAATTCTGGAGCATCTATTCTTATGTCTGTATGTTGTGCCATCGCTTTATTATTTGTACTAGAAGTTATGAATGAATTGCTAGCAGTCTGCAGTAAGGGTACAGAGGGGAGGTAACCAGTTGGGGTGTGTCTCTGCACAGTCTGAAAATGGTAGCACTGATTGGATAGAGTGAGTCTGTGCAGAGACACCCCCCGAACTGGTTACCACCCATGTGTACCCTTACTGCAGAATGACAGCAATTCATTCATAACTTCTAGTAGGAATAATAAAGGAATGGCACAACATACAGACATAAGAATAGATGCTCCAGAATGGTTATTACATGGGGGATGCATAAAACTATTAAAACAGGAATGTCAGGAGTGGTGACAGGTCCTCTTTAACCCCTTAAGGACTCTGCTCTATTTCACCTTCTGGACTTGGCCATTCTTTGCAAATCTGACCAGTGTCACTTTAAGTGCTGATAACTTTAAAACGCTTTGACTTATCCAGGCCATTCTAAGCTTTTTTTGTTACATATTGTACTTCATAACACTGGTAAAATGAAGTAAAAAAACCCAACATTTTTATTTATAAAAAAAATACCAAATATAAAAAAATAAATTAAAAATACCAAATTTACAAGTTTCAATTTCTCTACTTCTATAATACATAGTAATACCTCCAAAAATAGTTATTACTTTACATTCCCCATATGTCTACTTCATGTTTGGATCATTTTGGGAATTATATTTTATTTTTTGGGGATGTTACAAGGCTTAGAAGTTTAAAAGCAAATCTTGAAATTTTTCAGAAATTTTCAAAAACCCAATTTTTTGGGGGACCAGTTCAGGTCTGAAGTCACTTTTCGAGGCTTACATAATAGAAACCACCCAAAATTGACCCCATTCTATAAACTACACCCCTCAAGGTATTCAAAACTGATTTTTATAAACTTTGTTAACCCTTTAGGTGTTCCACAAGAATTAATGGAAAATAGAGATACAATTTCAAAATTTCCCTTTTTTGGCAGATTTTCCATTTTAGTAATAATTTAGTATTCGTATTTTCCGCTTTATAAGACGCACTTTTCCCCCCTCCAAAGTGGAGGGAAAAAGTTAGTGCGTCTTATAAAACGAATGTGGCCCAAATGTGTAACTTAATGCAGCTCAGGAGCTCTCACTAACTGCTCCTGAGCTGCCATAAAACAATGGGAGAACGGGCGGGAGGACGGGCTGGCGGGCAGCACTCACGGTACCTTTTAGTGAAGCCGCCAGCCCGTGCATACATTACGGCACTAAGCAGAGGCTGGCTGTTTCACTGATGACCAAGTGCTGCGCCCGATTTCCTCCATGTGAGCTGGTCCTGGAGTGTCCAGACCGGTACCATAACTGTCTGCAGGCTGGCGGCATCTCTGTATGCCATGTAGTGCCGCCAGCCTGCTGTATCCAAGTACAGGTCCTGACACTTTCTCCTCCTCTCCAGACCCCCCCCCCCCCCCCCCACACACACACACACTTTCTCCTCTTCCCCCCAGGCAGGCAGTTTCTCTTCTCCCCCAGGCAGTTTCTCCTCTCCCCCTGGGCAGTTTCTACTCACCCCTACTCTACTTGTCCGGTGCTGATTGGTGGTGAGTCCTGCTCCCCCTTCCTCCACCAATCAGCTACCGGTATACTGTTCAGTGCCACATGACATACCCCAACCCCCCTCTGGGTACCATAGATTGCTTTCTAAGTCCCAAGGTGAGGACATCTTAAGGCAATTTATGGTACCATAATTAAAAACTGTGTGCCAAATATGACTTTAACCCCCATCATCCATAGAAATCCACCCATATACTGCAGTACATGGGTGAATTTCTATGGATGTGGGGGGTTATAGTCACATTTAAAATAAACACTTCTGTAATAGTCATGTGTCTATATTAAATATGACTACAACCCCCCTCATCCATAGAAATCCACCCATGTACTGCAATATATGGGTGGATTCCTATGGATGAGGGGGGTTATAGTCATATTTAATATAGACACATGACTATTACAGAACAGTGTTTATTTTAAATATGACTATAACCCCCCACATCCATAGGAATCCACCCATATTTTTTAGTTCAAATTATTTTTTTCTCCAGTTTCCTCCTGGGTGAAAACTGGGTGCGTCTTATAAAGCGAAAAATACGGTAATACTGCTATTTTACCAGGGACGTGGCCTTGATTTGTTGGATCGGAGTCTGAGGCATTGTATGTTGAGTCTAGTTTCAACTGATGATGTGCCAGATAAGACCATTGTATGTTGAAATTATTGTATCCTGAGGCCATTGTATCTTGAGGGACCACTGTATATACAAACTCTTACCAAAGCCACACAATCACCCAACACTATGAATATTACATAAAAGAAACAAAATAGAAAACCCATTCTGATACTGTATTTTAGTGTCAATTTATTACTTATAGGATAAAGAATGTAAGTTTTTAGACATTTTAGCTAAATAAAATCAAGAAAAGTGTCCCAATACACACTGTTAAGGAGTTAAAATGGACTTGTGTGTTTTGATGAAGTTACCTTTCAGATATGGATCATGAGCAGCAGCTTTGCACATCATGTATGGTTAGCTAGTACCATTTTTCTTATTTTGTGATGTGGTCTCATGAAAGTGCTAAAGGATAGTGACAAAAAATAAGAACTACAACTCATCCTGCAAAAACAGTCATGGAAATAAATGTTTGTTAGGGCTTTTAACAAGTTTACAAAATAGTCATCTCTGACTTTTTTGATCATTATATGAATGATCTGTTATTTTTGTCCTTCCCTCTATGTGATGTGATGTCCTTCCCTCTTGTTATTCAGATTATTATAATCTCTTTTTTATCATCGTCTTTCTTTGCTTTCCTCGTGTGCAGTGATTTTCTGCTGGTTATTCTTTTTTGCTGTACGCCAAACTGTTATGGAAAAACATTGACATCACAACACTGTTTGATGTTGCAGGACTTTGGAATGGCAGAGGAATTTGCTACCAAGGCATTGGAATTGAAACCAAAGTCATATGAGGCGTTCTATGCTCGAGCAAGGGCCAAACGGAGCAGCAGGTAAGACTAAACTGGATCCATCCCAATAATATAAAATCCCTGTGCACGCAGCAATCTACAAATGCTTCAAAATTGCCAAATGAGGTGAAAAATATTTTTTTTAAAATACAGACAGTTAGGTCTTGGTGATTCTGATGTGATAAAGCCTCCCCTGCATTCCTAAGTCAAAAGGGTATGTCATAATTCATACAGTATACCTAAAAAAAATACAACAGATTGCAAGTGCAAAGTAGCAACGATTACACATATATGTTCCCACCACTAGCTATGTTAGGTCCAGCTCCACACTGTCCAACATATCTTATATATGTTCCCGATCATTGCCCACTTGTAAGCTGCCCTTACATACTTTAATGATTGGGATTGTTACTATTGTCTGTGTCGTTCGTCTTCATGCAGCTTCCTCGTTCATTGGCAATACATTCCTGTTTATACCGGATAATGTGTTGCCAACAAAGTTGGATTTTAGGTTCCACATAAAAGATGCAATCACCCAACAAACAAGGTGTTTGTTGTGTGAACAGCGGCACTGATACACAGGGCAATTATCAGGAACAAGGGTATGTACAAATGTTCATCCCCATAATTATCATCTCTAGCCCATGTAAAAGGGCCCTTTCTCTGATGAAATATATGTTCAAGCTTTTTTTTACTTATGTCTTAATAAATTGTTTTATATTCACATTTAAAGACAATTTACAGAAGCCTTGGAAGACCTGAATGAAGCAATCCAGCTCTGCCCAAACAATCGAGAGATCCAGCGGCTTCTTATGAGAGTGGAAGAGGAATGCAGGCAAGTCCAACAAGAGGAAGAGGTCCAGGAGCTTCAAGATGAACCAGAGGCAGAAGTACAAAATGAAGACATAGATTCTAACCAGGAAGACATCTATGAGGAAGAGTACCTGGAACAGGACTTAGACAGTGTTCCTGTAGGATTGCAGAGTGAAGTAAGACAATGTCAGGGCCTTCCAGGCTTGCAAAGTCCTCCACAGTCTCCTGCTCATCGGGATTCTAGCTATATGTCAGGCTCGCACCAAGTATTTGACTTTCGATCAAACAGCTCTGTTGGCTCTCCTACACGGCAAGGTTATCAATCCACATCTCCATCCCTCTCTCCAACACACCAGAACTCTCACTATCGTCCTAGTCCTCCCCAAACATCTCCTGCTCATCAGAGTTCTTCCTACCGCTTTAGTCCACCTCCTGTAGGAGGTCAGGTCATGGACTACCCTAGCCCACCACCCTCGCCATTAAGACGGGCCCCTCAGTATAGAGCTAGCCCTCCTAGCGAAAGTATTGGTATGTATAGACAACAGTCTGGTTCTCCAGTTAGGTATCAGCAAGAGCCATGTGTTAGTCAGCATCCTGGAAGACCAAAGTCTCCACTGTCTAAGATATCTCAGCGGTCTTTCCAAATGTCACAGCTTCCCACTGCAGTTCCACAACCTGCACACAGATTACAGCCAGCTAAGGCACAAATTGTACGTAGCAACCAACCCAGTTCTTCAGTACACTCTAGTGCAGTAATTTCTGGAGGTACATATGGACAGGTGGCACATGGTATGGCTAGTAAATACCAGACATCATCTGGAGAGATGAGTCAAAGCCGATTAGTATATCAAGCCTCCCTTGGTGGTCTTATAGCTGATGGACGTCCAATGCAGCATGTGCAGGCCAGTTTGAGTGCAGGAGCCATTTGCCAGCATGGTGGAATTGCCAAGGAAGACATACCCCAGCGGCCAACTTCAGCCTATCGAGGTGGCATGAGATATAACCAGACTCCTCAAATTGGCCGTAGTCAGTCTGCATCATATTATCCAGTATGTCACACCAAGCTGGATCTTGAGCGCCAGCAAAGCCAACTAGGTTCCCCAGAAGTTTCCCATCTTATAAGAAGGCCTGTGAGTATTAATCCTGCAGAAATCAAGCCTCACCCACCTACTCCAAGACCACTATTACACTCACAAAGTGTAGGACTTCGTTTTTCTCCATCTAGCAACAGTATTTCATCCTCTTCCAACCTGTCTGCCACTTTCCGACCATCTGCATCCATACAACAGATGGAGATCCCACTTAAGCCAGCATATGAAAGACTCTGTGATGAGTTATCTCCTGTATCCCCACCCCAAGGAGGTTACCCTAGTGAGCCAACACGCTCTAGGACCACCCCCTTTATGGGTATAATTGACAAGACAGCACGGACTCAACAGTATCCCCACCACCATCAGCAGAGTCGGACATGGGCTGTCTCCTCTGTTGATACTGTTCTCAGTCCTACATCTCCTGGCATCATGCCCCAACAAGAATCCTTCAGTCCCCCTTCCTCTATCAGCAACATCGCCTTTTATAACAAAACCAACAATGCACAGAATGGGCATCTGCTTGAAGACGACTACTACGGTCCGCATGGTGTGCTGGCTAATGGCTCTCGAGGGGACATATTGGAGAGAGTCACACAGGCCTCCTCCTATCCTGATGTCAAGGTGGCCAGAACACTGCCTGTTGCACAGGCTTACCAGGACAACCTGTACAGGCAACTGTCTCGGGACTCTCGGCAGGGCCAGACTTCGCCCATCAAACCAAAGAGACCCTTCGTGGAGTCTAATGTGTAGGACAATATAGTTTCCCATCCCTGTTCCCTTTTTTCCGATACAACTCTTTTCCTTCGCTATATGAATACCTCCCTAAAAAAAAACTGGTAATTGAGCAACTTTTCTTAAAGGTTTCAGACTCCTCTCCCAGTCCCTGTAGTGTTCTCCTCTGACCCATCCCATTGGGTAGAGCTGGTCTTTTAGTACTTTAGGTTGTGCTATGTTTAGCAATGAACAGTTTGGGTCCCCAGACTATGTTTATGGACACTTTGTCTGCTTTCCCAACCTCCCAAGTTAATTTGGGATTTTATATTTCAATTTCAAGTAATTGCACTTAAGTCACTAGGATATTCCTGCAGACCTGGGCCCCTCTAATCCTAGTTGGAGTGAGACCATGTTTTCTTCATACTTTAGCAGGCAGTATGCTTCAGGCTTGCTTATAACCCTGCACGTTGGGAACATGGAAAAACAAAGGCCACATGCGGCACAATAAGGATCTGGAAATCAGTAAACAAAGGGCTCTATACATTGTAACATTAAACTTACATGTCATTGCTCCACAACAGACTTTTAACTATATGTCTACATGTAGTGTGATTTTTTTTATTTTTATGATGTTATTACTGGGTCTGGTTCTTGCATCACAAACCCCAGTCTTTCTAATTGGTGTCTGTGTAAGAAATGTAGACAAATGTGATATCTTGTGACATAGACTAAATGGTGATGGAGCAAATCATGCGGACAAGTCTGTACTCACAAAGGAACAGAAAGAGGACAGCGCTGGGCGCTATATAGCGTAGTATAGTTGAGATGCACCAAAGGATGTTACTTGCAGCTTAAATTATATTGCACTCACATTGTAGGGTTGTGATAAGCCACAACCAAATTCTGTAATACTGTGACACGTCGGGAGGCCACTTTATAGTTTGCCTTGACATATGTACACTGTACACATAAGACTATTGTTGGAAGGACTGGCCAACACTCTAATGTATATGGGGAGCTCCCGACTCTTCCCCAAGAGATGATGTTGGGGGAAAGAAGGATCGGCGTATTGAATTTCAATACCCTATTCTTTTATTCTTCCTAGTAAAAAGTCACTGCCAGAAGGTTCTGGAATTAGCTTTGTCCTCTCTCCCCATTGAAAACACACACACACGGCTTAGCCAAGTGTGTATGGGGAAGTCAGGAGACATAGCTTTTGAAAGTATGGGAACCTTTAGGTCAGGGTCATACACCTCTGTTAAAATGGAGAGCATTCTCCTCCTACAAGATCAAATCTAACAGGTAAGAGAGAGGAACAGTGTTCATTTTATACCTCACCTACCTGTTGTGTTTGTTCAGTCTTTGGCCACATTCAGATGCCCATGGCCACATTTTAGTGACCTTATCAGTCACAAGATTTGGACGCCCTGTGGTTCAAGTGAACCAACTTGCATAGAACCCTATGTTGATCTACGTTTGGTTTACTATAACCATGCAGGGGTAATGGGTCTTGTGGATGCTAAAATGTAGCTGCAGCCTAAGACTATGTTCAGATCAGTGTCAGGACCTCCTTCACACAGTTTGTCAAAAATAGTGGAGAGAAAAGTCCTATATGCGAAAAAAAACACCTCCCACGTGGAAACCTAACGGATCCCATTATAGTTAATGGGATCTGTTAGGCGCTGTTCCTGTCAATCATGTGCCGAATCCAGAACTTCCATTATTTTCATTCCCATAACTGAGCAGAAGAACGGAAATAAATAGTGCTGGAAGCACCTTAAGCCAGGAGAAATCCCAGTTGACCAGTATAAATTTACCTACAGTTAGACACACGATTTCCTGAATCACAAAATTCAGTCTGTCACAAAAGCACAGTGTAACAAAGGACAATAATACTATCTAAATTACTTGCAAAATTTAGATTTTGGTGTCCTCAGAAGAATACTGAATATGGTGTGCTGATGTTTAGTGACAGCTCCTTTTTTCTACTTCTAGACTTTGACTAAAATATTTTTGAAAGGAAGGGGTTTGTGAAACAAGATCCAGGACGTCACCAGCAGTCTGGTGTCCTAGGACAGGTAAACATGGTCTAGACAGACAGATGGAGTGGATTATTTTACTGGTAAATAATCTGCCCAGACCTGATGCATAAACCAAGGGATGAAAGAGCCACATGCGGCCATCTTCATGACACAGATACAGCTCCAGCCCCAACATGGTTTTCAGCTTGGAAGCATCAGTTTTCTCAGGTGTCTAGTTACCTTTCCACAGACAGCAGCAGGTTATCCTAAGCGTTCTTGGTTGCCTGCAATCAGAGGTTCAACAAGAAGGGCTTACGTGTTCTGAGGCATCTTTACTGCAGGGCCACAATTTGATGACACTTTCTACCAGAAGGAAGACCTAAGAATAAAACCACTTCAGTTCCATGATATTTTAGGACAAGTCTAATTTCCATACACCATAAAGAAATTAGTGGGGGGTAGGTTGTATTCAGTAATTGTATGTTAAAAAAGGGGACGTACCAAAGCATTATCAGGAAAATTTGTCTGCAAATGCTGACATTTTTATTGTTCTTCCACAAGTATTGGCATTTTTCTACACAGTTGCAGTGAACATTTTTGCAAAAGTGAATAACCATATTGGTTATCACTTTTGACTCCTTAGTGACCATCAATGCACCTTTTTACGGTGGTCACTAAGGGGCCTTAGAGTATGCCGCCTTTTTACAGTGGCCTTGTGTATGCGCTGCATGGGTATCCTGTGCAGCGGAGAGTGAGGGCACAGTCCCGATTGGCAGAAGTGGTCATTTACACTGTTCAAGCCCTTAGATGCCACAGTCAATAGCGAGCGTGGTATCTAAGTGGTTACAGAGGGAGCGGACTCCCTCTGTCTCTCATTGGCATAAATGAAATTGTGGGGTGCCAATGTCTGTGCACAGCACATGCAAAATTTAGAACATAAAAACGAAGTCACTATATTGCTGTTTTTTCTTCTATCCCCGCCCACCAGAAAGAGGTAATAAATGTTAATCAGTAAGTTATGGGTACCCCAAAATGATGCCGCAAAAAAAGCCCTCATACGGCTGCATTGATGGAAAAATAAAAAAGTTATAGCTCTTGGAATGTGATGATGAAAAATTAGCTTAAGGCCCAAAACAGGCCAAATTAAAGGGGTTCTCCGGGCTTTTAATATTGATAATGACATATCCTCAGAATAGGTCATCAATATCAGATCAGCAGGGACCCGACACCCCCGCCAATCAGCTGTTTGAAGAGAAGGCGCGCGCCGTGCCAACGCTGTCACCTCTTCACTGTTTACCTTCTCGCCGTCGCCTCTGCAGCGGTGAGCAGGTGTAATTACACGCAAGCCGTCCCATTCCTTTCAATGGGACTGATCGCTCCTATTGAAATTAATGGGACGGTTAGGTGTAATTACACCTGCTCACCGCTGCAGAGGTGACGGCAGGAAGGTAAACCGTGTAGAGGAGGCAGCGCTGGCACGGCGCGCGCCTCCTCTTCAAACAGCTGATCGGCGGGGGTACCGGGTGTCAGACCCCTGCCGATCTGATATTGATGACCTATCCTGAGGATAGGTCATCAATATTAAAAGCCCGGAGAACCCCTTTAATTTTGCTTTACTAATACATTTATGGTAGTAAATAGTTTTCTAATTAAGACAGTAGTAGGGCATGCAGTCCTTATTAAAGGGTGGTCTGCCACACACAATGGAAACCTGCTTTGGTGGCCATACAACACTACATGTCCCTTACAGCATGGGAAATGTCTGTCTGGCACCAGCCTCCACTTGCAGTATCAGCTTTTTGCTGGGGATGCCGGGAGCTGGCCCCAATCTGAATGGGGTTGTCTATAATTTAAATGACACTATTATTTATAAGCAACAGTGGAGGTGTATAATTAGGGCTGATTCACATGAGCGTGCTCAGGCCAGGAGAGGCGATCTGTGTGTTGGCTGTATCTCCCAGACCGGCTACCGCTCCCCTGATTCAAACTAACTGCATCATACTGATTTATGATACAGTCAGTTCCTACCTGATTACAGATCTCTTGTACTGAACTCACATGACCATGAGCACAGTACAATAGACCAGGAATACGATCTGAACTATGATGCAGTCAGTTTGGGTCAGGGAAGACACGGTCTGTGAGATGCAGCTGACAAACAGACCATGTTTCCCGGACCGAGCACGATCAAGAGAATCAATCTTCGTGAATCGATTCAATTGGGGAGTCAAAATCACAACAATAAGTTCATGTTCTTACAGCACAGTGATCTCCCAGGGAGGGATAGAACGTCTTTGTACTGCTCTCAGAAGACATCTTGGAGAATGGAATGATACTGGCGAATGTTTTTCTTAAATGAGCAGTTTGTCCTGGCCATAAAAACATCCAGCTATAAAAAGTATTTACCCCCTCCTCAATACTATCAAGTCCCAAAAAATGGCAGATGTGTCTGACGATACACTTCACTTTTCACCGATTGCCTAGCAAATCTCATATTCCATTTTACTGGCTTTCAGAGATACCTATACATACCTGTGTATTAAAACCCCTTGAATTACGGTGTTTTCGTTGTCCACCTGCGCTCTGTACAGTATTATAATGTATTGGCTCCGATGAGAGACTTTGCATAATAACTTCATAAATTAATTACTACTGTAAAAACCATTTCCCGAACTCGCTCCATAAAGTATTCAAAGTATTATGTGAATAGTCTTCGGATGTTACATCTTTATTCGATTCGCTCATCCCTATCCACAATTAAAGAGGGTGGCCAGGACTAGAAAAAATGGCTTCTTCCTTCCAAAAACAGCACTAGTCCACAGGTTGGGTATGGTATTGCAGCTCAGCGCCATTCACTTACAGTAAATACAAATTTGCTGATTGTTGTCAGCAGTAGAATCTGCAGACATCAAAGGAAATATGTTTTATACTTTGGTGCGTTCCCTGATGCATACAATTCTAGACTGTAAAAGCTGTTCTCTTTAAATAAACAGGTGCCAGGGAAGGTACCCAGACAGCGCATAGGTTTCCGTGCCATATTGCTATTGGGTAGTATTGGCCCTCACTATACAGTAACTCAGAGTTCACAGTTCAGGGATTTTCATGGTTGTTGCAGGGTCCTTTTTATGTAATTCCTTCAGTAATTTACTGAATTCAAAACTGCACCCAGCTTCTGCTTGTGACACCCATGCCGAGGGTAGACATGATTTACTTGACATAGGAAAATAAGTTGCCTTCATGGTAGGCACATGGCGCTCCACACAAGGTCCATGACACAATGTTTCATTTTACTTCTAGTTATCTTTCTAATTCTCCCAGGCTACGCCACCCCCAACACTCCACCCCTTGCCCTTTCTCTCTGCACACCCCTTTTGCCTTCTTCTCCATGCTGCGTCTGTATTGCACACATAAAAAAAAAACCTGAAGGAACCTTGTGAGGGGTGTGGGGCATCCTTCCCACGGCCTTCTCAACCCCAATTCAGAAGGACTCCTCTCTGTACAGTGTATTTATTCAATGCATGGTCCGTTCTCTTAACAATATACGGAACACAACCATTGTTTAATATATATGTATATAAAATACATATATATATATATTGTGCAGTGCTCAGGTCACGGGGTTATTTGCATCTTTAAGATTTTTCTTCCTTTAAGCTTTTTTTTTTCATTTTGTCTGTTAGTTTTTTTAATTTTATGCAGTGACCCCCCCCTTTCTCTCCCAGACTCCAGAGGGGGAGCACCGATTTGAGCACTGAACTTGTAAATACGAGTAAAATGGGGGAAAAAAATGAAGAAAAATATTTCTGTTCCATTTTATTTCTGTTCATTTGTTGATAACCCCCTTTTGCTTCCAGAATGTCCTGCAATGCAGAGCAGTCACTGATGGCAAAGGAGGGGGGAGGTGCACTCCAGGTGCTAGGTATCGAAATACCCACTTTATCCTCCCTCGACACTTCTGGGGTTTTATTTTTTGTTTTCTCAGTTACACTGTATTTGCTTGCTCTGTTTTTTCTCGTCTGTACATGTGAGATGTGAGATAGATGTGAAAAGTCTTTCCTACCCTCCCCCCAAATTCACCTTCTCTATACAGACTTTAATTGTAAATTTAATAAGAAAACTGTATGAGGCAAAGAGAAAATGTACTTATTTATAAATGGTTAATTACACTTGAAAACTACTATCCGAGTCTGTCGTAATTGTCAGGAAATGATGAAGAACGGATTGGACATATTGTTCACGAGTTCAAATACTTGCAAGAAGCCTTGAGCAAACCTGTAAAAATTGATATCAGGGATGGGGGGGAAGGGGGTCTTCACCCCTGATCATGGTACTTGTAGGCAGTGCTCTGTCAGTGGAGGGGTGCAGGATGCCTCTAGTCATATTCCAGGTGAGTGAACGCTTTAAAAATAATATTATATAGAAAACCGATTAGAGATTTTTCAAATTTGAAGGACCTTTCATGGATTTTTTTTTTTAGTTTAATTAAATAACTTTCCTTCGGGGGCCTGTTTTTTTTTTTTTTTTTAAATATCACTTGTACGCTCCGCTGTGCCCCACTGCTGTTTTCCCGCCCAGTATGTTCAAATTAAGCATCGGTACAGGGAGGAGGAGACTCCAGGGTTTCTCAATGGGCGTCTCCTTCTCCCTGGCTGTAGCGCTGTCCAATCACAGCAGAGAGTGTCGCAGCCAGGGAGAAGGTGAGCTTTTTTTTTCTCCCTGGCTGTGACTCTCTCCGCTGTGATTGGACCGCAGCACAGCCAGGGAGAAGGAGACGCCCATTGAGAAACCCTGGAGTCTCCTCCTCCCTGTACCGATGCTCAGTATTAACATACTGAGCGGGAAAACTACAGGAGCGGTATTTAAAAAAAACAGGCAGGGTGGCAGCATCAGGAAAGGTATTTATCTAAACAAAAAAAATAAAATCCATGAAAGGTCCTCTTTAAGATAACTACTACAAACTTAAAGGGGTTGTCCCAAGAAAAATATTCAACGGTTTTCACAACAGCACCTGTATCTGAATATTTTTGTAATTGCATGTTAAAAATTAAAAATTTATTATAGCTACTGAGTTATTTACTGAAATCTGTGTGTATAGCACAGCCACCACCATTTCCCTTTTTCTGATTTCCCTGTCCCGCTCGCTGTGATGAAAGCACATGTTCAGTGTCATCCTTCCACTGCTACTAGCTGCAGCAGAAAGTGCACACCCCCTAAGCTGACAGCTTGAAATAAATCTAGCAGAACAACTGGAGCAATGAATGGGGAGATCTCTGGATCCATGTGAGGTACAGCGCTGGTTCTAACTTTGTTAGAAAGATGTAATGTACTAGATTATGTATGATTTAACATTATTCATGGGATAACCGCTTTAAGACTGATAATGTATATCACTGTTATGTAACATCTGATTGCCGATGTCTAGGAGGGTTCTGTTCACCTGTCATTTTTAGTTCATGTTCAGCATCTACGTGGGGAAAGTTCCTATCACGCATAGTGAATGTATTCATAATCCGCCATGCACCCATTGTATGCCAAGAGTGTAACTACAAGTGTAACCTGCTATACATTCCTATACAGAGGACGACAAAAAAAGTATCCTGCTTGGTAGAGCTATCCTACTACATGTCCATGCAGTAGTAAAGGTCAGAGTTACATGTCAGGGAATACTCCCAACTAGAGATGAGCAAGCTTCGAATGCTACGTCCAAAGTCGCTTCGCTCAAAACTTCGGATTAATACTGTAGGGAGATCCTTTTCTGTACAGCATTAAAATGTATGGGCTCAGATGAGCCGAAGTTAGTTGTTTGCGAAGTCGCGCATGAGTTCGTTGGATAACTTCGGTAGTTGATTTTTAAAGTGGAAAACTACTTTAAAACCGAATTAAGAGTTTCTTTGCTTCCCCGTTTATTTCTATGAAATGCTCAGTCAAATCTGCTTCCAAGAAGTTAACATGTCACTTCTCAAGCGCTTTTCAAATCAGTTACTGGAAAAAAAAAAAACTCTACCATCTCACACTGTGTGCACAAGGTGGGGTTTTTAACAGTTAAGTCAATGGGAACACTGTTGGTGAATTTCGAAGCTGAATACGCACATTTTACATGGGCTGATGGAGTAGCTGATTGTGGAGAAGGAAGCGTTCCTTCCTGACAGTCGGCTGCTTATTCAGTGAAGGCGACTGCTGCATTTACACGCTATTACGATCCCTCGTGCCCATACAGAATCATTGTGTCTGGGCAGCAGATCACTGTTTAGACCGCATGATCTGCTGCCCAGAAACGATGATTGATGTGCCAGCACAAACGACAGGACCACCCAATGAACGAGCGTTTTGCACATTTAGACAGCCAGATTATCCGGAACAAGCCTTTGCAGGAACGCTCCCGATAATTTGGATGATTATTGGTTCGTCTAAATCCACCCATACCCTGTGGCAAGTGCTCCGAGAAAACTGAAGAGTGAACAAGCTGAGAGCAGAAGAAAACCACAGTTATGGCATCTGACCACTGAAATCTTTTTTTATATTGATAACATTTATTTGACCCTTTAGTCCACACTATGCAGAATGATCATTCCCAAACATTTTTCTCCTAAAACTGTATTTCATCCCAGCCAAGAAAAGGAACAGTCCATCACGTATCATGGCTTTTTTTATTTTATTTATATTTTTTTGATTACCTTTGTTTTGTCATAGATGCAGGATAAGGAAAAACCTCAGAAGTGTCTGATCAGGCACGGTACAGTCAGATCCCACTGACTGTAATATAGTGCATCAGGTTTCCTTCATGGGGCCTGGCATTTTACTGGACAAAATAGTGCGGCATGCTGCATTATATTGTCTGGCATTTTTTTATCAGATCTGTGATGGAAGATCTTAATGGTTATGAACACAGTCTGCAAAGCATGAAATTTATTAAAACAGCACTTCTTCAGAACTTCTCAATTACTGGGTATAGATGCAGATATCTTAGAGGTTAAAGAGGTGTTCTATTTACACAAAAAACTACCACCACCAGCATTATTATAAGTCAGATGATGAAGTGCATTTTGACTCCTCCACCGTGTGTGATATGTGACCAGCACCCTCTGTTTACATCCCAGTGCAAGACTCATGGGGAGTGTCTGTAGCATCAAGTCTCTGCCTCTCCTTCCCCTCCCATCTTGGACGTCACAGATCCAAGCCTGCAGGAAAAAGCATCGTTGCTGACATCACATCTACAGGGTAATGGCCCAGGAGAATGAGCAGAACACCACCTTCAGAGGCAAGGTCACTGATGATGTGTCTATAGAGCAGAGCCTTGCTGTGCCTCAGATGTAGGCGTGATGTCATCGGGATAGGGAACCAACACAGAGGAAAATGTCATATGACCACGAAAGAGTGCAGGAAAACGGGGCACTACAGATAATCACTATTAGTAAGGCTACTTTCACACTCGGAACTGCCCACCGGATCCGCTGATTTGGATGTGACTGAAAGCATTTGTGAGACGGATCCGTCTCTCAAATGCTTTCAGTCACATCCATGCTACGGTTTTATCTTTTGCCTGATCAGTCAAAACGACTGAACTGAAGACATCCTGAACGGATTGCTCTCCATTCAGAATGCATTAGGATAAAACTGATCAGTTCTTTTCCTGTATAGAGCCCCTGTGATGGAACTCTATGCCGGAAAAGAAAACCGCCAGTGTGAAAGTACCCTAAGTGATAACGTGTTGTTTCCTGTCAATTGATGCTGAAAATTGCAAAACCGAAATAACCCTTTAATGAAAACAAGTGACAATGTGTGTAGAAAGGGTATTTTCTCCTGCTTTAGTTTTACCAGGGATGTTCTGGTCTATTTTCATAGGATTCACTTATCAATCGTCCACTCACTACTTAAGTTCGAGGTTAACCTATGAGTGATCATAAGATCTCCACATGCATACAGCACCTCAGCAATACATGGCAGAGAAAGTCTGAACAAATACCAGGTGTAATTTGGTGCAGATGTCATGCCAAAAAGCGGCTGGCAGCACTTAGTTTATAGCCACGACTGCACCAAGAAAGGACAGGTCCTTTCTTGGAGTGATTTTTAGATGGACGCTGCTGAAATAGAGTTTTTTTTTTAACCTGCCCATTGTCGCAACTGCAGCGGTGAGCAGGTGTGTTGACAACGCCGCTGTCCCATTCCCTTCAAATGGGACGGCTCCTTCCTCTTCAAGTGAATGCTGCTTTCTTTTCAAACACCTGATTGGCAGGGGTGCTGAGAGCTGCCGGAACCCCTGCTGCACCCCCCAAATGGTAATAAACAGATGGACCTATTTTGTCAATTCATTCATAAACTTTTAGCAGGAATAACAGAGGAATGACAACATAGATATATAGCAATGATGATCCATGATTGTTAGTTCATATGAGGAATTCAATTAGTTACTAATTCAAACATGGCAGAAGGTCCTCTTTAATGCCCCGCTGTTTCCAGGGCTGCTGCTCCGGTCCTCACCACTGACCTCTTGTGCTGTATACAGCTGAGGCCAGCGATTGTCTGCAGCCCCATGACCGCTGCGGCTTGTACAGACAGACCAGAGGTGAGGACCGGAAATGATGGGGTATTCACTGGTGTGACTATATGTTCTTTAATTTTAACACACTTGGGAGCTTTTCATATATAGACAACCCCTCTAAGGCTCTGTCCTCACTAGTATTATCCATGACAGATCCTAATATCACTCACTTACAATAGGCCCATCAGTTTTGTGTCCTTTTTACTGGGCAGAACAGAAATTATCCCCTTTCTGTTCCTCCAGAGCAATGGAAACCTGATAGAACCAAGTCGTGACATAGGGTGTGACATACTTCTATTGCCTTTTGTTGCCTTTATAAGTCAGACGCAGCTAATAGAGCATAGCTGTCATGGATAACATGGTGGGGGCTCATGATCACGAACATAAGGGCTCTGTGTGGTCCGCAATGCACGGGTACAGGCCATGTACACTCCGATGGGGATCCCATGCAAGACAATGGGATGCAGACCATTGCCTTGAATGAGTCTGCAATTCGAAAGACATGTCTTATCTTTTGCGGTGCGTAGGTACAGACCCGAAAGTACTTCGAAGTGTTTCCATAGGCTTCAGATTCGCACCACTATTCCAAAAAAGATAAGACATGTCCTATCTGCAGCTGTATCTTGCGGATCGCTGACTCATTCCAGTCAATTGGTCTACATCAGCAGCAGAGTGCCGCTGGCAGGTGCCCATATTTTGTGAACCCGCCGTTTGCGGTCTGCAACACGGGCACAGAGCTCTTACGTTCGTGGGCATGAGCCCTTAAAGGAGAGGGACTGGTGTGCAGCACATTAGCAACAGGAAATCAGCCACTCCCAGATGTGCTTCACTACTGACATTGCAGTTTCCTACTACAGAGACAGGTACCTGTGCTTTACAGACACTTTAGATCTCACATTATGCAATCAAATTTAAACCGGGCTTAGGCTATGTTCACATCAGCATTAGGAACAGCCTGCTGGAGTTCACCATATCTGGCATAGCTGGATAAGGCCTCATGCACACAAACGTATTTTGTTTCCGTGTCCGTTCCAGGATTCGGACCCATTAATTTCAATGGGTCTGCAAAAAATGTGGACAGCACACCGTGTGCTGTCTGCGTCAGTATGTCCGTTCCGTAGCCCCACAAATTTATTTTTTTTTTAAATATCCTATTGTCCGTTTTGTGGACAGGGATAGGCATTGTTACAATGGATCAGCAAAAAAAACTAATGACGTACGCATGTCATCAGTTTTTTTTTGCGAAACGCAAAACACATACGGTCATGTGCATGTAGCCTAATGCTGGGAACCACCAGATCCCCACTGACTACAATGGGATCAGACAGGGATCTGGCCGCTTACCGGCATAAATGCAGGCTTTCGGTAGGACAAAAGGTCTTGCATGGGATCCCCATCGGATCCTATTGTAGTCAGTGGGGATCTGGTGGTTCCAGCATTATCCGGCTATGACAGATACGAGAACTCCAGCAGGCTGACCTCTTGACCGGATTTCTAAATGCTGATGTGAACGTAGCCTAAGCCCGATAGATGGGAAAGTTTTTATTTTATTGCATAATGTGAGATATAAAAAGTGTCTGTAAAGCAGGAAACAGCAATGTCAGCGGTTCTCTAAGGCTATAACTGAAGTAGCTTACTTTACTAGTGAGGCAGATCTGGGAGCGGCTGCTTTCCTGTCTGGTATCATCAGGTTCCTGTACAGAACATTATGGGGGGAGATTTATCAAAACTGCTGTAAAGGAAAACTGGCTTAGTTGCCCATACCAACCAAAGGAGCTGTGAAAAATAAAATGAGGTATCTGATTGGTTGCTATGGGCAACTAAGCCAGTTCTACTTTACACCAGTTTTGGTGTTCAGAGGAGAAGCTCATCTTGGCAGCACAGAACATGTAGTACCGCACCGCACTGTACTGTACTGTGGAGAGGCGCTACAGCCAGCCAATGAACCAGTGAAATGCCCACATTGATTGGCAGGATCTTCCAGTCACACAGATCAGGACTGTTCCTGGCACTAGATATTGAATGAAAGACTGTGCATACAGTAACTAAATATACAAAACATAAGAATATACATACGTATAATCAATGCACTCAACACAGGAGCCTTGCCAGCTATACATTTATTATCACAAATCCAGTGTATACATTTGGCACAAATAATTAAGACAGAGAATAAGTCACTGCTCCAGCAGGGGCTGCATTACATGATCAGGTTTCACTTCACTGTATTTCAATAAGAGCAAGCTGGAAACCGACTGAGGTCATCTACGAACAGTCCGTATGCCACTTTTAGGCGTAAAAATAAAAGCCACGTTTTGCAACACAACATTTCCATGCCGTCCTTGACACTGGGGAGTGGTGGGGGCATGGCAGGGGACGGGCCATCAGCCCTGGCAAGTTCACGAACATTTACACCAGGAAACTGACCTAAATGATGCTTGACGCCTACTGTAGTCGGGGGCTGGAGTAGACTTCACATAGAGCGCAGACTGGTGGAGGATGCGCCTGATTTATGACAAGGCCTGCACCTAGTCACAAATTAGGCGCATCCTCCAGCAGCGCAGGCGGTCACAAATGACCCCCAATTCTTCAGTGTAGTATTCTAGATGTCTTATCTAGATGTAATGGGGCAGATTACACAGAGAATATGCCACATTTATTACAGTGGCAGATGATAAACTGACAGTCTAGTCCATGTTGATACCACCTCTTGCTATAGAGCAGAATTTTGTTGGATAAGGGGGGCGTTTCTTAGACTTTTAATAAATGTCAGTGTTTAGGCACAAATGACCCCAAAAAACTAGCGTATTTTTATTAGTAAATTTCCTACATTGCATCTTAAGCCACACCCCTTTCCGGTCGGCTACTCCACTTGTCAGAGAAGACAAGAAAATGTCTCACTTAATAAATGTGGTGCAAAGCTGGTACATCTGTTCGTCTTTTTTAACACATTTTGACTAGAAAATTTCCCCATATACGTCTTACGGCTGGATACAATGATAACAGAGGCGCTTGCTTTTTGGTGGGTTGATGTGAACTCACACAAACCTTCTAAATAAAGTCCTCTTCCTTTAATGAATCCCTTTAAATTCTAAAAGACAGGAGGGTCTGTATCAAGCAGACAGCGCCATGCCATGGACATTCAATGGTTATCCGCGCTGCCAGTATAGCCGTCTGATGACACAGACACACAAGCTTGTGGGACGGTGTTAGGTGCTGACTATGTGGTAGGGTTGGATATGGATACTTCTACTGACCTTTAATAATATAACATAATATAATATTCAGTGGAGATATGGGCTATTACACCGTAAACATTGACCACTTTGAAGGAGGCTAGGACCATCTGCCCTCCTTCCAATATTTAGTTAAAGGCGATGTACACCTTCAGGGGCATTTTTTTATTACATTTTACTCATTTTGGCCTAAAAATCTTTTTTTTTTTCTATTGCTCTTTATTAAACCCATTTTCAACAGTTTTCATTCTAGAGGTACATTTCTGTCTATCTGCAGAGCATCTTACTTTCAGTTTTCCGAATTCCTAAAAGCTCATAAACACTCATTTAAGCCATAATCTTGTCAGTTTGATAAGAATTTAGCTCTGAGCTGTTAGGAATTCAGTGTAAAGCTGAAAGTTAGATACTCATAAGCTAGACTGAAACTTAAAGGGGTTGTCCGGGTTCAGAGGTGAACCCGGACATACCCTTATTTTCACTCAGACAGCCCCCCTGAGGCTAGAATCTGAGCATCTCATGCTCCGATGCGCTCCCTTGCCCTGCTTTTGTTTTCAATAACACACTGCCGGGCGGAAACTTCCGCCAGCAGTGTGTTCGGTGATGTCATCGGCTCTGAGGGGCGGGCTTTAGCGCTGCCCTAGCCGTTTTACTGGCTAGGGCAGAGCTAAATCCCGCCTATCAGTGCTGGTGACGTCACCGGAGTTCCTGGCAGCCCCATGGAGAGCCCTGGTATGTCACCGGATCTCCAAAAAATGCCTTTGCCCTGCGCAATTTAGCGCAGGGCAAAGGAGAGCATCGGAGCATGAACTGCTCTGATGCTCATGTCAGGGGGGCTGCCGGGGTGAAAATGGAGGGTTGTCCGGGTTCAGCTCTGAACCCGGACAACCCCTTTAACCCTGTAGAACAAAAACTGTTGACAATTTTAAATAAAGACCAGATTTAAAAAAAAAAATTGCCCCAAAATGAGTAAAATGCGATCACGCAAAATTGTCACCAAAGGTGTTCACAGCCTTTAAGGCAATTGGCCCTTGTGTACTTACTACAGATTGTGCATACGCTGACAGCCATCATTACTGAGCACAGGAACCCGTAATTCCCTATGAGAGGTAGTGGCTCAACAAAATCACCTGTATATTCTGTGCTTGTAGTGTGGCTAACAGGATAATGCAAGCTGGGTATCCTGACTCATTTTGGTGGAAGTACACAGTAACAGTGCCTGCACAAAAACAAAAATCACTGTAACAGCAGCTACAACTCCCCGTATTCCCTAATAGATGCAGGTTGGGAGTTGTAGTTTCACCATTGCACACCAATGATGTACATACTGGTCAATGTGGTTACCAGGTTCCACAATAACCACATTTTAAAATATGGCACTATACAGACACAAATGTCAAATATAAATTATGTCTAGCTGTAAATTCCCTTTTACTTGCCACGACCAAGGCTGTGATGGCTAACCTCCGGCACTCCAGCTGTGGTAAAACTACAACTCTCAAGATACACACTGGCTTGGCTGTTCTCAGAACGCCACAGAAATGAATGGAGCATGCTGGGAGTCATAGTTTCACAGCAGCTGGAGTGCCGGAGGTTAGCCATAAGGTGTCTGTGCTTCTCGAGATGAACATATAGCAGCATTATTCATGTACTCCAGCCACAAGAGGTGGAAATGCTGCATATAATCCTCTAGAAGCATTTACAATTACCCCAAGCATTGCGGTTTTGCCTGTGTCATCTCACAGCAGCTCTAGAGAGGAGTACAGAATTACTAATATGTGGCATTTAAAGCGTTGGCATGTCAGGACCCATGGGGAGGGTACAGTTTTTGAGCCTCTCCAAACTACACGAAAAAAAGTCTTAGACGAAGCCTTCCAAAACAGCAAGTATCACGAGTTACAATCACAAGCACTGCTAAACAATAGCTCACAATATATTACGGTTCTGTTGGGCTCTCCCCCTGTGTTAGAGTTCTGAAGTCAATGGATAGAGCCTGCTCCTCTGGCAATAGCGGTCGCCTCCATTCTTCTCGTGTAACGATATAGGCAATTACCAGTCCAAATGCCACAAGAAGCAGTCCCAATGAGTTTACGAGGACACCTTCTGCAGGTAGCTTGGCGTAGTCGTCCCTATAAAGTATTGAAATGAAAGACTTTACAAATACAGAATGCTAAACAACATACATTGTATTACTGAAAAGTTATATTGATGGGAGACATGGGGCACATATACAATGATTGACATTCCATACGCCAGTCTCTATAAAGTCTGTTGGTACAAAATGCACCAAATTTATTAATAGACACAAGACTCAATAAATTTGGAGCATCTCCCGGCAGTCTGTGCAGCAGAAATTCTAATTTATGAAAGCCATGAGCTGTTGTACATAATTTACACCATTTTTTGGTGTAAATTGCAGCTATTCTGATGGGCCATGTAGGCTACGCCCTTTTTACAAACTGGCAAGGCAATTGGAAAGTCGCAAAGTATGCCACAAATATGACGGGCGCCATAATTTGCCACTACGTCGCATAAACCATTTGATGAATGTGCCTCAGTTTGTTTTTCCAACATCTGGCCACCTGCTGGAAAGATGACAATTCCCAGAATGCAAATCACCAGAGAAAGCTCAGTACATATACAGTACAGACCAAAGGTTTGGACACACCTTCTCATTCACAGAGTTTTCTTTATTTTCATGACTATGAAAATTGTAGATTCACACTGAAGGCATCAAAACTATGAATTAACACATGTGGAATTATATACATAACAAAAAAGTGTGAAACAACTGAAAATATGTCATATTCTAGGTTCTTCAAAGTAGCCACCTTTTGCTTTGATTACTGCTTTGCACACTCTTGGCATTCTCTTGATGAGCTTCAAGAGGTAGTCACCTGAAATGGTTTTCACTTCACAGGTGTGCCCTGTCAGGTTTAATAAGTGGGATTTCTTGCCTTATAAATGGGGTTGGGACCATCAGTTGTGTTGTGGAGAAGTCAGGTGGATACACAGCTGATAGTCCTACTGAATAGACTGTTAGAATTTGTATTATGGCAAGAAAAAAGCAGCTAAGTAAAGAAAAACGAGTGGCCATCATTACTTTAAGAAATTAAGGTCAGTCAGTCCGAAAAATTGGGAAAACTTTGAAAGTGTCCCCAAGTGCAGTCTCAAAAACCATCAAGCGCTACAAAGAAACTGGCTCCTTGTGTTCCTTAAAAGGCCATGGACACTTTTGGGTCAAATTTTTTTTATTGCATTTTACTCATTTTGGGCTAAAAATAATTTTATTCAATTGGGCTTTATTAAAAACGTTCAGCAGTTTTTGATATACAAGGATAAAAAAAATCTATGAAGCCTTATCTCTGATCTCCTGACCTCAAACACTCATTTAAACCATATTCTTTTAAATTTGATAAGATTTCAGCCATAATGAGTGTTTATGAGGTTGAGAGATCAGAGATAAGGCTTCACGTGAGCCGTCAGCTAATGGGACTGAGAAGTGATACTGTGAAAACTGATTTTTAACCTTTGTATATCAAAAACAGCTTAACATTTTTAAAACATTTTTTTCAATAGTTTTGTTTTGTTTTTAGCCCAAAATGAATAAAATGCGAGCATGGAAAATTGGCCCGGAGCTGTTCACAGCCTTAAATGTGTTCTTACCCAACCTTACACTCTTCATCCAGTCCTCCCCATACAATATATGACTGAGGCCTCATGCACGCGGCCGTGTTCCGCAGCCGAGAGCGGACCGTGGAAACCCGGCCGGGATTCCTGCTGACAGCATGAGCGCACGGCGTCATTGGTTGCTATGACGCCGTGCGCTTCATTCAGCCGCTGCTGTACCGTAATACACTAGTATAGTGTATTACTGTACAGCAGCGGACACTATACTAGTGTATTACTGTACAGCAGCGGCTGCATGAAGCGCACGGCGCCATAGCAACCAATGACGCCGTGCGCTCATGCTGTCAGCAGGAATCCCGGCCGGGTTTCCACGGTCCGCTCTTGGCCGCGGAGCACGGCCATGTGCATGAGGCCTTAGGCTACATGCACACGACCGTTGTGTGTTTTGCGGTCCGCAAATTGCGGATCCGCAAAACACGGATGGCGTCCGTGTGTGTTCCGCAATTTGCGGAACGGCACGGACAGCTATTGATATAACTGCCTATTCTTATCCGTTTTGCGGACAAGAACAAGACAGGTTATATTTTTTTTGCGGACCACGGAACGGAGCAACGGATGCGGACAGCACACGGAGTGCTGTCCGCATCTTTTGCAGCCCCATTGAAGTGAATGGGTCTGCATCCAAGCCGCAAAAACTGCGGCTCGGATGCGGACCAAAACAACGTGTGCATGAGGCCTTACTCCTAATATTCATACAAAACTTAAGTCTACATGTACTGACCATACACTTTAAGGGTCCATTCACACGTCCGTAAGTGTTTTGCGGATCCGCAAAACACGGACACCGGCAATGTGCATTCCGCAATTTGCGGACGGCACATCGCCGGCACTATAATAGAAAATGCCTAATCTTGTCCGCAATTGTGGACAAGAATAAGACATGTTCTATTTTTTTGCTGAAACGGAAGCACAGATGCGGAAGTGCGGATCGGCAAATGCCGATGTGGACAGCACATTCTGTCCCCATTGAAAATGAATGAGTCTGCTCCCGTTCCCCAAAATTGCAGAATGGATGCGGACCCATTTTGCGGACGTGTGAATGGACCCTAATACTGCGGGGGTGATCTAACAAGGGTCAGTCCACCAGTGACCCTGTTGGGTGTTGTCTACAAGGGAAATCCTTAAACTCTGACTTCTTGGGGCTATTTGAGTACTGGAGTAAAGGCTTTTATATGGGTGAGAGCGCGGGCAATGATCAAAAACAAATGTTCTTATGACTGTTCCCGATCAATGCCTGCTTGTTATTCGTATTTACATGTGGCAATCATGGATGGTCGCTACAGACATCCCTCGTGCCCAGTTTCTACTGTTTGCTGGTAGTCGCTTTCCGTTAACAAAGGATGATGTCCTGTTGACAAATGAGGATCTTATGTGCCACATAAAAGATGTGATCACTAAAGAAATGGGTGTTTGATTGTCCGTCGGGTGATCATAGTCACCTCTACATAGAGCGATTGTTGGAAACGAGGATTTGTAAAAAAACATAACCCCCCCAATAATTGTCATTAGCTTGTGTGAAAGGGCCTTGACACATATACAAAGCAGTGTTAAATTTTGGAGTACCGCACTCCTGTTTGGTTTACTGGTGCCTGCAAGGACTTATTCAGTCATACTATAATAGTAAGGAGATTGCAGCACACAGTTTTTCGTGTTGCTAATAAATTTTAATTTCACTTTTTTTTTTTTTTTGTGAAATTAAAATTTATTAGCAACACGAAAAACTGTGTGCTGCAATCTCCTTACTAACATATACAAAGCACACACAAGTGTAGACATTACTTCTGTACAGTGTGTGGATGTGTAGATGACGGGTGGGTTACACCGTGGATACTTACGGTAATGAAAACAGCATTTTCTCTGTGAGGCCAAGCAAGCATGTGGCAATGGTGCTCACCAGTAGACTTAAACCCAGGAAGACATGTATCGGCTTAAAGCGATTCTTGTATGCAAAACCCACACCAGGCAAAAAGAACATAACAAAGCCAAGGATCCACTGAAGAAAGAAGAATTAATAGACACAGTTATACAGAAGGTCTACAAAATCCAGCCAGCAAAGGAACAGGTCATCAGAAAGTAACTAGTGATAAACTGAAGACACTGAAGCATCTGTTAGGCTGGTATAACACAGCTTTTTGTGACCAAAGCCAGAGGTGGATCTAGTAAGAGAAGTAGAGAAGTCCTTGTTTTGTATTTCTCATTCCTTTCCAACCCTCTCCTGCCTTAAAAAGCTGTGTGTGACACCAGCCTTACCCTTGTTCCACATCTACATGTGACTGGGTTCAGAGCCAAGGTAGTCATATGACAAAGCTGACAACAAATACACACAACCTGTACAGAGGCAAGAATGGAAATGACTTCGTAGTCTGCTACAAGGAGGCTCCTCTAATGGTCCTTACCTTTACAAATATGTTCTCATTTTCACTACTACCAATTTGACAACTCTCTACCTAACTGCTCAGGCTACTTTCATACTTGCGTTGTTACCGGAATTAAACAGATCAGTTTGGATTTTGCGCATCAGGATGCATCTGTTCAGGATGCAGTTGTGTGAAGTCAAAACGGATAAAAACGCATCCGGCACTAAATACATTGAAAGTCAATGGGTGATGGATCCAGTTTTTCAGGTTCCTAAAAAAACTGATCCGTTATCATTGACTTACATTGTTTTCAGTCCCGGATCTGTTTTTTCCGTTTTTATGACCGGACACAAAACCGCAGCTTGCAACAGTTTTGTGTCCAGTCACAAAACGGAATGCTGACGGAACTGAAGACATCCTGATGCATCCTGAACGGATCTCTTTCCATTCAGAATGCATACGGACTACACAGAAAGGTCTTTTTCCAGTATTGAGATCCTCTGCCAGATCTCAATATCGGTAAACAACAACAACGCAGGTGTGAAACAGGTCTTATAGAGTAACTCCAGTAAAAGACGGCATGGTGAGGAGAGGCGTACCTGCAGGAAGTAGAGTGTGAATGTGGTAATGCCCAGCCAGCTGTGCAGACTGTACATGTCATTGATGTTTTTCTTCTTGTGGTACTGGAATACAGCGATGATTCCTGTGTACAAAATACAGAAACAATCCTATTCCATAAATCAAACTTCAGGATGAGAGACAACTGCTTTGATAATGTACATGTGAATGGGTTATCATCAGTAGGTCATCAGATATTGTGTGCTGATCCATTCCTTGGCCGCTTTTACAGTCAGTGTTTGATCAGTGATTGCACATCAAAATCTGAAATACAGCCTACACAGACATATGGTATAACTGAATAATTTGCACCTGTTCTGTGTTTTTTTTTTACCTGTATTCCGGTTTACTGATGAAAAATCATTGACCAAACACTGACTGTGTGAACGTGGCCTTAATTTATCTTCATTGTGGTCAGAGTTCAAGTTTCTGATGGAGCTCTCTATCTCATAGATAGATATTTTCTGAGGATAGGTCATCAATATCAGATCAGATCAGTGGAAGTCACCCGGCACCCCCACGATTAGCCGTTTCAGGAAGCAGTAGATGGAGCCGAAAAAAGGAGGCTCCATCCACTATACAGGCCGTTCCCGTTCAAGTGAATGTTTGCTGACATGCAGTACGCAGGTGCCAGAAACTACATAGTGTATAGAGACCTCCATCCACTGTGTAGTCTCTGGCCGATGGCTTCTCAAACGTTTGATCAGCAGAGGTGGCGGGTGTCGAACCGTCACCAGTCTGATATTGATGACCTATCCTGATAATAGATGATCAATATCCCATAAAACTATTTAAATTATGTTACATGTTCAATGTATTGACACTACGGCGTAAACACTTCAACTTGCTCTGTATTTAAAAGGGTGGATCCAAGATTTAAACTTCTGCCCAGTTTACATGATAGAGAAGAAGAAGTGTCTGATAAATAATTAGGGGCCCAATCACTGAGCATGAGAATGCAGTTTTTGTGCTGCCCCCATCCTTATATTAATGGAGCAGTAGTTGGGCATGCAGGCTGCTCTGTTCATCTCCATGTGACTGTGAGAGACAGCAGAGCGCTGTACTTGGCTATCTCCATGAGTCCCATACAGAATGAAAATTATTAATTCTGCTGTTCTCTGGTGGAAATGGAGAACATTTCATAATTAGAGACACGCCTGAATTTTTTCATCTCCCCTTGTCTGCTTTATGGAGGAGCAATACTCAACAGCTAACCTCCCCCTCCCATTTATGTAGAAAAACATCTGCTCTGTGACAATTAAGAGTCTTGAAATTAGATTGACTTGTTATGTCAAGGTCAGAATACAGCCAGCGGCAAGTATGTGACCGATAAATAATGTGGATGTCACAAGAAATAGAGCTCATCATGTGTCTATCTCAGGAGGAAGTACCAGGCTTACAGTGTTAAAGAAGGAGAAGGCAACTTTAAGCAGAGTTGTGATTTAAAGGGGTTGTCCAGCAGGGTAAAGCTTATACTAAAGAGCTCAGAATGGTGTAAAAACAATAAAATAAAAAAACTGATGCTTTCCTCACCGATCCCCTGCCACTGTCATTGTGAAGCTCACCAGGTTCCCAGTAGTCTCCACTTTCTGGTACAAGTTCAACACACAGGAAATAATTGCTCAGCCAATCACTGACTGAGGCTGGTCACCACCAGTGATTGGCTAGGAGGACATCTCCTGCCACATCCTGTATAGGCTAAGCTTGGACAATGAAGTGAAGGACACTGGGCACCTGGTAAGCATCAGAACAACAGTGAAGGGGAGAGTCGCTGAGGTGAACATCGATAAAAAAATAATAATAAAAAAAACATTTTGAACACTTTACTAAAATTCTGCCCAGCTGGACACAACATAAAACTGCCCTAGAAATATTAAGTTCTGGTAGGACCTTACATTATGAAACGTACAAGACATACAAATTACACCTCCATGCAGAATGTCACACCTACCTACAAGAGATATGATCAGCGCCAGAATATGCAACACGCCATGCAGAATCTTGGTTGCTTTTTTGGTTTCATGTCTGAAAACTCGAAACACCAGCAGTGCTATGGAAAGAAAACAAGTTGCCAGGCATCATACTGGGTCTAGGGATCTCTCCTGGTGAGAGATGCAGCACCCAGACAGTCATGAGATCATATTTCCTACACTGAACTTTACACTTCAGTCGCTAATGTGTTTACCCGACTCTCTCCAAATGTCGAAACATAAAACCTCACCCCATATCATTCTTTACTCACCATCACCGCACAAGAAGACCATTCCCAGCACCATGCAAAGGGGGTGGACATTAAATTGCTCGGTGCCATCCCAGGAAAATCCGCCTCTGTACTGCGATAGCCAAGTTCCTGTAATGGCTAGTGCCGCCACCCCTAGGATCTGAGATGCAGCCACCAGGTATGGCATCAGGCCAATGTTCTCTCGAACAAGGGAGTCATCCATGATACAGAAGGAAGGAATTCAATACTTACTGGGAGAAAAAGGGAAAATATCAGAGTGAACTGTCTCCCCTCACAAATCATTCAGCAAAAAAACTGTACAGATATTGTGGGTATTCAGATTCCTACACCCATTATGATGGACAGGATGGATGGACAGATGTAGATACAATAAAGTGTGAATGAGATGCAAAAGGTAGACATGTCACAAGGAAAATGTTTAGAAGTTAGTCCCAGAACACAGACCTAGTGACTATGCAGCATCGTGGCTTGACCCTATAGTGCACTAGGCACTACCATTATATACTATCATGACCTATGGCCTGTAGATGCACTGCTCTAATACTTCAGGCGATGCACTTCACTAACAATACACGACTATTACACTGCTGTACATGCTGTCCTTGTCACTGATAAGGTTAATTGAGAAGTGCATGGAGATGACGCAGGTAAGACAGAGCCAGGGGACAACACGTCTATCAGCAGCAAACACCCTCCGTGTGTGCGGATAAACTGATTACATCTTCCCTCTATTGCATTATGCAGGCCAGACGGGAGGTGGCAGTGCCCTGGGGCAGCTATTAACATTCAACAGTCAAGACCAGGCTCCACTATATGAAAAGCTGGAAGGGTCTGAGCTGCTTTTAGAGTGAATTCGTCTTCTCATGAGAACAAGAAGAATCATCCTGCAAGACAACCAGTAGTTATACAACAAAGCTCAAGAGACTTCCGTGTACACACCATGTAAACATGTTCTGTACTGTAATGAGCCGTGAACGCCAACAAGAAATGATCAGGATCTGAGGCTCTGATGTAAACAACCTTTCCGTTCATTGACAGCAAGCCAGCATGTTGGAAACAGACTGACACACATAGTATATTAGAAAGACCTCCCTCTCGCATACGAAAAAAACTGTGCCTTGCAATGAACCAGCCTTGCAGCATTACTGCCAGGGATGAACATGCATTATTCCACTCTCTAGCGTCAACTCTTGGAAGTGGCTCCTTAGGAGTCAAAATACGACTTTCCAACATGCCTTAGGATGCAATACGAGAATATAGCCAAGCCAGATATTGAGCCACTACCAAGAAGTGGAACAATCAAGATGGTTCTCCTTCTTTGGGAGATACATCTTTGCATATTGTTCATCCATGGAGCATTATCAATAAGTCTCCATACCCTGGAGTACTTCCAGTAAGTCTCTATACGGGACTGTTCTCTTTAAGGAGATTCAGCACCCTACCCAAGCCGCTTCCAATGCACTGCGCTGAGCCAGCCAGAATCCTACTCCGTACTGATAAGGAGCAAGCACCCTGAAACTGCTTTCTACAGAATGATATCTGACTTGGCTATAATCCCTTTTCAAATCCCAAGGCTTGTTAGAAAGTCGGATCTTAACTTAGAGGGGGGCACTTTCAGTAGGTGGCGCTGGAGAGATGGTTCTTTTTCTTGGGAAGTATCTCTTTGTAACATGGAGCATTTCCAGTAAGTCTCCATAAGGAACTAGTCTCTAAGGAGATTCAGCACCTTGCCTAAGCAATCAGCGATGGACAAAAACCTTTTTGCGTTTTAGGCGCCAGTTAGACCAGTCCAGGAATTTCATTTCAGTCAGACACCAAAAGAAAATGAGCTTGGAGACCACACCATATTTCTAGGCATATTGGTCGCCGTCCTCCTGGGGTTTGTCAGTTGTGGATACAGAAAAGATGATAATTACTCTTACCGGTAATTTGATTTTCCTTTAGCCTCCACAATGGCACCTCCTGGAGGGTTACCCCGCCTTCTCAAGGACAGGAAACAATTGTGAGATCAGTCAATAAAAGGCCCCCTCCCTCTTACTTTCTCCAGTTAATAACCTAGGACCCAGAAGTTAATGCCACAGTTTAATAAGGTTCAATATACAACAAAATAAACGATTGCACCAGAAAAAAGTATACAACAGAAAATCTTTCATAAGGAACAATTGGGCGGGAATTCCTTGTGCCGTTGTGGAGGCTAAAGGAAAAACGAATTACCGGTAAGAGTAATTATCATCTTTTCCCCACGCCTCCACAACGGCACCACCTGGAGGAATAACAAAGAAAACATCAAGGGGGGGGACAACCACCGGCAAAACCTTTCTACCAAAGGATAAGTCTAAGTTGGCTAGGACATTTATAGTGCTTGAAGAAAGTATCAGGGTTAGACCCGGTGGCCGCCCGACAAATGTCCTCCAGAGAAGCAGCAGCGCCTTCAGCCCAAAAGGCCGCCAAAGCTCTGGTGGAATGAGCCCTTAACTTATCCAGAGGAGAAATCCCCTTTTTTCTTAACAAAGAGTAAAACATGACTAGCTGCTTTCCCCCAATTAAGTCCAAGATACTGAATCAGAAGCTGGTTTGAATTCCTCAAGTTCTTAGTTGACTCTAGATACTGGAGCACACATCTTCTGACATAAAAATTGTGGAACAACTTCTCCTTTTCAGACCTCGCCTGAGAACAGAAGGAAGGAAGAGATATTTCTTGTTGACAGTGGAATTTTGATACAACTTAATGGAGAAATTATGTAGCATGTTTTAAAACAATCCTATCTTCCGATATTGTTAGGTAAGGTGGCATGATAGAGAACGCCTGAATCTCTCCTATTCTCCTAGCTGTTGTAATGGCCAATAGAAAAGATGTTTTTATGTCAACATTTTTAAGGTAATATCAGTGATGGGCTCAAATGGGGAATGCATTAAAACAGACAAGACTAGATTTAAGTCACACGGAGGAGCCGAAGATCTGAATTTTGGGCGTAACCTACATGCTCCTTTAAGGAATCTCCTGATAAGATCCAGATCTGCTAATTTTGTACCCATAAAAGCACTTAGAGCTGAACCCCTAAAGTACTCACTGTCAGACCTTTGTCAATGCCTGTTTGTATAAAGTCTAGGATGAGACTGATGTTTGGCGACATGAAGGAGTCCCAGGTGTCTTTTGCAAACCAAAGGAAAGCTTTCCAGGACCTTAAGTAAATTGTTGACGTCACCAACTTTCTGCTGTGCATCAGAGTGGTGATAACAGCATCAGAAAGACCCTTCTTCCTCAAGATGGTCCCCTCAGCCTCCAGGCGGTCAGGCGGAGCTTAGGAATGCTGGCATGAATAACTGAAACCTGTGACAAAAGTTCCAGAAGGGGAGGGAGAGACCAGAAATCTTCCCCTGCCAATTTCTTTATCATCGAGAACCAAGCCCTCCTGGGCCAGAAAGGTGTTATTAATATGACTTGGGCTTTCTCTTCTATTACTTTCGCTAGTACTAGCGAGACAGAGAGTAAAAGTTCTTCACTTTCCTGTTCTCCCTTGATGCAAACAAATCGATTTTTGCAGGACCCCATTTTGCACAGATCTGATTGAACACTATCGGATTCAGATTCCAAACTCCTTCTTTTAGACGTTTCCTGCTCCGAAAGTCTGCCACTAGATTTTCTTTTCCTCTTACATGGACCGCTGTAAGGGGCAATAAATGCTCTTCGGCCCAGACAAAGATCTTTTTTTGCCAGCAGAGCAAGAGATCGACTCCTCGTTCCTCCTTGTTTGTTCAAGAAGGCTAACAGGGTGGTATTGTCGGAAAAAATCCTTACATGATTTAACCGAATCGAGGGAGCGAAGGCTTTTAGGGCCTGCCACACTGCATTCAGCTCTCGACCTGTTGGAAGAGGCTTGCTCCATATCTGTACTCCATAGCCCCTGCTTCATGGCACCCTTCATGTGTGCGATTTAGTTCGCAATTGTAGCGCTATATAAGTTATTCATTCATTCAACCGTTCTTGCTTGCGTCGGTTGGTTTGTTTTGACGCCATTTTACCCCCCCCCCCCCCCCCCCCCCCGGGACAGGTTTTCCTGCTTTGTCCACCAGGACAGAGAGATCTTCTTGTCCCATAACTGTAACAGGAAGGACTGAAGGTCCCTCGAGTGGGCCTGTGACCACTTTACTGAAGGGATGGTGGACGTCATGAGCCCTAGGATTGTCATAATTTCCAGAATGGAGGCTATTTACTGTTGCTGAAATCTTAGAATCTTCCGGCTTAATGCCTCCTGTTTCTGGGCTGGAAGAAACGCGGACATCTGATTGGAGTCTAGCAGTACTCCTAGAAAAATCCTTCTTTGCTGTGGAAGATGACCCGATTTTTGTAGATTTATGATCCAGCCCAACTGAGAAAGGGTTTCTGATACTGACTGGAGTTGGATCTGCAGAACTCTTTCCGATGGTGCTCCAATTAGGAGATCGTCCAAGTATGGAATCAGTAAAATTTCTGCCAGGTGGAAGAACTTTGCTACATCTGCCATAATTTTCGTGAAGATTCTCGGTGCTGAACAAAGTCCGAACAGCAGGACCCGAAATTGAAAATGATGCAATGTTCCTCAGAACCAAACTGCCATTCTCAGAAATTTCCGGTTGTCTCTGTGAATAGGCACATGATAATATGCATCCGAGAGGTCTATTGTGCTCATGAAGCAGTCTTTTGTCAGGAGATTGATTACTGATTTTATCGTTTCCATCTTGAACTTCTTGTACACAATGTATTTGGCCAGATCCTTCAGGTTTATTATGGCTCGTAAGGAACCGTTTGGTTCCTTTAGAGGTTTTCCAGGAAGAACTGGATTTTTTATTCAGGTCAAATCTAGGACGTCTCTGGCCGCAAAAGGAGCGTCTCTGGTGGAAGAATTTCAGAAGCTTTCTCCAGGATGTCATCTAAGGCAGTTCCAAATATCCGGTCTCCCTCACATGGTAGGGAACATAAACAATTTTTGGACGCTGTATCACATGACCATGACCTCAACCAGACTGCTCTGCAGGAGGAGTTGGATAGAGCCGCCATCTTAGCTGAAAGCTTCACAATGTCCGAAAAGGCATCCGCCAGAAAGTTAGAAGCCTGTTTAAGCATCGGTATTGACGCAAGAATATCCTCCCTGGGAGTGCCAGACTCTAAGTGACCGAACCACAAGGATGGCATTCTAGCTGTGTAAGTGGCAGAAATTCCTGGTCTTAACAAAGCAGTTGAAGACTCCCAGGTTTTTTATAAGTAGAGATTCACATTTCTTATCCATGGGGTCTTTAAGCAACCCCAGATCCTCAAATGGCAGTGAGGATTTCTTGGAAATTCTTGCCACTGGAGCATCGGCCTTAGGGGGTCTGTCCCATGTAGATGAATCTTCTTCAAACTGATATTTTCTTTTAAACATTTTGGACGCTGGATGTCTTTTTTCTGGGTCCTTCCACTCATTATGTATAAGGGATTTAATGTTGTTGTGAACTGGAAAAACTATTTTTTTCTCTGTCTGGCAGTCCCAAAAACATTTGGTCCTGCACGGATAGGGGTTATTTAGATTCTTCCAAATGTATTGTAGCCCTAATTGTTTTTAATAAAGATACTGTATCCTCAATGGAACAGAGTTGACGTCCTGAAGCATTTTCTCAGATATCAGAGCTTGCATCAGAGAAAACTTCCCCTTCGTCAACGTCAGAGGCCTGTTCTTCCAAGATAGGGGCCTTAGGCCACTTTCACACTAGCGGCACGGACCTCCGGCAGGCTGTTCCGTCGGGTGAACAGCCTGTCGGATCCGTCCTGCCGCTAGTGACCGTGTGCCTCTGGACTGCCGCTCCGTCCCCATTCACTATAATGGGGGCAGGGCCGGAGTTCTGGCGAGGCACGGCAACGCACGCAAGAGGCTGCCGGAATAAATGGCGGACATGTCGTAGTTTTATTCCGGCAGCCTCTCGCCGTGCCTCGCCGGAACCCCGCCCCCATTATAGTCACCCGACGGAACAGCCTGCAGGTCCGTGCCGCTAGTGTGAAAGTAGCCTTAGATGTGGAGGTTCTAAGAGAAATGGCTGAAAGCTGCTCCAATCTCCTCTTTAATCATGGCCTTGGTTAGGAGTTTCTTCCAAGACTACCTTATTGGCACATCTTGGGCACAAAACTTTTTTGGAAGAAGAGACCCTTTTTACATATTGCACATTTCTTCTTTTGGGACGGTACTCCTTTATATTTTCTAGGGGAGAGAAATTATTAATGTAGAGGGAGACCCCTAAGCAGATATTACTTTTAAGCCAGAACCGTCACCTAAGAAGAAATAGCCCCTTGTGTACAGATAAAATTTGTGACAAGTACAAATTTAACAACATGTAGGAGGCTTACCGGGCTGGAGATCCTGGAGTTATCAGTGGTCTTGCGGGTAGAATCGCTGTCCGCCTGTAGAGACATGCTGTTTGCAGGAGTCGAGCTGAATCAACCACACACCGGATACCATCTGAGCTCCGGTGTTCTTCATTTTAAACCTGCTTCTTTAAAGCGCACTGAAGTCAGAGTTAGAACGAGTTACCCACTTCATCATGCGATGCCTGCGTCACTCCGCCGACGCCGCGACCTGACGTCACTTCCTCCGCCTTGGGAATGCTCCCCGACCCTCATGGGAACGCTCCCTACCACTGCTTCAAGCGGTTCCTTCACCGGAACACGTATAATGAGCCCAGGGTTGCCAGCATGCGCCGTACCTACACTGAGAGGAGGGAGGCGCGATCCACTTTGCTCTGTAACCACTCTTCCTGCAGCGGCCCTCCGGAAGAACCGGAACAACCTACCAACAAGGCCCTGCGTTCCACGCTGATCCCACGATCCTGCCTTCAAAGGGACAGGAAACTGGAGAAAGTAAGAGGGAGGGGGCCTTTTATTGACTGATCTCACAATTGTTCCCTGTCCCTGAGAAAGCGGGGTAACCCTCCAGGTGCTGCCGTTGTGGAGGCGCAGGTAAAATAAAGATTATTATAATTAGAGATGAGCGAATTTTTATATTTTGAAATTCGTTCACGCTTCGTTTGGTGCTAAAAGCAGAATTGCGTTATGGATTCTGTTACCACGGACCATAATGAAATTCTTTAAAGGCATTCTGTTATTCATTTCGTCATAATAGAAGTCTATGGGCTGCAAAACTGATCTATCCCGTTTCCATTATGCAGGGGGGGGGGGGGGGTCCTCTCCTGCATAACAGAAACAGGACGGATCAGTTGTATTCATATTGAAATATGGCAGACCAACATGACTGCATCACTAGTCAATGCCACCACTGGTCACTGTACAGAGTCTAGATTATAGAAACCATCTTCTCATGTTAATTCCTTAACTTTTTGTTTTATACTACATATAACACAAATATATAATACAAAACAAATATATTTGTCTTATATGTATTATAGTATTGTTATATATTTGTGTTCTATATTTTATTGTTATATATTTGTCATATATTCTATATTTGTTATGTGTATTATATAAATTTGTCTTATACAATACACATAAAACAAGTATATAATAGTATAACAAATATATAATATGAAACACAGATGTATAACAATATAACATACTGTGTAACAAATACAGTATATAACAATATAATACATACTGTGCAACACAAATACCATGTACAAGGCGAGGCAAAAGTCAGGACACACCCTTTTAACTGGTGTGATATGTAAAATTGTGTGAAAAGTATTAATAGACAGGGAGGCTGCATTATTTGGTGGTGGAATAGTTTTCAGATGCACATCTAGTCTTCTTGAAGAACCGCAGAAGATACTTCACAGCACTGTAGGATTTGAGCCATATTGTGTATTTTTTCCGCACACACAAAGGACATTAACTGACCCCAGAGATAAAAGTCCAAAGGCATTAATTCGGCGACCTTAGAGGCCATTCTATCCGACCTCTACGCCCAATACAGTGCACATCCAGCCACAGCAAAGGGTGTATGCATAAAAATACACAATGAAATGGAGAATCTCCTGCGGTTCTTCACTGTGTTCACAAGGACTGGATTAAACATTTAACCACATGCATCCGGCAGAATGGCGGACACGGTATATAAAGCACTTTAGGACATTTTCATCTCACTTTACTCCTAAACAGGTAAAGATGGGTCAAAATAAATAAATAAAAAGGTTAAAAAAACTAAAAGTAAAAAAACAAATACTAAACGTTTCAATCGCCCCCTTTCCCAATTTTACATATAAAATATATATATATATATATATATAAACAATAAAAAAATAAACGTATTAAATATCAACACGCCCGAAAAAGTGTGAACTAGTAAAATATTTTAAAAATCTCCTATGCGGTGAACACTGTAACAGGAAAAAAAAAAAACGCACGAGTCGCAATTTTTTTTTGTTACCTTGTCCCCCCCCCAAAAAATAGGATAGGACTGTTCTATTATGAGTCAGATGTTCCATAAAATGCGGAATGCACACGGCTTTTTGGGGGTTTTATTTTATTCGCATGGTATCGAATATCGCAATTTTTTTATGGTATTGAAATTGAATCAAAATTTTGGCATTGTGACAACCCTATAATATAGTATATAATACGTGCTGTATAAGGCTACTTTCACACTACGGATCCGGCAATCTGCAGGCAAACCGATACCATTTGTAGACGGATCTGGATGCGGATCCGTCTCATAAATGCATTGCAATACCACATCCGTCTCTCCGGTCGTCATCCAGAAAAATGGATCCAGTATTTATCTTTTCCACATTTTAAAAGGTCTGCGCATGCGCAGACTGCAAACCGAATCTGTTTTTCTGGAACACTTGGGGACGGATTTCAATAGAGAATAATGCCGGACCCGGCATTCCGGCAAGCGTTTCGGAGAAAATACTGTAGCATGCTGCGGTATTATCTCCGTCCTGAAAAGTCAAAAAGACTGAACTGATTACATCCTAATGCATCCTGAATGGATTGCTCTCCATTCAGAATGCATTGGGATAAAACTGATCAGTTCTTTTCCGGTATTGAGCCTCTAGGACAGAACTCTATGCCGGAAAAGAATAACGCAAGTGTGAAAGTACTCTAACATGAATATAGTATATAATACAAATTGTATAAGAAACTTATATAATACATACTGTATAACATATCATATATAGTACAATCTGTATAAGACTAATATAGTAAATAATGCATACTGTATAACATCAATATAGTAAAGAATAGTATATAATAATAAATAATTCAAATATAGTATAGAATAGTAAATAATATATTGCATAACACAAAGATAGTATATAATACATAATGTATCATGTATAGTAAATACAAATATAGTACAGAACAGTATATAATACATAATGCATAACACAAATATAGTATAGAATAGTATATAATACATAATGTATAGTAAATAACACAAATATAGTATAGAATAGTATATAATACATAATGTATAGTAAATACAAATATAGTACAGAACAGTATATAATACATAATGCATAGTAAATAATACAAATATAGTATAGAATACAAAGGCGAGGTTGCTTTAAGCTGAGGTAAACACGCCTCCTGGTTGTCGGAGTCCTGACTACTGCACACGGACATGTACAGGGGTCGGTTTAGTGTGTATATGACAGTACCTCAGAGAAAGCTCGGTGCCAGGCTCGCACAAGTCGTCTCCAGCAGGCACTGTCAGGGCAGAGATGGCACAGTGACGGTGGAGGAGCCTGCACACAAGCACAATGACAGCCATGTCACTCACCGGTAACGTCCGCCCGGGATCCTGCTCTGCTCAGTCCCGCCAGTCCCCGCGCCCATCTGTCTATACGCCGCCGGTCCCAGTCCCGGAGCCCATGTCACACAGGGTTTTCCAGTTTCCGGGCTGTGTCACTGGTAGGAGGATCCTCCGGCCCCAGCGCTGAGTACACTGGGGTGTGACCGTGTTCACACAGTGCTGTGCAGATGGCCCTCCATATACAGAGTAGTCTCATACAGGCCCTGTGTGCCTCCAGTGTATCATGGCGCATTCTCCTCAGGATGGCAGCATACAGCACAGAGAGACCCAGGAAGGGCTCTTTCACACCTGCGTTATAGTCTTCCGGCATAGAGTTCCGTCGTCGGGGCTCTATGCCGGAAGAATACTGATCAGGATTTTCCTAATGCATTCTGAATGGACAGTCCGTCCTTCACGATGCATCAGGATGTCTTCCGTTCCGGTACGGAACGTTTTTTGGCCGGAGAAAATACCGCAGCATGCTGCGCTTTTTGCTCCGGCCAAAAATCCGGAACACTTGCCGCAAGGCCGGATCCGGAATGAATGCCCATTGAAAGGCATTGATCCGGATCCGGCCTTAAGCTAAACGTCGTTTCGGCGCATTGCCGGATGCGACGTTTAGCTTTTTCTCAATGGTTACCATGGCTGCCGGGACGCTAAAGTCCTGGCAGCCATGGTAAAGTGCAGCGGGGAGCGGGGGAGCAGCATACTTACCGTCCGTGCGGCTCCCGGGGCGCTTCAGAGTGACGTCAGGGCGCCCCAAGCGCATGGACACGTCATCCATGCGCATGGGGCGCTCTGACGTCATTCTGGAGCGCCCCGGGAGCCGCACGGATGGTAAGTATGCTGCTCCCCGCTCCCCACTACTACTATGGCAACCAGGACTTTAATAGCAGTCCTGGGTGCCATAGTAACACTGAAAGCATTTTGAAGACGGATCCGTCTTCAAATGCTTTCAGTACACTTGCGTTTTTCCGGATCCGGCGTGTAATTCCGGCAAGTGGAGTACACGCCGGATCCGGACAACGCAAGTGTGAAAGAGGCCTTACTAATCTGTCTAAAAAGTGCAGCAAATTGGCTCATCTTGGGTTTCAATACTTTTTTGCGAAAGGTTCCACGAGGGGGATTATTGGAGATGTGTCATTTTGCGACAAAATTGCGCCTCAATTCTGGCATATAAATCTGTTCTGGCTGAACGTGAGGAGGGCTGGGGGTCATACGGATTGTCTGTATTGGGACCTGGGAGACCATGACAGATCCCCCTCAGCCTGATCATACATTGAACCACCAGTATGGTGCATTTTATGAGGCCTGAGGCACAGGGACTTCTGGTTAGACGAAGACAGGACTGGTTTACAAACTGGTCGGACAAATCATCTGCACAGGCTTAGCTGTATACATCTGGTCTACTGATATTTGTATCTCCACCTTCACATTGAGCCCAGAACCCCAGGAACTACAAATGGGGCTTGTAGGTTCTAGAACTCATCAGTGAGCCCTGCACCTAGTACATCAGGTGTTCTTCTCATAGAGAACAGCTGCTCCCTGTCTATGGCCATTGCTTCCTCTATGGTGGCCTTTGTACAGCAAATCCTGATCTGAGGGTTGTGGCAGTGTAAAATGACGACATTCCCATCAATGTAATCATCGTGTTATGGCTGAAGGGCTCTTTACTTGGGTTGATGGTCAGGAGAACACCCATTCTCGATCACTGGTCTTGTAGAAGGCCCTGCAGTCATCCAATAAATGTGCAAACTGGTTCTGTCGGATCCTCGTGTGAAGAGGGGATGAGCTGCTGAGTGTTTAAACCTGCACCAAATGACTTGTTATATTGTCAATTGTGTGGTCATGTAAAATAATCCTTAGGGCTCATGCACACAAATGTATTTTCTTTCTGTGTCCATTCCGTTTTTTTTGCAGACCTTGAACGGAGCCATTCATTTCAAAGGTTCCGCAAAAGAAGCAGGAGGTACTTCATGTGCATTCCGTTTCCTTATGTCTGTATTTACGTTCCACCCAAAAATAGAACATGTCCTATTATTGTCCGCATTACGGACAAGGATAGTACTGTTCTATTAGGGTCCAGCTGTTACGTTCTGCAAAATACCGAGTGCACATGGACGTCATCCGTATTTTTTGCGGACTGCAAAATACATACGGTCATGTGCATGAGGCCTTATAATGATGTCAATTTCTTTGGGGACAAGGGACCCCATACAGAGTTGACGCTGGTTGTCTGTGCCCACTGGCATCTCAAGTCTCCCATTAGGCACGGCTGCCAGAGTACTCACCCTCCTGCTGCTCCATACCCGCATGCCGCTTCTGCCCTGTTTGTGGTGCTTTCTCTCCTGGGGTATATAGCGAGCCTTCCCCTACAGGGCAAAGGCTCCAAGTTTGTCTAGTCTTGCAGAGGTGTGCTATTGTATTTGTTTGACCTCCCTCATCCCTTCCTGTTTTATTGACCATGTGCTGCCTGTCTGTTTACTGCATTGCCTATCCTGACCTTGGCTTGCCCTCTTATCACTCTTATGCCTGTCCCCTTGGTGCCATGTACCCGCCTGGGTCAGCAACCTCTGAACAGAGACTACTTCTAGAGATAGCGACCTGGTGGCCCTTGGATGAAAGGGAAAAACAATGGGTCCACCTTGACAACACCCTCAGGACTAGCCCCAAGACAAATCCATTCAGCAGCTCTAAGAAAGTCCTTGACCAAATATCCAGATACAAACCTTCCATGGAGCAACCATAAAGAAACGTTGAAGTGCAGTATTGTTCCCAGAACCTTCTATGTGCAGAATCTGCACTGCTAAGTCACTGTATAGGCCAGTGGTGGCAAACCTATGGCACGAGGTGGCACTCATAGCCCTCACTGTGGGCACCAGCACCTTAGAAAAAGTCTATGGTGTACAACTATGTCTTAGACTTTTCCTGCTATTCATTAGCGCAGAGCGCACTATGAGCGGCACAAGCAGCCAAATGATAAAGTACATGGAAGATATACTATATGAGACTGTAGTATTCAGGTTAAATTGCCGTGTCGGCACTTTGCGATAAATAAGCGAGTTTTGGGTTGCAGTTTGGGCACTCGGTCTGTAAAAGGTTCGCCATCACTGGTATAGGCAATATACCGCTATAAACCAGTGAGGAGCCAGTAAAGATCCCAGTGATAGAGAACACACCATCAGATGTTCATGCAAGAGACTCATATCCTCCTTTACATACAAATGAAAACTGGAGATTATAAAGTTATAATACATATCTCCAGTATAAACATCATATTCTGATGATTATACAAAGGAGCGTGGTGCAACATAGACTCTGCTTATCTCTTCATGCAGAAGCAGTCCGTCACAGATCACTTTTGTAATACCTTCTTTTTCCTGTGCCAACAACTTATTGACAAGAAGTTCAGCAGCAAGAGTGTGTATTATCCAATGCTGTGCCTCGGCTGCTGCAGAACATCATCATAATACACACCTCAGCTGCTGCAGAACATCATCATAATATACACCTCAGCTGCTGCAGAACATCATCATAATATACACCTCAGCTGCTGCAGAACATCATCATATTGCACACCTCAGCTGCTGCAGAACATCATCATAATACACACCTCAGCTCCTGCAGAACATCATCATAATACACACCTCAGCTGCTGCAGAACATCATCATAATGCACACCTCAGCTGCTGCAGAACATCATCATAATACACACCTCAGCTCCTGCAGAACATCATCATAATACACACCTCAGCTCCTGCAGAACATCATCATAACACACCTCAGCTTCTGGAGAACATCATCATAATGCACACCTCAGCTGCTGCAGAACATCATTATAATGTACACCTCAGCTGCTGCAGAACATCATAATAATACACACCTCAGCTCCTGCAGAACAAAATCATAATACACACCTCAGCTGCTGCAGAACATCATAATACACAACTCAGCTCCTGCAGAACATCATCATAATATACACCTCAGCTGCTGCAGAACATCATAATACACACCTCAGCTGCTGCAGAACATCATCATAATATATACAGTGGTGAAGAAATGAATATGCAGCGGCACTCACCAGTGTGATGAAAACCAGACGGGTCTTTTATTTCAACAGGCAGGAGACAGTCAATTCTGAACACGCATAAGAAGAGCAGCGACGGCCGTTTCGCGCTATCAAGCGCTTCCTCAGGCTCTGCGTCGGCGCATGTGTTGCGCATCACCCTTTTAACTAGCGGCACTGATAATTGTCAATGCAATTGACAAAACAGCTGTGCCTTCCTTAAAGGTATGTACAAAGGTAAATACAAAACATGCAATACAAAAAACAACAAATAGCAGGCAATATAGTATGGTGACACCGATGAAAGTATTTGTAACAATGTGTAGTTACAAAAAGGAACTTAGATCGTTCCTATAATTTAAACCCAGTTCACCCAGGGCTTGGGTACGCAGGATGCACCTCGCTTCCCTCTGCAGGAGGAGACAATGTCTGTCCCCCCCCCTGCAGAGGTGTAGACACAGTTTCAAGCCCCATGAAGGAAATACAGTCAGTCAAGGTTGTCTGATAACCTCTTGGAGGCATTTGATAAGAGAATAAATAAAAAGCTCACAATTATACAAGCTGAAGTAAAGGAAAGAAAAAAGGATAAATTTGTGAGGGACAAACTGGATTACGAGTCGGGCCATATATTCGACTGGAACATAGGAAAAAAAAAATAGGAAACAGAAGAAAAGACCAGTTCGGTATCAGAATAATGATTATTGGACCACCAACTCCGATTCCAGCATGTCGGATGAGACCAATCAAGTGTTGATAGGCACCGAAGGAGAGATAAGTGACCCTTTAGAAAAAAGATCAGACGGGGTCGCGGAAAGACCAAGAAGAAAAGGAGTCAGGAAATCAGAGAGAGAGAAGAAGCAGGTGTCCTGGAGGAAGTAACCACCTGATGAGAATCTTGTCATTAACCTCACAGAACATGTGTTGTCTCCCGGTTGTATAAAGGTCCTCAGCAAAGGACTAGGTTACAGCCTAACAGAACAATTCGATGTCACATTTGAATTAGAACTGTTCAAAGCCACTCGCAAGCTTTATTTGCACAAATTATTCAGGGAAACACCACAGAAAGTTGTGTACAAACAGGGAGAGATCCCCCTAGCCCCTGACCCCTTAGGCTTCCACATATCCACGAGATTTGACATAGATGAATTGACTTGCCTAGAATTCTTCATGGGTAGTGAGACTGCACTAGAACCTGCTAGTGACGTACCTTTGGATCCGTTTACAGGTGCAGTTAAGTCCACCTTTTGCCCCCCTATGTCCGCCGGCAGTAGCATCGATATATTTCAGCATCAAGTTATGAGGGACATCAGAGCTGTTATATACTCCTCAGCACAATAATATCAGCCCTGAGGAGAGTAAAGCTCTGCAGTGGTTGTCCTCTAGAAGTGATGTGGTGGTAAATCCGGCGGACAAGGGGGGCAATGTGGTTCTCATGTCCTGAGATTATTACATAGGGGAGGCCCTAAGACAATTGGGGGATTCCCGTACTTATGAGAGGATACGGGGGACCCCATACCCAGTACCCAGCAGCTGCTTAGATCCCTTGTAACTAAATATGTAGAGGCAGATTTTCTCCCAAAGAATATGTTGGACAAGCTTATTCCCTCATCTCCAGCAAGACAGTCTTGGTATTTCCTACCAAAGGTTCATAAGTCGCTGAGCCATCCCTCGGGACGCCCCATTGTCGCAGCAGGGATTGGCTCAGTGACGGAACCTTTGTCTAAATATGTTGATTGGCTTTTAAGACCAGCTCTGGTAAGCGCCCCTGCGTATCTCAGGGACACCAATAACTTCTTACTGGCCCTTAAGGATTTACATTGGCAGGAAGGGTACCAGTTGGTATCTCTCGATGTGGAGAGCCTCTCCACTCGTATCCCACATGGTGCGGGTGTGGAGGCGGTCCTTGACATTGTTACCAACCTTGGAAAAAGTCCGATCTTTTGTGATTTCATTGGTGAGGCACTTGAGTTTATTCTAACCAATAACGTGTTTCAGTTTGGAGATGAGTGGTATAGGCAAAAGCTGGGTACGGCTATGGGGACCCCCGTATCTTGTACGTTCGCTAATATGTACCTTGCCAGGTTGGAGGACAAATATGTATATTCTATGAGCAATCCATTTTTATCCAGGTTGAAGGCGTATTTACGCTTTGTGGATGATGTGTTCATAGTGTGGGAGGGTACAAGAAATCCAATGTGAAGATTTTGTTAGGTATCTCAATACTAACGACATGGGAATGACATTTACCCTCAACTTTGGGTGGAGGAGCCTACAATTCATGGATGTGGCTGTCGTGGCTGAGGGCAATGAGTTGGTCACGGAGGGCTTACGCAAGCCCATGGCGACCAACTCCTTGCTCCACTACGACAGTTTCCATCCATGAAATGTCAAGAAGGCCGTACCTTACGGCCAATTTATTAGACTTAGGCGTATTAACAACAGGAACAGGCACTAGATTTGAGGCAGCGTCTATTGGCCAGAGGCTATCCAGAGGATTTGCTCAATTAAGATATGAAAAAAGTAGAGCAGTCCTTTTCCCAGGAGGATCTATTGAGGAATAGTGGATGTAGAGAGAGGAAAGGAAGAAAACAGATGGGGGAAATCAGAGGGGAGCCGAGGTTTGCATTCTCTTTCAAATACAGTCCCATGGTTGAACGTATACGTACAGTGACACACAAGATTCGGGAAATTTTGAGAAGGGATGCAACCCTGGCTGAACTCACTAAACAGAAACCCATCATATCCTTTAGAAGAAGTCACACAATGAAGGATAGGCTTGTAAGGAGTAGGTTTCAGACTGTTAAAAGTAGCAACTGGCTTAGGAGTAACATCCCAGTTAGCAACTTTCGATGTGGTACCTGTTCACTGTGTGCAAATAATTCTCAAAAGAAATATGTTGAATTTGGTTGTATGCAACATAGAGTCAAAAGCTTCATTAACTGCAGGAGCACTTATGTAGTGTACCTCTTGCTGTGTGATTGCGGTCGATTCTATGTTGGGAAAACGATCAGGTGTCTCTTTGAAAGAGTTCGAGAACATTTTAATTCTGTGAAAACGGGTAAAGGCTGCCCAAGGTTTATAGAACATGTAAGCATACATGGAGGTAAAACTGATTGTATTTCCTTCATGGGGCTTGAAACTGTGTCTACCCCTCTGCAGGGAGGGAGGGGGGGGGGGGGGGGGACAGACATCGTCTCCTCCTGCAGAGGGAAGCGAGGTGGATCCTGCGTACCCAAGCCCTGGGTGAACTGAGTTTAAATGATAGGAACGATCTAAGTTCCCTTTTGTAACTACACATTGTTACAAATACTTTAATCGGTGTCACCATACTATATTGCCTGCTATTTGTTGTTTTTTGTATTGCATGTTTTGTATTTACCTTTGTACATACCTTTAAGGAAGGCACACCTGTTGTTAATTGCATTGACAATTATCGGTGCCGCTAGTTAAAAGGGTGACGTGCAACACATGCGCCGACGCAGAGCCTGAGGAAGCGCTTGATAGCGCGAAACGGCCGTCGCTGCTCTTCTTATGCGTGCTCAGAATTGTCTGCCCCCTGCCTGTTGAAATAAAAGAACGTCTGGTTTTCATCACACTGGTGAGTGCCGCTGCATATTCATTTCTTCGCCACTGTATTTGTGATTACCTCTCTGCTATTAGCAGCTGAGCACCACCGTCAGTGTGAAGGCTCCGGGCGGCTGAGATACTGCTCCCTGCTGTTTGAAATTGGACTGTGTATGTAACTGTGCCGCCCCTGTTTCTCTTTCTTGCTACATCATCATAATATACACCTCAGCTGCTGCAGAACATCATCATAACACACCTCAGCTGCTGCAGATCATCATAATACCTCAGCTGCTGCAGAACATCATCATAATACACACCTCAGCTGCTGAAGATCATAATACACACCTCAGCTCCTGCAGAACATCATCATAATACACACCTCAGCTCCTGCAGAACATCATAATACACACCTCAGCTCCTGCAGCACTTCATCATAATACACACTTCTAAAACAAGTAAATAGTCACAAAGTAAAAGTCTCTGATACGTTGCCTGGAATCTTGGCGCTGCTGATCCTAAGAAGTGACGTGGGTCAAAGTTACCATGTAATTCGCTGTAAATCTTGTATAGGACCGCGCTGCCAAATTTCTCTCATCCGATTCCTCTTTACACCATAAGGCTCATTTCTGGTAACCCGGACATGGAAAAAAGAACTTCAATTCACCAGACCTGACTCCCCCACTCCACACAACCTGTAGGATACCAAGGGGTTTGCAAGATAGTGAAGCACTACCTCGTCCGGTTTAGATAAAATGGTTTATTATACTCACAAGTATCCACTTGTAACAGGCATATCATAAAGGTAAAAGATAAAGATCTCCACGCGGCCCGACCCGGGTTTCGCAATTAAGCTTCGTCAGGTGCTAGACTGATAATATTCTAATAATTTACAGGATTGGGACATTACTACGCAGCTAAGGCACTGGAAAATTGATTTAACACCATGACCATTAGATTAGAATTTATATCCATTACACTCATTTTTAAGGAAGGAGGTCCAGTACAATATCAATAGAATGTAGAGCAGATCTCCGCTAATATCTAGTTGCATGGGTGGGCTGGGCATAGGCTGTGTCAGGGGGAAATCATGGTGGGCCGGTAAGATTGGGATGCAGTTAGGCCTTCCGTCACTCTAGTCCTGTATCTCTTTTCCAGGTTCCGGCTGTATAATGCAGGAAGCACCTGGCCGCAATGACCGGTATTGGCGATGACGCTGAATCCCGTCATCTAACCCCTAAGATGCAACGGTCAATAGCAATTGCAGCATCTGTGGAGTTAGGCAGAGGGAGGGGCTCGCTCTGCCTTGCGATCAGAGCCACTGCAGTGAAGTCGCAGGGCTTTCGATCGGTTACCATGACAGCCTAGGCCTGCTGGAGGTTCCAGGCCGGTCATGGTAAACTGGCTGTACAGCCCAGCAAGCAGAGTGATCAATTCCCAGGTTCTAGCCCCCTAAGGGGGCTAAATGTTATGTTGGGGGGGAAAATTACAAATATAAAAATTTAAATCGGCCCCCTTTCCCCCAAAAAATAAAGATAACGGGCATCACAGCATAATGTCCAGACTATTAAAGAGAGTCTGTCACCAGTATTTCACTTACTGAGCTGTTAACATGACCACATCAGTCTCCACTATTATATTGCAATCTACTAGTATTACTGCCCTGTGTCTTGTAATTTGTCTGTAAAATCGCTTTTATTAATATGCAAATTACCTAAATAAGGAGCCGAAGGGACTGTCCCTCCGGCTGTTGGAGCCCAGCTGTACCCCTTCTCCTTGAGCCCAGCATTGCCCCACTGCTAATTTATTCACTGCTCATCGCCGAACTCATACCGAAATTAGTGAGACAAAAATTTGTGTAGCTTCAATACTACACAAGCCAAGGACGAGAGTGGAGCTGTTTCTTGAAGAAAAACTACTTTAAAATAAAAAAGCAAGCTAAAGAATATAAAAAGTAATATAATAAATGTTTGTAGCACTACTCACTGTACAGAATATTTGGTGCTCTGGTTCATCTCCCTTAAGTTACAAAGTTACTAAAACCTAGACAAGGAAAGGTAAGAAAAACAAGTGCTCCTTCCAATCTCCTCCCTTCTGTATCCTGACACCTCTGCTCCACCCTACACCTCAGCACTACCAGAGGGCGACAGCACAGCAGACTCCCCTCTGCTATTCCAGCACTGCATGTACACAGGACAATAACCTGCCCTGTGTCGTATCCAGTATGCTGGACTGGATATTTGGAAAAAGGGTATTCACCTGGTGGCTACATTGTATCTCTGTTTATTCAGAACTCAAAGATGAAAACTATGTATAGATATACCGTATTTTTCGCCCTATAAGACACACCTAGGTGTTTGAGGAGGAAAATAAGAAAGAAAAAAAATTTGCACAGCATCTCACCAGGGCCACTACCACTCCCATCCTCTGCACAGGCTTCTCGTGCTCACTGCACAGCCAATCACTGTCCTGTTTAGTAAGGGCCACTACCTCCATCCTTAGGATGGTAATACAGTTGAATAATGTGAGGGTCACAGTATTTTGTACTGCACTGTGGTATTTGGATCTACTGGGGCGATATTTGTGCTACACTACAGTATAGCAGGCCTCACCTACTTCTGTTGACCCTGCCTACTTGCGTTGCCCCACTTGTGTTAATTTGCACCTGCCTACAACACGGGGCCACTTTTAGTTTTTTTTTCAGGGCTACATTAAAGGGGTTCTGCACTTTGTTTAAACTGATGATCTATCCTCTGGATAGATCATCAGCTTCTGATCGGCGAGGGTCTGACACCCGGGACCCCTGCCGATCAGCTGTTTGAGAAGGCAGCAGCGCTCCAGCAGTGCCGCAGCCTTCTCACTGTTTACTGCAGGCCCAGTGACGTCACTACTTGTATCAACTGGCCTGGGAGGGCCTAAGCTCCATTCAAGTGAACAGAGCTTAGCCGCGCCCAGGCCAGTGATACTAGTTGTGATGTCACTGGGCCTGCGGTAAACAGTGAGAAGGCCGCGGCGCTGCTGGAGCAACATGTCCAATCTTTTTCTTAAGAAACCTCTATATGCAAAGTTTTTTGTAATCCACTACACGATGGATCATCTTTTAAGTATAACTGTCATATTTTTATTTTATTTGCTAGTTTATTAGAGCTAGGCATGTATACCTGAGTTTGTCAATGATTGTCAAAAGATTTGTAAATACCTTATAATAACAGCTTTCATTAATGTCCTCTGTCCCTTTCCACTGCTCCCTTAAAAGACAGTTGCTATGGCTTGTCTGTCTCTGGCTAAGAAGACAGGACGACAGAGGGGCGGTCCTTCACACTGCATGCCTGCATTAGGCTTCAGAGTGAGGAGGCGTGTCTCTCAGTAATCCAATCTGATTGGCTGGCTCCCTGCTGGCTATAGCAAGTGTGTATGTGAAGTGAGGGAAAGCAATTTTGGCCTCACAGAACTGGCAGAGGAGCCATCTTAAGAAGGTCCTCATATTGCAATTGTTTAAACAGCTGTAACTAATGGAAAAACTCAAGAAAAACAGTGATACGTGAAGAAACAAAAGATTGTTTTATGCATAATGCTGCAGCAGTAACATGCAAAAAAAAAAATAATTTAGGAAAACATGACTGTTACCCTTTAAATATGTTATCAGGAGCAGTTATCTAAAGCACCAACAACTCTGCAAACAGCAGATCTGTGAAATAGTTTGAGGCAATGCACGATAACAAGTCACAAGACACACTAGTTAAATAGGATACACATGTATCAAACCCAATGTGTAATTTGAAAGACAGATTTTTTTCACCTCCCCCTTGTTCATACTGATAAATTTATGAACAAATGGCATAATGACAGCAATGTGATCAATCATATTAAACAAGAACAGAGTGCAAAATCAACACTGCAATATAGAGAGTACACATTAATGTCATCCATGGATTCCTTACACAGAATATAGCTGGTGTACCATACACCAGCTATATTCTGTGTAAGGAATCCATGGATGACATTAATGTGTACTCTCTATATTGCAGTGTTGATGTTGCACTCTGTTCTTGTTTAATATGATTGATCACATTGCTATCACATGACTTAACCCCTCAGATGAACACCGTAAAAAACAAAGAAAAACTGAGTAAATAAAAATCAATTTTTGTCACCTTACATCACAAACACCAAGTGATCAAAAAGGCATATACCCCCCAAAATAGTACCAATCAAACAGTCACCTCATTCTGCAAAAAATGAGTCCTTACCTTAAGACAATTGGTCAAAAAAATAAAAAAAGCTATGGCTCTCAGACTATGGATACACTAAAATATCATTATTTCGGTTTCAAAAATGCTATTATTGTGTAAAACTTAAATAAATAAGAAAAAGTAGACATATTAGGTATCACCACGTCCGTAACGATCTGCTCTATAAAATAGTCACACGACCTAATCCCTCAGGTAAACTCTGTAAAAAAAAAAAAAAAAACTGCGCCAAAACAACAAATTTTTTGGTCCCCTTGCCCTATAAAGCGTAATAATGAATGATCAAAAAATCATATGTACCCAAAAATTGTACCAATAAAAACTTGAACTCTTCCTGCAAAAATCGAGCCTCTGCACAAGACGATCGGCAGAAAAAAAATACAAATAGGGTGTTCAGAAAATAGAGATACAAAAACCTAATTTTTGTTTTCAAAAATGCTTTAAGTAAAACTGAAAAAAAAATCATAGAAAGTAAACATATTTGATATCATTGCGTCTGTAACAACCTGCTCTAAAAAATAGCGCATGATCTAACCTGTCAGATTAATGTTAAAAATAAAAACGGTGCCAAAACATCCATTTTTTGGTTACGTTATATAGAGCAATTAAAAATCATATGTACCCCAAAATAGTACCAATAAAACTGGCAATTATCCGGTAGTTTCCAAATTGTGGTCACTTTTTTGAGTTTCTACTGTAGGGATGCATCACGTCTTCAAATGGGACATGACATCTAAAAAACAGTTCAGCTAAATCTGCCTTCCAAAAACCATATGGCTTTCCTTTCCTACTGCGCCCTGCCGTGTGCCCATATAGCAGTTTACCACCACATGTGGGGTGTTTCTGTAAACCGCAGGATCAGAGTAATAAATATTAAATTTTATTTGGCAGTTAACCCTTGCTTTGCTACTGGAAAAAAATTGATTAAAATGTAAAATCTGCCCAAAAAGTTAAATTCTGAAATTTCATCTCCATTTTCCATTAATTCTTGTGGAACACCTAAAGGGTTAACAAAGTTTGTAAAATCAGTTTTGTATACCTTGAGGGGTGTAGTTTCTAAAGCCTTCTAACGTCCCCAAAAAATAAAATGTCATTTTCAAAATGATCAAAACATGAAGTAGACATATGGGAAATGTAAAGTAATAAGTATTATATGAGGTATCACTATCTATTATAAAAGTAGAGAAATTGAAATTTGGGAATTTTTCAAAATTTGGGGTAAATTTGGGATTTTTTAACAAATAAAGGTGAAATACATTGACTAAATTTTATGACTATCATGAAGTACAATGTGTCACGAGAAAACAATCTCAGAATAGCTTGAATAAGTAAAAGTGTCCCAAAGCTATTACCACATAAAGTGACACATGGCCTGGGCAGGAAGATGAAAACAGGCCTGGGGTTGAAGGGGTTAAATGTAATAGATGAAATATACCCGTGCAAAGCCGGGTCAATATATTATATAATATATATATTATACTAGCTGAAGGACCCGGCTTCACATCGGTATATTTAATCTATTTCATTTAATGTTTGTGTTTGTCGTTAAAAGATATATCAACAGTATCCACTATAACATCTACAGTACCCCGTTCTTTAACAGTGACCTCCACAGCGGCCTGCCCCCTTAACAGTAACATCCACAACTCCCTCCCCTTTAAAAGTGACCTCCACAGAATCCCACCCCCTTAACAGTGACCTCCACAGCGTCCGCCCCGTTATTAGTGACCTCCACAGTACCCCGGGAGCGAGGTTAGGCAGCCGTCAGGAGGGGACAAGGTTAGTCAGCCGTCAGTAGGGGGTGAGGTTAGGCAGCCGTCAGGAAGAGGTCAGGTTAGGCAGACGTCAGGAAGAGGCCAGGTTAGGCAGACGTCAGGAAGAGGCCAGGTTAGGCAGACGTCAGGAAGAGGCCAGGTTAGGCAGCCGACAGAAAGGGGCCAGATATGGCAGCCGACAGAAAGGGGCCAGATATGGCAGCCGACAGAAAGGGGCCAGGTTAGGCAGCCGACAGAAAGGGGCCAGGTTAGGCAGCCGACAGAAAGGGGCCAGGTTAGGCAGCCGACAGAAAGGGGCCAGGTTAGGCAGCCGACAGAAAGGGGCCAGGTTAGGCAGACATCAGAAGGGGGCCAGCTTAAGCAGTCATCTGCAGGGGGCCAGCGTAGTCAGCCACCACAAGAGGGCAAGGGTTATGCAAGGTGCCGTTAAGAAGGAAGGGCACAATATTTGTGTCTCTGCCCAAAATCTTTGATGGACAATTTGATGTGTAATGCTCTAAGTGCTAAGGTACGATTTTTCGAGCATTGGTGAGGAAATTCTGCCGGGCACACAGGAATAGACTTTCACTGTGTGACTTGCACCAAATGCAACTAATTAGTCTATCTATATTTATCTCGGTAAGGCTGCGTTTACATCACTTTCATGGTGAACGCCATAAAAAATTAAAACTATGATGAAATTGAAATTTTGCTCACCTTACTTCGAAAAAAAAGGTAATAAAAGTGATCAAAAAAGTCGTATGTACGCCAAAATAGTACCATTCAAACAGTCGTCTCATCCCGCAAAAAATGAGCCCCTACATGAGACAATGGCCCAAAAAAAAAAAAAAACTATGGCTCTCAGACTATGGAGACACTAAAACAAGTTTTTTTGGTTTAAAAAAATGATATTATTGTATAAAACCTTAATAAATAAATAAATGTACACATATTAGGTATTGCCATGTCTGTAAGAACCTGCTCTATAAAAATATCACATGATCTAACCCCTCAGGTGAACAACGTAAAAATAAAAAATAAAAATGGTGAAAAAAAGCCATCATTTTGTCACTTTACTTCCAAAAAAAGGTAATAAAAGTGATCAAAAAAGTCGAATGAGACCCTAACTAAGACAATCGCTCAAAAAATTAAAAAAATATGGCTCTCAGACTATGGAGACACTAAAATGATTTTTTTTGTTTCAAAAATATTATTGTGTAAAACATATTAGGTATCCCTGCATCCGTAACAACCTGCTCTATAAAAAATAGTACAAAAATAGTCAGATGAACGTTGTAAATGATAAATAATAAAAACTGGTGCCAAAACAGGTATTTTTGGGCAAATTTTCCATTTTAATCAATTTTTTCCCGTAACAAAGCAAGGGTTAACAGCTAAACAAAACTCAATATTTATTGCCCTGATTCTTTAGTTTACAGAAACACCCCATATGTGTTCGTAAACCTCTGTACGGGCACACAGCAGGGCGCAGAAGGAAAGGAATGCCATATGGATTTTGGAAGGCAGTTTTTGCTGGACTTGTTTTTTGACACCATGTCCCATTTGAAGCCCCCCTGATGCACCCCTAGAGTAGAAACTCCAAAAAGTTACCCCATTTAAGAAACTACACCCCTCAAGGTATTCAAAGCTGATTTTACAAACTTTGTTAACCCTTTAAGTGTTCCACAAGAGTCAACGGCAAATGGAGAATTTCTATTTTTTGTTACTTTGCTTCACAAAAAGTGTAATATAGAGCAAGCAAAAATCATATGTACCCTAAAATAGTACCAAAACAACTGCCACCTTATGCCGTAGTTTCCAAAATGGGGTCACGTTTTTGGAGTTTTTGGGCTTCAAATGGGACATGGTGTAAATATAACCACACAGCGTTTCTTTCCCTCTATGCCCTGACGTGGGGCCGTATAGTGGTGTACGACCACATATCGGGTGTTTCTGTAAACCGCAGAGTCAGTGCAATAAATATAGAGTTTTCTTTGGCTGTTAACCCTTGCTTTGTTAGTGGAAAAAATTTATTAAAATGGAAAATTTGGCTAAAAATTTGAATTCTGAAATTTCATCTCCATTTGCCATCAACTCTTGGGGAACACCTAAAGGGTTAATAATGTTTGTAAAATCAGTTTTGAACACCTCGAGGGGTGTAGTTTCTAGAATGGGGTCACTTTTGGGTGGTGTCTATTATGTAAGCCTCACAAAGTGACTTCAGACCTGAACTGGTCCCTAAAAAGTGTTTTTTTTTAAATTTCTGAAAATTTTCAAGATTTGCATCTAAACTTTAAGCCTTGTAACGTCCCCCCCCAAAAAAATTGGCATTCCCAAAATGATCCAAACATAAAGTAGACATATGGGGAATGTAAACTAATAGCTATTTTTTTTAGGTATTCCTATGTATTATAGAAGTAGAGAAATTGAAACTTGGAAATTTGCAAATTTTTCCCAAATGTTGGTAAATTTAGTATTTTTTTATAAATAAAAAAGTTTTTGTTTTTTTTACTCCATTTTACCAGTGTTATGAAGTACAATATGTGAGAAAAAAACTATCTCAGAATGGCCTGGATAAGTAAAAGCGTTTTAAAGTTATCTCCAAATAAAGTGACACTGGTCAGATTTGCAAAAAATGGCCAAATCCTTAAGGTGAAATAGGGCTGAGTCCTTAAGGGGTTGAAGGTGACATCCACAGCGGCCACGCCTTTATTAGTGACCTCCACAGTACCCCGTCTCGTTAACAGTGATTTCTACGATAATCCGCCCCCTTAACAGTGACCTCCACAGAGCTCCGTTCCCTTAAAATGTGACCTCCACAACACCCCACCCCCTTAACAGTGACCTCTACAGCACCCTGCCCCTTAACACTGACCTCCATAGCGGACCGTCCCCTTAACCGTGACCTCCACCGTTCCCTGCCCCCTTAAAAGTGACCTCCACAGAATCCCGCCCCCTTAACAGTGACCTCCACAGCAGCCTCCCCTTTATTAGTGACCTCCACAGTACCCCATCTCCTTAAGGGCTTATGCACACGACCGTTGTTTTGCGGTCCGTTTTTTTCCCCCTCTGATTTAAGTCCTCTTTCGTTCCATTATTCCACAAATCATTCAAGCAATAAAAAGATAGAGTCTCTGTTAAATACACCAATATCCTCGAGCGCTGCAAGTCTGAAGACAATGTGGGAAAAGTCTGTTACTTGACGAAAATATACGGAAAAAGACTGCGCTGCAAGAGGAAAATCTTCTCTGTGTATAAAGTTCACTTTTAAATCTTCAACTAGTAGAATCACAAGCCACCTCACAATCCAACATTAGTGTGCAAACCTGTGGATAATGAAAAAAACGCACTATGGTGTAGCAGGTTCCAAACGACTAACGCTCCATGTGAACAAATTTATACTCACAAGATCCCTTGTAAGTGAAGGCGTGTATAGATATCGATGATGTCAAGATAGAGCTCTGTGGAAAAGAGGACTATAGCGTAGTATATCACAACACTTAGAATGCCTGCAAACAGATTATACTCACAGGGCTTCACTTGTCAGGTGCGCATATGAGATTTTCTTTAGGTCGCTCAGATCTTGGATTACAACCATACTGGATGTCCAAAAACTCTCAGGGGAAAAGGCCACAAGAGAAGTATGTGCGTACCAGAGGTCAGGTAGAAAACAATTTAATATTGGTAAAAATTACAGCTAAAACATATAAAAATCAGGAATATAGCCCGACCCGGGTTTCGCGTTGATGCTTCGTCTGGGGCGTTAGTTGGTAATTGCAAACCACTGTGTTTTAAATGGACAGGGAACCTCCCCTGGATGACATCATAGGCTCTTCCAAAAATACAAGTTAAAACAAATCATACACACAAAATAAAACTAAAACATTAAAAGGACTGGGACCGAACCGGACAGCTGACGGCGAATATATTAAAATAAACAATTATTAATGTCACATTCGATATTCAAACCTTGTGGTTGAATGGTGCCCATACGAAACATCCACTCAACCTCTTTTTTAAGAGAGGCTTGGAGAAGGAAGTTTTAGATAAAAAAGAGTATGAGTACCTCTCTTCAAAATGCCCAGTTACCCCGGTTATATACTTTTTGCCCAAGATCCACAAGGATCCTGTTAGTCCACCAGGGAGACCTATTGTTTCGGGGATTGATTCCCTGAACAGTAGAGTCTCCGAATACATTGATTCCTTCTTACAGAAGCATGTGATTGTGGCCCCCTCTTACTTAAAAAATTCCTCTAGTGTGATTGACCTCATTGAAGAAATCGGCGAAGTGCCTGGATCCCTGTGGTTAGCCACGGTTGATGTGTCTTCTCTATACACCTGCATTCCCCAGCATTTGGGGATGAAAGGGGTTAGAGAAGCCCTCAACAATGATTTAGAAATGGGGGCTGACCAAAAGAATTTCATTTTGGAATGTGTAGATTTTTGTCTTACCCACAACTATTTTTTATACAAAGACACTTTTTATCTTCAACATTCTGGCGTGGCGATGGGGGCGAAATTCGCCCCAAGCCTCGCCAACCTTTTTATGACGATGTGGGAGAGGGAAAATATAGATCAGATCCTAAAAAAAGATCTAGGAAAGGGGCAGCTTTTTGTATGGCGAAGATATATAGACGACTGCCTCCTCATCTGGTTAGGTGAGAGGGAGGGTCTAGAAAGTTTTTTAGCGGATATTAATGTCAACAGTTTTAATCTCAAATTCACTCATTGTATTAGCGACACCTCTGTAGATTTCCTCGATTTGGTCATTTTTTTGGAGGATGACAGACTAAAAACTAAACCTTTTTCAAAGCAGTAGATGTGAACACATACATAGAGCTCAAGAGTTGTCATCATCCTTCTTGGCTTAAAAACATACCCAAAAGCCAATTTCAACGCATCTCAAAAAACTGTACCAAATTAGAGGACTACAGAGAGCAGGGGCAGATGGTCAAACATAGATTTTTGGAAAAAGGCTATGAAAAAGGTTTTTTAGACCATTGCAAAAATGAAATAGAACAGAAACGTATTGAGAATAAGCCCCCGATTGATAAAGTCAACAAGGCAACAACAAAGAAAGATTTTAGGTACACTTTTCTGACCCAGTATAATAGCAAAATAGGCCATATTAAAAATATGATTCAAAAAAACTGGCACATTCTTCAAAATGACCCTATACTTAGTAAAGATTTACCATTGAAACCTCCTGTAGTTTTTAAAAGAGCAGACAATCTCTCCAATAAATTGGTCCGTAGTGCTAGTCTCGCTACTAACAAAAAACGCACCAATACTAGTAAGGGTAGGTTCACATGGTGCGGCTTTTGCTTACCTTGCAAAAACCGTACCCTGAAACAACGAGAAAGATGTGTGGATCACGTCATATCCAAAAAGACAAAAGAGACCATTATTAAAATTAAGGGACATTTTTCTTGCAATAATGTTGGAGTCATTTATCTTTTGGAGTGCCCTTGTGGCCTCCAATATGTAGGCAGGACTACACGGAGCCTTAAGACTCGGGTGCAGGAGCACATTCGTAATATCAAAAAAGGTCTTGAGACCCATAGTGTTTCGCTGCATTTTAAGATCCACCATGACAAAAATCCGAAAGGTCTCCGTTTTACTGGATTAGAATTAGTGCATACCCCCATTCGAGGGGGGGACTTTGTTGCCTTAATGAATAAAAAAGAGGTTGAGTGGATGTTTCGTATGGGCACCATTCAACCACAAGGTTTGAATATCGAATGTGACATTAATAATTGTTTATTTTAATATATTCGCCGTCAGCTGTCCGGTTCGGTCCCAGTCCTTTTAATGTTTTAGTTTTATTTTGTGTGTATGATTTGTTTTAACTTGTATTTTTGGAAGAGCCTATGATGTCATCCAGGGGAGGTTCCCTGTCCATTTAAAACACAGTGGTTTGCAATTACCAACTAACGCCCCAGACGAAGCATCAACGCGAAACCCGGGTCGGGCTATATTCCTGATTTTTATATGTTTTAGCTGTAATTTTTACCAATATTAAATTGTTTTCTACCTGACCTCTGGTACGCACATACTTCTTTTGTGGCCTTTTCCCCTGAGAGTTTTTGGACATCCAGTATGGTTGTAATCCAAGATCTGAGCGACCTAAAGAAAATCTCATATGCGCACCTGACAAGTGAAGCCCTGTGAGTATAATCTGTTTGCAGGCATTCTAAGTGTTGTGATATACTACGCTATAGTCCTCTTTTCCACAGAGCTCTATCTTGACATCATCGATATCTATACACGCCTTCACTTACAAGGGATCTTGTGAGTATAAATTTGTTCACATGGAGCGTTAGTCGTTTGGAACCTGCTACACCATAGTGCGTTTTTTTCATTATCCACAGGTTTGCACACTAATGTTGGATTGTGAGGTGGCTTGTGATTCTACTAGTTGAAGATTTAAAAGTGAACTTTATACACAGAGAAGATTTTCCTCTTGCAGCGCAGTCTTTTTCCGTATAATTCCACAAATCATATCCATATGGTTTCCATATGCAATTTGTTTTTTGCGGATCGGAAACGGAAACAGTAACTTATTAATCACCAAACACATGAGCAATATGGGCTGGGCATAGCATTTCTACAGTATGGATCCGCAAAATACGGATGACATACGGATGTGTTAGCCTGGGTTAGAATATACCAGTGAGATTGTGAAAACTCAAATCCGATGGTATATTCTAACCCCCAAGCGTTCCCATGGTGACGGGGACGCTTGCCTGGGGGTTAGAATATACAGGGCCACGCCGCTCACAGGAGTACATTTAAGGGGGATCTGTGGATGTCACTGTTTAGGGGGGGATCTGTGGATGTCACTGTTTAGGGGGGGGGGATCTGTGGATGGCACTGTTTAGGGGAGGCGGATCTGTGGATGGCACTGTTTAGGGGAGGGGGATCTGTGGATGGCACTGTTTAGGGGAGGGGGATCTGTGGATGGCACTGTTTAGGGGAGGGGGATCTGTGGATGGCACTGTTTAGGGGAGGGGGATCTGTGGATGGCACTGTTTAGGGAAGGGGGATCTGTGGATGGCACTGTTTAGGGGAGGGGGATCTGTGGATGGCACTGTTTAGGGGAGGGGGATCTGTGGATGGCACTGTTTAGGGGAGGGGGATCTGTGGATGGCACTGTTTAGGGGAGGGGGATCTGTGGATGGCACTGTTTAGCGGGGGATCTGTGGATGGCACTGTTTAGGGGGAGATCTGTGGATGGCACTGTGTAGGGGGGGAGATCTGTGGATGGCACTGTTTAGCGGGGGATCTGTGGATGGCACTGTTTAGCGGGGGATCTGTGGATGGCACTGTTTAGGGGGGGGATCTGTGGATGGCACTGTTTAGGGGGGGATCTGTGGGATGGCACTGTTTAGGGGGGGATCTGTGGGATGGCACTGTTTAGAGGAGGGGGATCTGTGGATGGCACTGTTTAGGGGGGGGGTCTGTGGATGGCACTATTTAGGGGGGGGATCTGTGGATGCACTATTTAGTGGGGGATCTGTGGATGGCACTATTTAGTGGGGGATCTGTGGATGGCACTATTTAGTGGGGGATCTGTGGATGGCACTATTTAGTGGGGGATCTGTGGATGGCACTATTTAGTGGGGGATCTGTGGATGGCACTATTTAGGGGGGATCTGTGGATGGCACTATTTAGGGGGGGATCTGTGGATGGCACTATTTAGGGGGGATCTGTGGATGCCACTGTTTAGGGGGATCTGTGGATGACACTGTCATGGGGAGGGGGATCTTTGGATGACACTGTCATGGGGTGGATCTCTGGATGACACATATAGCATAAGATGCTATATAGTGTCATCCATAGATCCCCCCCATAGCAGTGTCATCCACTGATCCCCCTCCCCATAGCAGTGTCATCCACAGATCCCTCTCCCCATAACAGTGTCATTCACAGATCCCCCTCCTGATAACATTGCCATCCACAGATCCCAGTCAGTTCCCTGGACTGGAGAAGATTGTCTTGAAGGCTGGGCATTCAGGGGTAGTCTTATACGGCGAGTATAGCCCAACTTTTGCGTCCGCACCTTGCCGTTGTGACGTCACACGGAGGTGGAGTCATGGGTCGGCAACGCTAGGGTGAGCTTTATCTCCTCCAAGTGCAGAACGGATCCTGCACACAGTCACAAGGGGTTAAAACGTAATCTGTAAAATACATTTGTTAGAAGTTGTGCTTTTTGAATTTTCAGAATAATGATACAGCAATTTTATTTAATGTATTTGTGCTAATTTCTGTGCTGTTGGAAGGGGCGTGAGGGGCAGTATTACACAATCTTTATATATTTTTTTATACATATACAGATTGTGTAATACTGCCTCTCACCCCCCTCCAACCAACACAGAAATTAGCACAAATGTATTAAATAAAATGGCTGCCTGTATCATTATTCTAAAAATTTTAAAAGCGCAACTTCTGACACACATACTTTGTATTTTCCAGATTTTATATATTTTTTATACATCTTCAAAATACAAAATATTTGTGTCAAGCTAGGAATGTGCATAGTTTATATATTTTTTTAATAACTTTTAGATGATAGACATTTTATTTTATTTCATACATACATTGGTGATGATTCTTTTACAGAAAGGAAGATGTGAAGCTCTAACAGGAAAGGGTGGGGCCTAAAGAGGAAGGGGTGGGATTTATATAGGAAGGGGTTTGGCCTTGACAGGAAGGGGTGGGTCAGGGGTGGGTCAAATTTATATTAGGGGGGTGCCCGAGTTTAGTCTCGCCTAGGGCAGCACAAAACCAAGATACACCACTGGGTGTACCGTCATATCTGTGTGGCTCCACCATTACAAATCCAGTATGTATGATCACCAGCACATAATAATCATCAAGGTGGAGGTGACATCTGCCCCATATGCCCTGCAATGGCCGCCCAGCTATCACTGCTATCCAAATAGGAGACATGGAAAACTTTGAGTCCACTTTGACAATAGAACAAAACTCACACCTCTTATAAAGAATCACTGTATCCTTTAGGCAATATTGTTGCTATGGGTTGCCATTGACCGTAATGTGGTGGCCACTCCACCAAATTCGAACTGTTGATTATAACATGCTAGCTTAATAAAGAGAATGCCAGTATTGCTATATTCTAACTTCCCAACATTAAAAATGTAAAAATTGGGACATTTAAAGGGGTTATGCAGTAAATTATATTGATGACCTATCTTCAGGATAGGTCATCAGTATCTGATTGGCAGGGGGTCCAACAACGCTGCGGTCTCTTTCTAGTCCATGTGACGTCACTGTATCTCAGTCCCATGGCCTAGTTGCAGCTCGACCCTATAGAACTAAATGGGGCTGTCCTGGAATACCAAGCACTGCCACTATACAATGTACGGCGCTGTGCTTGGTAAGCTGCCAGGAACCGGCTGCGCTCCCAGAAACAGCTGAATGATGGGGGTGCAAGGACTCGGACCCCCGCTGATCTGATAATGATGACCTATCCTATGGATAGGTCATTATTATCATTTGCTGGATAACCCTTGTCTCTTGGACCACACAGGAACCCCCACAAAACTCCCACTTTTGGGCATACTTAAATAAGCCCTTCCCCTCTTGTGGCTCTATTCACAGTTGTCTGAGAGTGAGCTGTTCAAAAGGACATCCCTGTGTCCGTCCAGGCCCTGCACCGGATGGAGGACAGGGAGTCTGAAAGCCGGGCTGTCCAGCCTAAAACCGGACCTCTGGCCACCCTAGGGGCAGGCTGCTGTGGAGGTCACAGTTAGGGCTCATGCACACGAACGTATCTTTCCATGTCCATTCAGTCTTATTTGCGAACCGCATGGGTCTGCAAAAATTACGGAACGCACACGGAACACATCCGTATGTCATCCGTATTTTGCGGATCCATACTGTAGAAATGCTATCCCCAGCCCATATTGCTCATGTGTTTGGTGATTAATAAGTTACTGTTTCCGTTTCCGATCCGCAAAAAACAAATCGCATATGGAAACCGGATATGTTTTATGGAATAACAGAACGAAAGAGGACTTAAATCAGAGGGGGAAAAAAACGGACCGCAAAACAACGGTCATGTGCATGAGCCCTTAAGGAGATGGGGTACTGTGGAGGTCACTAATAAAGGGGCGGCCGCTGTGGAGGTCACTGTTAAGGGGGTGGGATTCTGCGGAGGTCACTTTTAAAGGGACGGGCGCATTGGAGGGTCTCTGTTAAGGGGGCAGGGAACGGTGGAGGTCACAGTTAAGGGGACGGTCCGCTATGGAGGTCAGTGTTAAGGGGCGGGCTGCTGTAGAGGTCACTGTTAAGAGGGTGGGGTGTTGTGGAGGTCACATTTTAAGGGAACGGAGCTCTGTGGAGGTCACTGTTAAGGGGGCGGATTATTGTAGAAATGACTTAACGAGACGTGGTACTGTGGAGGTCACTAATAAAGGGGTGGCCGCTGTGGAGGTCACTGTTAAAGGGATGGGCTGCTGTGGAGGTCTCTGTTAAGGGAGCAGGAAATGGTGGAGGTCACTGTTAAGGGGGCACGGTGTTGTGGAGGTCACATTTTAAGGGAAAGGAGCTCTGTGGAGGTCACTGTTAAGGGGGCTGGTTATTATGAAAATCACTGTTAACGAGACGGGGTACTGTGGAGGTCACTAATAAAGGGGCGAACGCTGTAGAGGTCACTGTTAAAGGGGAGGGAGTTGTGGATGTTACTGTTAAGGGGCAGGCCGCTGTGGAGATCACTGTCAAAGGGGCGGGGTACTGTAGATGTTATAGTGGATACTGTCGATATATATCTTTTAACGACACACACAAACATTAAATGAAATAGATGCAATATACCCATGCTTTGCACTGGTATATTTAATCTATTTCATTTAACCCCTTCAACTCCGGGCCTGTTTTTACCTTCCTGCCCAGGCCATGTGTCACTTTATGTGGTCATAGCTTTGGAACACACTTACTTATCCAAGCTATTCTGAGATTGTTTTCTCGTGACTATAGTTGAGCGGACACCTAGATGTTCGGGTTCGACGAGTCAATGGGGAGCCGAACTTTTGGGCACTAAAATGGCTCTAAAATAGTCCTGGAAAGGGCTAGAGGGCTGCAAAAGGCATCAAAATGTGCTTAAGAGCATGGCAACTGTTCTGCAAACAAATGTAGATAGGGAAATGACTTAAAATAACATAAAATACAGAAAAATTAAAAATAATCTGGATCTAGGAGTAGGAGGTTGAAGAGGCGGTGGATGGGTGGACGTGGCGGTGTAGGTGGAAGTGGCGATGAAGGAGGAATAGGTAGCCAACACTGATTTGTGTTATTTTTTATTTTTATATTGGGACATATAACAAAATAAAACAAAGAATAAGTGCACTTGAGTACAAGAATGGATGGTTAAGGCTGGTATAAATGTCTATTCTGCACAAGGTACAGACAAGTCCTGTGGGATCCATGCCTGGTTCATTTTAATAAACGTAAGCTTGTCCACATTGGCTGCAGCCTGTGATAATGCGCTCTGCCGTGCTAAACACACGTTCACACTATACACTGGCTGCAGGGAAGGTCAGCACCTCCAAGGCTGACAAATCTTTTCCACATTTTAGCCATGCTAACCCTACCTTTTCAGGTGCTGCCAGTGCCCCAGCTGCGTTGGCGACCTCTTTCTCCTACTCTGCCTTCGCCTTGTGCTTCCACTGTGCCCCCGCTGTCATGTGGGAATGCCATCAGCAGCGTGCGCTTGTAGTTGTGCATCTTCCGATCAGTAACAGATGTTTTCACTAAATTTAGTTCCCTGTCAGCAATGCAGAGCAGGGGTTCATTCACGGCAAAAGGGGGTTCATGTCACCCAGCAATAGAACAGAGGATTTTGAGAGAACGAGGCCCATGTCACCCAGGCACAGAGAGGGGTTCATTCATGGCAAAAGGGGGATCTTGTCACCCAGCAATAGAACAGATGATTTTGAGAGATTTAGGCCCCTGTCACCCAGGCACAGCAGGGGTTCATTCACAGCAAAAAAGGGTTTATGTCACCCAGCAATACAACAGAGGATTTTGAGAGATTTAGGCCCCTGTCACCCAGGCACAGCAGGGGTTCATTCAGGGAAAAAGTGGGTTCATGTCACCCAGCAATACAACAGAGGATTTGGAGAGATTTAGGCCCCTGTCACCCAGGCACAGCAGAGGTTCATTCACGGCAAAAGTGGGTTCTTGTCACCCAGCAATAGAACAGAGGATTTTAAGAGATTTAGGCCCCTGTCACCCAGGCTCAGCAGGGGTTTGTATACGCCAAAAATGGTAAAATGTCACCCGACAATTGAAAAATTGGCACTTTTTTGCATTAAAATGGCTCTAAAATAGTCTTTGAAAGACTAGAGGGATGTAAAAGGCAGTAAAATGTGCTTATGAGCATGGAAAATGCTCTGCAAACAAATGTGGATAGGGAAAATAAAATAACTAAAAATTACAAAATTATTAACCTGCAACTCAGAGGAGGAGGTGAATATGGAGTCGGAGGTTGAGGAGGCCGTGAATGTGGTGTTGTAGGTGGAGGCAGCAATGGAAGAGGAGGAGGTAGCCAACAATTTTTTTTATTTTTTTTTAATGGGGTAGGTAGCCCCCAAAATATTGGGACAAATAAAAAAAGAAAACAAAGAATCATTGCACTTGACTTGAGTACAAGAATGTATGTTTGATGGTGGTATAAATATCTATTCTGCACAAGGTACAGACAAGTCTTGTGGGATCCAAACCTGGTTCATTTTAATGAACGTGAGCTTGTCCACGTTGGCTGTGGACAGGCGGCTGCACTTGTCTGTGATGACGCCCCCTCCAAGGCGTAAAGGGCAAGCTCAGGCCATGTGCCCAATTTAGAGACCCAGAAGTTGAAGGGGGCAGACCCGTCATTCAGTACGTGTAGGCGTGTGCACACATACTGCTCCACCATGTTGGTGAAATGCTGCTCCTGCTAAGACGTTCCATAGCAGCTGGTAGTGCTGGTTGTTGTGGCGTGCTGACAAAGCTTTTCCACATTTCGGCCAGGCTAACCCTGCCTTCTGAGGTGCTGGCGGTGCCTCAGCTGCGTTGGCGACCTCTTCCTCTGCCTTCGCCTTGTGCTTCCACTGTACCCCCGCTTTCAGGTGGGAATGCCATCAGCAGCGCGTCTACCAGTGTGCGCTTGTACTCGCGCATCTTACGATCATGCTCCAGTGATGGAATTAAGGACGGTGCGTTGTCCTTGTAACGGGGATCCAGCAGCATGGCCACCCAGTAATCAGCACAAGTTAGAATGGGGGCAACTCGGCGGTTGTTGCGGAGACACTGCAGCATGTAATCGCTCATGTCTGCCAGGCTGCCCAGAGGCAACGAAAACCTGTCCTCTGTGGGAGGTGTATTGTCTGTGTCCTCTGTATCCCCCCATTCACACACCAGTGATGGCCATGAGCTGGTCTGGGTGCCATCCTGCTGTGAACATGGTTCCTCCTCCTGCATCTCCTCATCCTCCAGAACTGTGCCCTGGCTGGATAATAGTGTACCTTGGGTTTCTGGGTGCAGGAACCAACCCTCGGAGCCACTTGGGAATGACTGGCCGGAAACCCTACGAAATGATCCCTCTTCCTCCTCCTCCTCCTGTGCCACATCCTCTTCCATCATCGCCAGGAGCGTTTTCAAGGAGGCATAGAAGTGGGATAGTAACGGTGTTATAGGCACTGCCCATGTTGGTGGAGTACTCGAAACAGTGCAACAAGGAACACAGGTCTCGCATGGAGGCCCAGTCATTGGTGGTGCGTGCTGCAGCTGAAACTCCACTATCGCCTGCTGCTGCTTGCACAGTCTGGCCAGAATGTGCAAGGTGGAGTTCCAGCTTGGGGGCACATCGCATATGAGGCGGTGAGCGGGAAGGCTGAAGTTACGCTGCAGCGCTGACAGGCGAGCAGCAGCAGGGTGAGAACGCCGAAAGCGCGCACAGACGGCCCGCACTTTATGCAGCAGCTCTGACACGTCGGGGTAATTTTTAAGGAATCTCTGCACCACCAAATTCAGCATATGCGCCAGGCAAGGGATGTGCATCAAACTGGCTAGTCCCAGAGCTGCTACGAGATTTCGCCCCCTTATTATCGCACACCACCAGGCCGGGCTTGAGGCTGACTGGCACAAACCACTCATCGGTCTGTTGTTCAAGGCCCGTCCACAGCTCCTGCGCGGTGTGGGGTTTGTCCCCCAAACAGATAAGTTTTAAAACTGCCTGCTGTCGTTTACCCCTGGCTGTGCTGAAGTTGGTGGTGAAGGTATTACGCTGATCGGATGAGGTGCTGGTAGAGGATGAGGAAGCAGAGTAGGAGGAGGAAGCAACAGTAGGCAAACTGAAGCGCCATGCAATCCTCGGTGGTGGAAGGACATGCGCCAAACTGCTATCCGCCTCAGGCCCAGCCGCCACTGCATTTACCCAGTGTGCTGTTATGGAGATATAATGTCCCTGACCGTGCTTACTGGTCCACGTATCCGTAGTCAGGTGCATCTTGCCACAGATGGCTTTGCGCAGTGCACACCTGATTTTGTCCTCTACTTGGTTGTGTCCCCTACCTGCTGTGTAGCCTTTCAAAAAGCGCCAAGAAAGCACTGAACCCGAACTTTTATGGAAATGTTCGGGTCCGGGGTTCAAAAATCCTAAAGTTCGGTACAAACCCTAACTTTACAGTTCGGGATCGCTCAACCCTACTCGTGACACATTGTACTTCATGATAGTCATAAACTTGAGTCAATATATTTCACCTTTATTTGTGAAAAAATCCCAAATTTACCAAATATTTTGAAAATTTCCCAAAATTTTCAAATTTCTATTTCTCTACTTTTATAATAGATAGTGATACCTCATATAATAGTTATTACTTTACATTTCTCATATGTCTACTTCATGTTTGGATAATTTTGAAAATGACATTTTATTTTTTGGGGGACGTTAGAAGGCTTAGAAGTTTGGAAGCAAATCTTGAAATTTTTCGGAAAATTTCCAAAACACACTTTTAAAAGGACCATTTCAGGTCTGAAGTCACTTTGTGAGGCATACATAATAGAAACCACCCAAAAATGACCCCATTTTAGAAACTACACCCCTTAAGGTATACAAAACTGATTTTACAAACTTTATTAACCCTTTAGGTGTTCCACAAGAATTAATGGAAAATGGAGATGAAATTTTAGAATTTCACTTTTTCCGCAGATTTTACATTTTAATCCATTTTTCCCCAGTAGCAAATCAAGGGTTAACAGCCAAATAAAACTCAATATTTATTACCCTGATTCTGCGGTTAACAGAAACACCCCACATGTGGTAGTAAACTGCTGAACGGGCACACGGCAGGGCGCAGTAGGAAAGGAATGCCATATGGTTTTTGGAAGGCAGATTTAGCTGAACTGCTTTTTAGATGTCATGTCCCATTTGAAGCCCCCGTGATGCACCCCTACAGTAGAAACTCAAAAAAGTTACCACATTTTGGAAACTACCGGATAAAGTGCCAGTTTTGTTGGTACTATTTTGGTGTACAAATGATTTTTAATTGCTCTATATCATGTTTTTTGTGAGGCAAGGTAACTAAAAAAACGCATGTTTTGGCACCGTTTTTATTTTTAACAACATTCATCTGACAGGCTAGATCATGCGCGATTTTTATAGAGCAGGTTGTTACAGACGTAATGATATCAAATATGTCTACTTTCTATGATGTTTTTTTTTCCAGTTTTACTTAATAAAGCATTTTTGAAAACCAAAATTAGGTTTTTGTATCTCCATTTTCTGAACGCCCTATTTTTTTTATTTTTCTACCGATGGTCTTGTGCAGGGGATCCTTTTTTGCAGGAAGAGTTGACGTTTTTATGGGGAAAGAAGGAAAAGCTGGGAGGAAGGGGGGGAGGAAAGGTGGAAAATTGGGGGGACACGCCTATAAATTTTGGAACATTGCCCTGATCACTTTAAGATCGATAACGTGATTTAATTACTTTGTTTCTACTTTATGTTACCGCAGCCTATGCTGCTTTTCATACACCTCCTTCCCAGCCTCTACTCCTCTTATCCTATATTTATCCTATATCTATTGCCCTCTGTGTCGCTTCATCTATATGCGCGTATATTTGAGCATTGTCCGCTGTTTCTCTGCCTAAAACTTAAACATTCCTACACTCTGCATCCCGACATGTTTCCCTGTGTTACCAACGTCTTCAGGGGATAATGCATGTGTGAGTGTTGGGGGCACAGACCATCTCTTAATGACTCCTATTTGGCCACGTGGTCCTATGCACCAATGGTGTTCCAGTAAGTCATTTCTCCTCTCCTCCTTTTGCCGCGCCCTTTGTTTCCCAATTAGGCACTATTCGTCATGGTAAAATGACTCATAGTGGTGCGACGCGATTTAGGGAGGTTCGCGCATGCGCCCGAACTTACATGTTTCCTCATACTTTCGATCGTCTTCTCGCGATATTACTCTTGTTTTCGCGCATGCGCGCAGACTTTAACATTCATTTTTTAGCGTCTGTACTCTCGCGATGCTACCTTTCCATATCTCGCGCATGCGCGGGTACTTTGTGTCTTTGCGGTACTTTTAGTGTTCCTGCACTTTGGAATTGCACACGCGCAGGCGCAAGAACTTAGTGATTTTCTTCTCTCTTTTGATCTTGTGGACAGGTACCGATGCTCCATTCTATTTTAACCCTGGACCCACTCATGCATAAGTCCTGCACATTTTGCTACTTGCACCATTTTATTCATAGTGCCTATATGTTTATATAGATTTCTTGGTGAATCCATACTGTATCGAGGCGTCTTTTTCTGATCACTTTAAGACTTCTCTTGTTCATCATAGATACTTCTTCCCATGATAAAGGTCTATATAGATGTGTGGGGGCTATTTTATTCATTTCTCCTTAAGGGATTACATTATTTGGCATTGATTTAACTAATTAAGTAGGTGTATTATTCTTT